>NW_027478167.1:12400000-13000000 GCF_051020975.1 Osmia lignaria lignaria
ATTTCCAGCTCGCAATCGTGCAGAGTTATCTCAAAGAAAGGGGCCACGGTGTTTCTGTATCTCTATTATGTTGGTGCGGCTTCGGAACTTTTAAATATCTTGATATATCTCGAGAACTACGCCTCTGATCGAAAAATATCATAGAACATAAAAAGTAGGAAACTTAATTCTCTACAAAAAAGGTCTCTTAACATTTTGCCATAGCTCGCTTCGTTTCCGAGATATTTGCAGATTTATCTCAAGGGAAGGGGCCTGACAGACATATTTCGAGATATTTCTTCTTCTTGTTGTTCTTCTTCTGCACAGCTAAGCTGGAAGTGGCATTTGCAGCGCGCAATAGTGCAGAGTTATCTCAAAGAAAGGGGCCACGGTGTTTCTGTATCTCTATTATGTTGGTGCGACTTCGGAACTTTTAAATATCTTGATATATCTCGAGAACTACGCATCTGATCTAAAAATATCATACTACATAAAAAGTAGGAAACTTAATTTTCTACAAGAAAGGTGTCTAAACATTTTGCCATAACTCGCTTCGTTTCCGAGATATTTGCAGATTTATCTCAAGGGAAGGGGCCTGACGGACGTATTTCGAGATATTTCTTCTTCTTGTTGTTCTTCCTCTGCACAGCTAAGCTGGAAGTGGCATTTGCAGCTCGCAATAGTGCAGAGTTATCTCAAAGAAAGGGGCCACGGTGTTTCTGTATCTCTATTATGTTGGTGCGGCTTCGGAACTTTTAAATATCTTGATATATCTCGAGAACTACGCATCTGATCAAAAAATATCATAGAACATAAAAAGTAGGAAACTTAATTCTCTACAAAAAAGGTCTCTTAACATTTTGCCATAGCTCGCTGCGTTTCCGAGATATTTGCAGATTTATCTCAAGGGAAGGGGCCTAACGGACATATTTCGAGATATTTCTTCTTCTTGTTGTTCTTCTTCTGCACAGCTAAACTGGAAGTGGCATTTCCAGCTCGCAATAGTGGAGAGTTATCTCAAAGAAAGGGGCCACGGTGTTTCTGTATCTCTATTATGTTGGTGCGGCTTCGGAACTTTTAAATATCTTGATATATCTCGAGAACTACGCATCTGATCAAAAAATATCATAGAACATAAAAAGTAGGAAACTTAATTCTCTACAAAAAAGGTCTCGTAACATTTTGCCATAGCTCGCTTCGTTTCCGAGATATTTGCAGATTTATCTCAAGGGAAGGGGCCTGACGGACATATTTCGAGATACTTCTTCTTCTTGTTGTTCTTCTTCTGCACAGCTGAGCTGGAAGTGGCATTTGCAGGTCGCAATAGTGCAGAGTTATCTCAAAGAAAGGGGCCACGGTGTTTCTGTATCTCTATTATGTTGGTGCGGCTTCGGAACTTTTAAATATATCGATATATCTCGAAAACTACGCTTCTGATCAAAAAATATCATAGAACGTAAATTGTAGGAAACATTATTCTCTACAAAAAAGGTCTCTTAACATTTTGCCATAGCTCGCTTCGTTTCCGAGATATTTGAAGATTTATCTCAAGGGAAGGGTCCTGATGGACATATTTCGAGATATTTCTTCTTCTTGTTGTTCTTCTTCTGCACAGCTAAACTGGAAGTGGCATTTCCAGCTCGCAATCGTGCAGAGTTATCTCAAAGAAAGGGGCCACGGTGTTTCTGTATCTCTATTATGTTGGTGCGGCTTCGGAACTTTTAAATATCTTGATATATCTCGAGAACTACGCCTCTGATCGAAAAATATCATAGAACATAAAAAGTAGGAAACTTAATTCTCTACAAAAAAGCTCTCTTAACATTTTGCCATAGCTCGCTTCGTTTCCGAGATATTTGCAGATTTATCTCAAGGGAAGGGGCCTGACAGACATATTTCGAGATATTTCTTCTTCTTGTTGTTCTTCTTCTGCACAGCTAAGCTGGAAGTGGCATTTGCAGCGCGCAATAGTGCAGAGTTATCTCAAAGAAAGGGGCCACGGTGTTTCTGTATCTCTATTATGTTGGTGCGGCTTCGGAACTTTTAAATATCTTGATATATCTCGAGAACTACGCATCTGATCAAAAAATATCATAGAACATAAAAAGTAGGAAACATAATTCTCTACAAAAAAGGTCTCTTAACATTTTGCCATAGCTCGCTTCGTTTCCGAGATATTTGCAGATTTATCTCAAGGGAAGGGGCCTGACGGACATATTTCGAGATATTTCTTCTTCTTGTTGTTCTTCTTCTGCACAGCTAAGCTGGAAGTGGCATTTGCGGCTCGCACTAGTGCAGAGTTATCTCAAAGAAAGGGGCCACGGTGTTTCTGTATCCCTATTATGTTGGTGCGGCTTCGGAACTTTTAAATATCTTGATATATCTCGAGAACTACGCATCTGATCAAAAAATATCATAGAACATAAAAAGTAGGAAACTTAATTCTCTACAAAAAAGGTCTCTTAACATTTTGCCATACCTCGCTTCGTTTCCGAGATATTTGCATATTTATCTCAAGGGAAGGGGCCTGACGGACATATTTCGAGATATTTCTTCTTCTTGTTGTTCTTCTTCTGCACAGCTAAGCTGGAAGTGGCATTTGCGGCTCGCACTAGTGCAGAGTTATCTCAAAGAAAGGGGCCACGGTGTTTCTGTATCTCTATTATGTTGGTGCGGCTTCGGAACTTTTAAATATCTCGATATATCTCGAAAACTACGCTTCTGATCAAAAAACATCATAGAACCTAAATTGTAGGAAACATAATTCTCTACAAAAAAGGTCCCTTAACATTTTGCCATAGCTCGCTTCGTTTCCGAGATATTTGCAGATATATCTCAAGGAAAGGGGCCTGACGGACATATTTCGAGATATTTCTTCTTCTTGTTGTTCTTCTTCTGCACAGCTAAGCTGGAAGTGGCATTTGCGGCTCGCACTAGTGCAGAGTTATCTCAAAGAAAGGGGCCACGGTGTTTCTGTATCCCTATTATGTTGGTGCGGCTTCGGAACTTTTAAATATCTCGATATATCTCGAAAACTACGCTTCTGATCAAAAAATATCATAGAACATAAAAAGTAGGAAACTTAATTCTCTACAAAAAAGGTCTCTTAACATTTTGCCATAGCTCGCTTCGTTTCCGAGATATTTGCAGATTTATCTCAAGGGAAGGGGCCTGACGGACATATTTCGAGATATTTCTTCTTCTTGTTGTTCTTCTTCTGCACAGCTAAGCTGGAAGTGGCATTTGCGGCTCGCACTAGTGCAGAGTTATCTCAAAGAAAGGGGCCACGGTGTTTCTGTATCCCTATTATGTTGGTGCGGCTTCGGAACTTTTAAATATCTCGATATATCTCGAAAACTACGCTTCTGATCAAAAAATATCATAGAACATAAATTGTAGGAAACAAAATTCTCTATAAAAAACGTCTCTTAACATTTTGCCATAGCTCGCTTCGTTTCCGAGATATTTGCAGATTCAGCTCAAAGGAACTGGCCTGACGGACATATTTCGAGATATTTCTTCTTCTTGTTGTTCTTCCTCTGCACAGCTAAGCTGGAAGTGGCATTTGCAGCTCGCAATAGTGCAGAGTTATCTCAAAGAAAGGGGCCACGGTGTTTCTGTATCTCTATTATGTTGGTGCGGCTTCGGAACTTTTAAATATCTTGATATATCTCGAGAACTACGCATCTGATCAAAAAATATCATAGAACATAAAAAGTAGGAAACTTAATTCTCTACAAAAAAGGTCTCTTAACATTTTGCCATACCTCGCTTCGTTTCCGAGATATTTGCATATTTATCTCAAGGGAAGGGGCCTGACGGACATATTTCGAGATATTTCTTCTTCTTGTTGTTCTTCTTCTGCACAGCTAAGCTGGAAGTGGCATTTGCGGCTCGCACTAGTGCAGAGTTATCTCAAAGAAAGGGGCCACGGTGTTTCTGTATCTCTATTATGTTGGTGCGGCTTCGGAACTTTTAAATATCTCGATATATCTCGAAAACTACGCTCCTGATCAAAAAACATCATAGAACCTAAATTGTAGGAAACATAATTCTCTACAAAAAAGGTCCCTTAACATTTTGCCATAGCTCGCTTCGTTTCCGAGATATTTGCAGATATATCTCAAGGAAAGGGGCCTGACGGACATATTTCGAGATATTTCTTCTTCTTGTTGTTCTTCTTCTGCACAGCTAAACTGGAAGTGGCATTTCCAGCTCGCAATCGTGCAGAGTTATCTCAAAGAAAGGGGCCACGGTGTTTCTGTATCTCTATTATGTTGGTGCGGCTTCGGAACTTTTAAATATCTTGATATATCTCGAGAACTACGCCTCTGATCGAAAAATATCATAGAACATAAAAAGTAGGAAACAAAATTCTCTATAAAAAACGTCTCTTAACATTTTGCCATAGCTCGCTTCGTTTCCGAGATATTTGCAGATTCAGCTCAAAGGAACTGGCCTGACGGACATATTTCGAGATATTTCTTCTTCTTGTTGTTCTTCCTCTGCACAGCTAAGCTGGAAGTGGCATTTGCAGCTCGCAATAGTGCAGAGTTATCTCAAAGAAAGGGGCCACGGTGTTTCTGTATCTCTATTATGTTGGTGCGGCTTCGGAACTTTTAAATATCTTGATATATCTCGAGAACTACGCATCTGATCAAAAAATATCATAGAACATAAAAAGTAGGAAACTTAATTCTCTACAAAAAAGGTCTCTTAACATTTTGCCATACCTCGCTTCGTTTCCGAGATATTTGCATATTTATCTCAAGGGAAGGGGCCTGACGGACATATTTCGAGATATTTCTTCTTCTTGTTGTTCTTCTTCTGCACAGCTAAGCTGGAAGTGGCATTTGCGGCTCGCACTAGTGCAGAGTTATCTCAAAGAAAGGGGCCACGGTGTTTCTGTATCTCTATTATGTTGGTGCGGCTTCGGAACTTTTAAATATCTCGATATATCTCGAAAACTACGCTCCTGATCAAAAAACATCATAGAACCTAAATTGTAGGAAACATAATTCTCTACAAAAAAGGTCCCTTAACATTTTGCCATAGCTCGCTTCGTTTCCGAGATATTTGCAGATATATCTCAAGGAAAGGGGCCTGACGGACATATTTCGAGATATTTCTTCTTCTTGTTGTTCTTCTTCTGCACAGCTAAACTGGAAGTGGCATTTCCAGCTCGCAATCGTGCAGAGTTATCTCAAAGAAAGGGGCCACGGTGTTTCTGTATCTCTATTATGTTGGTGCGGCTTCGGAACTTTTAAATATCTTGATATATCTCGAGAACTACGCCTCTGATCGAAAAATATCATAGAACATAAAAAGTAGGAAACTTAATTCTCTACAAAAAAGGTCTCTTAACATTTTGCCATAGCTCGCTTCGTTTCCGAGATATTTGCAGATTTATCTCAAGGGAAGGGGCCTGACGGACATATTTCGAGATATTTCTTCTTCTTGTTGTTCTTCTTCTGCACAGCTAAGCTGGAAGTGGCATTTGCGGCTCGCACTAGTGCAGAGTTATCTCAAAGAAAGGGGCCACGGTGTTTCTGTATCTCTATTATGTTGGTGCGGCTTCGGAACTTTTAAATATCTTGATATATCTCGAGAACTACGCCTCTGATCGAAAAATATCATAGAACATAAAAAGTAGGAAACTCAATTCTCTACAAAAGAGGTGTCTTAACATTTTGCCATAGCTCGCTTCGTTTCCGAGATATTTGCAGATTTACCTCACGGGAAGGGGCCTAACGGACATATTTCGAGATATTTCTTCTTCTTGTTGTTCTGCTTCTGCACAGCTAAACTGGAAGTGGCATTTCCAGCTCGCAATAGTGCAGAGTTATCTCAAAGAAAGGGGCCACGGTGTTTCTGTATCCCTATTATGTTGGTGCGGCTTCGGAACTTTTAAATATCTCGATATATCTCGAAAACTACGCTTCTGATCAAAAAATATCATAGAACATAAATTGTAGGAAACATAATCCTCTATAAAAAAGGTCTCTTAACATTTTGCCATAGCTCGCTTCGTTTCCGAGATATTTGCAGATTTATCTCAAGGGAAGGGGCCTGACGGACATATTTCGAGATATTTCTTCTTCTTGTTGTTCTTCTTCTGCACAGCTAAGCTGGAAGTGGCATTTGCGGCTCGCAATAGTGCAGAGTTATCTCAAAGAAAGGGGCCACGGTGTTTCTGTATCTCTACTATGTTGGTGCGGCTTCGGAACTTTTAAATATCTCGATGTATCTCGAAAACTACGCTTCTGATCAAAAAATATCATAGAACATAAATTGTAGGAAACATAATTCTCTACAAACAAGGTCTCTTAACATTTTGCCATAGCTCGCTTCGTTTCCGAGATATTTGCAGATATATCTCAAGGGAAGGGGCCTGACGGACATATTTCGAGATATTTCTTCTTCTTGTTGTTCTTCTTCTGCACAGCTAAGCTGGAAGTGGCATTTGCGGCTCGCACTAGTGCAGAGTTATCTCAAAGAAAGGGGCCACGGTGTTTCTGTATCCCTATTATGTTGGTGCGGCTTCGGAACTTTTAAATATCTCGATATATCTCGAAAACTACGCTTCTGATCAAAAAATATCATAGAACATAAATTGTAGGAAACATAATTCTCTATAAAAAACGTCTCTTAACATTTTGTCATAGCTCGCTTCGTTTCCGAGATATTTGCAGATTCAGCTCAAAGGAACTGGCCTGACGGACATATTTCGAGATATTTCTTCTTCTTGTTGTTCTTCCTCTGCACAGCTAAGCTGGAAGTGGCATTTGCGGCTCGCACTAGTGCAGAGTTATCTCAAAGAAAGGGGCCACGGTGTTTCTGTATCTCTATTATGTTGGTGCGGCTTCGGAACTTCTAAATATCTCGATATATCTCGAAAACTACGCTTCTGATCAAAAAATATCATAGAACATAAATTGTAGGAAACAGAATTCTCTACAAAAAAGTTCTCTTAACATTTTGCCATAGCTCGCTTCGTTTCCGAGATATTTGCAGATATATCTCACGGGAAGGGGCCTGACGGACATATTTCGAGATATTTCTTCTTCTTGTTGTTCTTCTTCTGCACAGCTAAGCTGGAAGTGGCATTTGCGGCTCGCACTAGTGCAGAGTTATCTCAAAGAAAGGGGCCACGGTGTTTCTGTATCTCTATTATGTTGGTGCGGCTTCGGAACTTTTAAATATCTCGATGTATCTCGAAAACTACGCTTCTGATCAAAAAATATCATAGAACATAAATTGTAGGAAACATAATTCTCTACAAAAAAGGTCTCTTAACATTTTGCCATAGCTCGCTTCGTTTCCGAGATATTTGCTGATATATCTCAAGGGAAGGGGCCTGACGGACATATTTCGAGATATTTCTTCTTCTTGTTGTTCTTCTTCTGCACAGCTAAGCTGGAAGTGGCATTTCCAGCTCGCAATAGTGCAGAGTTATCTCAAAGAAAGGGGCCACGGTGTTTCTGTATCTCTATTATGTTGGTGCGGCTTCGGAACTTTTAAATATCTTGATATATCTCGAGAACTACGCATCAGATCAAAAAATATCATAGAACATAAAAAGTAGGAAACTTAATTCTCTACAAAAAAAGTCTCTTAACATTTTGCCATAGCTCGCTTCGTTTCCGAGATATTTGCAGATTTATCTCAAGGGAAGGGCCCTGACGGACATATTTCGAGATATTTCTTCTTCTTGTTGTTCTTCTTCTGCACAGCTAAGCTGGAAGTGGCATTTGCGGCACGCACTAGTGCAGAGTTATCTCAAAGAAAGGGGCCACGGTGTTTCTGTATCTCTATTATGTTGGTGCGGCTTCGGAACTTTTAAATATCTTGATATATCTCGAGAACTACGCATCTGATCAAAAAATATCATAGAACATGAAAAGTAGGAAACTTAATTCTCTACAAAAAAGGTCTCTTAACATTTTGCCATAGCTCTCTTCGTTTCCGAGATATTTGCAGATTTATCTCAAGGGAAGGGGCCTGACGGACATATTTCGAGATATTTCTTCTTCTTGTTGTTCTTCTTCTGCACAGCTAAGCTGGAAGTGGCATTTGCAGCTCGCAATAGTGCAGAGTTATCTCAAAGAAAGGGGCCACGGTGTTTCTGTATCTCTATTATGTTGGTGCGGCCTCGGAACCATTAAATATCTTGATATATCTCGAGAACTACGCGTCTGATCAAAAAATATCATAGAACATGAAAAGTAGGAAACTTAATTCTCTACAAAAACGGTCTCTTAACATTTTGCCATAGCTCGCTTCGTTTCCGAGATATTTGCAGATTTATCTCAAGGGAAGGGGCCTGACGGACATATTTCGAGATATTTCTTCTTCTTGTTGTTCTTCTTCTGCACAGCTAAGCTGGAAGTGGCATTTGCGGCTCGCACTAGTGCAGAGTTATCTCAAAGAAAGGGGCCACGGTGTTTCTGTATCTCTATTATGATGGTGCGGCTTTGGAACTTTTAAATATCTCGATATATCTCGAAAACTACGCTTCTGACCAAAAAATATCATAAAGAATAAATTGTAGGAAACATAATTCTCTACAAAAAAGGTCTCTTAACATTTTGCCATAGCTCGCTTCGTTTCCGAGATATTTGCAGATATATCTCAAGGGAAGGGGCCTGACGGACATATTTCGAGATATTTCTTCTTCTTGTTGTTCTTCTTCTGCACAGCTAAGCTGGAAGTGGCATTTGCGGCTCGCACTAGTGCAGAGTTATCTCAAAGAAAGGGGCCACGGTGTTTCTGTATCTCTATTATGTTGGTGCGGCTTCGGAACTTTTAAATATCTCGATATATCTCGAAAACTACGCTTCTGATCAAAAAATATCATAGAACATAAATTGTAGGAAACATAATTCTCTACAAAAAAGGTCTCTTAACATTTTGCCATAGCTCGCTTCGTTTCCGAGATATTTGCAGATATATCTCAAGGGAAGGGGCCTGACGGACATATTTCGAGATATTTCTTCTTCTTGTTGTTCTTCTTCTGCACAGCTAAGCTGGAAGTGGCATTTGCAGCTCGCAATAGTGCAGAGTTATCTCAAAGAAAGGGGCCACGGTGTTTCTGTATCTCTATTATGTTGGTGCGGCTTCGGAACTTTTAAATATCTTGATATATCTCGAGAACTACGCATCTGATCAAAAAATATCATAGAGCATAAAAAGTAGGAAACTTAATTCTCTACAAAAAAGGTCTCTTAACATTTTGCCATAGCTCTCTTCGTTTCCGAGATATTTGCAGATTTATCTCAAGGGAAGGGGCCTAACGGACATATTTCGAAATATTTCTTCATCTTGTTGTTCTTCTTCTGCACAGCTAAGCTGGAAGTGGCATTTGCAGCTCGCAATAGTGCAGAGTTATCTCAAAGAAAGGGGCCACGGTGTTTCTGTATCTCTATTATGTTGGTGCGGCTTCGGAACTTTTAAATATCTTGATATATCTCGAGAACTACGCGTCTGATCAAAAAATATCATAGAACATAAAAAGTAGGAAACTTAATTCTCTACAAAAACGGTCTCTTAACATTTTGCCATAGCTCGCTTCGTTTCCGAGATATTTGCAGATTTATCTCAAGGGAAGGGGCCTGACGGACATATTTCGAGATACTTCTTCTTCTTGTTGTTCTTCTTCTGCACAGCTAAGCTGGAAGTGGCATTTGCGGCTCGCACTAGTGCAGAGTTATCTCAAAGAAAGGGGCCACGGTGTTTCTGTATCTCTATTATGTTGGTGCGGCTTTGGAACTTTTAAATATCTCGATATATCTCGAAAACTACGCTTCTGACCAAAAAATATCATAAAGAATAAATTGTAGGAAACATAATTCTCTACAAAAAAGGTCTCTTAACATTTTGCCATAGCTCGCTTCGTTTCCGAGATATTTGCAGATATATCTCAAGGGAAGGGGCCTGACGGACATATTTCGAGATATTTCTTCTTCTTGTTGTTCTTCTTCTGCACAGCTAAGCTGGAAGTGGCATCTGCGGCTCGCACTAGTGCAGAGTTATCTCAAAGAAAGGGGCCACGGTGTTTCTGTATCTCTATTATGTTGGTGCGGCTTCGGAACTTTTAAATATCTCGATGTATCTCGAAAACTACGCTTCTGATCAAAAAATATCATAGAACATAAATTGTAGGAAACATAATTCTCTACAAAAAAGGTCTCTTAACATTTTGCCATAGCTCGCTTCGTTTCCGAGATATTTGCTGATATATCTCAAGGGAAGGGGCCTGACGGACATATTTCGAGATATTTCTTCTTCTTGTTGTTCTTCTTCTGCACAGCTAAGCTGGAAGTGGCATTTCCAGCTCGCAATAGTGCAGAGTTATCTCAAAGAAAGGGGCCACGGTGTTTCTGTATCTCTATTATGTTGGTGCGGCTTCGGAACTTTTAAATATCTTGATATATCTCGAGAACTACGCATCAGATCAAAAAATATCATAGAACATAAAAAGTAGGAAACTTAATTCTCTACAAAAAAAGTCTCTTAACATTTTGCCATAGCTCGCTTCGTTTCCGAGATATTTGCAGATTTATCTCAAGGGAAGGGCCCTGACGGACATATTTCGAGATATTTCTTCTTCTTGTTGTTCTTCTTCTGCACAGCTAAGCTGGAAGTGGCATTTGCGGCACGCACTAGTGCAGAGTTATCTCAAAGAAAGGGGCCACGGTGTTTCTGTATCTCTATTATGTTGGTGCGGCTTCGGAACTTTTAAATATCTTGATATATCTCGAGAACTACGCATCTGATCAAAAAATATCATAGAACATGAAAAGTAGGAAACTTAATTCTCTACAAAAAAGGTCTCTTAACATTTTGCCATAGCTCTCTTCGTTTCCGAGATATTTGCAGATTTATCTCAAGGGAAGGGGCCTGACGGACATATTTCGAGATATTTCTTCTTCTTGTTGTTCTTCTTCTGCACAGCTAAGCTGGAAGTGGCATTTGCAGCTCGCAATAGTGCAGAGTTATCTCAAAGAAAGGGGCCACGGTGTTTCTGTATCTCTATTATGTTGGTGCGGCCTCGGAACCATTAAATATCTTGATATATCTCGAGAACTACGCGTCTGATCAAAAAATATCATAGAACATGAAAAGTAGGAAACTTAATTCTCTACAAAAACGGTCTCTTAACATTTTGCCATAGCTCGCTTCGTTTCCGAGATATTTGCAGATTTATCTCAAGGGAAGGGGCCTGACGGACATATTTCGAGATATTTCTTCTTCTTGTTGTTCTTCTTCTGCACAGCTAAGCTGGAAGTGGCATTTGCGGCTCGCACTAGTGCAGAGTTATCTCAAAGAAAGGGGCCACGGTGTTTCTGTATCTCTATTATGATGGTGCGGCTTTGGAACTTTTAAATATCTCGATATATCTCGAAAACTACGCTTCTGACCAAAAAATATCATAAAGAATAAATTGTAGGAAACATAATTCTCTACAAAAAAGGTCTCTTAACATTTTGCCATAGCTCGCTTCGTTTCCGAGATATTTGCAGATATATCTCAAGGGAAGGGGCCTGACGGACATATTTCGAGATATTTCTTCTTCTTGTTGTTCTTCTTCTGCACAGCTATGCTGGAAGTGGCATTTGCGGCTCGCACTAGTGCAGAGTTATCTCAAAGAAAGGGGCCACGGTGTTTCTGTATCTCTATTATGTTGGTGCGGCTTCGGAACTTTTAAATATCTCGATATATCTCGAAAACTACGCTTCTGATCAAAAAATATCACAGAACATAAATTGTAGGAAACATAATTCTCTACAAAAAAGGTCTCTTAACATTTTGCCATAGCTCGCTTCGTTTCCGAGATATTTGCAGATATATCTCAAGGGAAGGGGCCTGACGGACATATTTCGAGATATTTCTTCTTCTTGTTGTTCTTCTTCTGCACAGCTAAGCTGGAAGTGGCATTTGCAGCTCGCAATAGTGCAGAGTTATCTCAAAGAAAGGGGCCACGGTGTTTCTGTATCTCTATTATGTTGGTGCGGCTTCGGAACTTTTAAATATCTTGATATATCTCGAGAACTACGCATCTGATCAAAAAATATCATATAGCATAAAAAGTAGGAAACTTAATTCTCTACAAAAAAGGTCTCTTAACATTTTGCCATAGCTCTCTTCGTTTCCGAGATATTTGCAGATTTATCTCAAGGGAAGGGGCCTAACGGACATATTTCGAAATATTTCTTCATCTTGTTGTTCTTCTTCTGCACAGCTAAGCTGGAAGTGGCATTTGCAGCTCGCAATAGTGCAGAGTTATCTCAAAGAAAGGGGCCACGGTGTTTCTGTATCTCTATTATGTTGGTGCGGCTTCGGAACTTTTAAATATCTTGATATATCTCGAGAACTACGCGTCTGATCAAAAAATATCATAGAACATAAAAAGTAGGAAACTTAATTCTCTACAAAAACGGTCTCTTAACATTTTGCCATAGCTCGCTTCGTTTCCGAGATATTTGCAGATTTATCTCAAGGGAAGGGGCCTGACGGACATATTTCGAGATACTTCTTCTTCTTGTTGTTCTTCTTCTGCACAGCTAAGCTGGAAGTGGCATTTGCGGCTCGCACTAGTGCAGAGTTATCTCAAAGAAAGGGGCCACGGTGTTTCTGTATCTCTATTATGTTGGTGCGGCTTTGGAACTTTTAAATATCTCGATATATCTCGAAAACTACGCTTCTGACCAAAAAATATCATAAAGAATAAATTGTAGGAAACATAATTCTCTACAAAAAAGGTCTCTTAACATTTTGCCATAGCTCGCTTCGTTTCCGAGATATTTGCAGATATATCTCAAGGGAAGGGGCCTGACGGACATATTTCGAGATATTTCTTCTTCTTGTTGTTCTTCTTCTGCACAGCTAAGCTGGAAGTGGCATTTGCGGCTCGCACTAGTGCAGAGTTATCTCAAAGAAAGGGGCCACGGTGTTTCTGTATCTCTATTATGTTGGTGCGGCTTCGGAACTTTTAAATATCTTGATATATCTCGAGAACTACGCATCTGATCAAAAAAGATCATAGAACATGAAAAGTAGGAAACTTAATTCTCTACAAAAAAGGTCTCTTAACATTTTGCCATAGCTCTCTTCGTTTCCGAGATATTTGCATATTTATCTCAAGGGAAGGGGCCTGACGGACATATTTCGAGATATTTCTTCTTCTTGTTGTTCTTCTTCTGCACAGCTAAGCTGGAAGTGGCATTTGCGGCTCGCACTAGTGCAGAGTTATCTCAAAGAAAGGGGCCACGGTGTTTCTGTATCTCTATTATGTTGGTGCGGCTTCGGAACTTTTAAATATCTCGATATATCTCGAAAACTACGCTTCTGATCAAAAAATATCATAGAACATAAATTGTAGGAAACATAATTCTCTACAAAAAATGTCTCTTAACATTTTGCCATAGCTCGCTTCGTTTCCGAGATATTTGCAGATATATCTCAAGGGAAGGGGCCTGACGGACATATTTCGAGATATTTCTTCTTCTTGTTGTTCTTCCTCTGCACAGCTAAGCTGGAAGTGGCATTTGCAGCTCGCAATAGTGCAGAGTTATCTCAAAGAAAGGGGCCACGGTGTTTCTGTATCTCTATTATGTTGGTGCGGCTTCGGAACTTTTAAATATCTTGATATATCTCGAGAACTACGCATCTGATCAAAAAATATCATAGAACATAAAAAGTAGGAAATTTAATTCTCTACAAAAAAGGTCTCTTAACATTTTGCCATAGCTCTCTTCGTTTCCGAGATATTTGCAGATATATCTCAAGGGAAGGGGCCTGACGGACATATTTCGAGATATTTCTTCTTCTTGATGTTCTTCTTCTGCACAGCTAAGCTGGAAGTGGCATTTGCGGCTCGCCCTAGTGCAGAGTTATCTCAAAGAAAGGGGCCACGGTGTTTCTGTATCTCTATTATGTTGGTGCGGCTTCGGAACTTTTAAATATCTCGATATATCTCGAAAACTACGCTTCTGATCAAAAAATATCATAGAACATAAATTGTAGGAAACATAATTCTCTACAAAAAAGGTCTCTTAACATTTTGCCATAGCTCGCTTCGTTTCCGAGATATTTGCAGATATATCTCAAGGGAAGGGGCCTGACGGACATATTTCGAGATATTTCTTCTTCTTGTTGTTCTTCCTCTGCACAGCTAAGCTGGAAGTGGCATTTGCAGCTCGCAATAGTGCAGAGTTATCTCAAAGAAAGGGGCCACGGTGTTTCTGTATCTCTATTATGTTGGTGCGGCTTCGGAACTTTTAAATATCTTGATATATCTCGAGAACTACGCATCTGATCAAAAAATATCATAGAACATAAAAAGTAGGAAACTTAATTCTCTACAAAAAAGGTCTCTTAACATTTTGCCATAGCTCGCTTCGTTTCCGAGATATTTGCATATTTATCTCAAGGGAAGGGGCCTGACGGACATATTTCGAGATATTTCTTCTTCTTGTTGTTCTTCTTCTGCACAGCTAAGCTGGAAGTGGCATTTGCGGCTCGCACTAGTGCAGAGTTGTCTCAATGAAAGGGGCCACGGTGTTTCTGTATCTCTATTATGTTGGTGCGGCTTCGGAACTTTTAAATATCTTGATATATCTCGAGAACTACGCATCTGATCAAAAAATATCATAGAACATAAAAAGTAGCAAACTTAATTCTCTACAAAAAAGGTCTCTTAACATTTTGCCATAGCTCGCTTCGTTTCCGAGATATTTGCATATTCATCTCAAGGGAAGGGGTCTGACGGACATATTTCGAGATATTTCTTCTTCTTGTTGTTCTTCTTCTGCACAGCTAAGCTCGAAGTGGCATTTGCAGCTCGCAATAGTGCAGAGTTATCTCAAAGAAAGGGGCCACGGTGTTTCTGTATCTCTATTATGTTGGTGCGGCCTCGGAACCTTTAAATATCTTGATATATCTCGAGAACTACGCGTCTGATCAAAAAATATCATAGAACATAGAAAGTAGGAAACTTAATTCTCTACAAAAACGGTCTCTTAACATTTTGCCATAGCTCGCTTCGTTTCCGAGATATTTGCAGGTATATCTCACGGGAAGGGGCCTGACGGACATATTTCGAGATATTTCTTCTTCTTGTTGTTCTTCTTCTGCACAGCTAAGCTGGAAGTGGCATTTGCGGCTCGCACTAGTGCAGAGTTATCTCAAAGAAAGGGGCCACGGTGTTTCTGTATCTCTATTATGTTGGTGCGGCTTCGGAACTTTTAAATATCTCGATATATCTCGAAAACTACGCTTCTGATCAAAAAATATCATAGAACATAAATTGTAGGAAACATAATTCTCTACAAAAAAGGTCTCATAACATTTTGCCATAGCTCGCTTCGTTTCCGAGATATTTGCAGATATATCTCAAGGGAAGGGGCCTGACGGACATATTTCGAGATATTTCTTCTTCTTGTTGTTCTTCTTCTGCACAGCTAAGCTGGAAGTGGCATTTACAGCTCGCAATAGTGCAGAGTTATCTCAAAGAAAGGGGCCACGGTGTTTCTGTATCTCTATTATGTTGGTGCGGCTTCGGAACTTTTAAATATCTTGATATATCTCGAGAACTACGCATCTGATCAAAAAATATCATAGAACATAAAAAGTAGGAAACTTAATTCTCTACAAAAAAGGTCTCTTAACATTTTGCCATAGCTCTCTTCGTTTCCGAGATATTTGCAGATTTATCTCAAGGGAAGGGGCCTAACGGTCATATTTCGAAATATTTCTTCATCTTGTTGTTCTTCTTCTGCACAGCTAAGCTGGAAGTGGCATTTGCAGCTCGCAATAGTGCAGAGTTATCTCAAAGAAAGGGGCCACGGTGTTTCTGTATCTCTATTATGTTGGTGCGGCTTCGGAACTTTTAAATATCTTGATATATCTCGAGAACTACGCATCTGATCAAAAAATATCATAGAACATAAAAAGTAGGAAACTTAATTCTCTACAAAAAAGGTCTCTTAACATTTTGCCATAGCTCTCTTCGTTTCCGAGATATTTGCAGATTTATCTCAAGGGAAGGGGCCTAACGGACATATTTCGAGATATTTCTTCTTCTTGTTGTTCTTCTTCTGCACAGCTAAGCTGGAAGTGGCATTTGCAGCTCGCAATAGTGCAGAGTTATCTCAAAGCAAGGGGCCACGGTGTTTCTGTATCTCTATTATGTTGGTGCGGCTTCGGAACTTTTAAATATCTTGATATATCTCGAGAACTACGGGTCTGATCAAAAAATATCATAGAACATAAAAAGTAGGAAACATAATTCTCTACAAAAAAGGTCTCTTAACATTTTGCCATAGCTCTCTTCGTTTCCGAGATATTTGCAGATTTATCTCAAGGGAAGGGGCCTGACGGACATATTTCGAGATATTTCTTCTTCTTGTTGTTCTTCTTCTGCACAGCTAAGCTGGAAGTGGCATTTGCGGCTCGCACTAGTGCAGAGTTATCTCAAAGAAAGGGGCCACGGTGTTTCTGTATCTCTGTTATGTTGGTGCGGCTTCGGAACTTTTAAATATCTTGATATATCTCGAGAACTACGCATCTGATCAAAAAATATCATAGAACCTGAAAAGTAGGAAACTTAATTCTCTACAAAAAAGGTCTCTTAACATTTTGCCATAGCTCTCTTCGTTTCCGAGATATTTGCATATTTATCTCAAGGGAAGGAGCCTGACGGACATATTTCGAGATATTTCTTCTTCTTGTTGTTCTTCTTCTGCACAGCTAAGCTGGAAGTGGCATTTGCGGCTCGCACTAGTGCAGAGTTATCTCAAAGAAAGGGGCCACGGTGTTTCTGTATCTCTATTATGTTGGTGCGGCTTCGGAACTTTTAAATATCTCGATATATCTCGAAAACTACGCTTCTGATCAAAAAATATCATAGAACATAAATTGTAGGAAACATAATTCTCTACAAAAAATGTCTCTTAACATTTTGCCATAGCTCGCTTCGTTTCCGAGATATTTGCAGATATATCTCAAGGGAAGGGGCCTGACGGACATATTTCGAGATATTTCTTCTTCTTGTTGTTCTTCCTCTGCACAGCTAAGCTGGAAGTGGCATTTGCAGCTCGCAATAGTGCAGAGTTATCTCAAAGAAAGGGGCCACGGTGTTTCTGTATCTCTATTATGTTGGTGCGGCTTCGGAACTTTTAAATATCTTGATATATCTCGAGAACTACGCATCTGATCAAAAAATATCATAGAACATAAAAAGTAGGAAACTTAATTCTCTACAAAAAAGGTCTCTTAACATTTTGCCATAGCTCTCTTCGTTTCCGAGATATTTGCAGATATATCTCAAGGGAAGGGGCCTGACGGACATATTTCGAGATATTTCTTCTTCTTGATGTTCTTCTTCTGCACAGCTAAGCTGGAAGTGGCATTTGCGGCTCGCCCTAGTGCAGAGTTATCTCAAAGAAAGGGGCCACGGTGTTTCTGTATCTCTATTATGTTGGTGCGGCTTCGGAACTTTTAAATATCTCGATATATCTCGAAAACTACGCTTCTGATCAAAAAATATCATAGAACATAAATTGTAGGAAACATAATTCTCTACAAAAAAGGTCTCTTAACATTTTGCCATAGCTCGCTTCGTTTCCGAGATATTTGCAGATATATCTCAAGGGAAGGGGCCTGACGGACATATTTCGAGATATTTCTTCTTCTTGTTGTTCTTCCTCTGCACAGCTAAGCTGGAAGTGGCATTTGCAGCTCGCAATAGTGCAGAGTTATCTCAAAGAAAGGGGCCACGGTGTTTCTGTATCTCTATTATGTTGGTGCGGCTTCGGAACTTTTAAATATCTTGATATATCTCGAGAACTACGCATCTGATCAAAAAATATCATAGAACATAAAAAGTAGGAAACTTAATTCTCTACAAAAAAGGTCTCTTAACATTTTGCCATAGCTCGCTTCGTTTCCGAGATATTTGCATATTTATCTCAAGGGAAGGGGCCTGACGGACATATTTCGAGATATTTCTTCTTCTTGTTGTTCTTCTTCTGCACAGCTAAGCTGGAAGTGGCATTTGCGGCTCGCACTAGTGCAGAGTTATCTCAAAGAAAGGGGCCACGGTGTTTCTGTATCTCTATTATGTTGGTGCGGCTTCGGAACTTTTAAATATCTCGATATATCTCGAAAACTACGCTTCTGATCAAAAAATATCATAGAACATAAATTGTAGGAAACATAATTCTCTACAAAAAAGGTCTCTTAACATTTTGCCATAGCTCGCTTCGTTTCCGAGATATTTGCAGATATATCTCAAGGGAAGGGGCCTGACGGACATATTTCGAGATATTTCTTCTTCTTGTTGTTCTTCTTCTGCACAGCTAAGCTGGAAGTGGCATTTACAGCTCGCAATAGTGCAGAGTTATCTCAAAGAAAGGGGCCACGGTGTTTCTGTATCTCTATTATGTTGGTGCGGCTTCGGAACTTTTAAATATCTTGATATATCTCGAGAACTACGCATCTGATCAAAAAATATCATAGAACATAAAAAGTAGGAAACTTAATTCTCTACAAAAAAGGTCTCTTAACATTTTGCCATAGCTCTCTTCGTTTCCGAGATATTTGCAGATTTATCTCAAGGGAAGGGGCCTAACGGTCATATTTCGAAATATTTCTTCATCTTGTTGTTCTTCTTCTGCACAGCTAAGCTGGAAGTGGCATTTGCAGCTCGCAATAGTGCAGAGTTATCTCAAAGAAAGGGGCCACGGTGTTTCTGTATCTCTATTATGTTGGTGCGGCTTCGGAACTTTTAAATATCTTGATATATCTCGAGAACTACGCATCTGATCAAAAAATATCATGGAACATAAAAAGTAGGAAACTTAATTCTCTACAAAAAAGGTCTCTTAACATTTTGCCATAGCTCTCTTCGTTTCCGAGATATTTGCAGATTTATCTCAAGGGAAGGGGCCTAACGGACATATTTCGAGATATTTCTTCTTCTTGTTGTTCTTCTTCTGCACAGCTAAGCTGGAAGTGGCATTTGCAGCTCGCAATAGTGCAGAGTTATCTCAAAGCAAGGGGCCACGGTGTTTCTGTATCTCTATTATGTTGGTGCGGCTTCGGAACTTTTAAATATCTTGATATATCTCGAGAACTACGGGTCTGATCAAAAAATATCATACAACATAAAAAGTAGGAAACATAATTCTCTACAAAAAAGGTCTCTTAACATTTTGCCATAGCTCGCTTCGTTTCCGAGATATTTGCAGATTTATCTCAAGGGAAGGGGCCTGACGGACATATTTCGAGATATTTCTTCTTCTTGTTGTTCTTCTTCTGCACAGCTAAGCTGGAAGTGGCATTTGCGGCTCGCACTAGTGCAGAGTTATCTCAAAGAAAGGGGCCACGGTGTTTCTGTATCTCTATTATGTTGGTGCGGCTTCGGAACTTTTAAATATCTCGATATATCTCGAAAACTACGCTTCTGATCAAAAAATATCATAGAACATAAATTGTAGGAAACATAATTCTCTACAAAAAATGTCTCTTAACATTTTGCCATAGCTCGCTTCGTTTCCGAGATATTTGCAGATATATCTCAAGGGAAGGGGCCTGACGGACATATTTCGAGATATTTCTTCTTCTTGTTGTTCTTCCTCTGCACAGCTAAGCTGGAAGTGGCATTTGCAGCTCGCAATAGTGCAGAGTTATCTCAAAGAAAGGGGCCACGGTGTTTCTGTATCTCTATTATGTTGGTGCGGCTTCGGAACTTTTAAATATCTTGATATATCTCGAAAACTACGCTTCTGATCAAAAAATATCATAGAACATAAATTGTAGGAAACATAATTCTCTACAAAAAAGGTCTCTTAACATTTTGCCATAGCTCGCTTCGTTTCCGAGATATTTGCAGATATATCTCAAGGGAAGGGGCCTGACGGACATATTTCCAGATATTTCTTCTTCTTGTTGTTCTTCCTCTGCACAGCTAAGCTGCAAGTGGCATTTGCAGCTCGCAATAGTGCAGAGTTATCTCAAAGAAAGGGGCCACGGTGTTTCTGTATCTCTATTATGTTGGTGCGGCTTCGGAACTTTTAAATATCTTGATATATCTCGAGAACTACGCATCTGATCAAAAAATATCATAGAACATGAAAAGTAGGAAACTTAATTCTCTACAAAAAAGGTCTCTTAACATTTTGCCATAGCTCGCTTCGTTTCCGAGATATTTGCATATTTATCTCAAGGGAAGGGGCCTGACGGACATATTTCGAGATATTTCTTCTTCTTGTTGTTCTTCTTCTGCACAGCTAAGCTGGAAGTGGCATTTGCGGCTCGCACTAGTGCAGAGTTGTCTCAAAGAAAGGGGCCACGGTGTTTCTGTATCTCTATTATGTTGGTGCGGCTTCGGAACTTTTAAATATCTTGATATATCTCGAGAACTACGCATCTGATCAAAAAATATCATAGAACATAAAAAGTAGCAAACGTAATTCTCTACAAAAAAGGTCTCTTAACATTTTGCCATAGCTCGCTTCGTTTCCGAGATATTTGCATATTCATCTCAAGGGAAGGGGTCTGACGGACATATTTCGAGATATTTCTTCTTCTTGTTGTTCTTCTTCTGCACAGCTAAGCTCGAAGTGGCATTTGCAGCTCGCAATAGTGCAGAGTTATCTCAAAGAAAGGGGCCACGGTGTTTCTGTATCTCTATTATGTTGGTGCGCCCTCGGAACCTTTAAATATCTTGATATATCTCGAGAACTACGCGTCTGATCAAAAAATATCATAGAACATAGAAAGTAGGAAACTTAATTCTCTACAAAAACGGTCTCTTAACATTTTGCCATAGCTCGCTTCGTTTCCGAGATATTTGCAGATATATCTCAAGGGAAGGGGCCTGACGGACATATTTCGAGATATTTCTTCTTCTTGTTGTTCTTCTTCTGCACAGCTAAGCTGGAAGTGGCATTTGCGGCTCGCACTAGTGCAGAGTTATCTCAAAGAAAGGGGCCACGGTGTTTCTGTATCTCTATTATGTTGGTGCGGCTTCGGAACTTTTAAATATCTCGATATATCTCGAAAACTACGCTTCTGATCAAAAAATATCATAGAACATAAATTGTAGGAAACATAATTCTCTACAAAAAAGGTCTCCTAACATTTTGCCATAGCTCGCTTCGTTTCCGAGATATTTGCAGATATATCTCAAGGGAAGGGGCCTGACGGACATATTTCGAGATATTTCTTCTTCTTGTTGTTCTTCTTCTGCACAGCTAAGCTGGAAGTGGCATTTACAGCTCGCAATAGTGCAGAGTTATCTCAAAGAAAGGGGCCACGGTGTTTCTGTATCTCTATTATGTTGGTGCGGCTTCGGAACTTTTAAATATCTTGATATATCTCGAGAACTACGCATCTGATCAAAAAATATCATAGAACATAAAAAGTAGGAAACTTAATTCTCTACAAAAAAGGTCTCTTAACATTTTGCCATAGCTCGCTTCGTTTCCGAGATATTTGCAGATATATCTCAAGGGAAGGGGCCTGACGGACATATTTCGAGATATTTCTTCTTCTTGTTGTTCTTCCTCTGCACAGCTAAGCTGGAAGTGGCATTTGCAGCTCGCAATAGTGCAGAGTTATCTCAAAGAAAGGGGCCACGGTGTTTCTGTATCTCTATTATGTTGGTGCGGCTTCGGAACTTTTAAATATCTTGATATATCTCGAGAACTACGCATCTGATCAAAAAATATCATAGAACATAAAAAGTAGGAAACTTAATTCTCTACAAAAAAGGTCTCTTAACATTTTGCCATAGCTCGCTTCGTTTCCGAGATATTTGCATATTTATCTCAAGGGAAGGGGCCTGACGGACATATTTCGAGATATTTCTTCTTCTTGTTGTTCTTCTTCTGCACAGCTAAGCTGGAAGTGGCATTTGCGGCTCGCACTAGTGCAGAGCTGTCTCAAAGAAAGGGGCCACGGTGTTTCTGTATCTCTATTATGTTGGTGCGGCTTCGGAACTTTTAAATATCTTGATATATCTCGAGAACTACGCATCTGATCAAAAAATATCATAGAACATAAAAAGTAGCAAACTTAATTCTCTACAAAAAAGGTCTCTTAACATTTTGCCATAGCTCGCTTCGTTTCCGAGATATTTGCATATTCATCTCAAGGGAAGGGGTCTGACGGACATATTTCGAGATATTTCTTCTTCTTGTTGTTCTTCTTCTGCACAGCTAAGCTCGAAGTGGCATTTGCAGCTCGCAATAGTGCAGAGTTATCTCAAAGAAAGGGGCCACGGTGTTTCTGTATCTCTATTATGTTGGTGCGGCCTCGGAACCTTTAAATATCTTGATATATCTCGAGAACTACGCGTCTGATCAAAAAATATCATAGAACATAGAAAGTAGGAAACTTAATTCTCTACAAAAACGGTCTCTTAACATTTTGCCATAGCTCGCTTCGTTTCCGAGATATTTGCAGATATATCTCAAGGGAAGGGGCCTGACGGACATATTTCGAGATATTTCTTCTTCTTGTTGTTCTTCTTCTGCACAGCTAAGCTGGAAGTGGCATTTGCGGCTCGCACTAGTGCAGAGTTATCTCAAAGAAAGGGGCCACGGTGTTTCTGTATCTCTATTATGTTGGTGCGGCTTCGGAACTTTTAAATATCTCGATATATCTCGAAAACTACGCTTCTGATCAAAAAATATCATAGAACATAAATTGTAGGAAACATAATTCTCTACAAAAAAGGTCTCTTAACATTTTGCCATAGCTCGCTTCGTTTCCGAGATATTTGCAGATATATCTCAAGGGAAGGGGCCTGACGGACATATTTCGAGATATTTCTTCTTCTTGTTGTTCTTCTTCTGCACAGCTAAGCTGGAAGTGGCATTTACAGCTCGCAATAGTGCAGAGTTATCTCAAAGAAAGGGGCCACGGTGTTTCTGTATCTCTATTATGTTGGTGCGGCTTCGGAACTTTTAAATATCTTGATATATCTCGAGAACTACGCATCTGATCAAAAAATATCATAGAACATAAAAAGTAGGAAACTTAATTCTCTACAAAAAAGGTCTCTTAACATTTTGCCATAGCTCTCTTCGTTTCCGAGATATTTGCAGATTTATCTCAAGGGAAGGGGCCTAACGGACATATTTCGAAATATTTCTTCATCTTGTTGTTCTTCTTCTGCACAGCTAAGCTGGAAGTGGCATTTGCAGCTCGCAATAGTGCAGAGTTATCTCAAAGAAAGGGGCCACGGTGTTTCTGTATCTCTATTATGTTGGTGCGGCTTCGGAACTTTTAAATATCTTGATATATCTCGAGAACTACGCATCTGATCAAAAAATATCATAGAACATAAAAAGTAGGAAACTTAATTCTCTACAAAAAAGGTCTCTTAACATTTTGCCATAGCTCTCTTCGTTTCCGAGATATTTGCAGATTTATCTCAAGGGAAGGGGCCTAACGGACATATTTCGAGATATTTCTTCTTCTTGTTGTTCTTCTTCTGCACAGCTAAGCTGGAAGTGGCATTTGCAGCTCGCAATAGTGCAGAGTTATCTCAAAGCAAGGGGCCACGGTGTTTCTGTATCTCTATTATGTTGGTGCGGCTTCGGAACTTTTAAATATCTTGATATATCTCGAGAACTACGGGTCTGATCAAAAAATATCATAGAACATAAAAAGTAGGAAACATAATTCTCTACAAAAAAGGTCTCTTAACATTTTGCCATAGCTCGCTTCGTTTCCGAGATATTTGCAGATTTATCTCAAGGGAAGGGGCCTGACGGACATATTTCGAGATATTTCTTCTTCTTGTTGTTCTTCTTCTGCACAGCTAAGCTGGAAGTGGCATTTGCGGCTCGCACTAGTGCAGAGTTATCTCAAAGAAAGGGGCCACGGTGTTTCTGTATCTCTGTTATGTTGGTGCGGCTTCGGAACTTTTAAATATCTTGATATATCTCGAGAACTACGCATCTGATCAAAAAATATCATAGAACATGAAAAGTAGGAAACTTAATTCTCTACAAAAAAGGTCTCTTAACATTTTGCCATAGCTCTCTTCGTTTCCGAGATATTTGCATATTTATCTCAAGGGAAGGAGCCTGACGGACATATTTCGAGATATTTCTTCTTCTTGTTGTTCTTCTTCTGCACAGCTAAGCTGGAAGTGGCATTTGCGGCTCGCACTAGTGCAGAGTTATCTCAAAGAAAGGGGCCACGGTGTTTCTGTATCTCTATTATGTTGGTGCGGCTTCGGAACTTTTAAATATCTCGATATATCTCGAAAACTACGCTTCTGATCAAAAAATATCATAGAACATAAAAAGTAGGAAACTTAATTCTCTACAAAAAAGGTCTCTTAACATTTTGCCATAGCTCGCTTCGTTTCCGAGATATTTGCATATTTATCTCAAGGGAAGGGGCCTGACGGACATATTTCGAGATATTTCTTCTTCTTGTTGTTCTTCTTCTGCACAGCTAAGCTGGAAGTGGCATTTGCGGCTCGCACTAGTGCAGAGTTATCTCAAAGAAAGGGGCCACGGTGTTTCTGTATCTCTATTATGTTGGTGCGGCTTCGGAACTTTTAAATATCTTGATATATCTCGAGAACTACGCATCTGATCAAAAAATATCATAGAACATAAAAAGTAGGAAACTTAATTCTCTACAAAAAAGGTCTCTTAACATTTTGCCATAGCTCGCTTCGTTTCCGAGATATTTGCATATTCATCTCAAGGGAAGGGGTCTGACGGACATATTTCGAGATATTTCTTCTTCTTGTTGTTCTTCTTCTGCACAGCTAAGCTCGAAGTGGCATTTGCAGCTCGCAATAGTGCAGAGTTATCTCAAAGCAAGGGGCCACGGTGTTTCTGTATCTCTATTATGTTGGTGCGGCTTCGGAACTTTTAAATATCTTGATATATCTCGAGAACTACGGGTCTGATCAAAAAATATCATACAACATAAAAAGTAGGAAACATAATTCTCTACAAAAAAGGTCTCTTAACATTTTGCCATAGCTCGCTTCGTTTCCGAGATATTTGCAGATTTATCTCAAGGGAAGGGGCCTGACGGACATATTTCGAGATATTTCTTCTTCTTGTTGTTCTTCTTCTGCACAGCTAAGCTGGAAGTGGCATTTGCGGCTCGCACTAGTGCAGAGTTATCTCAAAGAAAGGGGCCACGGTGTTTCTGTATCTCTATTATGTTGGTGCGGCTTCGGAACTTTTAAATATCTCGATATATCTCGAAAACTACGCTTCTGATCAAAAAATATCATAGAACATAAATTGTAGGAAACATAATTCTCTACAAAAAATGTCTCTTAACATTTTGCCATAGCTCGCTTCGTTTCCGAGATATTTGCAGATATATCTCAAGGGAAGGGGCCTGACGGACATATTTCGAGATATTTCTTCTTCTTGTTGTTCTTCCTCTGCACAGCTAAGCTGGAAGTGGCATTTGCAGCTCGCAATAGTGCAGAGTTATCTCAAAGAAAGGGGCCACGGTGTTTCTGTATCTCTATTATGTTGGTGCGGCTTCGGAACTTTTAAATATCTTGATATATCTCGAAAACTACGCTTCTGATCAAAAAATATCATAGAACATAAATTGTAGGAAACATAATTCTCTACAAAAAAGGTCTCTTAACATTTTGCCATAGCTCGCTTCGTTTCCGAGATATTTGCAGATATATCTCAAGGGAAGGGGCCTGACGGACATATTTCGAGATATTTCTTCTTCTTGTTGTTCTTCCTCTGCACAGCTAAGCTGGAAGTGGCATTTGCAGCTCGCAATAGTGCAGAGTTATCTCAAAGAAAGGGGCCACGGTGTTTCTGTATCTCTATTATGTTGGTGCGGCTTCGGAACTTTTAAATATCTTGATATATCTCGAGAACTACGCATCTGATCAAAAAATATCATAGAACATAAAAAGTAGGAAACTTAATTCTCTACAAAAAAGGTCTCTTAACATTTTGCCATAGCTCGCTTCGTTTCCGAGATATTTGCATATTTATCTCAAGGGAAGGGGCCTGACGGACATATTTCGAGATATTTCTTCTTCTTGTTGTTCTTCTTCTGCACAGCTAAGCTGGAAGTGGCATTTGCGGCTCGCACTAGTGCAGAGTTGTCTCAAAGAAAGGGGCCACGGTGTTTCTGTATCTCTATTATGTTGGTGCGGCTTCGGAACTTTTAAATATCTTGATATATCTCGAGAACTACGCATCTGATCAAAAAATATCATAGAACATAAAAAGTAGCAAACGTAATTCTCTACAAAAAAGGTCTCTTAACATTTTGCCATAGCTCGCTTCGTTTCCGAGATATTTGCATATTCATCTCAAGGGAAGGGGTCTGACGGACATATTTCGAGATATTTCTTCTTCTTGTTGTTCTTCTTCTGCACAGCTAAGCTCGAAGTGGCATTTGCAGCTCGCAATAGTGCAGAGTTATCTCAAAGAAAGGGGCCACGGTGTTTCTGTATCTCTATTATGTTGGTGCGCCCTCGGAACCTTTAAATATCTTGATATATCTCGAGAACTACGCGTCTGATCAAAAAATATCATAGAACATAGAAAGTAGGAAACTTAATTCTCTACAAAAACGGTCTCTTAACATTTTGCCATAGCTCGCTTCGTTTCCGAGATATTTGCAGATATATCTCAAGGGAAGGGGCCTGACGGACATATTTCGAGATATTTCTTCTTCTTGTTGTTCTTCTTCTGCACAGCTAAGCTGGAAGTGGCATTTGCGGCTCGCACTAGTGCAGAGTTATCTCAAAGAAAGGGGCCACGGTGTTTCTGTATCTCTATTATGTTGGTGCGGCTTCGGAACTTTTAAATATCTCGATATATCTCGAAAACTACGCTTCTGATCAAAAAATATCATAGAACATAAATTGTAGGAAACATAATTCTCTACAAAAAAGGTCTCTTAACATTTTGCCATAGCTCGCTTCGTTTCCGAGATATTTGCAGATATATCTCAAGGGAAGGGGCCTGACGGACATATTTCGAGATATTTCTTCTTCTTGTTGTTCTTCTTCTGCACAGCTAAGCTGGAAGTGGCATTTACAGCTCGCAATAGTGCAGAGTTATCTCAAAGAAAGGGGCCACGGTGTTTCTGTATCTCTATTATGTTGGTGCGGCTTCGGAACTTTTAAATATCTTGATATATCTCGAGAACTACGCATCTGATCAAAAAATATCATAGAACATAAAAAGTAGGAAACTTAATTCTCTACAAAAAAGGTCTCTTAACATTTTGCCATAGCTCGCTTCGTTTCCGAGATATTTGCAGATATATCTCAAGGGAAGGGGCCTGACGGACATATTTCGAGATATTTCTTCTTCTTGTTGTTCTTCCTCTGCACAGCTAAGCTGGAAGTGGCATTTGCAGCTCGCAATAGTGCAGAGTTATCTCAAAGAAAGGGGCCACGGTGTTTCTGTATCTCTATTATGTTGGTGCGGCTTCGGAACTTTTAAATATCTTGATATATCTCGAGAACTACGCATCTGATCAAAAAATATCATAGAACATAAAAAGTAGGAAACTTAATTCTCTACAAAAAAGGTCTCTTAACATTTTGCCATAGCTCGCTTCGTTTCCGAGATATTTGCATATTTATCTCAAGGGAAGGGGCCTGACGGACATATTTCGAGATATTTCTTCTTCTTGTTGTTCTTCTTCTGCACAGCTAAGCTGGAAGTGGCATTTGCGGCTCGCACTAGTGCAGAGCTGTCTCAAAGAAAGGGGCCACGGTGTTTCTGTATCTCTATTATGTTGGTGCGGCTTCGGAACTTTTAAATATCTTGATATATCTCGAGAACTACGCATCTGATCAAAAAATATCATAGAACATAAAAAGTAGCAAACTTAATTCTCTACAAAAAAGGTCTCTTAACATTTTGCCATAGCTCGCTTCGTTTCCGAGATATTTGCATATTCATCTCAAGGGAAGGGGTCTGACGGACATATTTCGAGATATTTCTTCTTCTTGTTGTTCTTCTTCTGCACAGCTAAGCTCGAAGTGGCATTTGCAGCTCGCAATAGTGCAGAGTTATCTCAAAGAAAGGGGCCACGGTGTTTCTGTATCTCTATTATGTTGGTGCGGCCTCGGAACCTTTAAATATCTTGATATATCTCGAGAACTACGCGTCTGATCAAAAAATATCATAGAACATAGAAAGTAGGAAACTTAATTCTCTACAAAAACGGTCTCTTAACATTTTGCCATAGCTCGCTTCGTTTCCGAGATATTTGCAGATATATCTCAAGGGAAGGGGCCTGACGGACATATTTCGAGATATTTCTTCTTCTTGTTGTTCTTCTTCTGCACAGCTAAGCTGGAAGTGGCATTTGCGGCTCGCACTAGTGCAGAGTTATCTCAAAGAAAGGGGCCACGGTGTTTCTGTATCTCTATTATGTTGGTGCGGCTTCGGAACTTTTAAATATCTCGATATATCTCGAAAACTACGCTTCTGATCAAAAAATATCATAGAACATAAATTGTAGGAAACATAATTCTCTACAAAAAAGGTCTCTTAACATTTTGCCATAGCTCGCTTCGTTTCCGAGATATTTGCAGATATATCTCAAGGGAAGGGGCCTGACGGACATATTTCGAGATATTTCTTCTTCTTGTTGTTCTTCTTCTGCACAGCTAAGCTGGAAGTGGCATTTACAGCTCGCAATAGTGCAGAGTTATCTCAAAGAAAGGGGCCACGGTGTTTCTGTATCTCTATTATGTTGGTGCGGCTTCGGAACTTTTAAATATCTTGATATATCTCGAGAACTACGCATCTGATCAAAAAATATCATAGAACATAAAAAGTAGGAAACTTAATTCTCTACAAAAAAGGTCTCTTAACATTTTGCCATAGCTCTCTTCGTTTCCGAGATATTTGCAGATTTATCTCAAGGGAAGGGGCCTAACGGACATATTTCGAAATATTTCTTCATCTTGTTGTTCTTCTTCTGCACAGCTAAGCTGGAAGTGGCATTTGCAGCTCGCAATAGTGCAGAGTTATCTCAAAGAAAGGGGCCACGGTGTTTCTGTATCTCTATTATGTTGGTGCGGCTTCGGAACTTTTAAATATCTTGATATATCTCGAGAACTACGCATCTGATCAAAAAATATCATAGAACATAAAAAGTAGGAAACTTAATTCTCTACAAAAAAGGTCTCTTAACATTTTGCCATAGCTCTCTTCGTTTCCGAGATATTTGCAGATTTATCTCAAGGGAAGGGGCCTAACGGACATATTTCGAGATATTTCTTCTTCTTGTTGTTCTTCTTCTGCACAGCTAAGCTGGAAGTGGCATTTGCAGCTCGCAATAGTGCAGAGTTATCTCAAAGCAAGGGGCCACGGTGTTTCTGTATCTCTATTATGTTGGTGCGGCTTCGGAACTTTTAAATATCTTGATATATCTCGAGAACTACGGGTCTGATCAAAAAATATCATAGAACATAAAAAGTAGGAAACATAATTCTCTACAAAAAAGGTCTCTTAACATTTTGCCATAGCTCGCTTCGTTTCCGAGATATTTGCAGATTTATCTCAAGGGAAGGGGCCTGACGGACATATTTCGAGATATTTCTTCTTCTTGTTGTTCTTCTTCTGCACAGCTAAGCTGGAAGTGGCATTTGCGGCTCGCACTAGTGCAGAGTTATCTCAAAGAAAGGGGCCACGGTGTTTCTGTATCTCTGTTATGTTGGTGCGGCTTCGGAACTTTTAAATATCTTGATATATCTCGAGAACTACGCATCTGATCAAAAAATATCATAGAACATGAAAAGTAGGAAACTTAATTCTCTACAAAAAAGGTCTCTTAACATTTTGCCATAGCTCTCTTCGTTTCCGAGATATTTGCATATTTATCTCAAGGGAAGGAGCCTGACGGACATATTTCGAGATATTTCTTCTTCTTGTTGTTCTTCTTCTGCACAGCTAAGCTGGAAGTGGCATTTGCGGCTCGCACTAGTGCAGAGTTATCTCAAAGAAAGGGGCCACGGTGTTTCTGTATCTCTATTATGTTGGTGCGGCTTCGGAACTTTTAAATATCTCGATATATCTCGAAAACTACGCTTCTGATCAAAAAATATCATAGAACATAAAAAGTAGGAAACTTAATTCTCTACAAAAAAGGTCTCTTAACATTTTGCCATAGCTCGCTTCGTTTCCGAGATATTTGCATATTTATCTCAAGGGAAGGGGCCTGACGGACATATTTCGAGATATTTCTTCTTCTTGTTGTTCTTCTTCTGCACAGCTAAGCTGGAAGTGGCATTTGCGGCTCGCACTAGTGCAGAGTTATCTCAAAGAAAGGGGCCACGGTGTTTCTGTATCTCTATTATGTTGGTGCGGCTTCGGAACTTTTAAATATCTTGATATATCTCGAGAACTACGCATCTGATCAAAAAATATCATAGAACATAAAAAGTAGGAAACTTAATTCTCTACAAAAAAGGTCTCTTAACATTTTGCCATAGCTCGCTTCGTTTCCGAGATATTTGCATATTCATCTCAAGTGAAGGGGTCTGACGGACATATTTCGAGATATTTCTTCTTCTTGTTGTTCTTCTTCTGCACAGCTAAGCTCGAAGTGGCATTTGCAGCTCGCAATAGTGCAGAGTTATCTCAAAGAAAGGGGCCACGGTGTTTCTGTATCTCTATTATGTTGGTGCGGCCTCGGAACCTTTAAATATCTTGATATATCTCGAGAACTACGCGTCTGATCAAAAAATATCATAGAACATAGAAAGTAGGAAACTTAATTCTCTACAAAAACGGTCTCTTAACATTTTGCCATAGCTCGCTTCGTTTCCGAGATATTTGCAGATATATCTCAAGGGAAGGGGCCTGACGGACATATTTCGAGATATTTCTTCTTCTTGTTGTTCTTCTTCTGCACAGCTAAGCTGGAAGTGGCATTTGCGGCTCGCACTAGTGCAGAGTTATCTCAAAGAAAGGGGCCACGGTGTTTCTGTATCTCTATTATGTTGGTGCGGCTTCGGAACTTTTAAATATCTCGATATATCTCGAAAACTACGCTTCTGATCAAAAAATATCATAGAACATAAATTGTAGGAAACATAATTCTCTACAAAAAAGGTCTCTTAACATTTTGCCATAGCTCGCTTCGTTTCCGAGATATTTGCAGATATATCTCAAGGGAAGGGGCCTGACGGACATATTTCGAGATATTTCTTCTTCTTGTTGTTCTTCTTCTGCACAGCTAAGCTGGAAGTGGCATTTACAGCTCGCAATAGTGCAGAGTTATCTCAAAGAAAGGGGCCACGGTGTTTCTGTATCTCTATTATGTTGGTGCGGCTTCGGAACTTTTAAATATCTTGATATATCTCGAGAACTACGCATCTGATCAAAAAATATCATAGAACATAAAAAGTAGGAAACTTAATTCTCTACAAAAAAGGTCTCTTAACATTTTGCCATAGCTCTCTTCGTTTCCGAGATATTTGCAGATTTATCTCAAGGGAAGGGGCCTAACGGACATATTTCGAAATATTTCTTCATCTTGTTGTTCTTCTTCTGCACAGCTAAGCTGGAAGTGGCATTTGCAGCTCGCAATAGTGCAGAGTTATCTCAAAGAAAGAGGCCACGGTGTTTCTGTATCTCTATTATGTTGGTGCGGCTTCGGAACTTTTAAATATCTTGATATATCTCGAGAACTACGCATCTGATCAAAAAATATCATAGAACATAAAAAGTAGGAAACTTAATTCTCTACAAAAAAGGTCTCTTAACATTTTGCCATAGCTCTCTTCGTTTCCGAGATATTTGCAGATTTATCTCAAGGGAAGGGGCCTAACGGACATATTTCGAGATATTTCTTCTTCTTGTTGTTCTTCTTCTGCACAGCTAAGCTGGAAGTGGCATTTGCAGCTCGCAATAGTGCAGAGTTATCTCAAAGCAAGGGGCCACGGTGTTTCTGTATCTCTATTATGTTGGTGCGGCTTCGGAACTTTTAAATATCTTGATATATCTCGAGAACTACGGGTCTGATCAAAAAATATCATAGAACATAAAAAGTAGGAAACATAATTCTCTACAAAAAAGGTCTCTTAACATTTTGCCATAGCTCGCTTCGTTTCCGAGATATTTGCAGATTTATCTCAAGGGAAGGGGCCTGACGGACATATTTCGAGATATTTCTTCTTCTTGTTGTTCTTCTTCTGCACAGCTAAGCTGGAAGTGGCATTTGCGGCTCGCACTAGTGCAGAGTTATCTCAAAGAAAGGGGCCACGGTGTTTCTGTATCTCTGTTATGTTGGTGCGGCTTCGGAACTTTTAAATATCTTGATATATCTCGAGAACTACGCATCTGATCAAAAAATATCATAGAACATGAAAAGTAGGAAACTTAATTCTCTACAAAAAAGGTCTCTTAACATTTTGCCATAGCTCTCTTCGTTTCCGAGATATTTGCATATTTATCTCAAGGGAAGGAGCCTGACGGACATATTTCGAGATATTTCTTCTTCTTGTTGTTCTTCTTCTGCACAGCTAAGCTGGAAGTGGCATTTGCGGCTCGCACTAGTGCAGAGTTATCTCAAAGAAAGGGGCCACGGTGTTTCTGTATCTCTATTATGTTGGTGCGGCTTCGGAACTTTTAAATATCTCGATATATCTCGAAAACTACGCTTCTGATCAAAAAATATCATAGAACATAAATTGTAGGAAACATAATTCTCTACAAAAAAGGTCTCTTAACATTTTGCCATAGCTCGCTTCGTTTCCGAGATATTTGCATATATATCTCAAGGGAAGGGGCCTGACGGACATATTTCGAGATATTTCTTCTTCTTGTTGTTCTTCCTCTGCACAGCTAAGCTGGAAGTGGCATTTGCAGCTCGCAATAGTGCAGAATTATCTCAAAGAAAGGGGCCACGGTGTTTCTGTATCTCTATTATGTTGGTGCGGCTTCGGAACTTTTAAATATCTTGATATATCTCGAGAACTACGCATCTGATCAAAAAATATCATAGAACATAAAAAGTAGGAAACTTAATTCTCTACAAAAAAGGTCTCTTAACATTTTGCCATAGCTCGCTTCGTTTCCGAGATATTTGCATATTTATCTCAAGGGAAGGGGCCTGACGGACATATTTCGAGATATTTCTTCTTCTTGTTGTTCTTCTTCTGCACAGCTAAGCTGGAAGTGGCATTTGCGGCTCGCACTAGTGCAGAGTTATCTCAAAGAAAGGGGCCACGGTGTTTCTGTATCTCTATTATGTTGGTGCGGCTTCGGAACTTTTAAATATCTTGATATATCTCGAGAACTACGCATCTGATCAAAAAATATCATAGAACATAAAAAGTAGGAAACTTAATTCTCTACAAAAAAGGTCTCTTAACATTTTGCCATAGCTCGCTTCGTTTCCGAGATATTTGCATATTCATCTCAAGGGAAGGGGTCTGACGGACATATTTCGAGATATTTCTTCTTCTTGTTGTTCTTCTTCTGCACAGCTAAGCTCGAAGTGGCATTTGCAGCTCGCAATAGTGCAGAGTTATCTCAAAGAAAGGGGCCACGGTGTTTCTGTATCTCTATTATGTTGGTGCGGCCTCGGAACCTTTAAATATCTTGATATATCTCGAGAACTACGCGTCTGATCAAAAAATATCATAGAACATAAAAAGTAGGAAACTTAATTCTCTACAAAAACGGTCTCTTAACATTTTGCCATAGCTCGCTTCGTTTCCGAGATATTTGCAGATATATCTCAAGGGAAGGGGCCTGACGGACATATTTCGAGATATTTCTTCTTCTTGTTGTTCTTCTTCTGCACAGCTAAGCTGGAAGTGGCATTTGCGGCTCGCACTAGTGCAGAGTTATCTCAAAGAAAGGGGCCACGGTGTTTCTGTATCTCTATTATGTTGGTGCGGCTTCGGAACTTTTAAATATCTCGATATATCTCGAAAACTACGCTTCTGATCAAAAAATATCATAGAACATAAATTGTAGGAAACATAATTCTCTACAAAAAAGGTCTCTTAACATTTTGCCATAGCTCGCTTCGTTTCCGAGATATTTGCAGATATATCTCAAGGGAAGGGGCCTGACGGACATATTTCGAGATATTTCTTCTTCTTGTTGTTCTTCTTCTGCACAGCTAAGCTGGAAGTGGCATTTACAGCTCGCAATAGTGCAGAGTTATCTCAAAGAAAGGGGCCACGGTGTTTCTGTATCTCTATTATGTTGGTGCGGCTTCGGAACTTTTAAATATCTTGATATATCTCGAGAACTACGCATCTGATCAAAAAATATCATAGAACATAAAAAGTAGGAAACTTAATTCTCTACAAAAAAGGTCTCTTAACATTTTGCCATAGCTCTCTTCGTTTCCGAGATATTTGCAGATTTATCTCAAGGGAAGGGGCCTAACGGACATATTTCGAAATATTTCTTCATCTTGTTGTTCTTCTTCTGCACAGCTAAGCTGGAAGTGGCATTTGCAGCTCGCAATAGTGCAGAGTTATCTCAAAGAAAGGGGCCACGGTGTTTCTGTATCTCTATTATGTTGGTGCGGCTTCGGAACTTTTAAATATCTTGATATATCTCGAGAACTACGCATCTGATCAAAAAATATCATAGAACATAAAAAGTAGGAAACTTAATTCTCTACAAAAAAGGTCTCTTAACATTTTGCCATAGCTCTCTTCGTTTCCGAGATATTTGCAGATTTATCTCAAGGGAAGGGGCCTAACGGACATATTTCGAGATATTTCTTCTTCTTGTTGTTCTTCTTCTGCACAGCTAAGCTGGAAGTGGCATTTGCAGCTCGCAATAGTGCAGAGTTATCTCAAAGCAAGGGGCCACGGTGTTTCTGTATCTCTATTATGTTGGTGCGGCTTCGGAACTTTTAAATATCTTGATATATCTCGAGAACTACGGGTCTGATCAAAAAATATCATAGAACATAAAAAGTAGGAAACATAATTCTCTACAAAAAAGGTCTCTTAACATTTTGCCATAGCTCGCTTCGTTTCCGAGATATTTGCAGATTTATCTCATGGGAAGGGGCCTGACGGACATATTTCGAGATATTTCTTCTTCTTGTTGTTCTTCTTCTGCACAGCTAAGCTGGAAGTGGCATTTGCGGCTCGCACTAGTGCAGAGTTATCTCAAAGAAAGGGGCCACGGTGTTTCTGTATCTCTATTATGTTGGTGCGGCTTCGGAACTTTTAAATATCTTGATATATCTCGAGAACTACGCATCTGATCAAAAAATATCATAGAACATGAAAAGTAGGGAACTTAATTCTCTACAAAAAAGGTCTCTTAACATTTTGCCATAGCTCTCTTCGTTTCCGAGATATTTGCATATTTATCTCAAGGGAAGGAGCCTGACGGACATATTTCGAGATATTTCTTCTTCTTGTTGTTCTTCTTCTGCACAGCTAAGCTGGAAGTGGCATTTGCGGCTCGCACTAGTGCAGAGTTATCTCAAAGAAAGGGGCCACGGTGTTTCTGTATCTCTATTATGTTGGTGCGGCTTCGGAACTTTTAAATATCTCGATATATCTTGAAAACTACGCTTCTGATCAAAAAATATCATAGAACATAAATTGTAGGAAACATAATTCTCTACAAAAAATGTCTCTTAACATTTTGCCATAGCTCGCTTCGTTTCCGAGATATTTGCAGATATATCTCAAGGGAAGGGGCCTGACGGACATATTTCGAGATATTTCTTCTTCTTGTTGTTCTTCCTCTGCACAGCTAAGCTGGAAGTGGCATTTGCAGCTCGCAATAGTGCAGAGTTATCTCAAAGAAAGGGGCCACGGTGTTTCTGTATCTCTATTATGTTGGTGCGGCTTCGGAACTTTTAAATATCTTGATATATCTCGAGAACTACGCATCTGATCAAAAAATGTCATAGAACATAAAAAGTAGGAAACTTAATTCTCTACAAAAAAGGTCTCTTAACATTTTGCCATAGCTCTCTTCGTTTCCGAGATATTTGCAGATATATCTCAAGGGAAGGGGCCTGACGGACATATTTCGAGATATTTCTTCTTCTTGTTGTTCTTCTTCTGCACAGCTAAGCTGGTAGTGGCATTTGCGGCTCGCCCTAGTGCAGAGTTATCTCAAAGAAAGGGGCCACGGTGTTTCTGTATCTCTATTATGTTGGTGCGGCTTCGGAACTTTTAAATATCTCGATATATCTCGAAAACTACGCTTCTGATCAAAAAATATCATAGAACATAAAAAGTAGGAAACTTAATTCTCTACAAAAAAGGTCTCTTAACATTTTGCCATAGCTCGCTTCGTTTCCGAGATATTTGCAGATTTATCTCAAGGGAAGGGGCCTAACGGACATATTTCGAGATATTTCTTCTTCTTGTTGTTCTTCTTCTGCACAGCTAAGCTGGAAGTGGCATTTGCGGCTCGCACTAGTGCAGAGTTATCTCAAAGAAAGGGGCCACGGTGTTTCTGTATCTCTATTATGTTGGTGCGGCTTCGGAACTTTTAAATATCTCGATATATCTCGAAAACTACGCTTCTGATCAAAAAATATCATAGAACATAAATTGTAGGAAACATAATTCTCTACAAAAAATGTCTCTTAACATTTTGCCATAGCTCGCTTCGTTTCCGAGATATTTGCAGATATATCTCAAGGGAAGGGGCCTGACGGACATATTTCGAGATATTTCTTCTTCTTGTTGTTCTTCCTCTGCACAGCTAAGCTGGAAGTGGCATTTGCAGCTCGCAATAGTGCAGAGTTATCTCAAAGAAGGGGGCCACGGTGTTTCTGTATCTCTATTATGTTGGTGCGGCTTCGGAACTTTTAAATATCTTGATATATCTCGAGAACTACGCATCTGATCAAAAAATATCATAGAACATAAAAAGTAGGAAACTTAATTCTCTACAAAAAAGGTCTCTTAACATTTTGCCATAGCTCTCTTCGTTTCCGAGATATTTGCAGATATATCTCAAGGGAAGGGGCCTGACGGACATATTTCGAGATATTTCTTCTTCTTGTTGTTCTTCTTCTGCACAGCTAAGCTGGCAGTGGCATTTGCGGCTCGCCCTAGTGCAGAGTTATCTCAAAGAAAGGGGCCACGGTGTTTCTGTATCTCTATTATGTTGGTGCGGCTTCGGAACTTTTAAATATCTCGATATATCTCGAAAACTACGGTTCTGATCAAAAAATATCATAGAACATAAAAAGTAGGAAACTTAATTCTCTACAAAAAAGGTCTCTTAACATTTTGCCATAGCTCGCTTCGTTTCCGAGATATTTGCAGATTTATCTCAAGGGAAGGGGCCTAACGGACATATTTCGAGATATTTCTTCTTCTTGTTGTTCTTCTTCTGCACAGCTAAGCTGGAAGTGGCATTTGCGGCTCGCACTAGGGCAGAGTTATCTCAAAGAAAGGGGCCACGGTGTTTCTGTATCTCTATTATGTTGGTGCGGCTTCGGAACTTTTAAATATCTCGATATATCTCGAAAACTACGCTTCTGATCAAAAAATTTCATAGAACATAAATTGTAGGAAACATAATTCTCTACAAAAAAGGTCTCTTAACATTTTGCCATAGCTCGCTTCGTTTCCGAGATATTTGCAGATATATCTCAAGGGAAGGGGCCTGACGGACATATTTCGAGATATTTCTTCTTCTTGTTGTTCTTCTTCTGCACAGCTAAGCTGGAAGTGGCATTTGCGGCTCGCACTAGTGCAGAGTTATCTCAAAGAAAGGGGCCACGGTGTTTCTGTATCTCTATTATGTTGGTGCGGCTTCGGAACTTTTAAATATCTTGATATATCTCGAGAACTACGCATCTGATCAAAAAATATCATAGAACATAAAAAGTAGGAAACTTAATTCTCTACAAAAAAGGTCTCTTAACATTTTGCCATAGCTCGCTTCGTTTCCGAGATATTTGCATATTCATCTCAAGGGAAGGGGTCTGACGGACATATTTCGAGATATTTCTTCTTCTTGTTGTTCTTCTTCTGCACAGCTAAGCTCGAAGTGGCATTTGCAGCTCGCAATAGTGCAGAGTTATCTCAAAGAAAGGGGCCACGGTGTTTCTGTATCTCTATTATGTTGGTGCGGCCTCGGAACCTTTAAATATCTTGATATATCTCGAGAACTACGCGTCTGATCAAAAAATATCATAGAACATAAAAAGTAGGAAACTTAATTCTCTACAAAAACGGTCTCTTAACATTTTGCCATAGCTCGCTTCGTTTCCGAGATATTTGCAGATATATCTCAAGGGAAGGGGCCTGACGGACATATTTCGAGATATTTCTTCTTCTTGTTGTTCTTCTTCTGCACAGCTAAGCTGGAAGTGGCATTTGCGGCTCGCACTAGTGCAGAGTTATCTCAAAGAAAGGGGCCACGGTGTTTCTGTATCTCTATTATGTTGGTGCGGCTTCGGAACTTTTAAATATCTCGATATATCTCGAAAACTACGCTTCTGATCAAAAAATATCATAGAACATAAATTGTAGGAAACATAATTCTCTACAAAAAAGGTCTCTTAACATTTTGCCATAGCTCGCTTCGTTTCCGAGATATTTGCAGATATATCTCAAGGGAAGGGGCCTGACGGACATATTTCGAGATATTTCTTCTTCTTGTTGTTCTTCTTCTGCACAGCTAAGCTGGAAGTGGCATTTACAGCTCGCAATAGTGCAGAGTTATCTCAAAGAAAGGGGCCACGGTGTTTCTGTATCTCTATTATGTTGGTGCGGCTTCGGAACTTTTAAATATCTTGATATATCTCGAGAACTACGCATCTGATCAAAAAATATCATAGAACATAAAAAGTAGGAAACTTAATTCTCTACAAAAAAGGTCTCTTAACATTTTGCCATAGCTCTCTTCGTTTCCGAGATATTTGCAGATTTATCTCAAGGGAAGGGGCCTAACGGACATATTTCGAGATATTTCTTCTTCTTGTTGTTCTTCTTCTGCACAGCTAAGCTGGAAGTGGCATTTGCAGCTCGCAATAGTGCAGAGTTATCTCAAAGCAAGGGGCCACGGTGTTTCTGTATCTCTATTATGTTGGTGCGGCTTCGGAACTTTTAAATATCTTGATATATCTCGAGAACTACGGGTCTGATCAAAAAATATCATAGAACATAAAAAGTAGGAAACATAATTCTCTACAAAAAAGGTCTCTTAACATTTTGCCATAGCTCGCTTCGTTTCCGAGATATTTGCAGATTTATCTCATGGGAAGGGGCCTGACGGACATATTTCGAGATATTTCTTCTTCTTGTTGTTCTTCTTCTGCACAGCTAAGCTGGAAGTGGCATTTGCGGCTCGCACTAGTGCAGAGTTATCTCAAAGAAAGGGGCCACGGTGTTTCTGTATCTCTATTATGTTGGTGCGGCTTCGGAACTTTTAAATATCTTGATATATCTCGAGAACTACGCATCTGATCAAAAAATATCATAGAACATGAAAAGTAGGAAACTTAATTCTCTACAAAAAAGGTCTCTTAACATTTTGCCATAGCTCTCTTCGTTTCCGAGATATTTGCATATTTATCTCAAGGGAAGGAGCCTGACGGACATATTTCGAGATATTTCTTCTTCTTGTTGTTCTTCTTCTGCACAGCTAAGCTGGAAGTGGCATTTGCGGCTCGCACTAGTGCAGAGTTATCTCAAAGAAAGGGGCCACGGTGTTTCTGTATCTCTATTATGTTGGTGCGGCTTCGGAACTTTTAAATATCTCGATATATCTTGAAAACTACGCTTCTGATCAAAAAATATCATAGAACATAAATTGTAGGAAACATAATTCTCTACAAAAAATGTCTCTTAACATTTTGCCATAGCTCGCTTCGTTTCCGAGATATTTGCAGATATATCTCAAGGGAAGGGGCCTGACGGACATATTTCGAGATATTTCTTCTTCTTGTTGTTCTTCCTCTGCACAGCTAAGCTGGAAGTGGCATTTGCAGCTCGCAATAGTGCAGAGTTATCTCAAAGAAAGGGGCCACGGTGTTTCTGTATCTCTATTATGTTGGTGCGGCTTCGGAACTTTTAAATATCTTGATATATCTCGAGAACTACGCATCTGATCAAAAAATATCATAGAACATAAAAAGTAGGAAACTTAATTCTCTACAAAAAAGGTCTCTTAACATTTTGCCATAGCTCTCTTCGTTTCCGAGATATTTGCAGATATATCTCAAGGGAAGGGGCCTGACGGACATATTTCGAGATATTTCTTCTTCTTGTTGTTCTTCTTCTGCACAGCTAAGCTGGCAGTGGCATTTGCGGCTCGCCCTAGTGCAGAGTTATCTCAAAGAAAGGGGCCACGGTGTTTCTGTATCTCTATTATGTTGGTGCGGCTTCGGAACTTTTAAATATCTCGATATATCTCGAAAACTACGCTTCTGATCAAAAAATATCATAGAACATAAAAAGTAGGAAACTTAATTCTCTACAAAAAAGGTCTCTTAACATTTTGCCATAGCTCGCTTCGTTTCCGAGATATTTGCAGATTTATCTCAAGGGAAGGGGCCTAACGGACATATTTCGAGATATTTCTTCTTCTTGTTGTTCTTCTTCTGCACAGCTAAGCTGGAAGTGGCATTTGCGGCTCGCACTAGGGCAGAGTTATCTCAAAGAAAGGGGCCACGGTGTTTCTGTATCTCTATTATGTTGGTGCGGCTTCGGAACTTTTAAATATCTCGATATATCTCGAAAACTACGCTTCTGATCAAAAAATATCATAGAACATAAATTGTAGGAAACATAATTCTCTACAAAAAATGTCTCTTAACATTTTGCCATAGCTCGCTTCGTTTCCGAGATATTTGCAGATATATCTCAAGGGAAGGGGCCTGACGGACATATTTCGAGATATTTCTTCTTCTTGTTGTTCTTCCTCTGCACAGCTAAGCTGGAAGTGGCATTTGCAGCTCGCAATAGTGCAGAGTTATCTCAAAGAAAGGGGCCACGGTGTTTCTGTATCTCTATTATGTTGGTGCGGCTTCGGAACTTTTAAATATCTTGATATATCTCGAGAACTACGCATCTGATCAAAAAATATCATAGAACATAAAAAGTAGGAAACTTAATTCTCTACAAAAAAGGTCTCTTAACATTTTGCCATAGCTCTCTTCGTTTCCGAGATATTTGCAGATATATCTCAAGGGAAGGGGCCTGACGGACATATTTCGAGATATTTCTTCTTCTTGTTGTTCTTCTTCTGCACAGCTAAGCTGGCAGTGGCATTTGCGGCTCGCCCTAGTGCAGAGTTATCTCAAAGAAAGGGGCCACGGTGTTTCTGTATCTCTATTATGTTGGTGCGGCTTCGGAACTTTTAAATATCTCGATATATCTCGAAAACTACGCTTCTGATCAAAAAATATCATAGAACATAAAAAGTAGGAAACTTAATTCTCTACAAAAAAGGTCTCTTAACATTTTGCCATAGCTCGCTTCATTTCCGAGATATTTGCAGATTTATCTCAAGGGAAGGGGCCTAACGGACATATTTCGAGATATTTCTTCTTCTTGTTGTTCTTCTTCTGCACAGCTAAGCTGGAAGTGGCATTTGCGGCTCGCACTAGGGCAGAGTTATCTCAAAGAAAGGGGCCACGGTGTTTCTGTATCTCTATTATGTTGGTGCGGCTTCGGAACTTTTAAATATCTCGATATATCTCGAAAACTACGCTTCTGATCAAAAAATTTCATAGAACATAAATTGTAGGAAACATAATTCTCTACAAAAAAGGTCTCTTAACATTTTGCCATAGCTCGCTTCGTTTCCGAGATATTTGCAGATATATCTCAAGGGAAGGGGCCTGACGGACATATTTCGAGATATTTCTTCTTCTTGTTGTTCTTCCTCTGCACAGCTAAGCTGGAAGTGGCATTTGCAGCTCGCAATAGTGCAGAGTTATCTCAAAGAAAGGGGCCACGGTGTTTCTGTATCTCTATTATGTTGGTGCGGCTTCGGAACTTTTAAATATCTCGATATATCTCGAAAACTACGCTTCTGATCAAAAAATATCATAGAACATAAATTGTAGGAAAGATAATTCTCTACAAAAAATGTCTCTTAACATTTTGCCATAGCTCGCTTCGTTTCCGAGATATTTGCAGATATATCTCAAGGGAATGGGCCTGACGGACATATTTCGAGATATTTCTTCTTCTTGTTGTTCTTCCTCTGCACAGCTAAGCTGGAAGTGGCATTTGCAGCTCGCAATAGTGCAGAGTTATCTCAAAGAAAGGGGCCACGGTGTTTCTGTATCTCTATTATGTTGGTGCGGCTTCGGAACTTTTAAATATCTTGATATATCTCGAGAACTACGCATCTGATCAAAAAATATCATAGAACATAAAAAGTAGGAAACTTAATTCTCTACAAAAAAGGTCTCTTAACATTTTGCCATAGCTCTCTTCGTTTCCGAGATATTTGCAGATATATCTCAAGGGAAGGGGCCTGACGGACATATTTCGAGATATTTCTTCTTCTTGTTGTTCTTCTTCTGCACAGCTAAGCTGGCAGTGGCATTTGCGGCTCGCCCTAGTGCAGAGTTATCTCAAAGAAAGGGGCCACGGTGTTTCTGTATCTCTATTATGTTGGTGCGGCTTCGGAACTTTTCAATATCTCGATATATCTCGAAAACTACGCTTCTGATCAAAAAATATCATAGAACATAAAAAGTAGGAAACTTAATTCTCTACAAAAAAGGTCTCTTAACATTTTGCCATAGCTCGCTTCGTTTCCGAGATATTTGCAGATTTATCTCAAGGGAAGGGGCCTAACGGACATATTTCGAGATATTTCTTCTTCTTGTTGTTCTTCTTCTGCACAGCTAAGCTGGAAGTGGCATTTGCGGCTCGCACTAGGGCAGAGTTATCTCAAAGAAAGGGGCCACGGTGTTTCTGTATCTCTATTATGTTGGTGCGGCTTCGGAACTTTTAAATATCTCGATATATCTCGAAAACTACGCTTCTGATCAAAAAATATCATAGAACATAAATTGTAGGAAACATAATTCTCTACAAAAAAGGTCTCTTAACATTTTGCCATAGCTCGCTTCGTTTCCGAGATATTTGCAGATATATCTCAAGGGAAGGGCCTGACGGACATATTTCGAGATATTTCTTCTTCTTGTTGTTCTTCCTCTGCACAGCTAAGCTGGAAGTGGCATTTGCAGCTCGCAATAGTGCAGAGTTATCTCAAAGAAAGGGGCCACGGTGTTTCTGTATCTCTATTATGTTGGTGCGGCTTCGGAACTTTTAAATATCTTGATATATCTCGAGAACTACGCATCTGATCAAAAAATATCATACTACATAAAAAGTAGGAAACTTAATTCTCTACAAGAAAGGTCTCTAAACATTTTGCCATAGCTCGCTTCGTTTCCGAGATATTTGCAGATTTATCTCAAGGGAAGGGGCGTGACGGACATATTTCGAGATATTTCTTCTTCTTGTTGTTCTTCTTCTGCACAGCTAAGCTCGAAGTGGCATTTGCAGCTCGCAATAGTGCAGAGTTATCTCAAAGAGAGGGGCCACGGTGTTTCTGTATCTCTATTATGTTGGTGCGGCTTCGGAACTTTTAAATATCGTGATATATTTCGAGAACTACGCATCTGATCAAAAAGTATCATAGAAGATAAAAAGTAGGAAACTTAATTCTCTACAAAAAAGGTCTCTTAACATTTCGCCATAGCTCGCTTCGTTTCCGAGATATTTGCAGATTCAGCTCAAAGGAACTGGCCTGACGAACATATTTCGAGATATTTCTTCTTCTTGTTGTTCTTCCTCTGCACAGCTAAGCTGGAAGTGGCATTTGCAGCTCGCAATATTGCAGAGTTATCTCACAGAAAGGGGCCACGGTGTTTCTGTATCTCTATTATGTTGGTGCGGCTTCGGAACTTTTAAATATCTTGATATATCTCGAGAACTACGCCTCTGATCGAAAAATATCATAGAACATAAAAAGTAGGAAACTTAATTCTCTACAAAAAAGGTCTCTTAACATTTTGCCATAGCTCGCTTCGTTTCCGAGATATTTGCAGATTTATCTCAAGGGAAGGGGCCTGACGGACATATTTCGAGATATTTCTTCTTTTTGTTGTTCTTCTTCTGCACAGCTAAGCTGGAAGTGGCATTTGCAGCGCGCAATAGTGCAGAGTTATCTCAAAGAAAGGGGCCACGGTGTTTCTGTATCTCTATTATGTTGGTGCGGCTTCGGAACTTTTAAATATCTTGATATATCTCGAGAACTACGCATCTGATCAAAAAATATCATACTACATAAAAAGTAGGAAACTTAATTCTCTACAAGAAAGGTCTCTAAACATTTTGCCATAGCTCGCTTCGTTTCCGAGATATTTGCAGATTTATCTCAAGGGAAGGGGCGTGACGGACATATTTCGAGATATTTCTTCTTCTTGTTGTTCTTCTTCTGCACAGCTAAGCTGGAAGTGGCATTTGCAGCTCGCAATAGTGCAGAGTTATCTCAAAGAGAGGGGCCACGGTGTTTCTGTATCTCTATTATGTTGGTGCGGCTTCGGAACTTTTAAATATCTTGATATATTTCGAGAACTACGCATCTGATCAAAAAATATCATAGAAGATAAAAAGTAGGAAACTTAATTCTCTACAAAAAAGGTCTCTTAACATTTCGCCATAGCTCGCTTCGTTTCCGAGATATTTGCAGATTTATCTCAAGGGAAGGGGCCTGACGGACATATTTCGAGATATTTCTTCTTCTTGTTGTTCTTCTTCTGCACAGCTAAGCTGGAAGTGGCATTTGCGGCTCGCACTAGTGCAGAGTTATCTCAAAGAAAGGGGCCACGGTGTTTCTGTATCTCTATTATGTTGGTGCGGCTTCGGAACTTTTAAATATCTTGATATATCTCGAGAACTACGCATCTGATCAAGAAATATCATAGAACATAAAAAGTAGGAAACTTAATTCTCTACAAAAAAGGTCTCTTAACATTTTGCCATAGCTCGCTTCGTTTCCGAGATATTTGCAGATTTATCTCAAGGGAAGGGGCCTGACGGACATATTTCGAGATATTTCTTCTTCTTGTTGTTCTTCTTCTGCACAGCTAAGCTGGAAGTGGCATTTGCCCCTCGCACTAGTGCAGAGTTATCTCAACGAAAGGGGCCACGGTGTTTCTGTATCTCTATTATGTTGGTGCGGCTTCGGAACTTTTAAATATCTCGATATATCTCGAAAACTACGCTTCTGATCAAAAAATATCATAGAACATAAATTGTAGGAAACATAATTCTCTACAAAAAACGTCTCTTAACATTTTGCCATAGCTCGCTTCGTTTCCGAGATATTTGCAGATTCAGCTCAAAGGAACCGGCCTGACGGACATATTTCGAGATATTTCTTTTTCTTGTTGTTCTTCCTCTGCACAGCTAAGCTGGAAGTGGCATTTGCAGCTCGCAATAGTGCAGAGTTATCTCAAAGAAAGGGGCCACGGTGTTTCTGTATCTCTATTATGTTGGTGCGGCTTCGGAACTTTTAAATATCTTGATATATCTCGAGAACTACGCATCTGATCAAAAAATATCATAGAACATAAAAAGTAGGAAACTTAATTCTCTACAAAAAAGGTCTCTTAACATTTTGCCATAGCTCGCTTCGTTTCCGAGATATTTGCAGATTTATCTCAAGGGAAGGGGCCTGACGGACATATTTCGAGATATTTCTTCTTCTTGTTGTTCTTCTTCTGCACAGCTAAGCTGGAAGTGGCATTTGCCCCTCGCACTAGTGCAGAGTTATCTCAACGAAAGGGGCCACGGTGTTTCTGTATCTCTATTATGTTGGTGCGGCTTCGGAACTTTTAAATATCTCGATATATCTCGAAAACTACGCTTCTGATCAAAAAATATCATAGAACGTAAATTGTAGGAAGCATAATTCTCTACAAAAAAGGTCTCTTAACATTTTGCCATAGCTCGCTTCGTTTCCGAGATATTTGCAGATATATCTCAAGGGAAGGGGCCTGACGGACATATTTCGAGATATTTCTTCTTCTTGTTGTTCTTCTTCTGCACATCTAAGCTGGAAGTGGCATTTACAGCTCGCAACAGTGCAGAGTTATCTCAAAGAAAGGGGCCACGGTGTTTCTGTATCTCTATTATGTTGGTGCGGCTTCGGAACTTTTAAATATCTTGATATATCTCGAGAACTACGCATCTGATCAAAAAATATCATAGAACATGAAAAGTAGGAAACTTAATTCTCTACAAAACAGGTCTCTTAACATTTTGCCATAGCTCTCTTCGTTTCCGAGATATTTGCAGATTTATCTCAAGGGAAGGGGCCTGGCGGACATATTTCGAGATATTTCTTCTTCTTGTTGTTCATCTTCTGCACAGCTAAGCTGGAAGTGGCATTTGCAGCTCGCAATAGTGCAGAGATATCTCAAAGAAAGGGGCCACGGTGTTTCTGTATCTCTATTATGTTGGTGCGGCTTCGGAACTTTTAAATATCTTGATATATCTCGAGAACTACGTATCTGATCAAAAAATATCATAGAACATAAAAAGTAGGAAACTTAATTCTCTACAAAAAAGGTCTCTTAACATTTTGCCATAGCTCTCTTCGTTTCCGAGATATTTGCAGATTTATCTCAAGGGAAGGGGCCTGACGGACATATTTCGAGATATTTCTTCTTCTTGTTGTTCTTCTTCTGCACAGCTAAGCTGGAAGTGGCATTTGCGGCTCGCACTAGTGCAGAGTTATCTCAACGAAAGGGGCCACGGTGTTTCTGTATCTCTATTATGTTGGTGCGGCTTCGGAACTTTTAAATATCTTGATATATCTCGAGAACTACGCGTCTGATCAAAAAATATCGTAGAACATAAAAAGTGGGAAACTTAATTCTCTACAAAAACGGTCTCTTAACGTTTTGCCATAGCTCGCTTCGTTTCCGAGATATTTGCAGATATATTTCAAGGAAAGGGGCCTGACGGGCATATTTCGAGATATTTCTTCTTCTTGTTGTTCTTCTTCTGCACAGCTAAGCTGGAAGTGGCATTTGCAGCTCGCAATAGTGCAGAGTTATCTCAAAGCAAGGGGCCACGGTGTTTCTGTATCTCTATTATGTTGGTGCGGCTTCGGAACTTTTAAATATCTTGATATATCTCGAGAACTACGGGTCTGATCAAAAAATATCATAGAACATAAAAAGTAGGAAACATAATTCTCTACAAAAAAGGTCTCTTAACATTTTGCCATAGCTCGCTTCGTTTCCGAGATATTTGCAGATTTATCTCATGGGAAGGGGCCTGACGGACATATTTCGAGATATTTCTTCTTCTTGTTGTTCTTCTTCTGCACAGCTAAGCTGGAAGTGGCATTTGCGGCTCGCACTAGTGCAGAGTTATCTCAAAGAAAGGGGCCACGGTGTTTCTGTATCTCTATTATGTTGGTGCGGCTTCGGAACTTTTAAATATCTTGATATATCTCGAGAACTACGCATCTGATCAAAAAATATCATAGAACATGAAAAGTAGGAAACTTAATTCTCTACAAAAAAGGTCTCTTAACATTTTGCCATAGCTCTCTTCGTTTCCGAGATATTTGCATATTTATCTCAAGGGAAGGAGCCTGACGGACATATTTCGAGATATTTCTTCTTCTTGTTGTTCTTCTTCTGCACAGCTAAGCTGGAAGTGGCATTTGCGGCTCGCACTAGTGCAGAGTTATCTCAAAGAAAGGGGCCACGGTGTTTCTGTATCTCTATTATGTTGGTGCGGCTTCGGAACTTTTAAATATCTCGATATATCTTGAAAACTACGCTTCTGATCAAAAAATATCATAGAACATAAATTGTAGGAAACATAATTCTCTACAAAAAATGTCTCTTAACATTTTGCCATAGCTCGCTTCGTTTCCGAGATATTTGCAGATATATCTCAAGGGAAGGGGCCTGACGGACATATTTCGAGATATTTCTTCTTCTTGTTGTTCTTCCTCTGCACAGCTAAGCTGGAAGTGGCATTTGCAGCTCGCAATAGTGCAGAGTTATCTCAAAGAAAGGGGCCACGGTGTTTCTGTATCTCTATTATGTTGGTGCGGCTTCGGAACTTTTAAATATCTTGATATATCTCGAGAACTACGCATCTGATCAAAAAATATCATAGAACATAAAAAGTAGGAAACTTAATTCTCTACAAAAAAGGTCTCTTAACATTTTGCCATAGCTCTCTTCGTTTCCGAGATATTTGCAGATATATCTCAAGGGAAGGGGCCTGACGGACATATTTCGAGATATTTCTTCTTCTTGTTGTTCTTCTTCTGCACAGCTAAGCTGGCAGTGGCATTTGCGGCTCGCCCTAGTGCAGAGTTATCTCAAAGAAAGGGGCCACGGTGTTTCTGTATCTCTATTATGTTGGTGCGGCTTCGGAACTTTTAAATATCTCGATATATCTCGAAAACTACGCTTCTGATCAAAAAATATCATAGAACATAAAAAGTAGGAAACTTAATTCTCTACAAAAAAGGTCTCTTAACATTTTGCCATAGCTCGCTTCGTTTCCGAGATATTTGCAGATTTATCTCAAGGGAAGGGGCCTAACGGACATATTTCGAGATATTTCTTCTTCTTGTTGTTCTTCTTCTGCACAGCTAAGCTGGAAGTGGCATTTGCGGCTCGCACTAGGGCAGAGTTATCTCAAAGAAAGGGGCCACGGTGTTTCTGTATCTCTATTATGTTGGTGCGGCTTCGGAACTTTTAAATATCTCGATATATCTCGAAAACTACGCTTCTGATCAAAAAATATCATAGAACATAAATTGTAGGAAACATAATTCTCTACAAAAAAGGTCTCTTAACATTTTGCCATAGCTCGCTTCGTTTCCGAGATATTTGCAGATATATCTCAAGGGAAGGGCCTGACGGACATATTTCGAGATATTTCTTCTTCTTGTTGTTCTTCCTCTGCACAGCTAAGCTGGAAGTGGCATTTGCAGCTCGCAATAGTGCAGAGTTATCTCAAAGAAAGGGGCCACGGTGTTTCTGTATCTCTATTATGTTGGTGCGGCTTCGGAACTTTTAAATATCTTGATATATCTCGAGAACTACGCATCTGATCAAAAAATATCATACTACATAAAAAGTAGGAAACTTAATTCTCTACAAGAAAGGTCTCTAAACATTTTGCCATAGCTCGCTTCGTTTCCGAGATATTTGCAGATTTATCTCAAGGGAAGGGGCGTGACGGACATATTTCGAGATATTTCTTCTTCTTGTTGTCCTTCTTCTGCACAGCTAAGCTCGAAGTGGCATTTGCAGCTCGCAATAGTGCAGAGTTATCTCAAAGAGAGGGGCCACGGTGTTTCTGTATCTCTATTATGTTGGTGCGGCTTCGGAACTTTTAAATATCGTGATATATTTCGAGAACTACGCATCTGATCAAAAAGTATCATAGAAGATAAAAAGTAGGAAACTTAATTCTCTACAAAAAAGGTCTCTTAACATTTCGCCATAGCTCGCTTCGTTTCCGAGATATTTGCAGATTCAGCTCAAAGGAACTGGCCTGACGAACATATTTCGAGATATTTCTTCTTCTTGTTGTTCTTCCTCTGCACAGCTAAGCTGGAAGTGGCATTTGCAGCTCGCAATATTGCAGAGTTATCTCACAGAAAGGGGCCACGGTGTTTCTGTATCTCTATTATGTTGGTGCGGCTTCGGAACTTTTAAATATCTTGATATATCTCGAGAACTACGCCTCTGATCGAAAAATATCATAGAACATAAAAAGTAGGAAACTTAATTCTCTACAAAAAAGGTCTCTTAACATTTTGCCATAGCTCGCTTCGTTTCCGAGATATTTGCAGATTTATCTCAAGGGAAGGGGCCTGACGGACATATTTCGAGATATTTCTTCTTTTTGTTGTTCTTCTTCTGCACAGCTAAGCTGGAAGTGGCATTTGCAGCGCGCAATAGTGCAGAGTTATCTCAAAGAAAGGGGCCACGGTGTTTCTGTATCTCTATTATGTTGGTGCGGCTTCGGAACTTTTAAATATCTTGATATATCTCGAGAACTACGCATCTGATCAAAAAATATCATACTACATAAAAAGTAGGAAACTTAATTCTCTACAAGAAAGGTCTCTAAACATTTTGCCATAGCTCGCTTCGTTTCCGAGATATTTGCAGATTTATCTCAAGGGAAGGGGCGTGACGGACATATTTCGAGATATTTCTTCTTCTTGTTGTTCTTCTTCTGCACAGCTAAGCTGGAAGTGGCATTTGCAGCTCGCAATAGTGCAGAGTTATCTCAAAGAGAGGGGCCACGGTGTTTCTGTATCTCTATTATGTTGGTGCGGCTTCGGAACTTTTAAATATCTTGATATATTTCGAGAACTACGCATCTGATCAAAAAATATCATAGAAGATAAAAAGTAGGAAACTTAATTCTCTACAAAAAAGGTCTCTTAACATTTCGCCATAGCTCGCTTCGTTTCCGAGATATTTGCAGATTTATCTCAAGGGAAGGGGCCTGTCGGACATATTTCGAGATATTTCTTCTTCTTGTTGTTCTTCTTCTGCACAGCTAAGCTGGAAGTGGCATTTGCGGCTCGCACTAGTGCAGAGTTATCTCAAAGAAAGGGGCCACGGTGTTTCTGTATCTCTATTATGTTGGTGCGGCTTCGGAACTTTTAAATATCTCGATATATCTCGAAAACTACGCTTCTGATCAAAAAATATCATAGAACATAAATTGTAGGAAACATAATTCTCTACAAAAAAGGTCTCTTAACATTTTGCCATAGCTCGCTTCGTTTCCGAGATATTTGCAGATATATCTCAAGGGAAGGGCCTGACGGACATATTTCGAGATATTTCTTCTTCTTGTTGTTCTTCCTCTGCACAGCTAAGCTGGAAGTGGCATTTGCAGCTCGCAATAGTGCAGAGTTATCTCAAAGAAAGGGGCCACGGTGTTTCTGTATCTCTATTATGTTGGTGCGGCTTCGGAACTTTTAAATATCTTGATATATCTCGAGAACTACGCATCTGATCAAAAAATATCATACTACATAAAAAGTAGGAAACTTAATTCTCTACAAGAAAGGTCTCTAAACATTTTGCCATAGCTCGCTTCGTTTCCGAGATATTTGCAGATTTATCTCAAGGGAAGGGGCGTGACGGACATATTTCGAGATATTTCTTCTTCTTGTTGTCCTTCTTCTGCACAGCTAAGCTCGAAGTGGCATTTGCAGCTCGCAATAGTGCAGAGTTATCTCAAAGAGAGGGGCCACGGTGTTTCTGTATCTCTATTATGTTGGTGCGGCTTCGGAACTTTTAAATATCGTGATATATTTCGAGAACTACGCATCTGATCAAAAAGTATCATAGAAGATAAAAAGTAGGAAACTTAATTCTCTACAAAAAAGGTCTCTTAACATTTCGCCATAGCTCGCTTCGTTTCCGAGATATTTGCAGATTCAGCTCAAAGGAACTGGCCTGACGAACATATTTCGAGATATTTCTTCTTCTTGTTGTTCTTCCTCTGCACAGCTAAGCTGGAAGTGGCATTTGCAGCTCGCAATATTGCAGAGTTATCTCACAGAAAGGGGCCACGGTGTTTCTGTATCTCTATTATGTTGGTGCGGCTTCGGAACTTTTAAATATCTTGATATATCTCGAGAACTACGCCTCTGATCGAAAAATATCATAGAACATAAAAAGTAGGAAACTTAATTCTCTACAAAAAAGGTCTCTTAACATTTTGCCATAGCTCGCTTCGTTTCCGAGATATTTGCAGATTTATCTCAAGGGAAGGGGCCTGACGGACATATTTCGAGATATTTCTTCTTTTTGTTGTTCTTCTTCTGCACAGCTAAGCTGGAAGTGGCATTTGCAGCGCGCAATAGTGCAGAGTTATCTCAAAGAAAGGGGCCACGGTGTTTCTGTATCTCTATTATGTTGGTGCGGCTTCGGAACTTTTAAATATCTTGATATATCTCGAGAACTACGCATCTGATCAAAAAATATCATACTACATAAAAAGTAGGAAACTTAATTCTCTACAAGAAAGGTCTCTAAACATTTTGCCATAGCTCGCTTCGTTTCCGAGATATTTGCAGATTTATCTCAAGGGAAGGGGCGTGACGGACATATTTCGAGATATTTCTTCTTCTTGTTGTTCTTCTTCTGCACAGCTAAGCTGGAAGTGGCATTTGCAGCTCGCAATAGTGCAGAGTTATCTCAAAGAGAGGGGCCACGGTGTTTCTGTATCTCTATTATGTTGGTGCGGCTTCGGAACTTTTAAATATCTTGATATATTTCGAGAACTACGCATCTGATCAAAAAATATCATAGAAGATAAAAAGTAGGAAACTTAATTCTCTACAAAAAAGGTCTCTTAACATTTCGCCATAGCTCGCTTCGTTTCCGAGATATTTGCAGATTTATCTCAAGGGAAGGGGCCTGTCGGACATATTTCGAGATATTTCTTCTTCTTGTTGTTCTTCTTCTGCACAGCTAAGCTGGAAGTGGCATTTGCGGCTCGCACTAGTGCAGAGTTATCTCAAAGAAAGGGGCCACGGTGTTTCTGTATCTCTATTATGTTGGTGCGGCTTCGGAACTTTTAAATATCTCGATATATCTCAAAAACTACGCTTCTGATCAAAAAATATCATAGAACATAAATTGTAGGAAACATAATTCTCTACAAAAAACGTCTCTTAACATTTTGCCATAGCTCGCTTCGTTTCCGAGATATTTGCAGATTTATCTCAAGGGAAGGGGCCTGACGGACATATTTCGAGATATTTCTTCTTCTTGTTGTTCTTCTTCTGCACAGCTAAGCTGGAAGTGGCATTTGCGGCTCGCACTAGTGCAGAGTTATCTCAAAGAAAGGGGCCACGGTGTTTCTGTATCTCTATTATGTTGGTGCGGCTTCGGAACTTTTAAATATCTTGATATATCTCGAGAACTACGCATCTGATCAAGAAATATCATAGAACATAAAAAGTAGGAAACTTAATTCTCTACAAAAAAGGTCTCTTAACATTTTGCCATAGCTCGCTTCGTTTCCGAGATATTTGCAGATTTATCTCAAGGGAAGGGGCCTGACGGACATATTTCGAGATATTTCTTCTTCTTGTTGTTCTTCTTCTGCACAGCTAAGCTGGAAGTGGCATTTGCCCCTCGCACTAGTGCAGAGTTATCTCAACGAAAGGGGCCACGGTGTTTCTGTATCTCTATTATGTTGGTGCGGCTTCGGAACTTTTAAATATCTCGATATATCTCGAAAACTACGCTTCTGATCAAAAAATATCATAGAACATAAATTGTAGGAAACATAATTCTCTACAAAAAACGTCTCTTAACATTTTGCCATAGCTCGCTTCGTTTCCGAGATATTTGCAGATTCAGCTCAAAGGAACCGGCCTGACGGACATATTTCGAGATATTTCTTTTTCTTGTTGTTCTTCCTCTGCACAGCTAAGCTGGAAGTGGCATTTGCAGCTCGCAATAGTGCAGAGTTATCTCAAAGAAAGGGGCCACGGTGTTTCTGTATCTCTATTATGTTGGTGCGGCTTCGGAACTTTTAAATATCTTGATATATCTCGAGAACTACGCATCTGATCAAAAAATATCATAGAACATAAAAAGTAGGAAACTTAATTCTCTACAAAAAAGGTCTCTTAACATTTTGCCATAGCTCGCTTCGTTTCCGAGATATTTGCAGATTTATCTCAAGGGAAGGGGCCTGACGGACATATTTCGAGATATTTCTTCTTCTTGTTGTTCTTCTTCTGCACAGCTAAGCTGGAAGTGGCATTTGCCCCTCGCACTAGTGCAGAGTTATCTCAACGAAAGGGGCCACGGTGTTTCTGTATCTCTATTATGTTGGTGCGGCTTCGGAACTTTTAAATATCTCGATATATCTCGAAAACTACGCTTCTGATCAAAAAATATCATAGAACATAAATTGTAGGAAGCATAATTCTCTACAAAAAAGGTCTCTTAACATTTTGCCATAGCTCGCTTCGTTTCCGAGATATTTGCAGATATATCTCAAGGGAAGGGGCCTGACGGACATATTTCGAGATATTTCTTCTTCTTGTTGTTCTTCTTCTGCACATCTAAGCTGGAAGTGGCATTTACAGCTCGCAACAGTGCAGAGTTATCTCAAAGAAAGGGGCCACGGTGTTTCTGTATCTCTATTATGTTGGTGCGGCTTCGGAACTTTTAAATATCTTGATATATCTCGAGAACTACGCATCTGATCAAAAAATATCATAGAACATGAAAAGTAGGAAACTTAATTCTCTACAAAACAGGTCTCTTAACATTTTGCCATAGCTCTCTTCGTTTCCGAGATATTTGCAGATTTATCTCAAGGGAAGGGGCCTGGCGGACATATTTCGAGATATTTCTTCTTCTTGTTGTTCATCTTCTGCACAGCTAAGCTGGAAGTGGCATTTGCAGCTCGCAATAGTGCAGAGATATCTCAAAGAAAGGGGCCACGGTGTTTCTGTATCTCTATTATGTTGGTGCGGCTTCGGAACTTTTAAATATCTTGATATATCTCGAGAACTACGTATCTGATCAAAAAATATCATAGAACATAAAAAGTAGGAAACTTAATTCTCTACAAAAAAGGTCTCTTAACATTTTGCCATAGCTCTCTTCGTTTCCGAGATATTTGCAGATTTATCTCAAGGGAAGGGGCCTGACGGACATATTTCGAGATATTTCTTCTTCTTGTTGTTCTTCTTCTGCACAGCTAAGCTGGAAGTGGCATTTGCGGCTCGCACTAGTGCAGAGTTATCTCAACGAAAGGGGCCACGGTGTTTCTGTATCTCTATTATGTTGGTGCGGCTTCGGAACTTTTAAATATCTTGATATATCTCGAGAACTACGCCTCTGATCGAAAAATATCATAGAACATAAAAAGTAGGAAACTTAATTCTCTACAAAAAAGGTCTCTTAAGATTTTGCCATAGCTCGCTTCGTTTCCGAGATATTTGCAGATTTATCTCAAGGGAAGGGGCCTGACGGACATATTTCGAGATATTTCTTCTTTTTGTTGTTCTTCTTCTGCACAGCTAAGCTGGAAGTGGCATTTGCAGCGCGCAATAGTGCAGAGTTATCTCAAAGAAAGGGGCCACGGTGTTTCTGTATCTCTATTATGTTGGTGCGGCTTCGGAACTTTTAAATATCTTGATATATCTCGAGAACTACGCATCTGATCAAAAAATATCATACTACATAAAAAGTAGGAAACTTAATTCTCTACAAGAAAGGTCTCTAAACATTTTGCCATAGCTCGCTTCGTTTCCGAGATATTTGCAGATTTATCTCAAGGGAAGGGGCGTGACGGACATATTTCGAGATATTTCTTCTTCTTGTTGTTCTTCTTCTGCACAGCTAAGCTGGAAGTGGCATTTGCAGCTCGCAATAGTGCAGAGTTATCTCAAAGAGAGGGGCCACGGTGTTTCTGTATCTCTATTATGTTGGTGCGGCTTCGGAACTTTTAAATATCTTGATATATTTCGAGAACTACGCATCTGATCAAAAAATATCATAGAAGATAAAAAGTAGGAAACTTAATTCTCTACAAAAAAGGTCTCTTAACATTTCGCCATAGCTCGCTTCGTTTCCGAGATATTTGCAGATTTATCTCAAGGGAAGGGGCCTGTCGGACATATTTCGAGATATTTCTTCTTCTTGTTGTTCTTCTTCTGCACAGCTAAGCTGGAAGTGGCATTTGCGGCTCGCACTAGTGCAGAGTTATCTCAAAGAAAGGGGCCACGGTGTTTCTGTATCTCTATTATGTTGGTGCGGCTTCGGAACTTTTAAATATCTCGATATATCTCAAAAACTACGCTTCTGATCAAAAAATATCATAGAACATAAATTGTAGGAAACATAATTCTCTACAAAAAACGTCTCTTAACATTTTGCCATAGCTCGCTTCGTTTCCGAGATATTTGCAGATTCAGCTCAAAGGAACTGGCCTGACGAACATATTTCGAGATATTTCTTCTTCTTGTTGTTCTTCCTCTGCACAGCTAAGCTGGAAGTGGCATTTGCAGCTCGCAATATTGCAGAGTTATCTCACAGAAAGGGGCCACGGTGTTTCTGTATCTCTATTATGTTGGTGCGGCTTCGGAACTTTTAAATATCTTGATATATCTCGAGAACTACGCCTCTGATCGAAAAATATCATAGAACATAAAAAGTAGGAAACTTAATTCTCTACAAAAAAGGTCTCTTAACATTTTGCCATAGCTCGCTTCGTTTCCGAGATATTTGCAGATTTATCTCAAGGGAAGGGGCCTGACGGACATATTTCGAGATATTTCTTCTTTTTGTTGTTCTTCTTCTGCACAGCTAAGCTGGAAGTGGCATTTGCAGCGCGCAATAGTGCAGAGTTATCTCAAAGAAAGGGGCCACGGTGTTTCTGTATCTCTATTATGTTGGTGCGGCTTCGGAACTTTTAAATATCTTGATATATCTCGAGAACTACGCATCTGATCAAAAAATATCACACTACATAAAAAGTAGGAAACTTAATTCTCTACAAGAAAGGTCTCTAAACATTTTGCCATAGCTCGCTTCGTTTCCGAGATATTTGCAGATTTATCTCAAGGGAAGGGGCGTGACGGACATATTTCGAGATATTTCTTCTTCTTGTTGTTCTTCTTCTGCACAGCTAAGCTGGAAGTGGCATTTGCAGCTCGCAATAGTGCAGAGTTATCTCAAAGAGAGGGGCCACGGTGTTTCTGTATCTCTATTATGTTGGTGCGGCTTCGGAACTTTTAAATATCTTGATATATTTCGAGAACTACGCATCTGATCAAAAAATATCATAGAAGATAAAAAGTAGGAAACTTAATTCTCTACAAAAAAGGTCTCTTAACATTTCGCCATAGCTCGCTTCGTTTCCGAGATATTTGCAGATTTATCTCAAGGGAAGGGGCCTGTCGGACATATTTCGAGATATTTCTTCTTCTTGTTGTTCTTCTTCTGCACAGCTAAGCTGGAAGTGGCATTTGCGGCTCGCACTAGTGCAGAGTTATCTCAAAGAAAGGGGCCACGGTGTTTCTGTATCTCTATTATGTTGGTGCGGCTTCGGAACTTTTAAATATCTCGATATATCTCAAAAACTACGCTTCTGATCAAAAAATATCATAGAACATAAATTGTAGGAAACATAATTCTCTACAAAAAACGTCTCTTAACATTTTGCCATAGCTCGCTTCGTTTCCGAGATATTTGCAGATTTATCTCAAGGGAAGGGGCCTGACGGACATATTTCGAGATATTTCTTCTTCTTGTTGTTCTTCTTCTGCACAGCTAAGCTGGAAGTGGCATTTGCGGCTCGCACTAGTGCAGAGTTATCTCAAAGAAAGGGGCCACGGTGTTTCTGTATCTCTATTATGTTGGTGCGGCTTCGGAACTTTTAAATATCTTGATATATCTCGAGAACTACGCATCTGATCAAGAAATATCATAGAACATAAAAAGTAGGAAACTTAATTCTCTACAAAAAAGGTCTCTTAACATTTTGCCATAGCTCGCTTCGTTTCCGAGATATTTGCAGATTTATCTCAAGGGAAGGGGCCTGACGGACATATTTCGAGATATTTCTTCTTCTTGTTGTTCTTCTTCTGCACAGCTAAGCTGGAAGTGGCATTTGCCCCTCGCACTAGTGCAGAGTTATCTCAACGAAAGGGGCCACGGTGTTTCTGTATCTCTATTATGTTGGTGCGGCTTCGGAACTTTTAAATATCTCGATATATCTCGAAAACTACGCTTCTGATCAAAAAATATCATAGAACATAAATTGTAGGAAGCATAATTCTCTACAAAAAAGGTCTCTTAACATTTTGCCATAGCTCGCTTCGTTTCCGAGATATTTGCAGATATATCTCAAGGGAAGGGGCCTGACGGACATATTTCGAGATATTTCTTCTTCTTGTTGTTCTTCTTCTGCACATCTAAGCTGGAAGTGGCATTTACAGCTCGCAACAGTGCAGAGTTATCTCAAAGAAAGGGGCCACGGTGTTTCTGTATCTCTATTATGTTGGTGCGGCTTCGGAACTTTTAAATATCTTGATATATCTCGAGAACTACGCATCTGATCAAAAAATATCATAGAACATGAAAAGTAGGAAACTTAATTCTCTACAAAACAGGTCTCTTAACATTTTGCCATAGCTCTCTTCGTTTCCGAGATATTTGCAGATTTATCTCAAGGGAAGGGGCCTGGCGGACATATTTCGAGATATTTCTTCTTCTTGTTGTTCATCTTCTGCACAGCTAAGCTGGAAGTGGCATTTGCAGCTCGCAATAGTGCAGAGATATCTCAAAGAAAGGGGCCACGGTGTTTCTGTATCTCTATTATGTTGGTGCGGCTTCGGAACTTTTAAATATCTTGATATATCTCGAGAACTACGTATCTGATCAAAAAATATCATAGAACATAAAAAGTAGGAAACTTAATTCTCTACAAAAAAGGTCTCTTAACATTTTGCCATAGCTCTCTTCGTTTCCGAGATATTTGCAGATTTATCTCAAGGGAAGGGGCCTGACGGACATATTTCGAGATATTTCTTCTTCTTGTTGTTCTTCTTCTGCACAGCTAAGCTGGAAGTGGCATTTGCGGCTCGCACTAGTGCAGAGTTATCTCAACGAAAGGGGCCACGGTGTTTCTGTATCTCTATTATGTTGGTGCGGCTTCGGAACTTTTAAATATCTTGATATATCTCGAGAACTACGCCTCTGATCGAAAAATATCATAGAACATAAAAAGTAGGAAACTTAATTCTCTACAAAAAAGGTCTCTTAAGATTTTGCCATAGCTCGCTTCGTTTCCGAGATATTTGCAGATTTATCTCAAGGGAAGGGGCCTGACGGACATATTTCGAGATATTTCTTCTTTTTGTTGTTCTTCTTCTGCACAGCTAAGCTGGAAGTGGCATTTGCAGCGCGCAATAGTGCAGAGTTATCTCAAAGAAAGGGGCCACGGTGTTTCTGTATCTCTATTATGTTGGTGCGGCTTCGGAACTTTTAAATATCTTGATATATCTCGAGAACTACGCATCTGATCAAAAAATATCATACTACATAAAAAGTAGGAAACTTAATTCTCTACAAGAAAGGTCTCTAAACATTTTGCCATAGCTCGCTTCGTTTCCGAGATATTTGCAGATTTATCTCAAGGGAAGGGGCGTGACGGACATATTTCGAGATATTTCTTCTTCTTGTTGTTCTTCTTCTGCACAGCTAAGCTGGAAGTGGCATTTGCAGCTCGCAATAGTGCAGAGTTATCTCAAAGAGAGGGGCCACGGTGTTTCTGTATCTCTATTATGTTGGTGCGGCTTCGGAACTTTTAAATATCTTGATATATTTCGAGAACTACGCATCTGATCAAAAAATATCATAGAAGATAAAAAGTAGGAAACTTAATTCTCTACAAAAAAGGTCTCTTAACATTTCGCCATAGCTCGCTTCGTTTCCGAGATATTTGCAGATTTATCTCAAGGGAAGGGGCCTGTCGGACATATTTCGAGATATTTCTTCTTCTTGTTGTTCTTCTTCTGCACAGCTAAGCTGGAAGTGGCATTTGCGGCTCGCACTAGTGCAGAGTTATCTCAAAGAAAGGGGCCACGGTGTTTCTGTATCTCTATTATGTTGGTGCGGCTTCGGAACTTTTAAATATCTCGATATATCTCAAAAACTACGCTTCTGATCAAAAAATATCATAGAACATAAATTGTAGGAAACATAATTCTCTACAAAAAACGTCTCTTAACATTTTGCCATAGCTCGCTTCGTTTCCGAGATATTTGCAGATTCAGCTCAAAGGAACTGGCCTGACGAACATATTTCGAGATATTTCTTCTTCTTGTTGTTCTTCCTCTGCACAGCTAAGCTGGAAGTGGCATTTGCAGCTCGCAATATTGCAGAGTTATCTCACAGAAAGGGGCCACGGTGTTTCTGTATCTCTATTATGTTGGTGCGGCTTCGGAACTTTTAAATATCTTGATATATCTCGAGAACTACGCCTCTGATCGAAAAATATCATAGAACATAAAAAGTAGGAAACTTAATTCTCTACAAAAAAGGTCTCTTAACATTTTGCCATAGCTCGCTTCGTTTCCGAGATATTTGCAGATTTATCTCAAGGGAAGGGGCCTGACGGACATATTTCGAGATATTTCTTCTTTTTGTTGTTCTTCTTCTGCACAGCTAAGCTGGAAGTGGCATTTGCAGCGCGCAATAGTGCAGAGTTATCTCAAAGAAAGGGGCCACGGTGTTTCTGTATCTCTATTATGTTGGTGCGGCTTCGGAACTTTTAAATATCTTGATATATCTCGAGAACTACGCATCTGATCAAAAAATATCACACTACATAAAAAGTAGGAAACTTAATTCTCTACAAGAAAGGTCTCTAAACATTTTGCCATAGCTCGCTTCGTTTCCGAGATATTTGCAGATTTATCTCAAGGGAAGGGGCGTGACGGACATATTTCGAGATATTTCTTCTTCTTGTTGTTCTTCTTCTGCACAGCTAAGCTGGAAGTGGCATTTGCAGCTCGCAATAGTGCAGAGTTATCTCAAAGAGAGGGGCCACGGTGTTTCTGTATCTCTATTATGTTGGTGCGGCTTCGGAACTTTTAAATATCTTGATATATTTCGAGAACTACGCATCTGATCAAAAAATATCATAGAAGATAAAAAGTAGGAAACTTAATTCTCTACAAAAAAGGTCTCTTAACATTTCGCCATAGCTCGCTTCGTTTCCGAGATATTTGCAGATTTATCTCAAGGGAAGGGGCCTGTCGGACATATTTCGAGATATTTCTTCTTCTTGTTGTTCTTCTTCTGCACAGCTAAGCTGGAAGTGGCATTTGCGGCTCGCACTAGTGCAGAGTTATCTCAAAGAAAGGGGCCACGGTGTTTCTGTATCTCTATTATGTTGGTGCGGCTTCGGAACTTTTAAATATCTCGATATATCTCAAAAACTACGCTTCTGATCAAAAAATATCATAGAACATAAATTGTAGGAAACATAATTCTCTACAAAAAACGTCTCTTAACATTTTGCCATAGCTCGCTTCGTTTCCGAGATATTTGCAGATTTATCTCAAGGGAAGGGGCCTGACGGACATATTTCGAGATATTTCTTCTTCTTGTTGTTCTTCTTCTGCACAGCTAAGCTGGAAGTGGCATTTGCGGCTCGCACTAGTGCAGAGTTATCTCAAAGAAAGGGGCCACGGTGTTTCTGTATCTCTATTATGTTGGTGCGGCTTCGGAACTTTTAAATATCTTGATATATCTCGAGAACTACGCATCTGATCAAGAAATATCATAGAACATAAAAAGTAGGAAACTTAATTCTCTACAAAAAAGGTCTCTTAACATTTTGCCATAGCTCGCTTCGTTTCCGAGATATTTGCAGATTTATCTCAAGGGAAGGGGCCTGACGGACATATTTCGAGATATTTCTTCTTCTTGTTGTTCTTCTTCTGCACAGCTAAGCTGGAAGTGGCATTTGCCCCTCGCACTAGTGCAGAGTTATCTCAACGAAAGGGGCCACGGTGTTTCTGTATCTCTATTATGTTGGTGCGGCTTCGGAACTTTTAAATATCTCGATATATCTCGAAAACTACGCTTCTGATCAAAAAATATCATAGAACATAAATTGTAGGAAACATAATTCTCTACAAAAAACGTCTCTTAACATTTTGCCATAGCTCGCTTCGTTTCCGAGATATTTGCAGATTCAGCTCAAAGGAACCGGCCTGACGGACATATTTCGAGATATTTCTTTTTCTTGTTGTTCTTCCTCTGCACAGCTAAGCTGGAAGTGGCATTTGCAGCTCGCAATAGTGCAGAGTTATCTCAAAGAAAGGGGCCACGGTGTTTCTGTATCTCTATTATGTTGGTGCGGCTTCGGAACTTTTAAATATCTTGATATATCTCGAGAACTACGCATCTGATCAAAAAATATCATAGAACATAAAAAGTAGGAAACTTAATTCTCTACAAAAAAGGTCTCTTAACATTTTGCCATAGCTCGCTTCGTTTCCGAGATATTTGCAGATTTATCTCAAGGGAAGGGGCCTGACGGACATATTTCGAGATATTTCTTCTTCTTGTTGTTCTTCTTCTGCACAGCTAAGCTGGAAGTGGCATTTGCCCCTCGCACTAGTGCAGAGTTATCTCAACGAAAGGGGCCACGGTGTTTCTGTATCTCTATTATGTTGGTGCGGCTTCGGAACTTTTAAATATCTCGATATATCTCGAAAACTACGCTTCTGATCAAAAAATATCATAGAACATAAATTGTAGGAAGCATAATTCTCTACAAAAAAGGTCTCTTAACATTTTGCCATAGCTCGCTTCGTTTCCGAGATATTTGCAGATATATCTCAAGGGAAGGGGCCTGACGGACATATTTCGAGATATTTCTTCTTCTTGTTGTTCTTCTTCTGCACATCTAAGCTGGAAGTGGCATTTACAGCTCGCAACAGTGCAGAGTTATCTCAAAGAAAGGGGCCACGGTGTTTCTGTATCTCTATTATGTTGGTGCGGCTTCGGAACTTTTAAATATCTTGATATATCTCGAGAACTACGCATCTGATCAAAAAATATCATAGAACATGAAAAGTAGGAAACTTAATTCTCTACAAAACAGGTCTCTTAACATTTTGCCATAGCTCTCTTCGTTTCCGAGATATTTGCAGATTTATCTCAAGGGAAGGGGCCTGGCGGACATATTTCGAGATATTTCTTCTTCTTGTTGTTCATCTTCTGCACAGCTAAGCTGGAAGTGGCATTTGCAGCTCGCAATAGTGCAGAGATATCTCAAAGAAAGGGGCCACGGTGTTTCTGTATCTCTATTATGTTGGTGCGGCTTCGGAACTTTTAAATATCTTGATATATCTCGAGAACTACGTATCTGATCAAAAAATATCATAGAACATAAAAAGTAGGAAACTTAATTCTCTACAAAAAAGGTCTCTTAACATTTTGCCATAGCTCTCTTCGTTTCCGAGATATTTGCAGATTTATCTCAAGGGAAGGGGCCTGACGGACATATTTCGAGATATTTCTTCTTCTTGTTGTTCTTCTTCTGCACAGCTAAGCTGGAAGTGGCATTTGCGGCTCGCACTAGTGCAGAGTTATCTCAACGAAAGGGGCCACGGTGTTTCTGTATCTCTATTATGTTGGTGCGGCTTCGGAACTTTTAAATATCTTGATATATCTCGAGAACTACGCGTCTGATCAAAAAATATCGTAGAACATAAAAAGTGGGAAACTTAATTCTCTACAAAAACGGTCTCTTAACGTTTTGCCATAGCTCGCTTCGTTTCCGAGATATTTGCAGATATATTTCAAGGGAAGGGGCCTGACGGGCATATTTCGAGATATTTCTTCTTCTTGTTGTTCTTCTTCTGCACAGCTAAGCTCGAAGTGGCATTTGCGGCTCGCACTAGTGCACAGTTATCTCAAAGAAAGGGGCCACGGGGTTTCTGTATCTCTATTATGTTGGTGCGTCTTCGGAACTTTTAAATATCTCGATATATCTCGAAAACTACGCTTCTGATCAAAAAATATCATAGAACGTAAATTGTAGGAAACATTATTCTCTACAAAAAAGGTCTCTTAACATTTTGCCATAGCTCGCTTCGTTTCCGAGATATTTGCAGATTCTTCTCAAGGGAAGGGGTCTGACGGACATATTTCGAGATATTTCTTCTTCTTGTTGTTCTTCTTCTGCACAGCTAAGCTCGAAGTGGCATTTGCAGCTCGCAATAGTGCAGAGTTATCTCAAAGAAAGAGGCCACGGTGTTTCTGTACCTCTATTATGTTGGTGCAGCTTCGGAACTTTTAAATATCTTGATATATCTCGAGAACTACGCATCTGATCAAAAAATATCATCGAACATAAAAAGTAGGAAACTTAATTCTCTACAAAAAAGGTCTCTTAACAGTTTGCCATAGCTCGCTTCGTTTCCGAGATATTTGCAGATTCAGCTCAAAGGAACTGGCCTGACGGACATATTTCGAGATATTTCTTCTTCTTGTTGTTCTTCTTCTGCACAGCTAAGCTGGAAGTGGCATTTGCAGCTCGCAATAGTGCAGAGTTATCTCAAAGAAAGGGGCAACAGTGTTTCTGTATCTCTATTATGTTGGTGGGGCTTCGGAACTTTTAAATATCTTGATATATCTCGAGAACTACGCGTCTGATCAAAAAATATCATAGAACATAAAAAGTAGGAAACTTAATTCTCTACAAAAACGGTCTCTTAACATTTTGCCATAGCTCACTTCGTTTCCGAGATATTTGCAGATATATCTCAAGGGAAGGGGCCTGACGGACATATTTCGAGATATTTCTTCTTCTTGTTGTTCTTCTTCTGCACAGCTAAGCTGGAAGTGGCATTTGCCGCTCGCACTAGTGCACAGTTATCTCAAAGAAAGGGGCCACGGTGTTTCTGTATCTCTATTATGTTGGTGCGTCTTCGGAACTTTTAAATATCTCGATATATCTCGAAAACTACGCTTCTGATCAAAAAATATCATAGAACGTAAATTGTAGGAAACATTATTCTCTACAAAAAAGGTCTCTTAACATTTTGCCATAGCTCGCTTGGTTTCCGAGATATTTGCAGATTCATCTCAAGGGAAGGGGTCTGACGGACATATTTCGAGATATTTCTTCTTCTTGTTGTTCTTCTTCTGCACAGCTAAGCTGGAAGTGGCATTTGCAGCTCGCAATAGTGCAGAGTTATCTCAAAGAAAGGGGCCACGGTGTTTCTGTATCTCTATTATGTTGGTGCGGCTTCGGAACTTTTAAATATCTTGATATATCTCGAGAACTACGCATCTGATCAAAAAATATCATAGAACATGAAAAGTAGGAAACTTAATTCTCTACCAAAAAGGGCTCTCAACATTTTGCCATAGCTCTCTTCGTTTCCGAGATATTTGCAGATTTATCTCAACGGAAGGGGCCTGACGGACATATTTCGAGATATTTCTTCTTCTTGTTGTTCTTCTTCTGCACAGCTAAGCTCTAAGTGGCATTTGCGGCTCGCACTAGTGCAGAGTTATCTCAATGAAAGGGGCCACGGTGTTTCTGTATCTCTATTATGTTGGTGCGGCTTCGGAACTTTTAAATATCTTGATATATCTCGAGAACTACGCCTCTGATCGAAAAATATCATAGAACATAAAAAGTAGGAAACTTAATTCTCTACAAAAAAGGTCTCTTAACATTTTGCCATAGCTTGCTTCGTTTCCGAGATATTTGCAGATTTATCTCAAGGGAAGGGGCCTGACGGACATATTTCGAGATATTTCTTCTTCTTGTTGTTCTTCTTCTGCACAGCTAAGCTGGAAGTGGCATTTGCAGCGCGCAATAGTGCAGAGTTATCTCAAAGAAAGGGGCCACGGTGTTTCTGTATCTCTATTATGTTGGTGCGGCTTCGGAACTTTTAAATATCTTGATATATCTCGAGAACTACGCATCTGATCAAAAAATATCATACTACATAAAAAGTAGGAAACTTAATTCTCTACAAGAAAGGTCTCTAAAGATTTTGCCATAGCTCGCTTCGTTTCCGAGATATTTGCAGATTTATCTCAAGGGAAGGGGCCTGACGGACATATTTCGAGATGTTTCTTCTTCTTGTTGTTCTTCTTCTGCACAGCTAAGCTGGAAGTGGCATTTGCAGCTCGCAATAGTGCAGAGTTATCTCAAAGAAAGAGGCCACGGTGTTTCTGTACCTCTATTATGTTGGTGCAGCTTCGGAACTTTTAAATATCTTGATATATCTCGAGAACTACGCATCTGATCAAAAAATATCATCGAACATAAAAAGTAGGAAACTTAATTCTCTACAAGAAAGGTCTCTAAACATTTTGCCATAGCTCGCTTCGTTTCCGAGATATTTGCAGATTTATCTCAAGGGAAGGGGCGTGACGGACATATTTCGAGATATTTCTTCTTCTTGTTGTTCTTCTTCTGCACAGCTAAGCTGGAAGTGGCATTTGCAGCTCGCAATAGTGCAGAGTTATCTCAAAGAGAGGGGCCACGGTGTTTCTGTATCTCTATTATGTTGGTGCGGCTTCGGAACTTTTAAATATCTTGATATATTTCGAGAACTACGCATCTGATCAAAAAATATCATAGAAGATAAAAAGTAGGAAACTTAATTCTCTACAAAAAAGGTCTCTTAACATTTCGCCATAGCTCGCTTCGTTTCCGAGATATTTGCAGATTTATCTCAAGGGAAGGGGCCTGTCGGACATATTTCGAGATATTTCTTCTTCTTGTTGTTCTTCTTCTGCACAGCTAAGCTGGAAGTGGCATTTGCGGCTCGCACTAGTGCAGAGTTATCTCAAAGAAAGGGGCCACGGTGTTTCTGTATCTCTATTATGTTGGTGCGGCTTCGGAACTTTTAAATATCTCGATATATCTCAAAAACTACGCTTCTGATCAAAAAATATCATAGAACATAAATTGTAGGAAACATAATTCTCTACAAAAAACGTCTCTTAACATTTTGCCATAGCTCGCTTCGTTTCCGAGATATTTGCAGCTTTATCTCAAGGGAAGGGGCCTGACGGACATATTTCGAGATATTTCTTCTTCTTGTTGTTCTTCTTCTGCACAGCTAAGCTGGAAGTGGCATTTGCGGCTCGCACTAGTGCAGAGTTATCTCAAAGAAAGGGGCCACGGTGTTTCTGTATCTCTATTATGTTGGTGCGGCTTCGGAACTTTTAAATATCTTGATATATCTCGAGAACTACGCATCTGATCAAAAAATATCATAGAACATAAAAAGTAGGAAACTTAATTCTCTACAAAAAAGGTCTCTTAACATTTTGCCATAGCTAGCTTCGTTTCCGAGATATGTGCAGATTTATCTCAAGGGAAGGGGCCTGACGGACATATTTCGAGATATTTCTTCTTCTTGTTGTTCTTCTTCTGCACAGCTAAGCTGGAAGTGGCATTTGCGGCTCGCACTAGTGCAGAGTTATCTCAAAGAAAGGGGCCACGGTGTTTCTGTATCCCTATTATGTTGGTGCGGCTTCGGAACTTTTAAATATCTCGATATATCTCGAAAACTACGCTTCTGATCAAAAAATATCATAGAACATAAATTGTAGGAAACATAATTCTCTACAAAAAACGTCTCTTAACATTTTGCCATAGCTCGCTTCGTTTCCGAGATATTTGCAGATTCAGCTCAAAGGAACCGGCCTGACGGACATATTTCGAGATATTTCTTCTTCTTGTTGTTCTTCCTCTGCACAGCTAAGCTGGAAGTGGCATTTGCAGCTCGCGATAGTGCAGAGTTATCTCAAAGAAAGGGGCCACGGTGTTTCTGTATCTCTATTATGTTGGTGCGGCTTCGGAACTTTTAAATATCTTGATATATCTCGAGAACTACGCATCTGATCAAAAAATATCATAGAACATAAAAAGTAGGAAACTTAATTCTCTACAAAAAAGGTCTCTTAACATTTTGCCATAGCTCGCTTCGTTTCCGAGATATTTGCAGATTTATCTCAAGGGAAGGGGCCTGACGGACATATTTCGAGATATTTCTTCTTCTTGTTGTTCTTCTTCTGCACAGCTAAGCTGGAAGTGGCATTTGCCCCTCGCACTAGTGCAGAGTTATCTCAACGAAAGGGGCCACGGTGTTTCTGTATCTCTATTATGTTGGTGCGGCTTCGGAACTTTTAAATATCTCGATATATCTCGAAAACTACGCTTCTGATCAAAAAATATCATAGAACATAAATTGTAGGAAACATAATTCTCTACAAAAAACGTCTCTTAACATTTTGCCATAGCTCGCTTCGTTTCCGAGATATTTGCAGATTCAGCTCAAAGGAACCGGCCTGACGGACATATTTCGAGATATTTCTTTTTCTTGTTGTTCTTCCTCTGCACAGCTAAGCTGGAAGTGGCATTTGCAGCTCGCAATAGTGCAGAGTTATCTCAAAGAAAGGGGCCACGGTGTTTCTGTATCTCTATTATGTTGGTGCGGCTTCGGAACTTTTAAATATCTTGATATATCTCGAGAACTACGCATCTGATCAAAAAATATCATAGAACATAAAAAGTAGGAAACTTAATTCTCTACAAAAAAGGTCTCTTAACATTTTGCCATAGCTCGCTTCGTTTCCGAGATATTTGCAGATTTATCTCAAGGGAAGGGGCCTGACGGACATATTTCGAGATATTTCTTCTTCTTGTTGTTCTTCTTCTGCACAGCTAAGCTGGAAGTGGCATTTGCCCCTCGCACTAGTGCAGAGTTATCTCAACGAAAGGGGCCACGGTGTTTCTGTATCTCTATTATGTTGGTGCGGCTTCGGAACTTTTAAATATCTCGATATATCTCGAAAACTACGCTTCTGATCAAAAAATATCATAGAACATAAATTGTAGGAAGCATAATTCTCTACAAAAAAGGTCTCTTAACATTTTGCCATAGCTCGCTTCGTTTCCGAGATATTTGCAGATATATCTCAAGGGAAGGGGCCTGACGGACATATTTCGAGATATTTCTTCTTCTTGTTGTTCTTCTTCTGCACATCTAAGCTGGAAGTGGCATTTACAGCTCGCAATAGTGCAGAGTTATCTCAAAGAAAGAGGCCACGGTGTTTCTGTACCTCTATTATGTTGGTGCAGCTTCGGAACTTTTAAATATCTTGATATATCTCGAGAACTACGCATCTGATCAAAAAATATCATCCAACATAAAAAGTAGGAAACTTAATTCTCTACAAAAAAGGTCTCTTAACATTTTGCCATAGCTCGCTTCGTTTCCGAGATATTTGCAGATTTATCTCAAGGGAAGTGGCCTGACGGACATATTTCGAGATATTTCTTCTTCTTGTTGTTCTTCTTCTGCACAGCTAAGCTGGAAGTGGCATTTGCAGCTCGCAATAGTGCAGAGTTATCCCAAAGAAAGGGGCCACGGTGTTTCTGTATCTCTATTATGTTGGTGCGGCTTCGGAACTTTTAAATATCTCGATATATCTCGAAAACTACGCTTCTGATCAAAAAATATCATAGAACATAAATTGTAGGAAACATAATTGTCTACAAAAAAGGTCTCTTAAGATTTTGCCATAGCTCGCTTCGTTTCCGAGATATTTGCAGATTTATCTCAAGGGAAGGGTCCTGATGGACATATTTCGAGATATTTCTTCTTCTTGTTGTTCTTCTTCTGCACAGCTAAACTGGAAGTGGCATTTCCAGCTCGCAATAGTGCAGAGTTATCTCAAAGAAAGGGGCCACGGTGTTTCTGTATCTCTATTATGTTGGTGCGGCTTCGGAACTTTTAAATATCTCGATATATCTCGAAAACTACGCTTCTGATCAAAAAATATCATAGAACCTAAATTGTAGGAAACATAATTCTCTACAAAAAAGGTCTCTTAAGATTTTGCCATAGCTCGCTTCGTTTCCGAGATATTTGCAGATATATCTCAAGGGAAGGGGCCTAACGGACATACTTCGAGATATTTCTTCTTCTTGTTGTTCTTCTTCTGCACAGCTAAGCTGGAAGTGGCATTTGCGGCTCGCACTAGTGCAGAGTTATCTCAAAGAAAGGGGCCACGGTGTTTCTGTATCTCTATTATGTTGGTGCGGCTTCGGAACTTTTAAATATCTTGATATATCTCGAGAACTACGCATCTGATCAAAAAATATCATACTACATAAAAAGTAGGAAACTTAATTCTCTACAAGAAAGGTCTCTAAAGATTTTGCCATAGCTCGCTTCGTTTCCGAGATATTTGCAGATTTATCTCAAGGGAAGGGGCCTGACGGACATATTTCGAGATGTTTCTTCTTCTTGTTGTTCTTCTTCTGCACAGCTAAGCTGGAAGTGGCATTTGCAGCTCGCAATAGTGCAGAGTTATCTCAAAGAAAGAGGCCACGGTGTTTCTGTACCTCTATTATGTTGGTGCAGCTTCGGAACTTTTAAATATCTTGATATATCTCGAGAACTACGCATCTGATCAAAAAATATCATCGAACATAAAAAGTAGGAAACTTAATTCTCTACAAAAAAGGTCTCTTAACATTTTGCCATTGCTCGCTTCGTTTCCGAGATATTTGCAGATTTATCTCAAGGGAAGTGGCCTGACGGACATATTTCGAGATGTTTCTTCTTCTTGTTGTTCTTCTTCTGCACAGCTAAGCTGGAAGTGGCATTTGCAGCTCGCAATAGTGCAGAGTTATCTCAAAGAAAGAGGCCACGGTGTTTCTGTACCTCTATTATGTTGGTGCGGCTTCGGAACTTTTAAATATCTCGATATATCTCGAAAACTACGCTTCTGATCAAAAAATATCATAGAACATAAATTGTAGGAAACATAATTGTCTACAAAAAAGGTCTCTTAAGATTTTGCCATAGCTCGCTTGGTTTCCGAGATATTTGCAGATTTATCTCAAGGGAAGGGGCCTGACGGACATATTTCGAGATATTTCTTCTTCTTGTTGTTCTTCTTCTGCACAGCTAAGCTGGAAGTGGCATTTGCAGCTCGCAATAGTGCAGAGTTACCTCAAAGAAAGGGGCCACGGTGTGTCTGTATCTCTATTATGTTGGTGCCGCTTCGGAACTTTTAAATATCCTGATATATCTCGAGAACTACGCATCCGATCAAAAAATATCATAGAACATAAAAAGTAGGAAACTTAATTCTCTACAAAAAAGGGGTCTTAACATTTTGCCATAGCTCGCTTCGTTTCCGAGATATTTGCAGATTTATCTCGAGGGAAGGGGCCTGACGGACATATTTCGAGATATTTCTTCTTCTTGTTGTTCTTCTTCTGCACAGCTAAGCTGGAAGCGGCATTTGCGGCTCGCACTAGTGCAGAGTTATCTCAAAGAAAGGGGCCACGGTGTTTCTGTATCTCTATTATGTTGGTGCGGCTTCGGAACTTTTAAATAACTTGATATATCTGGAGAACTACGCCTCTGATCGAAAAATATCGTAGAACATAAAAGGTAGGAAACTTAATTCTCTACAAATAAGGTCTCTTAACATTTTGCCATAGCTCGCTTGGTTTCCGAGATATTTGCAGATTTATCTCAAGGGAAGGGGCCTGACGGACATATTTCGAGATATTTCTTCTTCTTGTTGTTCTTCTTCCGCACAGCTAAGCTGGAAGTGGCATTTGCAGCTCGCAATAGTGCAGAGTTACCTCAAAGAAAGGGGCCACGGTGTGTCTGTATCTCTATTATGTTGGTGCCGCTTCGGAACTTTTAAATATCTGGATATATCTCGAGAACTGCGCATCTGAGCAAAAAATATCATAGAACATAAAAAGTAGGAAACATAATTCTCTACAAAAAAGGTCTCCTAACATTTTGCCATAGCTCGCTTCGTTTCCGAGATATTTGCAGATTTATCTCAAGGGAAGGGGCCTGACGGACATATTTCGAGATATTTCTTCTTCTTGTTGTTCTTCTTCTGCACAGCTAAGCTGGAAGTGGCATTTGCAGCTCGCAGTAGTGCAGAGTTATCTCAAAGAAAGGGGCCACGGTGTTTCTGTATCTCTATTATGTTGGTGCGGCTTCGGAACTTTTAAATATCTTGATATATCTCGGGAACTACGCATCTGATCAAAAAATATCATACAACATAAAAAGTAGGAAACTTAATTCTCTACAAAAAAGGTCTCCTAACATTTTGCCATAGCTCGCTTCGTTTCCGAGATATTTGCAGATTTATCTCAAGGGAAGGGGCCTGACGGGCATATTTCGAGATATTTCTTCTTCTTGTTGTTCTTCTTCTGCACAGCTAAGCTGGAAGTGGCATTTGCAGCGCGCAATAGTGCAGAGTTATCTCAAAGAAAGGGGCCACGGTGTTTCTGTATCTCTATTATGTTGGTGCGGCTTCGGAACTTTTAAATAACTTGATATATCTGGAGAACTACGCCTCTGATCGAAAAATATCGTAGAACATAAAAGGTAGGCAACTTAATTCTCTACAAATAAGGTCTCTTAACATTTTGCCATAGCTCGCTTGGTTTCCGAGATATTTGCAGATTTATCTCAAGGGAAGGGGCCTGACGGACATATTTCGAGATATTTCTTCTTCTTGTTGTTCTTCTTCTGCACAGCTAAGCTGGAAGTGGCATTTGCAGCTCGCAATAGTGCAGAGTTACCTCAAAGAAAGGGGCCACGGTGTGTCTGTATCTCTATTATGTTGGTGCCGCTTCGGAACTTTTAAATATCTGGATATATCTCGAGAACTGCGCATCTGAGCAAAAAATATCATAGAACATAAAAAGTAGGAAACATAATTCTCTACAAAAAAGGTCTCCTAAGATTTTGCCATAGCTCGCTTCGTTTCCGAGATATTTGCAGATTTATCTCAAGGGAAGGGGCCTGACGGACATATTTCGAGATATTTCTTCTTCTTGTTGTTCTTCTTCTGCACAGCTAAGCTGGAAGTGGCATTTGCAGCTCGCAGTAGTGCAGAGTTATCTCAAAGAAAGGGGCCACGGTGTTTCTGTATCTCTATTATGTTGGTGCGGCTTCGGAACTTTTAAGTATCTTGATATATCTCGAGAACTACGCATCTGATCAAAAAATATCATAGAACATAAAAAGTAGGAATCCTAATTTTCTACAAAAAAGGTCTCTCAACATTTTGCCGTAGCTCGCTTCGTTTCCGAGATATTTGCAGATTTATCTCAAGGGAAGGGGCCTGACGGACATATTTCCAGATATTTCTTCTTCTTGTTGTTCTTCTTCTGCACAGCTAAGCTGGAAGTGGCATTTGCAGCGCGCAATAGTGCAGAGTTATCTCAAAGAAAGGGGCCACGGTGTTTCTGTATCTCTATTATGTTGGTGCGGCTTCGGAACTTTTAAATATCTCGATATATCTCGAAAACTACGCTTCTGATCAAAAAATATCATAGAACCTAAATTGTAGGAAACATAATTCTCTACAAAAAAGGTCTCTTAAGATTTTGCCATAGCTCGCTTCGTTTCCGAGATATTTGCAGATATATCTCAAGGGAAGGGGCCTAACGGACATACTTCGAGATATTTCTTCTTCTTGTTGTTCTTCTTCTGCACAGCTAAGCTGGAAGTGGCATTTGCGGCTCGCACTAGTGCAGAGTTATCTCAAAGAAAGGGGCCACGGTGTTTCTGTATCTCTATTATGTTGGTGCGGCTTCGGAACTTTTAAATATCTTGATATATCTCGAGAACTACGCATCTGATCAAAAAATATCATACTACATAAAAAGTAGGAAACTTAATTCTCTACAAGAAAGGTCTCTAAAGATTTTGCCATAGCTCGCTTCGTTTCCGAGATATTTGCAGATTTATCTCAAGGGAAGGGGCCTGACGGACATATTTCGAGATATTTCTTCTTCTTGTTGTTCTTCTTCTGCACAGCTAAGCTGGAAGTGGCATTTGCAGCTCGCAATAGTGCAGAGTTATCCCAAAGAAAGGGGCCACGGTGTTTCTGTATCTCTATTATGTTGGTGCGGCTTCGGAACTTTTAAATATCTCGATATATCTCGAAAACTACGCTTCTGATCAAAAAATATCATAGAACATAAATTGTAGGAAACATAATTGTCTACAAAAAAGGTCTCTTAAGATTTTGCCATAGCTCGCTTCGTTTCCGAGATATTTGCAGATTTATCTCAAGGGAAGGGTCCTGATGGACATATTTCGAGATATTTCTTCTTCTTGTTGTTCTTCTTCTGCACAGCTAAACTGGAAGTGGCATTTCCAGCTCGCAATAGTGCAGAGTTATCTCAAAGAAAGGGGCCACGGTGTTTCTGTATCTCTATTATGTTAGTGCGGCTTCGGAACTTTTAAATATCTTGATATATCTCGAGAACTACGCATCTGATCAAAAAATATCATAGAACATGAAAAGTAGGAAACTTAATTCTCTACAAAAAAGGTCTCTCAACATTTTGCCATAGCTCGCTTCGTTTCCGAGATATTTGCAGATTTATCTCAAGGGAAGGGGCCTGACGGACATATTTCGAGATATTTCTTCTTCTTGTTGTTCTTCTTCTGCACAGCTAAGTTGGAAGTGGCATTTGCAGCGCGCAATAGTGCAGAGTTATCTCAAAGAAAGGGGCCACGGTGTTTCTGTATCTCTATTATGTTGGTGCGGCTTCGGAACTTTTAAATATCTTGATATATCTCGAGAACTACGCATCTGATCAAAAAATATCATACTACATAAAAAGTAGGAAACTTAATTCTCTACAAGAAAGGTCTCTAAACATTTTGCCATAGCTCGCTTCGTTTCCGAGATATTTGCAGATTTATCTCAAGGGAAGGGGCCTGACGGACATATTTCGAGATGTTTCTTCTTCTTGTTGTTCTTCTTCTGCACAGCTAAGCTGGAAGTGGCATTTGCAGCTCGCAATAGTGCAGAGTTATCTCAAAGAAAGAGGCCACGGTGTTTCTGTACCTCTATTATGTTGGTGCGGCTTCGGAACTTTTAAATATCTCGATATATCTCGAAAACTACGCTTCTGATCAAAAAATATCATAGAACATAAATTGTAGGAAACATAATTGTCTACAAAAAAGGTCTCTTAAGATTTTGCCATAGCTCGCTTGGTTTCCGAGATATTTGCAGATTTATCTCAAGGGAAGGGGCCTGACGGACATATTTCGAGATATTTCTTCTTCTTGTTGTTCTTCTTCTGCACAGCTAAGCTGGAAGTGGCATTTGCAGCTCGCAATAGTGCAGAGTTACCTCAAAGAAAGGGGCCACGGTGTGTCTGTATCTCTATTATGTTGGTGCCGCTTCGGAACTTTTAAATATCCTGATATATCTCGAGAACTACGCATCCGATCAAAAAATATCATAGAACATAAAAAGTAGGAAACTTAATTCTCTACAAAAAAGGTCTCTTAACATTTTGCCATAGCTCGCTTCGTTTCCGAGATATTTGCAGATTTATCTCAAGGGAAGGGGCCTGACGGACATATTTCGAGATGTTTCTTCTTCTTGTTGTTCTTCTTCTGCACAGCTAAGCTGGAAGTGGCATTTGCAGCTCGCAATAGTGCAGAGTTATCTCAAAGAAAGAGGCCACGGTGTTTCTGTACCTCTATTATGTTGGTGCGGCTTCGGAACTTTTAAATATCTCGATATATCTCGAAAACTACGCTTCTGATCAAAAAATATCATAGAACATAAATTGTAGGAAACATAATTGTCTACAAAAAAGGTCTCTTAAGATTTTGCCATAGCTCGCTTGGTTTCCGAGATATTTGCAGATTTATCTCAAGGGAAGGGGCCTGACGGACATATTTCGAGATATTTCTTCTTCTTGTTGTTCTTCTTCTGCACAGCTAAGCTGGAAGTGGCATTTGCAGCTCGCAATAGTGCAGAGTTACCTCAAAGAAAGGGGCCACGGTGTGTCTGTATCTCTATTATGTTGGTGCCGCTTCGGAACTTTTAAATATCCTGATATATCTCGAGAACTACGCATCCGATCAAAAAATATCATAGAACATAAAAAGTAGGAAACTTAATTCTCTACAAAAAAGGTCTCTTAACATTTTGCCATAGCTCGCTTCGTTTCCGAGATATTTGCAGATTTATCTCGAGGGAAGGGGCCTGACGGACATATTTCGAGAGATTTCTTCTTCTTGTTGTTCTTCTTCTGCACAGCTAAGCTGGAAGCGGCATTTGCGGCTCGCACTAGTGCAGAGTTATCTCAAAGAAAGGGGCCACGGTGTTTCTGTATCTCTATTATGTTGGTGCGGCTTCGGAACTTTTAAATAACTTGATATATCTGGAGAACTACGCCTCTGATCGAAAAATATCGTAGAACATAAAAGGTAGGAAACTTAATTCTCTACAAATAAGGTCTCTTAACATTTTGCCATAGCTCGCTTGGTTTCCGAGATATTTGCAGATTTATCTCAAGGGAAGGGGCCTGACGGACATATTTCGAGATATTTCTTCTTCTTGTTGTTCTTCTTCTGCACAGCTAAGCTGGAAGTGGCATTTGCAGCTCGCAATAGTGCAGAGTTACCTCAAAGAAAGGGGCCACGGTGTGTCTGTATCTCTATTATGTTGGTGCCGCTTCGGAACTTTTAAATATCTGGATATATCTCGAGAACTGCGCATCTGATCAAAAAATATCATAGAACATAAAAAGTAGGAAACATAATTCTCTACAAAAAAGGTCTCCTAACATTTTGCCATAGCTCGCTTCGTTTCCGAGATATTTGCAGATTTATCTCAAGGGAAGGGGCCTGACGGACATATTTCGAGATATTTCTTCTTCTTGTTGTTCTTCTTCTGCACAGCTAAGCTGGAAGTGGCATTTGCAGCTCGCAGTAGTGCAGAGTTATCTCAAAGAAAGGGGCCACGGTGTTTCTGTATCTCTATTATGTTGGTGCGGCTTCGGAACTTTTAAATATCTTGATATATCTCGGGAACTACGCATCTGATCAAAAAATATCATACAACATGAAAAGTAGGAAACTTAATTCTCTACAAAAAAGGTCTCCTAACATTTTGCCATAGCTCGCTTCGTTTCCGAGATATTTGCAGATTTATCTCAAGGGAAGGGGCCTGACGGGCATATTTCGAGATATTTCTTCTTCTTGTTGTTCTTCTTCTGCACAGCTAAGCTGGAAGTGGCATTTGCAGCGCGCAATAGTGCAGAGTTATCTCAAAGAAAGGGGCCACGGTGTTTCTGTATCTCTATTATGTTGGTGCGGCTTCGGAACTTTTAAGTATCTTGATATATCTCGAGAACTACGCATCTGATCAAAAAATATCATAGAACATAAAAAGTAGGAATCCTAATTTTCTACAAAAAAGGTCTCTCAACATTTTGCCGTAGCTCGCTTCGTTTCCGAGATATTTGCAGATTTATCTCAAGGGAAGGGGCCTGACGGACATATTTCCAGATATTTCTTCTTCTTGTTGTTCTTCTTCTGCACAGCTAAGCTGGAAGTGGCATTTGCAGCTCGCAATAGTGCAGAGTTATCTCAAAGAAAGGGGCCACGGTGTTTCTGTATCTCTATTATGTTGGTGCGGCTTCGGAACTTTTAAATATCTGGATATATCTCGAGAACTGCGCATCTGATCAAAAAATATCATACAACATAAAAAGTAGGAAACTTAATTCTCTACAAAAAAGGTCTCCTAACATTTTGCCATAGCTCGCTTCGTTTCCGAGATATTTGCAGATTTATCTCAAGGGAAGGGGCCTGACGGACATATTTCGAGATATTTCTTCTTCTTGTTGTTCTTCTTCTGCACAGCTAAGCTGGAAGTGGCATTTGCAGCTCGCAGTAGTGCAGAGTTATCTCAAAGAAAGGGGCCACGGTGTTTCTGTATCTCTATTATGTTGGTGCGGCTTCGGAACTTTTAAATATCTTGATATATCTCGAGAACTACGCATCTGATCAAAAAATATCATACAACATAAAAAGTAGGAAACTTAATTCTCTACAAAAAAGGTCTCTTAACATTTTGCCATAGCTCGCTTCGTTTCCGAGATATTTGCAGATTTATCTCAAGGGAAGGGGCCTGACGGGCATATTTCGAGATATTTCTTCTTCTTGTTGTTCTTCTTCTGCACAGCTAAGCTGGAAGTGGCATTTGCAGCGCGCAATAGTGCAGAGTTATCTCAAAGAAAGGGGCCACGGTGTTTCTGTATCTCTATTATGTTGGTGCGGCTTCGGAACTTTTAAGTATCTTGATATATCTCGAGAACTACGCATCTGATCAAAAAATATCATAGAACATAAAAAGTAGGAATCCTAATTTTCTACAAAAAAGGTCTCTCAACATTTTGCCGTAGCTCGCTTCGTTTCCGAGATATTTGCAGATTTATCTCAAGGGAAGGGGCCTGACGGACATATTTCCAGATATTTCTTCTTCTTGTTGTTCTTCTTCTGCACAGCTAAGCTGGAAGTGGCATTTGCAGCTCGCAATAGTGCAGAGTTATCTCAAAGAAAGGGGCCACGGTGTTTCTGTATCTCTATTATGTTGGTGCGGCTTCGGAACTTTTAAATATCTGGATATATCTCGAGAGCTGCGCATCTGATCAAAAAATATCATACAACATAAAAAGTAGGAAACTTAATTCTCTACAAAAAAGGTCTCCTAACATTTTGCCATAGCTCGCTTCGTTTCCGAGATATTTGCAGATTTATCTCAAGGGAAGGGGCCTGACGGACATATTTCGAGATATTTCTTCTTCTTGTTGTTCTTCTTCTGCACAGCTAAGCTGGAAGTGGCATTTGCAGCTCGCAGTAGTGCAGAGTTATCTCAAAGAAAGGGGCCACGGTGTTTCTGTATCTCTATTATGTTGGTGCGGCTTCGGAACTTTTAAATATCTTGATATATCTCGAGAACTACGCATCTGATCAAAAAATATCATACAACATAAAAAGTAGGAAACTTAATTCTCTACAAAAAAGGTCTCTTAACATTTTGCCATAGCTCGCTTCGTTTCCGAGATATTTGCAGATTTATCTCAAGGGAAGGGGCCTGACGGGCATATTTCGAGATATTTCTTCTTCTTGTTGTTCTTCTTCTGCACAGCTAAGCTGGAAGTGGCATTTGCAGCGCGCAATAGTGCAGAGTTATCTCAAAGAAAGGGGCCACGGTGTTTCTGTATCTCTATTATGTTGGTGCGGCTTCGGAACTTTTAAGTATCTTGATATATCTCGAGAACTACGCATCTGATCAAAAAATATCATAGAACATAAAAAGTAGGAATCCTAATTTTCTACAAAAAAGGTCTCTCAACATTTTGCCGTAGCTCGCTTCGTTTCCGAGATATTTGCAGATTTATCTCAAGGGAAGGGGCCTGACGGACATATTTCCAGATATTTCTTCTTCTTGTTGTTCTTCTTCTGCACAGCTAAACTGGAAGTGGCATTTCCAGCTCGCAATAGTGCAGAGTTATCTCAAAGAAAGGGGCCACGGTGTTTCTGTATCTCTATTATGCTGGTGCGGCTTCGGAACTTTTAAATATCTTGATATATCTCGAGAACTGCACATCTGATCAAAAAATATCATAGAACATAAAAAGTAGGAAACTTAATTCTCTACAAAAAAGGTCTCTTAACAGTTTGCCATAGCTCGCTTCGTTTCCGAGATATTTGCAGATATATCTCAAGGGAAGGGGCCTGACGGACATATTTCGAGATATTTCTTCTTCTTGTTGTTCTTCTTCTGCACAGCTAAACTGGAAGTGGCATTTCCAGCTCGCAATAGTGCAGAGTTATCTCAAAGAAAGGGGCCACGGTGTTTCTGTATCTCTATTATGTTGTTGCGGCTTCGGAACTTTTAAATATCTTGATATATCTCGAGAACTACGCATCGGATCAAAAAATATTATAGAACATAAAAAGTAGGAAACTTAATTCTCTACAAAAAAGGTCTCTTAACATTTTGCCATAGCTCGCTTCGTTTCCGAGATATTTGCAGATTTATCTCAAGGGAAGGGGCCTGACGGACATATTTCGAGATATTTCTTCTTCTTGTTGTTCTTCTTCTGCACAGCTAAGCTGGAAGTGGCATTTGCGGCTCGCACTAGTGCAGAGTTATCTCAAAGAAAGTGGCCACGGTGTTTCTGTATCTCTATTATGTTGGTGCGTCTTCGGAACTTTTAAATATCTTGATATATCTCGAGAACTGCGCATCTGATCAAAAAATATCATAGAACATAAAAAGTAGGAAACTTAATTCTCTACAAAAAAGGTCTCTTAACAGGTTGCCATAGCTCGCTTCGTTTCCGAGATATTTGCAGATATATCTCAAGGGAAGGGGCCTGACGGACATATTTCGAGATATTTCTTCTTCTTGTTGTTCTTCTTCTGCACAGCTAAACTGGAAGTGGCATTTCCAGCTCGCAATAGTGCAGAGTTATCTCAAAGAAAGGGGCCACGGTGTTTCTGTATCTCTATTATGTTGGTGCGGCTTCGGAACTTTTAAATATCTTGATATATCTCGAGAACTACGCATCGGATGAAAAAATATTATAGAACATAAAAAGTAGGAAACTTAATTCTCTACAAAAAAGGTCTCTTAACATTTTGCCATAGCTCGCTTCGTTTCCGAGATATTTGCAGATTTATCTCAAGGGAAGGGGCCTGACGGACATATTTCGAGATATTTCTTCTTCTTGTTGTTCTTCTTCTGCACAGCTAAGCTGGAAGTGGCATTTGCAGCTCGCAATAGTGCAGAGTTATCTCAAAGAAAGGGGCCACGGTGTTTCTGTATCTCTATTATGCTGGTGCGGCTTCGGAACTTTTAAATATCTTGATATATCTCGAGAACTGCGCATCTGATCAAAAAATATCATAGAACACAAAAAGTAGGAAACTTAATTCTTTACAAAAAAGGTTTCTTAACATCTTGCCATAGCTCGCTTCGTTTCCGAGATATTTGCAGATTTATCTCAAGGGAAGGGGCCTAACGGACATATTTCGAGATATTTCTTCTTCTTGTTGTTCTTCTTCTGCACAGCTAAACTGGAAGTGGCATTTCCAGCTCGCAATAGTGCAGAGTTATCTCAAAGAAAGGGGCCACGGTGTTTCTGTATCTCTATTATGTTGGTGCGGCTTCGGAACTTTTAAATATCTTGATATATCTCGAGAACTACGCATCTGATCAAAAAATATCATAGAACATAAAAAGTAGGAAACTTAATTCTGTACAAATAAGGTCTCTCAACATTTTGCCATAGCTCGCTTCGTTTCCGAGATATTTGCAGATTTATCTCAAGGGAAGGGGCCTGACGGACATATTTCGAGATATTTCTTCTTCTTGTTGTTCTTCTTCTGCACAGCTAAGCTGGAAGTGGCATTTGCGGCTCGCACTAGTGCAGAGTTATCTCAAAGAAAGGGGCCACGGTGTTTCTGTATCTCTATTATGTTGGTGCGGCTTCGGAACTTTTAAATATCTTGATATATCTCGAGAACTACGCATCTGATCAAAAAATATCATAGAACATAAAAAGTAGGAAACTTAATTCGCTACAAAAAAGGTCTCTTAACATTTTGCCATAGCTCGCTTCGTTTCCGAGATATTTGCAGGTTTATCTCAAGGGAAGGGGCCTAACGGACATATTTCGAGATATTTCTTCTTCTTGTTGTTCTTCTTCTGCACAGCTAAACTGGAAGTGGCATTTCCAGCTCGCAATAGTGCAGAGTTATCTCAAAGAATGGAGCCACGGTGTTTCTGTATCTCTATTATGTTGGTGCGGCTTCGGAACTTTTAAATATCTTGATATATCGCGAGAACTACGCATCTGATCAAAAAATATCGTAGAACATAAAAAGTAGGAAACGTAATTCTCTACAAATAAAGTCTCTTAACATTTTGCCATAGCTCGCTTCGTTTCCGAGATATTTGCAGATTTATCTCAAGGGAAGGGGCCTAACGGACATATTTCGAGATATTTCTTCTTCTTGTTGTTCTTCTTCTGCACAGCTAAACTGGAAGTGGCATTTCCAGCTCGCAATAGTGCAGAGTTATCTCAAAGAAAGGGGCCACGGTGTTTCTGTATCTCTATTATGTTGGTGCGGCTTCGGAACTTTTAAATATCTTGATATATCTCGAGAACTACGCATCTGATCAAAAAATATCATAGAACATAAAAAGTAGGAAACTTAATTCGCTACAAAAAAGGTCTCTTAACATTTTGCCATAGCTCGCTTCGTTTCCGAGATATTTGCAGGTTTATCTCAAGGGAAGGGGCCTAACGGACATATTTCGAGATATTTCTTCTTCTTGTTGTTCTTCTTCTGCACAGCTAAGCTGGAAGTGGCATTTGCAGCTCGCAATAGTGCAGAGTTATCTCAAAGAAAGGGGCCACGGTGTTTCTGTATCTCTATTATGTTGGTGCGGCTTCGGAACTTTTAAATATCTTGATATATCTCGAGAACTGCGCATCTGATCAAAAAATATCATAGAACATAAAAAGTAGGAAACTTAATTCTCTACAAAAAAGGTCTCTTAACATTTTGCCATAGCTCGCTTCGTTTCCGAGATATTTGCAGATTTATCTCAAGGGAAGGGGCCTAACGGACATATTTCGAGATATTTCTTCTTCTTGTTGTTCTTCTTGTGCACAGCTAAACTGGAAGTGGCATTTCCAGCTCGCAATAGTGCAGAGTTATCTCAAAGAAAGGGGCCACGGTGTTTCTGTATCTCTATTATGTTGGTGCGGCTTCGGAACTTTTAAATATCTTGATATATCTCGAGAACTACGCATCTGATCAAAAAATATCATAGAACATAAAAAGTAGGAAACTTAATTCTGTACAAATAAGGTCTCTCAAGATTTTGCCATAGCTCGCTTCGTTTCCGAGATATTTGCAGATTTATCTCAAGGGAAGGGGCCTGACGGACATATTTCGAGATATTTCTTCTTCTTGTTGTTCTTCTTCTGCACAGCTAAGCTGGAAGTGGCATTTGCGGCTCGCACTAGTGCAGAGTTATCTCAAAGAAAGGGGCCACGGTGTTTCTGTATCTCTATTATGTTGGTGCGGCTTCGGAACTTTTATATATCTCGATATATCTCGAAAACTACGCTTCTGATCAAAAAATATCATAGAACATAAATTGTAGGAAACATAATTCTCTACAAAAAACGTGTCTTAACATTTTGCCATAGCTCGCTTCGTTTCCGAGATATTTGCAGATTTATCTCAAGGGAAGGGTCCTGATGGACATATTTCGAGATATTTCTTCTTCTTGTTGTTCTTCTTCTGCACAGCTAAACTGGAAGTGGCATTTCCAGCTCGCAATCGTGCAGAGTTATCTCAAAGAAAGGGGCCACGGTGTTTCTGTATCTCTATTATGTTGGTGCGGCTTCGGAACTTTTAAATATCTTGATATATCTCGAGAACTACGCATCTGATCAAAAAATATCATACTACATAAAAAGTAGGAAACAGAATTCTCTACAAAAAAGGTCTCTAAACATTTTGTCATAGCTCGCTTCGTTTCCGAGATATTTGCAGATTTATCTCAAGGGAAGGGGCCTGACGGACATATTTCGAGATATTTCTTCTTCTTGTTGTTCTTCTTCTGCACAGCTAAGCTGGAAGTGGCATTTGCAGCTCGCAATAGTGCAGAGTTATCTCAAAGAGAGGGGCCACGGTGTTTCTGTATCTCTATTATGTTGGTGCGGCTTCGGAACTTTTAAATATCTTGATATATCTCGAGAACTACGCATCTGATCAAAAAATATCATAGAAGATAAAAAGTAGGAAACTTAATTCTCTACAAAAAAGGTCTCTTAACATTTCGCCATAGCTCGCTTCGTTTCCGAGATATTTGCAGATTTATCTCAAGGGAAGGGGCCTGACGGACATATTTCGAGATATTTCTTCTTCTTGTTGTTCTTCTTCTGCACAGCTAAGCTGGAAGTGGCATTTGCGGCTCGCACTAGTGCAGAGTTATCTCAAAGAAAGGGGCCACGGTGTTTCTGTATCTCTATTATGTTGGTGCGGCTTCGGAACTTTTAAATATCTCGATATATCTCGAAAACTACGCTTCTGATCAAAAAATATCATAGAACATAAATTGTAGGAAACATAATTCTCTACAAAAAAGGTCTCTTAACATTTTGCCGTAGCTCTCTTCGTTTCCGAGATATTTGCAGATTTATCTCAAGGGAAGGGGCCTGACGGACATATTTCGAGATATTTCTTCTTCTTGTTGTTCTTCTTCTGCACAGCTAAGCTGGAAGTGGCATTTGCAGCTCGCAATAGTGCAGAGTTATCTCAAAGAAAGGGGCCACGGTGTTTCTGTATCTCTATTATGTTGGTGCGGCTTCGGAACTTTTAAATATCTTGATATATCTCGAGAACTACGCATCTGATCAAAAAATATCATAGAACATAAAAAGTAGGAAACTTAATTCTCTACAAAAAAGGTCTCTTAACATTTTGCCATAGCTCGCTTCGTTTCCGAGATATTTGCAGATTTATCTCAATGGAAGGGGCCTGACGGACATATTTCGAGATATTTCTTCTTCTTGTTGTTCTTCTTCTGCACAGCTAAGCTGGAAGTGGCATTTACAGCTCGCAATAGTGCAGAGTTATCTCAAAGAAAGGGGCCACGGTGTTTCTGTATCTCTATTATGTTGGTGCGGCTTCGGAACTTTTAAATATCTTGATATATCTCGAGAACTACGCATCAGATCAAAAAATATCATAGAACATGAAAAGTAGGAAACTTAATTCTCTACAAAAAAGGTCTCTCAACATTTTGCCATAGCTCGCTTCGTTTCCGAGATATTTGCAGATTTATCTCAAGGGAAGGGGCCTGACGTACATATTTCGAGATATTTCTTCTTCTTGTTGTTCTTCTTCTGCACAGCTAAGCTGGAAGTGGCATTTGCGGCTCGCACTAGTGCAGAGTTATCTCAAAGAAAGGGGCCACGGTGTTTCTGTATCCCTATCATGTTGGTGCGGCTTCGGAACTTTTAAATATCTCGATATATCTCGAAAACTACGCTTCTGATCAAAAAATATCATAGAACATAAATTGTAGGAAACATAATTCTCTATAAAAAACGTCTCTTAACATTTTGCCATAGCTCGCTTCGTTTCCGAGATATTTGCAGATTCAGCTCATAGGAACTGGCCTGACGGACATATTTCGAGATATTTCTTCTTCTTGTTGTTCTTCCTCTGCACAGCAAAGCTGGAAGTGGCATTTGCAGCTCGCAATAGTGCAGAGTTATCTCAAAGAAAGGGGCCACGGTGTTTCTGTATATCTATTATGTTGGTGCGGCTTCGGAACTTTTAAATATCTTGATATATCTCGAGAACTACGCATCTGATCAAAAAATATCATACAACATAAAAAGTAGGAAACTTAATTCTCTACAAAAAAGGTCTCTTAACATTTTGCCATAGCTCGCTTCGTTTCCGAGATATTTGCAGATTTATCTCAAGGGAAGGGGCCTGACGGACATATTTCGAGATATTTCTTCTTCTTGTTGTTCTTCTTCTGCACAGCTAAGCTGGAAGTGGCATTTGCGGCTCGCACTAGTGCAGAGTTATCTCAAAGAAAGGGGCCACGGTGTTTCTGTATCTCTATTATGTTGGTGCGGCTTCGGAACTTTTAAATATCTTGATATATCTCGAGAACTACGCATCAGATCAAAAAATATCATAGAACATAAAAAGTAGGAAACTTAATTCTCTACAAAAAAGGTCTCTTAACATTTTGCCATAGCTCTCTTCGTTTCCGAGATATTTGCAGATTTATCTCAAGGGAAGGGGCCTGACGGACATATTTCGAGATATTTCTTCTTCTTGTTGTTCTTCTGCACAGCTAAGCTGGAAGTGGCATTTGCAGCTCGCAATAGTGCAGAGTTATATCAAAGAAAGGGGCCACGGTGTTTCTGTATCTCTATTATGTTGGTGCGGCTTCGGAACTTCTAAATATCTTGATATATCTCGAGAACTACGCATCTGATCAAAAAATATCATAGAACATAAAAAGTAGGCAACTTAATTCTCTACAAAAAAGGTCTCTCAACATTTTGCCATAGCTCGCTTCGTTTCCGAGATATTTGCAGATTTATCTCAAGGGAAGGGGCCTGACGGACATATTTCGAGATATTTCTTCTTCTTGTTGTTCTTCTTCTGCACAGCTAAGCTGGAAGTGGCATTTGCGGCTCGGACTAGTGCAGAGTTATCTCAAAGAAAGGGGCCACGGTGTTTCTGTATCTCTATTATGTTGGTGCGGCTTCGGAACTTTTAAATATCTTGATATATCTCGAGAACTACGCATCAGATCAAAAAATATCATAGAACATGAAAAGTAGGAAACTTAATTCTCTACAAAAAAGGTCTCTCAACATTTTGCCATAGCTCGCTTCGTTTCCGAGATATTTGCAGATTTATCTCAAGGGAAGGGGCCTGACGTACATATTTCGAGATATTTCTTCTTCTTGTTGTTCTTCTTCTGCACAGCTAAGCTGGAAGTGGCATTTGCGGCTCGCACTAGTGCAGAGTTATCTCAAAGAAAGGGGCCACGGTGTTTCTGTATCCCTATCATGTTGGTGCGGCTTCGGAACTTTTAAATATCTCGATATATCTCGAAAACTACGCTTCTGATCAAAAAATATCATAGAACATAAATTGTAGGAAACATAATTCTCTATAAAAAACGTCTCTTAACATTTTGCCATAGCTCGCTTCGTTTCCGAGATATTTGCAGATTCAGCTCATAGGAACTGGCCTGACGGACATATTTCGAGATATTTCTTCTTCTTGTTGTTCTTCCTCTGCACAGCAAAGCTGGAAGTGGCATTTGCAGCTCGCAATAGTGCAGAGTTATCTCAAAGAAAGGGGCCACGGTGTTTCTGTATATCTATTATGTTGGTGCGGCTTCGGAACTTTTAAATATCTTGATATATCTCGAGAACTACGCATCTGATCAAAAAATATCATACAACATAAAAAGTAGGAAACTTAATTCTCTACAAAAAAGGTCTCTTAACATTTTGCCATAGCTCGCTTCGTTTCCGAGATATTTGCAGATTTATCTCAAGGGAAGGGGCCTGACGGACATATTTCGAGATATTTCTTCTTCTTGTTGTTCTTCTTCTGCACAGCTAAGCTGGAAGTGGCATTTGCGGCTCGCACTAGTGCAGAGTTATCTCAAAGAAAGGGGCCACGGTGTTTCTGTATCTCTATTATGTTGGTGCGGCTTCGGAACTTTTAAATATCTTGATATATCTCGAGAACTACGCATCAGATCAAAAAATATCATAGAACATAAAAAGTAGGAAACTTAATTCTCTACAAAAAAGGTCTCTTAACATTTTGCCATAGCTCTCTTCGTTTCCGAGATATTTGCAGATTTATCTCAAGGGAAGGGGCCTGACGGACATATTTCGAGATATTTCTTCTTCTTGTTGTTCTTCTGCACAGCTAAGCTGGAAGTGGCATTTGCAGCTCGCAATAGTGCAGAGTTATATCAAAGAAAGGGGCCACGGTGTTTCTGTATCTCTATTATGTTGGTGCGGCTTCGGAACTTCTAAATATCTTGATATATCTCGAGAACTACGCATCTGATCAAAAAATATCATAGAACATAAAAAGTAGGCAACTTAATTCTCTACAAAAAAGGTCTCTCAACATTTTGCCATAGCTCGCTTCGTTTCCGAGATATTTGCAGATTTATCTCAAGGGAAGGGGCCTGACGGACATATTTCGAGATATTTCTTCTTCTTGTTGTTCTTCTTCTGCACAGCTAAGCTGGAAGTGGCATTTGCGGCTCGCACTAGTGCAGAGTTATCTCAAAGAAAGGGGCCACGGTGTTTCTGTATCTCTATTATGTTGGTGCGGCTTCGGAACTTTTAAATATCTTGATATATCTCGAGAACTACGCATCTGATGAAAAAATATCATAGAACATAAAAAGTAGGAAACTTAATTCTCTACAAAAAAGGTCTCTTAACATTTTGCCATAGCTCGCTTCGTTTCCGAGATATTTGCAGATTTATCTCAAGGGAAGGGGCCTGACGGACATATTTCGAGATATTTCTTCTTCTTGTTGTTCTTCTTCTGCACAGCTAAGCTGGAAGTGGCATTTGCGGCTCGCAATAGTGCAGAGTTATCTCAAAGAAAGGGGCCACGGTGTTTCTGTATCCCTATTATGTTGGTGCGGCTTCGGAACTTTTAAATATCTTGATATATCTCGAGAACTACGCATCTGATCAAAAAATATCGTAGAACATAAAAAGTAGGAAACTTAATTCTCTACAAAAAAGGTCTCTTAACATTTTGCCATAGCTCGCTTCGTTTCCGAGATATTTGCAGATTTATCTCAAGGGAAGGGGCCTGACGGACATATTTCGAGATATTTCTTCTTCTTGTTGTTCTCCTTCTGCACAGCTAAGCTGGAAGTGGCATTTGCGGCTCGCACTAGTGCAGAGTTATCTCAAAGAAAGGGGCCACGGTGTTTCTGTATCCCTATCATGTTGGTGCGGCTTCGGAACTTTTAAATATCTCGATATATCTCGAAAACTACGCTTCTGATCAAAAAATATCATAGAACATAAATTGTAGGAAACATAATTCTCTATAAAAAACGTCTCTTAACATTTTGCCATAGCTCGCTTCGTTTCCGAGATATTTGCAGATTCAGCTCATAGGAACTGGCCTGACGGACATATTTCGAGATATTTCTTCTTCTTGTTGTTCTTCCTCTGCACAGCTAAGCTGGAAGTGGCATTTGCAGCTCGCAATAGTGCAGAGTTATCTCAAAGAAAGGGGCCACGGTGTTTCTGTATCTCTATTATGTTGGTGCGGCTTCGGAACTTTTAAATATCTTGATATATCTCGAGAACTACGCATCTGATCAAAAAATATCATACAACATAAAAAGTAGGAAACTTAATTCTCTACAAAAAAGCTCTCTTAACATTTTGCCATAGCTCGCTTCGTTTCCGAGATATTTGCAGATTTATCTCAGGGGAAGGGGCCTGACGGACATATTTCGAGATATTTCTTCTTCTTGTTGTTCTTCTTCTGCACAGCTAAGCTGGAAGTGGCATTTGCGGCTCGCACTAGTGCAGAGTTATCTCAAAGAAAGGGGCCACGGTGTTTCTCTATCTCTATTATGTTGGTGCGGCTTCGGAACTTTTAAATATCTCGATATATCTCGAAAACTACGCTTCTGATCAAAAAATATCATAGAACATAAATTGTAGGAAACAGAATTCTCTACAAAAAAGGTCTCTTAACATTTTGCCATAGCTCGCTTCGTTTCCGAGATATTTGCAGATATATCTCAAGGGAAGGGGCCTGACGGACATATTTCGAGATATTTCTTCTTCTTGTTGTTCTTCCTCTGCACAGCTAAGCTGGAAGTGGCATTTACAGCTCGCAATAGTGCAGAGTTATCTCAAAGAAAGGGGCCACGGTGTTTCTGTATCTCTATTATGTTGGTGCGGCTTCGGAACTTTTAAATATCTTGATATATCTCGAGAACTACGCATCAGATCAAAAAATATCATAGAACATAAAAAGTAGGAAACTTAATTCTCTACAAAAAAGGTCTCTTAACATTTTGCCATAGCTCTCTTCGTTTCCGAGATATTTGCAGATTTATCTCAAGGGAAGGGGCCTGACGGACATATTTCGAGATATTTCTTCTTCTTGTTGTTCTTCTGCACAGCTAAGCTGGAAGTGGCATTTGCAGCTCGCAATAGTGCAGAGTTATATCAAAGAAAGGGGCCACGGTGTTTCTGTATCTCTATTATGTTGGTGCGGCTTCGGAACTTCTAAATATCTTGATATATCTCGAGAACTACGCATCTGATAAAAAAATATCATAGAACATAAAAAGTAGGAAACTTAATTCTCTACAAAAAAGGTCTGTCAACATTTTGGCATAGCTCGCTTCGTTTCCGATATATTTGCAGATTTATCTCAAGGGAAGGGGCCTGACGTACATATTTCGAGATATTTCTTCTTCTTGTTGTTCTTCTTCTGCACAGCTAAGCTGGAAGTGGCATTTGCGGCTCGCACTAGTGCAGAGTTATCTCAAAGAAAGGGGCCACGGTGTTTCTGTATTCCTATCATGTTGGTGCGGCTTCGGAACTTTTAAATATCTCGATATATCTCGAAAACTACGCTTCTGATCAAAAAATATCATAGAACATAAATTGTAGGAAACATAATTCTCTATAAAAAACGTCTCTTAACATTTTGCCATAGCTCGCTTCGTTTCCGAGATATTTGCAGATTCAGCTCATAGGAACTGGCCTGACGAACATATTTCGAGATATTTCTTCTTCTTGTTGTTCTTCCTCTGCACAGCTAAGCTGGAAGTGGCATTTGCAGCTCGCAATAGTGCAGAGTTATCTCAAAGAAAGGGGCCACGGTGTTTCTGTATCTCTATTATGTTGGTGCGGCTTCGGAACTTTTAAATATCTTGATATATCTCGAGAACTACGCATCTGATCAAAAAATATCATACAACATAAAAAGTAGGAAACTTAATTCTCTACAAAAAAGGTCTCTTAACATTTTGCCATAGCTCGCTTCGTTTCCGAGATATTTGCAGATTTATCTCAAGGGAAGGGGCCTGACGGACATATTTCGAGATATTTCTTCTTCTTGTTGTTCTTCTTCTGCACAGCTAAGCTGGAAGTGGCATTTGCGGCTCGCACTAGTGCAGAGTTATCTCAAAGAAAGGGGCGACGGTGTTTCTGTATCTCTATTATGTTGGTGCGGCTTCGGAACTTTTAAATATCTTGATATATCTCGAGAACTACGCATCAGATCAAAAAATATCATAGAACATAAATTGTAGGAAACATAATTCTCTATAAAAAACGTCTCTTAACATTTTGCCATAGCTCGCTTCGTTTCCGAGATATTTGCAGATTCAGCTCATAGGAACTGGCCTGACGGACATATTTCGAGATATTTCTTCTTCTTGTTGTTCTTCCTCTGCACAGCTAAGCTGGAAGTGGCATTTGCAGCTCGCAATAGTGCAGAGTTATCTCAAAGAAAGGGGCCACGGTGTTTCTGTATCTCTATTATGTTGGTGCGGCTTCGGAACTTTTAAATATCTTGATATATCTCGAGAACTACGCATCTGATCAAAAAATATCATACAACATAAAAAGTAGGAAACTTAATTCTCTACAAAAAAGCTCTCTTAACATTTTGCCATAGCTCGCTTCGTTTCCGAGATATTTGCAGATTTATCTCAAGGGAAGGGGCCTGACGGACATATTTCGAGATATTTCTTCTTCTTGTTGTTCTTCTTCTGCACAGCTAAGCTGGAAGTGGCATTTGCGGCTCGCACTAGTGCAGAGTTATCTCAAAGAAAGGGGCCACGGTGTTTCTGTATCTCTATTATGTTGGTGCGGCTTCGGAACTTTTAAATATCTTGATATATCTCGAGAACTACGCATCAGATCAAAAAATATCATAGAACATAAAAAGTAGGAAACTTAATTCTCTACAAAAAAGGTCTCTCAACATTTTGCCATAGCTCGCTTCGTTTCCGAGATATTTGCAGATTTATCTCAAGGGAAGGGGCCTGACGGACATATTTCGAGATATTTCTTCTTCTTGTTGTTCTTCTTCTGCACAGCTAAGCTGGAAGTGGCATTTGCGGCTCGCACTAGTGCAGAGTTATCTCAAAGAAAGGGGCCACGGTGTTTCTGTATCTCTATTATGTTGGTGCGGCTTCGGAACTTTTAAATATCTTGATATATCTCGAGAACTACGCATCTGATCAAAAAATATCATAGAACATAAAAAGTAGGAAACTTAATTCTCTACAAAAAAGGTCTCTTAACATTTTGCCATAGCTCGCTTCGTTTCCGAGATATTTGCAGATTTATCTCAAGGGAAGGGGCCTGACGGACATATTTCGAGATATTTCTTCTTCTTGTTGTTCTTCTTCTGCACAGCTAAGCTGGAAGTGGCATTTGCGGCTCGCACTAGTGCACAGTTATCTCAAAGAAAGGGGCCACGGTGTTTCTGTATCTCTATTATGTTGGTGCGGCTTCGGAACTTTTAAATATCTTGATATATCTCGAGAACTACGCATCAGATCAAAAAATATCATAGAACATAAAAAGTAGGAAACTTAATTCTCTACAAAAAAGGTCTCTTAACATTTTGCCATAGCTCTCTTCGTTTCCGAGATATTTGCAGATATATCTCAAGGGAAGGGGCCTGACGGACATATTTCGAGATATTTCTTCTTCTTGTTGTTCTTCTTCTGCACAGCTAAGCTGGAAGTGGCATTTGCGGCTCGCACTAGTGCAGAGTTATCTCAAAGAAAGGGGCCACGGTGTTTCTGTATCTCTATTATGTTGGTGCGGCTTCGGAACTTTTAAATATCTTGATATATCTCGAGAACTACGCATCTGATCAAAAAATATCATAGAACATAAAAAGTAGGAAACTTAATTCTCTACAAAAAAGGTCTCTCAACATTTTGCCATAGCTCGCTTCGTTTCCGAGATATTTGCAGATTTATCTCAAGGGAAGGGGCCTGACGGACATATTTCGAGATATTTCTTCTTCTTGTTGTTCTTCTTCTGCACAGCTAAGCTGGAAGTGGCATTTGCGGCTCGCACTAGTGCAGAGTTATCTCAAAGAAAGGGGCCACGGTGTTTCTGTATCCCTATCATGTTGGTGCGGCTTCGGAACTTTTAAATATCTCGATATATCTCGAAAACTACGCTTCTGATCAAAAAATATCATAGAACATAAATTGTAGGAAACATAATTCTCTATAAGAAACGTCTCTTAACATTTTGCCATAGCTCCCTTCGTTTTCGAGATATTTGCAGAATCAGCTCATAGGAACTGGCCTGACGGACATATTTCGAGATATTTCTTCTTCTTGTTGTTTTTCCTCTGCACAGCTAAGCTGGAAGTGGCATTTGCAGCTCGCAATAGTGCAGAGTTATCTCAAAGAAAGGGGCCACGGTGTTTCTGTATCTCTATTATGTTGGTGCGGCTTCGGAACTTTTAAATATCTTGATATATCTCGAGAACTACGCATCTGATCAAAAAATATCATAGAACATAAAAAGTAGGAAACTTAATTCTCTACAAAAAAGGTCTCTTAACATTTTGCCATAGCTCGCTTCGTTTCCGAGATATTTGCAGATTTATCTCAAGGGAAGGGGCCTGACGGACATATTTCGAGATATTTCTTCTTCTTGTTGTTCTTCTGCACAGCTAAGCTGGAAGTGGCATTTGCAGCTCGCAATAGTGCAGAGTTATATCAAAGAAAGGGGCCACGGTGTTTCTGTATCTCTATTATGTTGGTGCGGCTTCGGAACTTCTAAATATCTTGATATATCTCGAGAACTACGCATCTGATAAAAAAATATCATAGAACATAAAAAGTAGGAAACTTAATTCTCTACAAAAAAGGTCTGTCAACATTTTGGCATAGCTCGCTTCGTTTCCGATATATTTGCAGATTTATCTCAAGGGAAGGGGCCTGACGTACATATTTCGAGATATTTCTTCTTCTTGTTGTTCTTCTTCTGCACAGCTAAGCTGGAAGTGGCATTTGCGGCTCGCACTAGTGCAGAGTTATCTCAAAGAAAGGGGCCACGGTGTTTCTGTATTCCTATCATGTTGGTGCGGCTTCGGAACTTTTAAATATCTCGATATATCTCGAAAACTACGCTTCTGATCAAAAAATATCATAGAACATAAATTGTAGGAAACATAATTCTCTATAAAAAACGTCTCTTAACATTTTGCCATAGCTCGCTTCGTTTCCGAGATATTTGCAGATTCAGCTCATAGGAACTGGCCTGACGAACATATTTCGAGATATTTCTTCTTCTTGTTGTTCTTCCTCTGCACAGCTAAGCTGGAAGTGGCATTTGCAGCTCGCAATAGTGCAGAGTTATCTCAAAGAAAGGGGCCACGGTGTTTCTGTATCTCTATTATGTTGGTGCGGCTTCGGAACTTTTAAATATCTTGATATATCTCGAGAACTACGCATCTGATCAAAAAATATCATACAACATAAAAAGTAGGAAACTTAATTCTCTACAAAAAAGGTCTCTTAACATTTTGCCATAGCTCGCTTCGTTTCCGAGATATTTGCAGATTTATCTCAAGGGAAGGGGCCTGACGGACATATTTCGAGATATTTCTTCTTCTTGTTGTTCTTCTTCTGCACAGCTAAGCTGGAAGTGGCATTTGCGGCTCGCACTAGTGCAGAGTTATCTCAAAGAAAGGGGCGACGGTGTTTCTGTATCTCTATTATGTTGGTGCGGCTTCGGAACTTTTAAATATCTTGATATATCTCGAGAACTACGCATCAGATCAAAAAATATCATAGAACATAAATTGTAGGAAACATAATTCTCTATAAAAAACGTCTCTTAACATTTTGCCATAGCTCGCTTCGTTTCCGAGATATTTGCAGATTCAGCTCATAGGAACTGGCCTGACGGACATATTTCGAGATATTTCTTCTTCTTGTTGTTCTTCCTCTGCACAGCTAAGCTGGAAGTGGCATTTGCAGCTCGCAATAGTGCAGAGTTATCTCAAAGAAAGGGGCCACGGTGTTTCTGTATCTCTATTATGTTGGTGCGGCTTCGGAACTTTTAAATATCTTGATATATCTCGAGAACTACGCATCTGATCAAAAAATATCATACAACATAAAAAGTAGGAAACTTAATTCTCTACAAAAAAGCTCTCTTAACATTTTGCCATAGCTCGCTTCGTTTCCGAGATATTTGCAGATTTATCTCAAGGGAAGGGGCCTGACGGACATATTTCGAGATATTTCTTCTTCTTGTTGTTCTTCTTCTGCACAGCTAAGCTGGAAGTGGCATTTGCGGCTCGCACTAGTGCAGAGTTATCTCAAAGAAAGGGGCCACGGTGTTTCTGTATCTCTATTATGTTGGTGCGGCTTCGGAACTTTTAAATATCTTGATATATCTCGAGAACTACGCATCAGATCAAAAAATATCATAGAACATAAAAAGTAGGAAACTTAATTCTCTACAAAAAAGGTCTCTCAACATTTTGCCATAGCTCGCTTCGTTTCCGAGATATTTGCAGATTTATCTCAAGGGAAGGGGCCTGACGGACATATTTCGAGATATTTCTTCTTCTTGTTGTTCTTCTTCTGCACAGCTAAGCTGGAAGTGGCATTTGCGGCTCGCACTAGTGCAGAGTTATCTCAAAGAAAGGGGCCACGGTGTTTCTGTATCTCTATTATGTTGGTGCGGCTTCGGAACTTTTAAATATCTTGATATATCTCGAGAACTACGCATCTGATCAAAAAATATCATAGAACATAAAAAGTAGGAAACTTAATTCTCTACAAAAAAGGTCTCTTAACATTTTGCCATAGCTCGCTTCGTTTCCGAGATATTTGCAGATTTATCTCAAGGGAAGGGGCCTGACGGACATATTTCGAGATATTTCTTCTTCTTGTTGTTCTTCTTCTGCACAGCTAAGCTGGAAGTGGCATTTGCGGCTCGCACTAGTGCACAGTTATCTCAAAGAAAGGGGCCACGGTGTTTCTGTATCTCTATTATGTTGGTGCGGCTTCGGAACTTTTAAATATCTTGATATATCTCGAGAACTACGCATCAGATCAAAAAATATCATAGAACATAAAAAGTAGGAAACTTAATTCTCTACAAAAAAGGTCTCTTAACATTTTGCCATAGCTCTCTTCGTTTCCGAGATATTTGCAGATATATCTCAAGGGAAGGGGCCTGACGGACATATTTCGAGATATTTCTTCTTCTTGTTGTTCTTCTTCTGCACAGCTAAGCTGGAAGTGGCATTTGCGGCTCGCACTAGTGCAGAGTTATCTCAAAGAAAGGGGCCACGGTGTTTCTGTATCTCTATTATGTTGGTGCGGCTTCGGAACTTTTAAATATCTTGATATATCTCGAGAACTACGCATCTGATCAAAAAATATCATAGAACATAAAAAGTAGGAAACTTAATTCTCTACAAAAAAGGTCTCTCAACATTTTGCCATAGCTCGCTTCGTTTCCGAGATATTTGCAGATTTATCTCAAGGGAAGGGGCCTGACGGACATATTTCGAGATATTTCTTCTTCTTGTTGTTCTTCTTCTGCACAGCTAAGCTGGAAGTGGCATTTGCGGCTCGCACTAGTGCAGAGTTATCTCAAAGAAAGGGGCCACGGTGTTTCTGTATCCCTATCATGTTGGTGCGGCTTCGGAACTTTTAAATATCTCGATATATCTCGAAAACTACGCTTCTGATCAAAAAATATCATAGAACATAAATTGTAGGAAACATAATTCTCTATAAGAAACGTCTCTTAACATTTTGCCATAGCTCCCTTCGTTTTCGAGATATTTGCAGAATCAGCTCATAGGAACTGGCCTGACGGACATATTTCGAGATATTTCTTCTTCTTGTTGTTTTTCCTCTGCACAGCTAAGCTGGAAGTGGCATTTGCAGCTCGCAATAGTGCAGAGTTATCTCAAAGAAAGGGGCCACGGTGTTTCTGTATCTCTATTATGTTGGTGCGGCTTCGGAACTTTTAAATATCTTGATATATCTCGAGAACTACGCATCTGATCAAAAAATATCATAGAACATAAAAAGTAGGAAACTTAATTCTCTACAAAAAAGGTCTCTTAACATTTTGCCATAGCTCGCTTCGTTTCCGAGATATTTGCAGATTTATCTCAATGGAAGGGGCCTGACGGACATATTTCGAGATATTTCTTCTTCTTGTTGTTCTTCTTCTGCACAGCTAAGCTGGAAGTGGCATTTGCGGCTCGCACTAGTGCAGAGTTATCTCAAAGAAAGGGGCCACGGTGTTTCTGTATCTCTATTATGTTGGTGCGGCTTCGGAACTTTTAAATATCTTGATATATCTCGAGAACTACGCATCAGATCAAAAAATATCATAGAACATAAAAAGTAGGAAGCTTAATTCTCTACAAAAAAGGTCTCTTAACATTTTGCCATAGCTCTCTTCGTTTCCGAGATATTTGCAGATTTATCTCAAGGGAAGGGGCCTGACGGACATATTTCGAGATATTTCTTCTTCTTGTTGTTCTTCTGCACAGCTAAGCTGGAAGTGGCATTTGCAGCTCGCAATAGTGCAGAGTTATATCAAAGAAAGGGGCCACGGTGTTTCTGTATCTCTATTATGTTGGTGCGGCTTCGGAACTTCTAAATATCTTGATATATCTCGAGAACTACGCATCTGATCAAAAAATATCATAGAACATAAAAAGTAGGAAACTTAATTCTCTACAAAAAAGGTCTCTCAACATTTTGCCATAGCTCGCTTCGTTTCCGAGATATTTGCAGATTTATCTCAAGGGAAGGGGCCTGACGGACATATTTCGAGATATTTCTTCTTCTTGTTGTTCTTCTTCTGCACAGCTAAGCTGGAAGTGGCATTTGCGGCTCGCACTAGTGCAGAGTTATCTCAAAGAAAGGGGCCACGGTGTTTCTGTATCTCTATTATGTTGGTGCGGCTTCGGAACTTTTAAATATCTCGATATATCTCGAAAACTACGCTTCTGGTCAAAAAATATCATAGAACATAAATTGTAGGAAACATAATTCTCTATAAAAAACGTCTCTTAACATTTTGCCATAGCTCCCTTCGTTTCCGAGATATTTGCAGAATCAGCTCATAGGAACTGGCCTGACGGACATATTTCGAGATATTTCTTCTTCTTGTTGTTCTTCCTCTGCACAGCTAAGCTGGAAGTGGCATTTACAGCTCGCAATAGTGCAGAGTTATCTCAAAGAAAGGGGCCACGGTGTTTCTGTATCTCTATTATGTTGGTGCGGCTTCGGAACTTTTAAATATCTTGATATATCTCGAGAACTACGCATCAGATCAAAAAATATCATAGAACATAAATTGTAGGAAACATAATTCTCTATAAAAAACGTCTCTTAACATTTTGCCATAGCTCCCTTCGTTTCCGAGATATTTGCAGAATCAGCTCATAGGAACTGGCCTGACGGACATATTTCGAGATATTTCTTCTTCTTGTTGTTCTTCCTCTGCACAGCTAAGCTGGAAGTGGCATTTGCAGCTCGCAATAGTGCAGAGTTATCTCAAAGAAAGGGGCCACGGTGTTTCTGTATCTCTATTATGTTGGTGCGGCTTCGGAACTTTTAAATATCTTGATATATCTCGAGAACTACGCATCTGATCAAAAAATATCATAGAACCTAAAAAGTAGGAAACTTAATTTTCTACAAAAAAGGTGTCTTAACATTTTGCCATAGCTCGCTTCGTTTCCGAGATATTTGCAGATTTATCTCAATGGAAGGGGCCTGACGGACATATTTCGAGATATTTCTTCTTCTTGTTGTTCTTCTTCTGCACAGCTAAGCTGGAAGTGGCATTTGCGGCTCGCACTAGTGCAGAGTTATCTCAAAGAAAGGGGCCACGGTGTTTCTGTATCCCTATTATGTTGGTGCGGCTTCGGAACTTTTAAATATCTCGATATATCTCGAAAACTACGCTTCTGGTCAAAAAATATCATAGAACATAAATTATAGGAAACATAATTCTCTACAAAAAAGGTCTCTTAACATTTTGCCATAGCTCGCTTCGTTTCCGAGATATTTGCAGATATATCTTAAGGGAAGGGGCCTGACGGACATATTTCGAGATATTTCTTCTTCTTGTTGTTCTTCTTCTGCACAGCTAAGCTGGAAGTGGCATTTACAGCTCGCAATAGTGCAGAGTTATCTCAAAGAAAGGGGCCACGGTGTTTCTGTATCTCTATTATGTTGGTGCGGCTTCGGAACTTTTAAATATCTTGATATATCTCGAGAACTACGCATCAGATCAAAAAATATCATAGAACATAAAAAGTATGAAACTTAATTCTCTACAAAAAAGGTCTCTTAACATTTTGCCATAGCTCTCTTCGTTTCCGAGATATTTGCAGATTCAGCTCATAGGAACTGGCCTGACGGACATATTTCGAGATATTTCTTCTTCTTGTTGTTCTTCCTCTGCACAGCTAAGCTGGAAGTGGCATTTGCAGCTCGCAATAGTGCAGAGTTATCTCAAAGAAAGGGGCCACGGTGTTTCTGTATCTCTATTATGTTGGTGCGGCTTCGGAACTTTTAAATATCTTGATATATCTCGAGAACTACGCATCTGATCAAAAAATATCATACAACATAAAAAGTAGGAAACTTAATTCTCTACAAAAAAGGTCTCTTAACATTTTGCCATAGCTCGCTTCGTTACCGAGATATTTGCAGATTTATCTCAAGGGAAGGGGCCTGACGGACATATTTCGAGATATTTCTTCTTCTTGTTGTTCTTCTTCTGCACAGCTAAGCTGGAAGTGGCATTTGCGGCTCGCACTAGTGCAGAGTTATCTCAAAGAAAGGGGCCACGGTGTTTCTGTATCCCTATTATGTTGGTGCGGCTTCGGAGCTTTTAAATATCTCGATATATCTCGAAAACTACGCTTCTGGTCAAAAAATATCATAGAACATAAATTATAGGAAACATAATTCTCTACAAAAAAGGTCTCTTAACATTTTGCCATAGCTCGCTTCGTTTCCGAGATATTTGCAGATATATCTTAAGGGAAGGGGCCTGACGGACATATTTCGAGATATTTCTTCTTCTTGTTGTTCTTCTTCTGCACAGCTAAGCTGGAAGTGGCATTTACAGCTCGCAATAGTGCAGAGTTATCTCAAAGAAAGGGGCCACGGTGTTTCTGTATCTCTATTATGTTGGTGCGGCTTCGGAACTTTTAAATATCTTGATATATCTCGAGAACTACGCATCAGATCAAAAAATATCATAGAACATAAAAAGTATGAAACTTAATTCTCTACAAAAAAGGTCTCTTAACATTTTGCCATAGCTCTCTTCGTTTCCGAGATATTTGCAGATTCAGCTCATAGGAACTGGCCTGACGGACATATTTCGAGATATTTCTTCTTCTTGTTGTTCTTCCTCTGCACAGCTAAGCTGGAAGTGGCATTTGCAGCTCGCAATAGTGCAGAGTTATCTCAAAGAAAGGGGCCACGGTGTTTCTGTATCTCTATTATGTTGGTGCGGCTTCGGAACTTTTAAATATCTTGATATATCTCGAGAACTACGCATCTGATCAAAAAATATCATACAACATAAAAAGTAGGAAACTTAATTCTCTACAAAAAAGGTCTCTTAACATTTTGCCATAGCTCGCTTCGTTACCGAGATATTTGCAGATTTATCTCAAGGGAAGGGGCCTGACGGACATATTTCGAGATATTTCTTCTTCTTGTTGTTCTTCTTCTGCACAGCTAAGCTGGAAGTGGCATTTGCGGCTCGCACTAGTGCAGAGTTATCTCAAAGAAAGGGGCCACGGTGTTTCTGTATCCCTATTATGTTGGTGCGGCTTCGGAACTTTTAAATATCTCGATATATCTCGAAAACTACGCTTCTGATCAAAAAATATCATAGAACATAAATTGTAGGAAACAGAATTCTCTACAAAAAAGGTCTCTTAACATTTTGCCATAGCTCGCTTCGTTTCCGAGATATTTGCAGATTTATCTCAAGGGAAGGGGCCTGACGGACATATTTCGAGATATTTCTTCTTCTTGTTGTTCTTCTGCACAGCTAAGCTGGAAGTGGCATTTGCAGCTCGCAATAGTGCAGAGTTATATCAAAGAAAGGGGCCACGGTGTTTCTGTATCTCTATTATGTTGGTGCGGCTTCGGAACTTCTAAATATCTTGATATATCTCGAGAACTACGCATCTGATCAAAAAATATCATAGAACATAAAAAGTAGGAAACTTAATTCTCTACAAAAAAGGTCTCTCAACATTTTGCCATAGCTCGCTTCGTTTCCGAGATATTTGCAGATTTATCTCAAGGGAAGGGGCCTGACGGACATATTTCGAGATATTTCTTCTTCTTGTTGTTCTTCTTCTGCACAGCTAAGCTGGAAGTGGCATTTGCGGCTCGCACTAGTGCAGAGTTATCTCAAAGAAAGGGGCCACGGTGTTTCTGTATCTCTATTATGTTGGTGCGGCTTCGGAACTTTTAAATATCTTGATATATCTCGAGAACTACGCATCTGATCAAAAAATATCATAGAACATAAAAAGTAGGAAACTTAATTTTCTACAAAAAAGGTCTCTTAATATTTTGCCATAGCTCGCTTCGTTTCCGAGATATTTGCAGATTTATCTCAAGGGAAGGGGCCTGACGGACATATTTCGAGATATTTCTTCTTCTTGTTGTTCTTCTTCTGCACAGCTAAGCTGGAAGTGGCATTTGCGGCTCGCACTAGTGCAGAGTTATCTCAAAGAAAGGGGCCACGGTGTTTCTGTATCCCTATTATGTTGGTGCGGCTTCGGAACTTTTAAATATCTCGATATATCTCGAAAACTACGCTTCTGATCAAAAAATATCATAGAACATAAATTGTAGGAAACAGAATTCTCTACAAAAAAGGTCTCTTAACATTTTGCCATAGCTCGCTTCGTTTCCGAGATATTTGCAGATTTATCTCAAGGGAAGGGGCCTGACGGACATATTTCGAGATATTTCTTCTTCTTGTTGTTCTTCTGCACAGCTAAGCTGGAAGTGGCATTTGCAGCTCGCAATAGTGCAGAGTTATATCAAAGAAAGGGGCCACGGTGTTTCTGTATCTCTATTATGTTGGTGCGGCTTCGGAACTTCTAAATATCTTGATATATCTCGAGAACTACGCATCTGATCAAAAAATATCATAGAACATAAAAAGTAGGAAACTTAATTCTCTACAAAAAAGGTCTCTCAACATTTTGCCATAGCTCCCTTCGTTTCCGAGATATTTGCAGAATCAGCTCATAGGAACTGGCCTGACGGACATATTTCGAGATATTTCTTCTTCTTGTTGTTCTTCCTCTGCACAGCTAAGCTGGAAGTGGCATTTGCAGCTCGCAATAGTGCAGAGTTATCTCAAAGAAAGGGGCCACGGTGTTTCTGTATCTCTATTATGTTGGTGCGGCTTCGGAACTTTTAAATATCTTGATATATCTCGAGAACTACGCATCTGATCAAAAAATATCATAGAACATAAAAAGTAGGAAACTTAATTCTCTACAAAAAAGGTGTCTTAACATTTTGCCATAGCTCGCTTCGTTTCCGAGATATTTGCAGATTTATCTCAATGGAACGGGCCTGACGGACATATTTCGAGATATTTCTTCTTCTTGTTGTTCTTCTTCTGCACAGCTAAGCTGGAAGTGGCATTTGCGGCTCGCACTAGTGCAGAGTTATCTCAAAGAAAGGGGCCACGGTGTTTCTGTATCCCTATTATGTTGGTGCGGCTTCGGAACTTTTAAATATCTCGATATATCTCGAAAACTACGCTTCTGGTCAAAAAATATCATAGAACATAAATTGTAGGAAACATAATTCTGTGCAAAAAAGGTCTCTTAACATTTTGCCATAGCTCGCTTCGTTTCCGAGATATTTGCAGATATATCTTAAGGGAAGGGGCCTGACGGACATATTTCGAGATATTTGTTCTTCTTGTTGTTCTTCTTCTGCACAGCTAAGCTGGAAGTGGCATTTACAGCTCGCAATAGTGCAGAGTTATCTCAAAGAAAGGGGCCACGGTGTTTCTGTATCTCTATTATGTTGGTGCGGCTTCGGAACTTTTAAATATCTTGATATATCTCGAGAACTACGCATCAGATCAAAAAATATCATAGAACAAAAAAAGTATGAAACTTAATTCTCTACAAAAAAGGTCTCTTAACATTTTGCCATAGCTCTCTTCGTTTCCGAGATATTTGCAGATTCAGCTCATAGGAACTGGCCTGACGGACATATTTCGAGATATTTCTTCTTCTTGTTGTTCTTCCTCTGCACAGCTAAGCTGGAAGTGGCATTTGCAGCTCGCAATAGTGCAGAGTTATCTCAAAGAAAGGGGCCACGGTGTTTCTGTATCTCTATTATGTTGGTGCGGCTTCGGAACTTTTAAATATCTTGATATATCTCGAGAACTACGCATCTGATCAAAAAATATCATACAACATAAAAAGTAGGAAACTTAATTCTCTACAAAAAAGGTCTCTTAACATTTTGCCATAGCTCGCTTCGTTTCCGAGATATTTGCAGATTTATCTCAAGGGAAGGGGCCTGACGGACATATTTCGAGATATTTCTTCTTCTTGTTGTTCTTCTTCTGCACAGCTAAGCTGGAAGTGGCATTTGCGGCTCGCACTAGTGCAGAGTTATCTCAAAGAAAGGGGCCACGGTGTTTCTGTATCCCTATTATGTTGGTGCGGCTTCGGAACTTTTAAATATCTCGATATATCTCGAAAACTACGCTTCTGATCAAAAAATATCATAGAACATAAATTGTAGGAAACAGAATTCTCTACAAAAAAGGTCTCTTAACATTTTGCCATAGCTCGCTTCGTTTCCGAGATATTTGCAGATTTATCTCAAGGGAAGGGGCCTGACGGACATATTTCGAGATATTTCTTCTTCTTGTTGTTCTTCTGCACAGCTAAGCTGGAAGTGGCATTTGCAGCTCGCAATAGTGCAGAGTTATCTCAAAGAAAGGGGCCACGGTGTTTCTGTATCTCTATTATGTTGGTGCGGCTACAGAACTTCTAAATATCTTGATATATCTCGAGAACTACGCATCTGATCAAAAAATATCATAGAACATAAAAAGTAGGAAACTTAATTCTCTACAAAAAAGGTCTCTCAACATTTTGCCATAGCTCGCTTCGTTTCCGAGATATTTGCAGATTTATCTCAAGGGAAGGGGCCTGACGGACATATTTCGAGATATTTCTTCTTCTTGTTGTTCTTCTTCTGCACAGCTAAGCTGGAAGTGGCATTTGCGGCTCGCACTAGTGCAGAGTTATCTCAAAGAAAGGGGCCACGGTGTTTCTGTATCTCTATTATGTTGGTGCGGCTTCGGAACTTTTAAATATCTTGATATATCTCGAGAACTACGCATCTGATCAAAAAATATCATAGAACATAAAAAGTAGGAAACTTAATTTTCTACAAAAAAGGTCTCTTAACATTTTGCCATAGCTCGCTTCGTTTCCGAGATATTTGCAGATTTATCTCAAGGGAAGGGGCCTGACGGACATATTTCGAGATATTTCTTCTTCTTGTTGTTCTTCTTCTGCACAGCTAAGCTGGAAGTGGCATTTGCGGCTCGCACTAGTGCAGAGTTATCTCAAAGAAAGGGGCCACGGTGTTTCTGTATCCCTATTATGTTGGTGCGGCTTCGGAACTTTTAAATATCTCGATATATCTCGAAAACTACGCTTCTGATCAAAAAATATCATAGAACATAAATTGTAGGAAACAGAATTCTCTACAAAAAAGGTCTCTTAACATTTTGCCATAGCTCGCTTCGTTTCCGAGATATTTGCAGATTTATCTCAAGGGAAGGGGCCTGACGGACATATTTCGAGATATTTCTTCTTCTTGTTGTTCTTCTGCACAGCTAAGCTGGAAGTGGCATTTGCAGCTCGCAATAGTGCAGAGTTATATCAAAGAAAGGGGCCACGGTGTTTCTGTATCTCTATTATGTTGGTGCGGCTTCGGAACTTCTAAATATCTTGATATATCTCGAGAACTACGCATCTGATCAAAAAATATCATAGAACATAAAAAGTAGGAAACTTAATTCTCTACAAAAAAGGTCTCTCAACATTTTGCCATAGCTCGCTTCGTTTCCGAGATATTTGCAGATTTATCTCAAGGGAAGGGGCCTGACGGACATATTTCGAGATATTTCTTCTTCTTGTTGTTCTTCTTCTGCACAGCTAAGCTGGAAGTGGCATTTGCGTCTCGCACTAGTGCAGAGTTATCTCAAAGAAAGGGGCCACGGTGTTTCTGTATCTCTATTATGTTGGTGCGGCTTCGGAACTTTTAAATATCTTGATATATCTCGAGAACTACGCATCTGATCAAAAAATATCATAGAACATAAAAAGTAGGAAACTTAATTTTCTATAAAAAAGGTCTCTTAACATTTTGCCATAGCTCGCTTCGTTTCCGAGATATTTGCAGATTTATCTCAAGGGAAGGGGCCTGACGGACATATTTCGAGATATTTCTTCTTCTTGTTGTTCTTCTTCTGCACAGCTAAGCTGGAAGTGGCATTTGCGGCTCGCACTAGTGCAGAGTTATCTCAAAGAAAGGGGCCACGGTGTTTCTGTATCCCTATTATGTTGGTGCGGCTTCGGAACTTTTAAATATCTCGATATATCTCGAAAACTACGCTTCTGATCAAAAAATATCATAGAACATAAATTGTAGGAAACAGAATTCTCTACAAAAAAGGTCTCTTAACATTTTGCCATAGCCCGCTTCGTTTCCGAGATATTTGCAGATTTATCTCAAGGGAAGGGGCCTGACGGACATATTTCGAGATATTTCTTCTTCTTGTTGTCCTTCTTCTGCACAGCTAAGCTGGAAGTGGCATTTGCGGCTCGCACTAGTGCAGAGTTATCTCAAAGAAAGGGGCCACGGTGTTTCTGTATCTCTATTATGTTGGTGCGGTTTCGGAACTTTTAAATATCTTGATATATCTCGAGAACTACGCATCTGATCAAAAAATATCATAGAACATAAAAAGTAGGAAACTTAATTCTCAACGAATAAGGTCTCTTAACATTTTGCCATAGCTCGCTTCGTTTCCGAGATATTTGCAGATTTATCTCAAGGGAAGGGGCCTGACGGACATATTTCGAGATATTTCTTCTTCTTGTTGTTCTTCTTCTGCGCAGCTAAGCTGGAAGTGGCATTTGCAGCTCGCAATAGTGCAGAGATATCTCAAAGAAAGGGGCCACGCTGTTTCTGTATCTCTATTATGTTGGTGCGGCTTCGGAACTTTTAAATATCTTGATATATCTCGAGAGCTACGCGTCTGATCAAAAAATATCATAGAACATAAAAAGTAGGAAACATAATTCTCTACAAAAAAGGTCTCTTAACATTTTGCCATAGCTCGCTTCGTTTCCGAGATATTTGCAGATTTATCTCAAGGGAAGTGGCCTGACGGACATATTTCGAGATATTTCTTCTTCTTGTTGTTCTTCTTCTGCACAGCTAAGCTGGAAGTGGCATTTGCGGCTCGCACTAGCGCAGAGTTATCTCAAACAAAGGGGCCACGGTGTTTCTGTATCTCTATTATGTTGGTGCGGCTTCGGAACTTTTAAATATCTTGATATATCTCGAGAACTACGCATCTGATCCAAAAATATCGTAGAACATAAATAGTAGGAAACTTAATTCTCTACAAAAAAGGTCTCCCAACATTTTGCCATAGCTCGCTTCGTTTCCGAGATATTTGCAGATTTATCTCAAGGGAAGGGGCCTGACGGACATATTTCCAGATATTTCTTCTTCTTGTTGTTCTTCTTCTGCACAGCTAAGCTGGAAGTGGCATTTGCAGCTCGCAATAGTGCAGAGTTATCTCAAAGAAAGGGGCCACGGTGTTTCTGTATCTCTATTATGTTGGTGCGGCTTCGGAACTTTTAAATATCTTGATATATCTCGAGAACTACGCATCTGATCAAAAAATATCATAGAACATAAAAAGTAGGAAACTTAATTCTCTACAAAAAAGGTCTCTTAACATTTTGCCATAGCTCGCTTCGTTTCCGAGATATTTGCAGATTTATCTCAAGGGAAGGGGCCTGACGGACATATTTCGAGATATTTCTTCTTCTTGTTGTTCTTCTTCTGCACAGCTAAGCTGGAAGTGGCATTTGCGGCTCGCACTAGTGCAGAGTTATCTCAACGAAAGGGGCCACGGTGTTTCTGTATCTCTATTATGTTGGTGCGGCTTCGGAACTGTTAAAGATCTCGATATATCTCGAAAACTACGCTTCTGATCAAAAAATATCATAGAAGATAAATTGTAGGAAACATAATTCTCTACAAAAAAGGTCTCTTAACATTTTGCCATAGCTCGCTTCGTTTCCGAGATATTTGCAGATTTATCTCAAGGGAAGGGGCCTGACGGACATATTTCGAGATATTTCTTCTTCTTGTTGTTCTTCTTCTGCACAGCTAAGCTGGAAGTGGCATTTGCGGCTCGCACTAGTGCAGAGTTATCTCAAAGAAAGGGGCCACGGTGTTTCTGTATCCCTATTATGTTGGTGTGGCTTCGGAACTTTTAAATATCTCGATATATCTCGAAAACTACGCTTCTGATCAAAAAATATCATAGAACATAAATTGTAGGAATCATAATTCTCTACAAAAAACGTCTCTTAACATTTTGCCATAGCTCGCTTCGTTTCCGAGATATTTGCAGATTCAGCTCAAAGGAACTGGCCTGACGGACATATTTCGAGATATTTCTTCTTCTTGTTGTTCTTCCTCTGCACAGCTAAACTGGAAGTGGCCTTTCCAGCTCGCAATAGTGCAGAGTTATCTCAAAGAGAGGGGCCACGGTGTTTCTGTATCTCTATTATGTTGGTGCGGCTTCGGAACTTTTAAATATCTTGATATATCTCGAGAGCTACGCGTCTGATCAAAAAATATCATAGAACATAAAAAGTAGGAAACATAATTCTCTACAAAAAAGGTCTCTTAACATTTTGCCATAGCTCGCTTCGTTTCCGAGATATTTGCAGATTTATCTCAAGGGAAGGGGCCTGACGGACATATCTCGAGATATTTCTTCTTCTTGTTGTTCTTCTTCTGCACAGCTAAGCTGGAAGTGGCATTTGCAGCTCGCATTAGTGCAGAGTTATCTCAAAGAAAGGGGCCACGGTGTTTCTGTATCTCTATTATGTTGGTGCGGCTTCTTAACTTTTAAATATCTTGATATATCTCGAGAACTACGCATCTGATCAAAAAATATCATAGAACATAAAAAGTAGGAAACTCAATTCTCTACAAAAAAGGTCTCTTAACATTTTGCAATAGCTCGCTTCGTTTCCGAGATATTTGCAGATTTATCTCAAGGGAAGGGGCCTGACGGACATATTTCGAGATATTTCTTCTTCTTGTTGTTCTTCTTCTGCACAGCTAAGCTGGAAGTGGCATTTGCGGCTCGCACTAGTGCAGAGTTATCTCAAAGAAAGGGACCACGGTGTTTCTGTATCTCTATTATGTTGGTGCTGCTTCGGAACTTTTAAATATCTCGATATATCTCGAAAACTACGCTTCTGATCAAAAGATGTCATAGAACGTAAATTGTAGGAAACATAATTCTCTACAAAAAACATCTCTTAACATTTTGCCATAGCTCGCTTCGTTTCCGAGATATTTGCAGATTTATGTCAAGGGTAGGGGCCTAACGGACATATTTCGAGATATTTCTTCTTCTTGTTGTTCTTCTTCTGCACAGCTAAACTGGAAGTGGCATTTCCAGCTCGCAATAGTACAGAGTTATCTCAAAGAAAGGGGCCACGGTGTTTCTGTATCTCTATTATGTTGGTGCGGCTTCGGAACTTTTAAATATCTTGATATATCTCGAGAACTACGCATCTGATCAAAAAATATCATAGAACATAAATTGTAGGAAACATAATTCTCTACAAAAAAGGTCTCCTAAGATTTTGCCATAGCTCGTTTCGTTTCCGAGATATTTGCAGATATATCTCAAGGGAAGGGGCCTGACGGACATATTTCGAGATATTTCTTCTTCTTGTTGTTCTTCTTCTGCACAGCTAAGCTGGAAGTGGCATTTGCAGCTCGCAATAGTGCAGAGTTATCTCAAAGAAAGGGGCCACGGTGTTTCTGTATCTCTATTATGTTGGTGCGGCTTCGGAACTTTTAAATATCTTGATATATGTCGAGAACTACGCATCTGATCAAAAAATATCACAGAACATAAAAAGTAGGAAACTTAATTCTCTACAAAAAAGGTCCCTTCACATTTTGCCATAGCTCGCTTCGTTTCCGAGATATTTGCAGATTTATCTCAAGGGAAGGGGCCTGACGGACATATTTCGAGATATTTCTTCTTCTTGTTGTTCTTCTTCTGCACAGCTAAGCTGGAAGTGGCATTTGCGGCTCGCACTAGTGCAGAGTTATCTCAAAGAAAGGGGCCACGGTGTTTCTGTATCTCTATTATGTTGGTGCGGCTTCGGAACTTTTAAATATCTTGATATATCTCGAGAACTACGCATCTGATCAGAAAATATCATAGAAGATAAAAAGTAGGAAACTTAATTCTCTACAAAAAAGGTCTCTTAACATTTTGCCATAGCTCGCTTCGTTTTCGAGATATTTGCAGATTTATCTCAAGGTAAGGGGCCTGACGGACATATTTCGAGATATTTCTTCTTCTTGTTGTTCTTCTTCTGCACAGCTAAGCTGGAAGTGGCATTTACAGCTCGCAATAGTGCATAGTTATCTGAAAGAAAGGGGCCACGGTGTTTCTGTATCTCTATTATGTTGGTGCGGCTTCGGAACTTTTAAATATCTTGATATATCTCGAGAACTACGCATCTGATAAAAAAATATCATAGAACATAAAAAGTAGGAAACTTAATTCTCTACAAAAAAGTCTTTTAAGATTTTGCCATAGCTCGCTTCGTTTCTGAGATACTTGCCGATTTATCTCAAGGGAAGGGGCCTGACGGACATATTTCGAGATATTTCTTCTTCTTGTTGTTCTTCTTCTGCACAGCTAAGCTGGAAGTGGCATTTGCAGCTGGCAATTGTGCAGAGTTATCTCAAAGAGAGGGGCCACGGTGTTTCTGTATCTCTATTATGTTGGTGCGGCTTCGGAACTTTTAAATATCTTGATATATCTCGAGAACTACGAATCTGATCAGAAAATATCATACAAGATAAAAAGTAGGAAACTTAATTCTCTACAAAAAAGGTCTCTTAACATTTTGCCATAGCTCGCTTCGTTTCCGAGATATTTGCAGATTTATCTCAAGGGAAGGGGCCTGACGGACATATTTCGAGATATTTCTTCTTCTTGTTGTTCTTCTTCTGCACAGCTAAGCTGGAAGTGGCATTTGCAGCTCGCAATAGTGCAGAGTTATCTCAAAGAAAGGGGCCACGGTGTTTCTGTATCTCTATTATGTTGGTGCGGCTTCGGAACTTTTAAATATCTTGATATATCTCGAGAACTACGCATCTGATCGAAAAATATCATAGAACATAAAAAGTAGGAAACTTAATTCTCTACAAAACAGGTCTCTTAACATTTTGCCATAGCTCGCTTCGTTTCCGAGATATTTGCAGATTTATCTCAAGGGAAGGGGACTGACGGACATATTTCGAGATACTTCTTCTTCTTGTTGTTCTTCTTCTGCACAGCTAAGCTGGAAGTGGCATTTGCAGCTCGCAGTAGTGCAGAGTTATCTCAAAGAAAGGGGCCACGGTGTTTCTGTATCTCTATTATGTTGGTGCGGCTTCGGAACTTTTAAATATCTTGATATATCTCGAGAACTACGCATCTGATCAAAAAATATCATAGAACGTAAAAAGTAGGAAACTTAATTCTCTACAAAAAAGGTCTCTTAACATTTTGCCATAGCTCGCTTCGTTTTCGAGATATTTGCAGATTTATCTCAAGGTAAGGGGCCTGACGGACATATTTCGAGATATTTCTTCTTCTTGTTGTTCTTCTTCTGCACAGCTAAGCTGGAAGTGGCATTTACAGCTCGCAATAGTGCATAGTTATCTGAAAGAAAGGGGCCACGGTGTTTCTGTATCTCTATTATGTTGGTGCGGCTTCGGAACTTTTAAATATCTTGATATATCTCGAGAACTACGCATCTGATAAAAAAATATCATAGAACATAAAAAGTAGGAAACTTAATTCTCTACAAAAAAGTCTTTTAAGATTTTGCCATAGCTCGCTTCGTTTCCGAGATACTTGCCGATTTATCTCAAGGGAAGGGGCCTGACGGACATATTTCGAGATATTTCTTCTTCTTGTTGTTCTTCTTCTGCACAGCTAAGCTGGAAGTGGCATTTGCAGCTCGCAATAGTGCAGAGTTATCTCAAAGAAAGGGGCCACGGTGTTTCTGTATCTCTATTATGTTGGTGCGGCTTCGGAACTTTTAAATATCTTGATATATCTCGAGAACTACGAATCTGATCAGAAAATATCATACAAGATAAAAAGTAGGAAACTTAATTCTCTACAAAAAAGGTCTCTTAACATTTTGCCATAGCTCGCTTCGTTTCCGAGATATTTGCAGATTTATCTCAAGGGAAGGGGCCTGACGGACATATTTCGAGATATTTCTTCTTCTTGTTGTTCTTCTTCTGCACAGCTAAGCTGGAAGTGGCATTTGCAGCTCGCAATAGTGCAGAGTTATCTCAAAGAAAGGGGCCACGGTGTTTCTGTATCTCTATTATGTTGGTGCGGCTTCGGAACTTTTAAATATCTTGATATATCTCGAGAACTACGCATCTGATCGAAAAATATCATAGAACATAAAAAGTAGGAAACTTAATTCTCTACAAAACAGGTCTCTTAACATTTTGCCATAGCTCGCTTCGTTTCCGAGATATTTGCAGATTTATCTCAAGGGAAGGGGACTGACGGACATATTTCGAGATACTTCTTCTTCTTGTTGTTCTTCTTCTGCACAGCTAAGCTGGAAGTGGCATTTGCAGCTCGCAGTAGTGCAGAGTTATCTCAAAGAAAGGGGCCACGGTGTTTCTGTATCTCTATTATGTTGGTGCGGCTTCGGAACTTTTAAATATCTTGATATATCTCGAGAACTACGCATCTGATCAAAAAATATCATAGAACGTAAAAAGTAGGAAACTTAATTCTCTACAAAAAAGGTCTCTTAACATTTTGCCATAGCTCGCTTCGTTTTCGAGATATTTGCAGATTTATATCAAGGTAAGGGGCCTGACGGACATATTTCGAGATATTTCTTCTTCTTGTTGTTCTTCTTCTGCACAGCTAAGCTGGAAGTGGCATTTACAGCTCGCAATAGTGCATAGTTATCTGAAAGAAAGGGGCCACGGTGTTTCTGTATCTCTATTATGTTGGTGCGGCTTCGGAACTTTTAAATATCTTGATATATCTCGAGAACTACGCATCTGATAAAAAAATATCATAGAACATAAAAAGTAGGAAACTTAATTCTCTACAAAAAAGTCTTTTAAGATTTTGCCATAGCTCGCTTCGTTTCCGAGATACTTGCCGATTTATCTCAAGGGAAGGGGCCTGACGGACATATTTCGAGATATTTCTTCTTCTTGTTGTTCTTCTTCTGCACAGCTAAGCTGGAAGTGGCATTTGCAGCTGGCAATTGTGCAGAGTTATCTCAAAGAGAGGGGCCACGGTGTTTCTGTATCTCTATTATGTTGGTGCGGCTTCGGAACTTTTAAATATCTTGATATATCTCGAGAACTACGAATCTGATCAGAAAATATCATACAAGATAAAAAGTAGGAAACTTAATTCTCTACAAAAAAGGTCTCTTAACATTTTGCCATAGCTCGCTTCGTTTCCGAGATATTTGCAGATTTATCTCAAGGGAAGGGGCCTGACGGACATATTTCGAGATATTTCTTCTTCTTGTTGTTCTTCTTCTGCACAGCTAAGCTGGAAGTGGCATTTGCAGCTCGCAATAGTGCAGAGTTATCTCAAAGAAAGGGGCCACGGTGTTTCTGTATCTCTATTATGTTGGTGCGGCTTCGGAACTTTTAAATATCTTGATATATCTCGAGAACTACGCATCTGATCGAAAAATATCATAGAACATAAAAAGTAGGAAACTTAATTCTCTACAAAACAGGTCTCTTAACATTTTGCCATAGCTCGCTTCGTTTCCGAGATATTTGCAGATTTATCTCAAGGGAAGGGGACTGACGGACATATTTCGAGATACTTCTTCTTCTTGTTGTTCTTCTTCTGCACAGCTAAGCTGGAAGTGGCATTTGCAGCTCGCAGTAGTGCAGAGTTATCTCAAAGAAAGGGGCCACGGTGTTTCTGTATCTCTATTATGTTGGTGCGGCTTCGGAACTTTTAAATATCTTGATATATCTCGAGAACTACGCATCTGATCAAAAAATATCATAGAACGTAAAAAGTAGGAAACTTAATTCTCTACAAAAAAGGTCTCTTAACATTTTGCCATAGCTCGCTTCGTTTCCGAGATATTTGCAGATTTATCTCAGGGGAAGGGGCCTGACGGACATATTTCGAGATATTTCTTCTTCTTGTTGTTCTTCTTCTGCACAGCTAAGCTGGAAGTGGCATTTGCAGCGCGCAATAGTGCAGAGTTATCTCAAAGAAAGGGGCCACGGTGTTTCTGTATCTCTATTATGTTGGTGCGGCTTCGGAACTTTTAAATATCTTGATATATCTCGAGAACTACGCATCTGATCGAAAAATATCATAGAACATAAAAAGTAGGAAACTTAATTCTCTACAAAACAGGTCTCTTAACATTTTGCCATAGCTCGCTTCGTTTCCGAGATATTTGCAGATTTATCTCAAGGGAAGGGGACTGACGGACATATTTCGAGATACTTCTTCTTCTTGTTGTTCTTCTTCTGCACAGCTAAGCTGGAAGTGGCATTTGCAGCTCGCAGTAGTGCAGAGTTATCTCAAAGAAAGGGGCCACGGTGTTTCTGTATCTCTATTATGTTGGTGCGGCTTCGGAACTTTTAAATATCTTGATATATCTCGAGAACTACGCATCTGATCAAAAAATACTATGGCCCATAAAAAGTAGAAAACTTAATTCTCTACAAAAAAGGTCTCTTAACATTTTGCCATAGCTCGCTTCGTTTCCGAGATATTTGCAGATTTATCTCGAGGGAAGGGGCCTGACGGACATATTTCGAGATATTTCTTCTTCTTGTTGTTCTTCTTCTGCACAGCTAAGCTGGAAGCGGCATTTGCGGCTCGCACTAGTGCAGAGTTACCTCAAAGAAAGGGGCCACGGTGTTCCTGTATCTCTATTATGTTGGTGCGGCTTCGGAACTTTTAAATATCTTGATATATCTCGAGATCTACGCATCTGATCAAAAAATATCATAGAACATAAAAAGTAGGAAACTTAATTCTCAACAAAAAAGGTCTCTCAACATTTTGCCATAGCTCGCTTCGTTTCCGAGATACTTGCCGATTTATCTCAAGGGAAGGGGCCTGACGGACATATTTCGAGATATTTCTTCTTCTTGTTGATCTTCTTCTGCACAGCTAAGCTGGAAGTGGCATTTGCAGCTGGCAATTGTGCAGAGTTATCTCAAAGAGAGGGGCCACGGTGTTTCTGTATCTCTATTATGTTGGTGCGGCTTCGGAACTTTTAAATATCTCGATATATCTCGAGAACTACGCATCTGATCAAAAAATATCATAGAACATAAAAAGTAGGAAACTTAATTCTCTACAAATAAGGTCTCTTAACATTTTGGCATAGCTCGCTTCGTTTCAGAGATATTTGCAGATTTATCTCAAGGGAAGGGGCCTGACGGACATATTTCGAGATATTTCTTCTTCTTGTTGTTCTTCTTCTGCACAGCTAAGCTGGAAGTGGCATTTGCAGCGCGCAATAGTGCAGAGTTATCTCAAAGAAAGGGGCCACGGTGTTTCTGTATCTCTATTATGTTGGTGCGGCTTCGGAACTTTTAAATATCTTGATATATCTCGAGAACTACGCATCTGATCGAAAAATATCATAGAACATAAAAAGTAGGAAACTTAATTCTCTACAAAACAGGTCTCTTAACATTTTGCCATAGCTCGCTTCGTTTCCGAGATATTTGCAGATTTATCTCAAGGGAAGGGGACTGACGGACATATTTCGAGATACTTCTTCTTCTTGTTGTTCTTCTTCTGCACAGCTAAGCTGGAAGTGGCATTTGCAGCTCGCAGTAGTGCAGAGTTATCTCAAAGAAAGGGGCCACGGTGTTTCTGTATCTCTATTATGTTGGTGCGGCTTCGGAACTTTTAAATATCTTGATATATCTCGAGAACTACGCATCTGATCAAAAAATACTATGGCCCATAAAAAGTAGAAAACTTAATTCTCTACAAAAAAGGTCTCTTAACATTTTGCCATAGCTCGCTTCGTTTCCGAGATATTTGCAGATTTATCTCGAGGGAAGGGGCCTGACGGACATATTTCGAGATATTTCTTCTTCTTGTTGTTCTTCTTCTGCACAGCTAAGCTGGAAGCGGCATTTGCGGCTCGCACTAGTGCAGAGTTACCTCAAAGAAAGGGGCCACGGTGTTCCTGTATCTCTATTATGTTGGTGCGGCTTCGGAACTTTTAAATATCTTGATATATCTCGAGATCTACGCATCTGATCAAAAAATATCATAGAACATAAAAAGTAGGAAACTTAATTCTCAACAAAAAAGGTCTCTCAACATTTTGCCATAGCTCGCTTCGTTTCCGAGATACTTGCCGATTTATCTCAAGGGAAGGGGCCTGACGGACATATTTCGAGATATTTCTTCTTCTTGTTGATCTTCTTCTGCACAGCTAAGCTGGAAGTGGCATTTGCAGCTGGCAATTGTGCAGAGTTATCTCAAAGAGAGGGGCCACGGTGTTTCTGTATCTCTATTATGTTGGTGCGGCTTCGGAACTTTTAAATATCTCGATATATCTCGAGAACTACGCATCTGATCAAAAAATATCATAGAACATAAAAAGTAGGAAACTTAATTCTCTACAAATAAGGTCTCTTAACATTTTGGCATAGCTCGCTTCGTTTCAGAGATATTTGCAGATTTATCTCAAGGGAAGGGGCCTGACGGACATATTTCGAGATATTTCTTCTTCTTGTTGTTCTTCTTCTGCACAGCTAAGCTGGAAGTGGCATTTGCAGCTCGCAATAGTGCAGAGTTATCGCAAAGAAAGGGGCCACGGTGTTTCTGTATCTCTATTATGTTGGTGCGGCTTCGGAACTTTAAAATATCTTGATATATCTCGAGAACTACGCATCTGATCAAAAAATATCATAGAACATAAAAAGTAGGAAACTTAATTCTCAACAAAAAAGGTCTCTCAACATTTTGCCATAGCTCGCTTCGTTTCCGAGATACTTGCCGATTTATCTCAAGGGAAGGGGCCTGACGGACATATTTCGAGATATTTCTTCTTCTTGTTGTTCTTCTTCTGCACAGCTAAGCTGGAAGTGGCATTTGCAGCTCGCAATAGTGCAGAGTTATCGCAAAGAAAGGGGCCACGGTGTTTCTGTACCTCTATTATGTTGGTGCAGCTTCGGAGCTTTTAAATATCTTGATATATCTCGAGAACTACGCATCTGATCAAAAAATATCATAGAACATAAAAAGTAGGAAACTTAATTCTCTACAAAAAAGGTCTCTTAACGTTTTGCAATAGCTCGTTTCGTTTCCGAGATATTTGCAGATATATCTCAAGGGAAGGGGCCTGACGGACATATTTCGAGATATTTCCTCTTCTTGTTGTTCTTCTTCTGCACAGCTAAACTGGAAGTGGCATTTCCAGCTCGCAATAGTGCAGAGTTATCTCAAAGAAAGGGGCCACTGTGTTTCTGTATCTCTATTATGTTGGTGCGGCTTCGGAACCCTTAAATATCTTAATATATCTCGAGAACTACGCATCTGATCGAAAAATATCATAGAACATAAAAAGAAGGAAACTTAATTCTCTACAAAAAAGGTCTCTTAAGATTTTGCCATAGCTCGCTTCGTTTCCGAGATATTTGCAGATTTATCTCAAGGGAAGGGGACTGACGGACATATTTCGAGATATTTCTTCTTCTTGTTGTTCTTCTTCTGCACAGCTAAGCTGGAAGTGGCATTTGCAGCTCGCAATAGTGCAGAGTTACCTCAAAGAAAGGGGCCACGGTGTTTCTGTATCTCTATTATGTTGGTGCCGCTTCGGAACTTTTAAATATCTGGATATATCTCGAGAACTACGCATCTAATCAAAAAATATCATAGAACATAAAAAGTAGGAAACTTAATTCTTTACAAAAAAGGTCTCTTAACATTTTGCCATAGCTCGCTTCGTTTCCGAGATATTTGCAGATTTATCTCAAGGGAAGGGGCCTGACGGACATATTTCGAGATATTTCTTCTTCTTGTTGTTCTTCTTCTGCACAGCTAAGCTGGAAGTGGCATTTGCAGCTCGCAATAGTGCAGAGTTATCTCAAAGAAAGGGGCCACGGTGTTTCTGTATCTCTATTATGTTGGTGCGGGTTCGGAACTTTTAAATATCTTGATATATCTCGAGATCTACGCATCTGATCAAAAAATATCATAGAACATAAAAAGTAGGAAACTTAATTCTCAACAAAAAAGGTCTCTCAACATTTTGCCATAGCTCGCTTCGTTTCCGAGATACTTGCCGATATATCTCAAGGGAAGGGGCCTGACGGACATATTTCGAGATATTTCTTCTTCTTGTTGTTCTTCTTCTGCACAGCTAAGCTGGAAGTGGCATTTGCAGCTCGCAATAGTGCAGAGTTATCTCAAAGAAAGGGGCCACGATGTTTCTGTATCTCTATTATGTTGGTGCGGCTTCGGAACTTTTAAATATCTCGATATATCTCGAGAACTACGCATCTGATCAAAAAATATCATAGAACATAAAAAGTAGGAAACTTAATTCTCTACAAATAAGGTCTCTTAACATTTTGGCATAGCTCGCTTCGTTTCTGAGATATTTGCAGATTTATCTCAAGGGAAGGGTGCTGACGGACATATTTCGGGATATTTCTTCTTCTTGTTGTTCTTCTTCTGCACAGCTAAACTGGAAGTGGCATTTCCAGCTCGCAATAGTGCAGAGTTATCTCAAAGAAAGGGGCCACTGTGTTTCTGTATCTCTATTATGTTGGTGCGGCTTCGGAACCCTTAAATATCTTAATATATCTCGAGAACTACGCATCTGATCGAAAAATATCATAGAACATAAAAAGAAGGAAACTTAATTCTCTACAAAAAAGGTCTCTTAACATTTTGCCATAGCTCGCTTCGTTTCCGAGATATTTGCAGATTTATCTCAAGGGAAGGGGACTGACGGACATATTTCGAGATATTTCTTCTTCTTGTTGTTCTTCTTCTGCACAGCTAAGCTGGAAGTGGCATTTGCAGCTCGCAATAGTGCAGAGTTACCTCAAAGAAAGGGGCCACGGTGTTTCTGTATCTCTATTATGTTGGTGCGGCTTCGGAACTTTTAAATATCTTGATATATCTCGAGAACTACGCATCTGATCAAAAAATATCATAGAACATAAATTGTAGGAAACATAATTCTCTACAAAAAAGGTCTCTTACGATTTTGCCATAGCTCGTTTCGTTTCCGAGATATTTGCAGATATATCTCAAGGGAAGGGGCCCGACGGACATATTTCGAGATATTTCTTCTTCTTGTTGTTCTTCTTCTGCACAGCTAAGCTGGAAGTGGCATTTGCAGCTCGCAATAGTGCAGAGTTATCTCAAAGAAAGGGGCCACGGTGTTTCTGTATCTCTATTATGTTGGTGCGGCTTCGGAACTTTTAAATATCTTGATATATGTCGAGAACTACGCATCTGATCAAAAAATATCACAGAACATAAAAAGTAGGAAACTTAATTCTCTACAAAAAAGGTCCCTTAACATTTTGCCATAGCTCGCTTCGTTTCCGAGATATTTGCAGATGTATCTCAAGGGAAGGGGCCTGGCGGACATATTTCGAGATATTTCTTCTTCTTGTCGTTCTTCTTCTGCACAGCTAAGCTGGAAGTGGCATTTGCAGCTCGCAATAGTGCAGAGTTATCTCAAAGAAAGGGGCCACGGTGTTTCTGTACCTCTATTATGTTGGTGCAGCTTCGGAGCTTTTAAATATCTTGATATATCTCGAGAACTACGCATCTGATCAAAAAATATCATAGAACATAAAAAGTAGGAAACTTAATTCTCTACAAAAAAGGTCTCTTAACGTTTTGCAATAGCTCGCTTCGTTTCCGAGATATTTGCAGATTTATCCCAAGGGAAGGGTCCTGATGGACATATTTCGAGATATTTCTTCTTCTTGTTGTTCTTCTTCTGCACAGCTGAACTGGAAGTGGCATTTCCAGCTCGCAATAGTGCAGAGTTATCTCGAAGAAAGGGGCCACGGTGTTTCTGTATCTCTATTATGTTGGTGCGGCTTCGGAACTTTTAGATATCTTGATATATCTCGAGAACTACGCATCTGATCAAAAAATACCATGGCCCATAAAAAGTAGAAAACTTAATTCTCTACAAAAAAGGTCTCTTAACATTTTGCCATAGCTCGTTTCGTTTCCGAGATATTTGCAGATTTATCTCAAGGGAAGGGGCCTGACGGACATATTTCGAGATATTTCCTCTTCTTGTTGTTCTTCTTCTGCACAGCTAAACTGGAAGTGGCATTTCCAGCTCGCAATAGTGCAGAGTTATCTCAAAGAAAGGGGCCACTGTGTTTCTGTATCTCTATTATGTTGGTGCGGCTTCGGAACCCTTAAATATCTTAATATATCTCGAGAAGTACGCATCTGATCGAAAAATATCATAGAACATAAAAAGAAGGAAACTTAATTCTCTACAAAAAAGGTCTCTTAAGATTTTGCCATAGCTCGCTTCGTTTCCGAGATATTTGCAGATTTATCTCAAGGGAAGGGGACTGACGGACATATTTCGAGATATTTCTTCTTGTTGTTGTTCTTCTTCTGCACAGCTAAGCTGGAAGTGGCATTTGCAGCTCGCAATAGTGCAGAGTTACCTCAAAGAAAGGGGCCACGGTGTTTCTGTATCTCTATTATGTTGGTGCCGCTTCGGAACTTTTAAATATCTGGATATATCTCGAGAACTACGCATCTAATCAAAAAATATCATAGAACATAAAAAGTAGGAAACTTAATTCTTTACAAAAAAGGTCTCTTAACATTTTGCCATAGCTCGCTTCGTTTCCGAGATATTTGCAGATTTATCTCAAGGGAAGGGGCCTGACGGACATATTTCGAGATATTTCTTCTTCTTGTTGTTCTTCTTCTGCACAGCTAAGCTGGAAGTGGCATTTGCAGCTCGCAATAGTGCAGAGTTATCTCAAAGAAAGGGGCCACGGTGTTTCTGTATCTCTATTATGTTGGTGCGGCTTCGGAACTTTTAAATATCTTGATATATCTCGAGATCTACGCATCTGATCAAAAAATATCATAGAACATAAAAAGTAGGAAACTTAATTCTCAACAAAAAAGGTCTCTCAACATTTCGCCATAGCTCGCTTCGTTTCCGAGATACTTGCCGATTTATCTCAAGGGAAGTGGCCTGACGGACATATTTCGAGATATTTCTTCTTCTTGTTGTTCTTCTTCTGCACAGCTAAGCTGGAAGTGGCATTTGCAGCTGGAAATTGTGCAGAGTTATCTCAAAGAGAGGGGCCACGGTGTTTCTGTATCTCTATTATGTTGGTGCGGCTTCGGAACTTTTAAATATCTTGATATATCTCGAGAACTACGAATCTGATCAGAAAATATCATAGAAGATAAAAAGTAGGAAACTTAATTCTCTACAAAAAAGGTCTCTTAACATTTTGCCATAGCTCGCTTCGTTTCCGAGATATTTGCAGATTTATCTCAAGGGAAGGGGCCTGACGGACATATTTCGAGATATTTCTTCTTCTTGTTGTTCTTCTTCTGCACAGCTAAGCTGGAAGTGGCATTTGCAGCTCGCAATAGTGCAGACTTATCTCAAAGAAAGGGGCCACGATGTTTCTGTATCTCTATTATGTTGGTGCGGCTTCGGAACTTTTAAATATCTCGATATATCTCGAGAACTACGCATCTGATCAAAAAATATCATTGAACATAAAAAGTAGGAAACTTAATTCTCTACAAATAAGGTCTCTTAACATTTTGGCATAGCTCGCTTCGTTTCTGAGATATTTGCAGATTTATCTCAAGGGAAGGGTGCTGACGGACATATTTCGGGATATTTCTTCTTCTTGTTGTTCTTCTTCTGCACAGCTAAACTGGAAGTGGCATTTCCAGCTCGCAATAGTGCAGAGTTATCTCAAAGAAAGGGGCCACTGTGTTTCTGTATCTCTGTTATGTTGGTGCGGCTTCGGAACCCTTAAATATCTTAATATATCTCGAGAACTACGCATCTGATCGACAAATATCATAGAACATAAAAAGAAGGAAACTTAATTCTCTACAAAAAAGGTCTCTTAACATTTTGCCATAGCTCGCTTCGTTTCCGAGATATTTGCAGATTTATCTCAAGGGAAGGGGACTGACGGACATATTTCGAGATATTTCTTCTTCTTGTTGTTCTTCTTCTGCACAGCTAAGCTGGAAGTGGCATTTGCAGCTCGCAATAGTGCAGAGTTACCTCAAAGAAAGGGGCCACGGTGTTTCTGTATCTCTATTATGTTGGTGCGGCTTCGGAACTTTTAAATATCTTGATATATCTCGAGAACTACGCATCTGATCAAAAAATATCATAGAACATAAATTGTAGGAAACATAATTCTCTACAAAAAAGGTCTCTTAAGATTTTGCCATAGCTCGTTTCGTTTCCGAGATATTTGCAGATATATCTCAAGGGAAGGGGCCCGACGGACATATTTCGAGATATTTCTTCTTCTTGTCGTTCTTCTTCTGCACAGCTAAGCTGGAAGTGGCATTTGCAGCTCGCAATAGTGCAGAGTTATCTCAAAGAAAGGGGCCACGGTGTTTCTGTACCTCTATTATGTTGGTGCAGCTTCGGAGCTTTTAAATATCTTGATATATCTCGAGAACTACGCATCTGATCAAAAAATATCATAGAACATAAAAAGTAGGAAACTTAATTCTCTACAAAAAAGGTCTCTTAACGTTTTGCAATAGCTCGCTTCGTTTCCGAGATATTTGCAGATTTATCTCAAGGGAAGGGTCCTGATGGACATATTTCGAGATATTTCTTCTTCTTGTTGTTCTTCTTCTGCACAGCTGAACTGGAAGTGGCATTTCCAGCTCGCAGTCGTGCAGAGTTATCTCAAAGAAAGGGGCCACGGTGTTTCTGTATCTCTATTATGTTGGTGCGGCTTCGGAACTTTTAAATATCTTGATATATCTCGAGAACTACGCCTCTGATCGAAAAATATCATAGAACATAAAAAGTAGGAAACTTAATTCTCTACAAAACAGGTCTCTTAACATTTTGCCATAGCTCGCTTCGTTTCCGAGATATTTGCAGATTTATCTCAAGGGAAGGGGACTGACGGACATATTTCGAGATACTTCTTCTTCTTGTTGTTCTTCTTCTGCACAGCTAAGCTGGAAGTGGCATTTGCAGCTCGCAGTAGTGCAGAGTTATCTCAAAGAAAGGGGCCACGGTGTTTCTGTATCTCTATTATGTTGGTGCGGCTTCGGAACTTTTAAATATCTTGATATATCTCGAGAACTACGCATCTGATCAAAAAATATCATAGAACGTAAAAAGTAGGAAACTTAATTCTCTACAAAAAAGGTCTCTTAACATTTTGCCATAGCTCGCTTCGTTTCCGAGATATTTGCAGATTTATCTCAAGGGAAGGGGCCTGACGGACATATTTCGAGATATTTCTTCTTCTTGTTGTTCTTCTTCTGCACAGCTAAGCTGGAAGTGGCATTTGCAGCGCGCAATAGTGCAGAGTTATCTCAAAGAAAGGGGCCACGGTGTTTCTGTATCTCTATTATGATGGTGCGGCTTCGGAACTTTTAAATATCTTGATATATCTCGAGAACTACGCATCTGATCAAAAAATATCATAGAACATAAAAAGTAGGAATCCTAATTTTCTACAAAAAAGGTCTCTTAACATTTTGCCGTAGCTCGCTTCGTTTCCGAGATATTTGCAGATTTATCTCAAGGGAAGGGGCCTGACGGACATATTTCGAGATATTTCTTCTTCTTGTTGTTCTTCTTCTGCACAGCTAAACTGGAAGTGGCATTTGCAGCTCGCAATAGTGCAGAGTTATCTCGAAGAAAGGGGCCACGGTGTTTCTGTATCTCTATTATGTTGGTGCGGCTTCGGATCTTTTAAATATCTCGATATATCTCGAAAACTACGCTTCTGATTAAAAAATATCATAGAACATAAATTGTAGGAAACATAATTCTCTACAAAATAGGTCTCTTAACATTTTGCCATAGCTCGTTTCGTTTCCGAGATATTTGCAGATATATCTCAAGGGAAGGGGCCTGACGGACATATTTCGAGATATTTCCTCTTCTTGTTGTTCTTCTTCTGCACAGCTAAACTGGAAGTGGCATTTCCAGCTCGCAATCGTGCAGAGTTATCTCAAAGAAAGGGGCCACGGTGTTTCTGTATCTCTACTATGTTGGTGCGGCTTCGGAACCCTTAAATATCTTAATATATCTCGAGAACTACGCATCTGATCAAGAAATATCATAGAACATAAAAAGTAGGAAACTTACTTCTTTACAAAAAAGGTCTCTTAACATTTTGCCATAGCTCGCTTCGTTTCCGAGATATTTGCAGATTTATCTCAAGGGAAGGGGCCTGACGGACATATTTCGAGATATTTCTTCTTCTTGTTGTTCTTCTTCTGCACAGCTAAGCTGGAAGTGGCATTTGCAGCTCGCAATAGTGCAGAGTTATCTCAAAGAAAGGGGCCACGGTGTTTCTGTATCTCTATTATGTTGGTGCGGCTTCGGAACTTTTAAATATCTCGATATATCTCGAAAACTACGCTTCTGATCAAAAAATATCATAGAACATAAATTGTAGCAAACATAATTCTCTACAAAAAAGGTCTCTCAACATTTTGCCATAGCTCGCTTCGTTTCTGAGATATTTGCAGATTTATCTCAAGGGAAGGGTGCTGACGGACATATTTCGGGATATTTCTTCTTCTTGTTGTTCTTCTTCTGCACAGCTAAACTGGAAGTGGCATTTCCAGCTCGCAATAGTGCAGAGTTATCTCAAAGAAAGGGGCCACTGTGTTTCTGTATCTCTATTATGTTGGTGCGGCTTCGGAACCCTTAAATATCTTAATATATCTCGAGAACTACGCATCTGATCGAAAAATATCATAGAACATAAAAAGAAGGAAACTTAATTCTCTACAAAAAAGGTCTCTTAACATTTTGCCATAGCTCGCTTCGTTTCCGAGATATTTGCAGATTTATCTCAAGGGAAGGGGCCTGACGGACATATTTCGAGATATTTCTTCTTCTTGTTGTTCTTCTTCTGCACAGCTAAGCTGGAAGTGGCATTTCCAGCTCGCAATAGTGCAGAGTTATCTCAAAGAAAGGGGCCACGGTGTTTCTGTATCTCTATTATGTTGGTGCGGCTTCGGAACCTTTAAATATCTTGATATATCTCGAGAACTACGCATCTGATCAAATAATATCATAGAACATAAAAAGTAGGAAACTTAATTCTCTACAAATAAGGTCTCTTAACATTTTGCCATAGCTCGCTTCGTTTCCGAGATATTTGCAGATTTATCTCAAGGGAAGGGGCCTGACGGACATATTTCGAGATATTTCTTCTTCTTGTTGTTCTTCTTCTGCACAGCTAAACTGGAAGTGGCATTTCCAGCTCGCAATAGTGCAGAGTTATCTCAAAGAAAGGGGCCACGGTGTTTCTGTATCTCTATTATGTTGGTGCGGCTTCGGAACTTTTAAATATCTTGATATATCTCGAGAACTACGCATCTGATCAAAAAATATTATAGAACATAAAAAGTAGGAAACATAATTCTCTACAAAAAAGGTCTCTTAACATTTTGCCATAGCTCGCTTCGTTTCCGAGATATTTGCAGATTTATCTCAAGGAAAGGGGCCTGACGGACATATTTCGAGATATTTCTTCTTCTTGTTGTTCTTCTTCTGCACAGCTAAGCTGGAAGTGGCATTTGCAGCTCGCAATAGTGCAGAGTTATCTCAAAGAAAGGGGCCACGGTGTTTCTGTATCTCTATTATGTTGGTGCGGCTTCGGAACTTTTAAATATCTTGATATATCTCGAGAACTACGCATCTGATCAAAAAATATCATAGAACATAAAAAGTAGGAAACTTAATTCTCTACAAAAAAGGTCTCTTATCATTTTGCCATAGCTCGCTTCGTTTCCGAGATATTTGCAGATTTATCTCAAGGGAAGGGGCCTGACGGACATATTTCGAGATATTTCTTCTTCTTGTTGTTCTTCTTCTGCACAGCTAAGCTGGAAGTGCCATTTGCGGCTCGCACAAGTGCAGAGTTATCTCAAAGAAAGGGGCCACGGTGTTTCTGTATCTCTATTATGTTGGTGCGGCTTCGGAACTTTTAAATATCTCGATATATCTCGAAAACTACGCTGCTGATCAAAAAATATTATAGAACATAAATTGTAGGAAACATAATTCTCTACAAAAAAGGTCTCTTAACATTTTGCCATAGCTCGCTTCGTTTCCGAGATATTTGCAGATTTATCTCAAGGGAAGGGGCCTGACGGACATATTTCGAGATATTTCTTCTTCTTGTTGTTCTTCTTCTGCACAGCCAAGCTGGAAGTGGCATTTACAGCTCGCAATAGTGCAGAGTTATCTCAAAAAAGGGGCCACGGTGTTTCTGTATCTCTATTATGTTGGTGCTTCTTCGGAACTTTTAAATATCTTGATATATCTCGAGAACTACGCATCTGATCGAAAAATATCATAGAACGTAAAAAGTAGGAAACTTAATTCTCTACAAAAAAGGTCTCTTAACATTTTGCCATAGCTCGCTTCGTTTCCGAGAAATTTGCAGATACATCTCAAGGGAAGGGGCCTGACGGACGTATTTCGAGATATTTCTTCTTCTTGTTGTTCTTCTTCTGCACAGCTAAGCTGGAAGTGGCATTTGCAGCTCGGAATAGTGCAGAGTTATCTCAAAGAAAGGGGCCACGGTGTTTCTGTATCTCTATTATGTTGGTGCGGCTTCGGAACTTTTAAATATCTTGATATATCTCGGGAACTACGCATCTGATCAAAAAATATCATAGAACATAAAAAGTAGGAAACTTAATTCTCTACAAAAAAGGTCTCTTAACATTTTGCCATAGCTCTCTTCGTTTCCGAGATATTTGCAGATTTATCTCAAGGGAAGGGGCCTGACGGACATATTTCGAGATATTTCTTCTTCTTGTGGTTCTTCTTCTGCACAGCTAAGCTGGAAGTGGCATTTGCGGCTCGCACTAAACGCAGAGTTATCTCAAAGAAAGGGGCCACGGTGTTTCTGTATCTCTATTATGTTGGTGCGGCTTCGGAACTTTTAAATATCTCGATATATCTCGAAAACTACGCTTCTGATCAAAAAATATCATAGAACATAAATTGTAGGAAACATAATTCTCTACAAAAAAGGTCTCTTAACGTTTTGCCATAGCTCGCTTCGTTTCCGAGATATTTGCAGATTTATCTCAAGGGAAGGGTCCTGACGGACATATTTCGAGATATTTCTTCTTCTTGTTGTTCTTCTCCTGCACAGCTAAGCTGGAAGTGGCATGTGCAGCTCGCAATAGTGCAGAGTTATCTCAAAGAATGGGGCCACGGTGTTTCTGTATCTCTATTATGTTGGTGCGGCTTCGGAACTTTTAAATATCTTGATATATCTCGAGAACTACGCTTCTGATCAAAAAATATCATAGAACATAAATTGTAGGAAACATAATTCTCTACAAAAAAGGTCTCTTAAGATTTTGCCATAGCTCGTTTCGTTTCCGAGAAATTTGCAGATACATCTCAAGGGAAGGGGCCTGACGGACGTATTTCGAGATATTTCTTCTTCTTGTTGTTCTTCTTCTGCACAGCTAAGCTGGAAGTGGCATTTGCAGCTCGGAATAGTGCAGAGTTATCTCAAAGAAAGGGGCCACGGTGTTTCTGTATCTCTATTATGTTGGTGCGGCTTCGGAACTTTTAAATATCTTGATATATCTCGGGAACTACGCATCTGATCAAAAAATATCATAGAACATAAAAAGTAGGAAACTTAATTCTCTACAAAAAAGGTCTCTTAACATTTTGCCATAGCTCTCTTCGTTTCCGAGATATTTGCAGATTTATCTCAAGGGAAGGGGCCTGACGGACATATTTCGAGATATTTCTTCTTCTTGTGGTTCTTCTTCTGCACAACTAAGCTGGAAGTGGCATTTGCGGCTCGCACTAAACGCAGAGTTATCTCAAAGAAAGGGGCCACGGTGTTTCTGTATCTCTATTATGTTGGTGCGGCTTCGGAACTTTTAAATATCTCGATATATCTCGAAAACTACGCTTCTGATCAAAAAATATCATAGAACATAAATTGTAGGAAACATAATTCTCTACAAAAAAGGTCTCTTAACGTTTTGCCATAGCTCGCTTCGTTTCCGAGATATTTGCAGATTTATCTCAAGGGAAGGGTCCTGACGGACATATTTCGAGATATTTCTTCTTCTTGTTGTTCTTCTCCTGCACAGCTAAGCTGGAAGTGGCATTTGCAGCTCGCAATAGTGCAGAGTTATCTCAAAGAATGGGGCCACGGTGTTTCTGTATCTCTATTATGTTGGTGCGGCTTCGGAACTTTTAAATATCTTGATATATCTCGAGAACTACGCTTCTGATCAAAAAATATCATAGAACATAAATTGTAGGAAACATAATTCTCTACAAAAAAGGTCTCTTAAGATTTTGCCATAGCTCGTTTCGTTTCCGAGATATTTGCAGATATATCTCAAGGGAAGGGGCCTGACGGACATATTTCGAGATATTTCTTCTTCTTGTTGTTCTTCTTCTGCACAGCTAAACTGGAAGTGGCATTTCCAGCTCGCAATAGTGCAGAGTTATCTGAAAGAAAGGGGCCACGGTGTTTCTGTATCTCTATTATGTTGGTGCGGCTTCGGAACTTTTAAATATCTTGATATATCTCGAGAACTACGCTTCTGATCAAAAAATATCATAGAACATAAATTGTAGGAAACATAATTCTCAACAAAAAAGGTCTCTTAAGATTTTGCCATAGCTCGTTTCGTTTCCGAGATATTTGCAGATATATCTCAAGGGAAGGGGCCTGACGGACATATTTCGAGATATTTCTTCTTCTTGTTGTTCTTCTTCTGCACAGCTAAACTGGAAGTGGCATTTCCAGCTCGCAATAGTGCAGAGTTATCTCAAAGAAAGGGGCCACGGTGTTTCTGTATCTCTATTATGTTGGTGCGGCTTCGCAACTTTTAAATATCTCGATATATCTCGAGAACTACGCATCTGATCAAAAAATATCATAAAACATAAAAAGTAGGTAACTTAATTCTCTACAAAAAAGGTCTCTTAAGATTTTGCCATAGCTCGCTTCGTTTCCGAGATATGTGCAGATTTATCTCAAGGGAAGGGGCCTGACGGACATATTTCGAGATATTTCTTCTTCTTGTTGTTCTTCTTCTGCACAGCTAAGCTGGAAGTGGCATTTGCAGCTCGCAATAGTGCAGAGTTATCTCAAAGAATGGGGCCACGGTGTTTCTGTATCTCTATTATGTTGGTGCGGCATCGGAACTTTTAAATATCTTGATATATCTCGAGAACTACGCTTCTGATCAAAAAATATCATAGAACATAAATTGTAGAAAACATAATTCTCTACAAAAAACGTCTCTTAACATTTTGCCATAGCTCGCTTCGTTTCCGAGATATTTGCAGATTCAGCTCAAAGGAACTGGCCTGACGGACATATTTCGAGATATTTCTTCTTCTTGTTGTTCTTCCTCTGCACAGCTAAACTGGAAGTGGCATTTCCAGCTCGCAATAGTGCAGAGTTATCTGAAAGAAAGGGGCCACGGTGTTTCTGTATCTCTATTATGTTGGTGCGGCTTCGGAACTTTTAAATATCTTGATATATCTCGAGAACTACGCTTCTGATCAAAAAATATCATAGAACATAAATTGTAGGAAACATAATTCTCAACAAAAAAGGTCTCTTAAGATTTTGCCATAGCTCGTTTCGTTTCCGAGATATTTGCAGATATATCTCAAGGGAAGGGGCCTGACGGACATATTTCGAGATATTTCTTCTTCTTGTTGTTCTTCTTCTGCACAGCTAAACTGGAAGTGGCATTTCCAGCTCGCAATAGTGCAGAGTTATCTCAAAGAAACGGGCCACGGTGTTTCTGTATCTCTATTATGTTGGTGCGGCTTCGGAACTTTTAAATATCTTGATATATCTCGAGAACTACGCATCTGATCAAAAAATATCATAGAACATAAAAAGTAGGTTACTTAATTCTCTACAAAAAAGGTCTCTTAACATTTTGCCACAGCTCGCTTCGTTTCCGAGATATGTGCAGATTTATCTCAAGGGAAGGGGCCTGACGGACATATTTCGAGATATTTCTTCTTCTTGTTGTTCTTCTTCTGCACAGCTAAGCTGGAAGTGGCATTTGCAGCTCGCAATAGTGCAGAGTTATCTCAAAGAAAGGGGCCACGGTGTTTCTGTATCTATATTATGTTGGTGCGGCTTCGGAGCTTTTAAATATCTCGATATATCTCGAAAACTACGCTTCTGATCAAAAAATATCATAGATCATAAATTGTAGGAAACATAATTCTCTACAAAAAAGGTATCTTAACATTTTGCCATAGCTCGCTTCGTTTCCGAGATATATGCAGATTTATCTCAAGGGAAGGGGCCTGACGGACATATTTCGAGATATTTCTTCTTCTTGTTGTTCTTCTTCTGCACAGCTAAGCTGGAAGTGGCATTTGCAGCTCGCAATAGTGCAGAGTTATCTCAAAGAAAGGGGCCACGGTGTTTCTGTATCTCTATTATGTTGGTGCGGCTTCGGAACTTTTAAATATCTCGATATATCTCGAAAACTACGCTTCTGATCAAAAAATATCATAGAACATAAATTGTAGGAAACATAATTCTCTACAAAAAGGGTCTCTCAGCGTTTTGCCATAGCTCGCTTCGTTTCCGAGATATTTGCAGATTTATCTCAAGGGAAGGGTCCTGACGGACATATTTCGAGATATTTCTTCTTCTTGTTGTTCTTCTTCTGCACAGCTAAGCTGGAAGTGGCATTTGCAGCTCGCAATAATGCAGAGTTATCTCAAAGAATGGGGCCACGGTGTTTCTGTATCTCTATTATGTTGGTACGGCTTCGGAACTTTTAAATATCTTGATATATCTCGAGAACTACGCTTCTGATCAAAAAATATCGTAGAACATAAATTGTAGAAAACATAATTCTCTACAAAAAACGTCTCTTAACATTTTGCCATAGCTCGCTTCGTTTCCGAGATATTTGCAGATTCAGCTCAAAGGAACTGGCCTGACGGACATATTTCGAGATATTTCTTCTTCTTGTTGTTCTTCCTCTGCACAGCTAAACTGGAAGTGGCATTTCCAGCTCGCAACAGTGCAGAGTTATCTGAAAGAAAGGGGCCACGGTGTTTCTGTATCTCTATTATGTTGGTGCGGCTTCGGAACTTTTAAATATCTTGATATATCTCGAGGACTACGCTTCTGATCAAAAAATATCATAGAACATAAATTGTAGGAATCATAATTCTCTACAAAAAAGGTCTCTTAAGATTTTGCCATAGCTCGTTTCGTTTCCGAGATATTTGCAGATATATCTCAAGGGAAGGGGCCTGACGGACATATTTCGAGATATTTCTTCTTCTTGTTGTTCTTCTTCTGCACAGCTAAACTGGAAGTGACATTTCCAGCTCGCAATAGTGCAGAGTTATCTCAAAGAAAGGGGCCACGGTGTTTCTGTATCTCTATTATGTTGGTGCGGCTTCGGAACTTTTAAATATCTTGATATATCTCGAGAACTACGCATCTGATCAAAAAATATCATAGAACATAAAAAGTAGGCAACTTAATTCTCTACAAAAAAGGTCTCTTAACATTTTGCCATAGCTCGCTTCGTTTCCGAGATATGTGCAGATTTATCTCAAGGGAAGGGGCCTGACGGACATATTTCGAGATATTTCTTCTTCTTGTTGTTCTTCTTCTGCACAGCTAAGCTGGAAGTGGCATTTGCAGCTCGCAATAGTGCAGAGTTATCTCAAAGAAAGGGGCCACGGTGTTTCTGTATCTCTATTATGTTGGTGCGCCTTCGGAACTTTTAAATATCTCGATATATCTCGAAAACTACGCTTCTGATCCAAAAATATCATAGAACATAAATTGTAGGAAACATAATTCTCTACAAAAAAGGTCTCTCAACGTTTTGCCATAGCTCGCTTCGTTTCCGAGATATTTGCAGATTTATCTCAAGGGAAGGGTCCTGACGGACATATTTCGAGATATTTCTTCTTCTTGTTGTTCTTCTTCTGCACAGCTAAGCTGGAAGTGGCATTTGCAGCTCGCAATAGTGCAGAGTTATCTCAAAGAATGGGGCCACGGTGTTTCTGTATCTCTATTATGTTGGTGCGGCTTCGGAACTTTTAAATATCTTGATATATCTCGAGAACTACGCTTCTGATCAAAAAATATCATAGAACATAAATTGTTGAAAACATAATTCTCTACAAAAAACGTCTCTTAACATTTTGCCATAGCTCGCTTCGTTTCCGAGATATTTGCAGATTCAGCTCAAAGGAACTGGCCTGACGGACATATTTCGAGATATTTCTTCTTCTTGTTGTTCTTCCTCTGCACAGCTAAACTGGAAGTGGCATTTCCAGCTCGCAATAGTGCAGAGTTATCTGAAAGAAAGGGGCCACGGTGTTTCTGTATCTCTATTATGTTGGTGCGGCTTCGGAACTTTTAAATATCTTGATATATCTCGAGAACTACGCTTCTGATCAAAAAATATCATAGAACATAAATTGTAGGAAACATAATTCTCTACAAAAAAGGTCTCTTAAGATTTTGCCATAGCTCGTTTCGTTTCCGAGATATTTGCAGATATATCTCAAGGGAAGGGGCCTGACGGACATATTTCGAGATATTTCTTCTTCTTGTTGTTCTTCTTCTGCACAGCTAAACTGGAAGTGGCATTTCCAGCTCGCAATAGTGCAGAGTTATCTCAAAGAAAGGGGCCACGGTGTTTCTGTATCTCTATTATGTTGGTGCGGCTTCGGAACTTTTAAATATCTTGATATATCTCGAGAACTACGCATCTGATCAAAAAATATCATAGAACATAAAAAGTAGGTAACTTAATTCTCTACAAAAAAGGTCTCCCAACATTTTGCCATAGCTCGCTTCGTTTCCGAGATATATGCAGATTTATCTCAAGGGAAGGGGCCTGACGGACATATTTCGAGATATTTCTTCTTCTTGTTGTTCTTCTTCTGCACAGCTAAACTGGAAGTGGCATTTCCAGCTCGCAATAGTGCAGAGTTATCTCAAAGAAAGGGGCCACGGTGTTTCTGTATCTCTATTATGTTGGTGCGGCTTCGGATCTTTTAAATATCTCGATATATCTCGAAAACTACGCTTCTGATCAAAAAATATCATAGAACGTAAATTGTGGGAAACATAATTCTCTACAAAAAAGGTCTCTTAACATTTTGCCATAGCTCGCTTCGTTTCCGAGATATTTGCAGATTTATCTCAAGGGAAGGGGACTGACGGACATATTTCGAGATATTTCTTCTTCTTGTTGTTCTTCTTCTGCACAGCTAAACTGGAAGTGGCATTTCCAGCTCGCAATAGTGCAGAGTTATCTCAAAGAAAGGGGCCACGGTGTTTCTGTATCTCTATTATGTTGGTGCGGCTTCGGAACTTTTAAATATCTTGATATATCTCGAGAACTACGCATCTGATCAAAAAATATCATAGAACATAAAAAGTAGGTAACTTAATTCTCTACAAAAAAGGTCTCTTAACATTTTGCCATAGCTCGCTTCGTTTCCGAGATATGTGCAGATTTATCTCAAGGGAAGGGGCCTGACGGACATATTTCGAGATATTTCTTCTTCTTGTTGTTCTTCTTCTGCACAGCTAAGCTGGAAGTGGCATTTGCAGCTCGCAATAGTGCAGAGTTATCTCAAAGAAAGGGGCCACGGTGTTTCTGTATCTCTATTATGTTGGTGCGGCTTCGGAGCTTTTAAATATCCCGATATATCTCGAAAACTACGCTTCTGATCAAAAAATATCATAGAACATAAATTGTAGGAAACATGATTCTCTACAAAAAAGGTCTCTTAACATTTTGCCATAGCTCGCTTCGTTTCCGAGATATATGCAGATTTATCTCAAGGGAAGGGGCCTGACGGACATATTTCGAGATATTTCTTCTTCTTGTTGTTCTTCTTCTGCACAGCTAAGCTGGAAGTGGCATTTGCAGCTCGCAATAGTGCAGAGTTATCTCAAAGAAAGGGGCCACGGTGTTTCTGTATCTCTATTATGTTGGTGCGGCTTCGGAACTTTTAAATATCTCGATATATCTCGAAAACTACGCTTCTGATCAAAAAATATCATAGAACATAAAAAGTAGGTAACTTAATTCTCTACAAAAAAGGTCTCTTAACATCTTGCCATAGCTCGCTTCGTTTCCGAGATATGTGCAGATTTATCTCAAAGGAAGGGGCCTGACGGACATATTTCGAGATATTTCTTCTTCTTGTTGTTCTTCTTCTGCACAGCTAAGCTGGAAGTGGCATTTGCAGCTCGCAATAGTGCAGAGTTATCTCAAAGAAAGGGGCCACGGTGTTTCTGTATCTCTATTATGTTGGTGCGGCTTCGGATCTTTTAAATATCTCGATATATCTCGAAAACTACGCTTCTGATCAAAAGATATCATAGAACCTAAATTGTGGGAAACATAATTCTCTACAAAAAAGGTCTCTTAATATTTGGCCATAGCTCGCTTCGTTTCCGAGATATTTGCAGATTTATCTCAAGGGAAGGGGTCTGACGGACATATTTCGAGATATTTCTTCTTCTTGTTGTTCTTCTTCTGCACAGCTAAGCTGGAAGTGGCATTTGCAGCTCGCAATAGTGCAGAGTTATCTCAAAGAAAGGGGCCACGGTGTTTCTGTATCTCTATTATGTTGGTGCGGCTTCGGAACTTTTAAATATCTTGATATATCTCGAGAACTACGCATCTGATCAAAAAATATTATAGAACATAAAAAGTAGGAAACTTAATTCTCTACAAAAAAGGTCTCTTAACATTTTGCCATAGCTCGCTTCGTTTCCGAGATATATGCAGATTTATCTCAAGGGAAGGGGCCTGACGGACATATTTCGAGATATTTCTTCTTCTTGTTGTTCTTCTTCTGCACAGCTAAACTGGAAGTGGCATTTCCAGCTCGCAATAGCGCAGGGTTATCTGAAAGAAAGGGGCCACGGTGTTTCTGTATCTCTATCATGTTGGTGCGGCTTCGGAACTTTTAAATATCTTGATATATCTCGAGAACTACGCTTCTCATCAAAAAATCTCATAGAACATAAATTGTAGGAAACATAATTCTCTACAAAAAAGGTCTCTTAAGATTTTGCCATAGCTCGTTTCGTTTCCGAGATATTTGCAGATATATCTCAAGGGAAGGGGCCTGACGGACATATTTCGAGATATTTCTTCTTCTTGTTGTTCTTCTTCTGCACAGCTAAACTGGAAGTGGCATTTCCAGCTCGCAATAGTGCAGAGTTATCTCAAAGAAAGGGGCCACGGTGTTTCTGTATCTCTATTATGTTGGTGCGGCTTCGGAACTTTTAAATATCTTGATATATCTCGAGAACTACGCATCTGATCAAAAAATATCATAGAACATAAAAAGTAGGTAACTTAATTCTCTACAAAAAAGGTCTCTCAACATTTTGCCATAGCTCGCTTCGTTTCCGAGATATATGCAGATTTATCTCAAGGGAAGGGGCCTGACGGACATATTTCGAGATATTTCTTCTTCTTGTTGTTCTTCTTCTGCACAGCTAAACTGGAAGTGGCATTTCCAGCTCGCAATAGTGCAGAGTTATCTCAAAGAAAGGGGCCACGGTGTTTCTGTATCTCTATTATGTTGGTGCGGCTTCGGATCTTTTAAATATCTCTATATATCTCGAAAACTACGCTTCTGATCAAAAAATATCATAGAACGTAAATTGTGGGAAACATAATTCTCTACAAAAAAGGTCTCTTAACATTTTGCCATAGCTCGCTTCGTTTCCGAGATATTTGCAGATTTATCTCAAGGGAAGGGGAATGACGGACATATTTCGAGATATTTCTTCTTCTTGTTGTTCTTCTTCTGCACAGCTAAACTGGAAGTGGCATTTCCAGCTCGCAATAGTGCAGAGTTATCTCAAAGAAAGGGGCCACGGTGTTTCTGTATCTCTATTATGTTGGTGCGGCTTCGGAACTTTTAAATATCTTGATATATCTCGAGAACTACGCATCTGATCAAAAAATATCATAGAACATAAAAAGTAGGTAACTTAATTCTCTACAAAAAAGGTCTCTTAACATTTTGCCATAGCTCGCTTCGTTTCCGAGATATGTGCAGATTTATCTCAAGGGAAGGGGCCTGACGGACATATTTCGAGATATTTCTTCTTCTTGTTGTTCTTCTTCTGCACAGCTAAGCTGGAAGTGGCATTTGCAGCTCGCAATAGTGCAGAGTTATCTCAAAGAAAGGGGCTGCGGTGTTTCTGTACCTCTATTATGTTGGTGCGGCTTCGGAGCTTTTAAATATCCCGATATATCTCGAAAACTACGCTTCTGATCAAAAAATATCATAGAACATAAATTGTAGGAAACATGATTCTCTACAAAAAAGGTCTCTTAACATTTTGCCATAGCTCGCTTCGTTTCCGAGATATGTGCAGATTTATCTCAAAGGAAGGGGCCTGACGGACATATTTCGAGATATTTCTTCTTCTTGTTGTTCTTCTTCTGCACAGCTAAGCTGGAAGTGGCATTTGCAGCTCGCAATAGTGCAGAGTTATCTCAAAGAAAGGGGCCACGGTGTTTCTGTATCTCTATTATGTTGGTGCGGCTTCGGATCTTTTAAATATCTCGATATATCTCTAAAACTACGCTTCTGATCAAAAAATATCATAGAACCTAAATTGTGGGAAACATAATTCTCTACAAAAAAGGTCTCTTAACATTTGGCCATAGCTCGCTTCGTTTCCGAGATATTTGCAGATTTATCTCAAGGGAAGGGGTCTGACGGACATATTTCGAGATATTTCTTCTTCTTGTTGTTCTTCTTCTGCACAGCTAAGCTGGAAGTGGCATTTGCAGCTCGCAATAGTGCAGAGTTATCTCAAAGAAAGGGGCCACGGTGTTTCTGTATCTCTATTATGTTGGTGCGGCTTCGGAACTTTTAAATATCTTGATATATCTCGAGAACTACGCATCTGATCAAAAAATATTATAGAACATAAAAAGTAGGAAACTTAATTCTCTACAAAAAAGGTCTCTTAACATTTTGCCATAGCTCGCTTCGTTTCCGAGATATTTGCAGATTTATCTCAAGGGAAGGGGCCTGACGGACATATTTCGAGATATTTCTTCTTCTTGTTGTTCTTCTTCTGCACAGCGAAACTGGAAGTGGCATTTCCAGCTCGCAATAGTGCAGAGTTATCTCAAAGAAAGGAGCCACGGTGTTTCTGTATCTCTATTATGTTGGTGCGGCTTCGGAACTTTTAAATATCTTGATATATCTCGAGAACTACGCATCTGATCAAAAAATATCGTAGAACATAAAAAGTAGGAAACTTAATTCTCTACAAATAAAGTCTCTTAACATTTTGCCATAGCTCGCTTCGTTTCCGAGATATTTGCAGATTTATCTCAAGGGAAGGGGCCTAACGGACATATTTCGAGATATTTCTTCTTCTTGTTGTTCTTCTTCTGCACAGCTAAGCTGGAAGTGGCATTTGCAGCTCGCAATAGTGCAGAGTTATCTCAAAGAAAGGGGCTACGGTGTTTCTGTACCTCTATTATGTTGGTGCGGCTTCGGAGCTTTTAAATATCCCGATATATCTCGAAAACTACGCTTCTGATCAAAAAATATCATAGAACATAAATTGTAGGAAACATGATTCTCTACAAAAAAGGTCTCTTAACATTTTGCCATAGCTCGCTTCGTTTCCGAGATATGTGCAGATTTATCTCAAAGGAAGGGGCCTGACGGACATATTTCGAGATATTTCTTCTTCTTGTTGTTCTTCTTCTGCACAGCTAAGCTGGAAGTGGCATTTGCAGCTCGCAATAGTGCAGAGTTATCTCAAAGAAAGGGGCCACGGTGTTTCTGTATCTCTATTATGTTGGTGCGGCTTCGGATCTTTTAAATATCTCGATATATCTCTAAAACTACGCTTCTGATCAAAAAATATCATAGAACCTAAATTGTGGGAAACATAATTCTCTACAAAAAAGGTCTCTTAACATTTGGCCATAGCTCGCTTCGTTTCCGAGATATTTGCAGATTTATCTCAAGGGAAGGGGTCTGACGGACATATTTCGAGATATTTCTTCTTCTTGTTGTTCTTCTTCTGCACAGCTAAGCTGGAAGTGGCATTTGCAGCTCGCAATAGTGCAGAGTTATCTCAAAGAAAGGGGCCACGGTGTTTCTGTATCTCTATTATGTTGGTGCGGCTTCGGAACTTTTAAATATCTTGATATATCTCGAGAACTACGCATCTGATCAAAAAATATTATAGAACATAAAAAGTAGGAAACTTAATTCTCTACAAAAAAGGTCTCTTAACATTTTGCCATAGCTCGCTTCGTTTCCGAGATATTTGCAGATTTATCTCAAGGGAAGGGGCCTGACGGACATATTTCGAGATATTTCTTCTTCTTGTTGTTCTTCTTCTGCACAGCGAAACTGGAAGTGGCATTTCCAGCTCGCAATAGTGCAGAGTTATCTCAAAGAAAGGAGCCACGGTGTTTCTGTATCTCTATTATGTTGGTGCGGCTTCGGAACTTTTAAATATCTTGATATATCTCGAGAACTACGCATCTGATCAAAAAATATTATAGAACATAAAAAGTAGGAAGCTTAATTCTCTACAAAAAAGGTCTCTTAACATTTTGCCATAGCTCGCTTCGTTTCCGAGATATTTGCAGATTTATCTCAAGGGAAGGGGCCTGACGGACATATTTCGAGATATTTCTTCTTCTTGTTGTTCTTCTTCTGCACAGCGAAACTGGAAGTGGCATTTCCAGCTCGCAATAGTGCAGAGTTATCTCAAAGAAAGGAGCCACGGTGTTTCTGTATCTCTATTATGTTGGTGCGGCTTCGGAACTTTTAAATATCTTGATATATCTCGAGAACTACGCATCTGATCAAAAAATATTATAGAACATAAAAAGTAGGAAACTTAATTCTCTACAAAAAAGGTCTCTTAACATTTTGCCATAGCTCGCTTCGTTTCCGAGATATATGCAGATTTATCTCAAGGGAAGGGGCCTGACGGACATATTTCGAGATATTTCTTCTTCTTGTTGTTCTTCTTCTGCACAGCTAAACTGGAAGTGGCATTTGCAGCTCGCAATAGTGCAGAGTTATCTCAAAGAAAGGGGCCACGGTGTTTCTGTATCTCTATTATGTTGGTGCGGCTTCGGAACTTTTAAATATCTTGATATATCTCGAGAACTACGCATCTGATCAAAAAATATTATAGAACATAAAAAGTAGGAAACTTAATTCTCTACAAAAAAGGTCTCTTAACATTTTGCCATAGCTCGCTTCGTTTCCGAGATATTTGCAGATTTATCTCAAGGGAAGGGGCCTGACGGACATATTTCGAGATATTTCTTCTTCTTGTTGTTCTTCTTCTGCACAGCGAAACTGGAAGTGGCATTTCCAGCTCGCAATAGTGCAGAGTTATCTCAAAGAAAGGAGCCACGGTGTTTCTGTATCTCTATTATGTTGGTGCGGCTTCGGAACTTTTAAATATCTTGATATATCTCGAGAACTACGCATCTGATCAAAAAATATCGTAGAACATAAAAAGTAGGAAACTTAATTCTCTACAAATAAAGTCTCTTAACATTTTGCCATAGCTCGCTTCGTTTCCGAGATATTTGCAGATTTATCTCAAGGGAAGGGGCCTAACGGACATATTTCGAGATATTTCTTCTTCTTGTTGTTCTTCTTCTGCACAGCTAAGCTGGAAGTGGCATTTGCAGCTCGCAATAGTGCAGAGTTATCTCAAAGAAAGGGGCTACGGTGTTTCTGTACCTCTATTATGTTGGTGCGGCTTCGGAGCTTTTAAATATCCCGATATATCTCGAAAACTACGCTTCTGATCAAAAAATATCATAGAACATAAATTGTAGGAAACATGATTCTCTACAAAAAAGGTCTCTTAACATTTTGCCATAGCTCGCTTCGTTTCCGAGATATGTGCAGATTTATCTCAAAGGAAGGGGCCTGACGGACATATTTCGAGATATTTCTTCTTCTTGTTGTTCTTCTTCTGCACAGCTAAGCTGGAAGTGGCATTTGCAGCTCGCAATAGTGCAGAGTTATCTCAAAGAAAGGGGCCACGGTGTTTCTGTATCTCTATTATGTTGGTGCGGCTTCGGAACTTTTAAATATCTTGATATATCTCGAGAACTACGCATCTGATCAAAAAATATCATAGAACATAAAAAGTAGGTAACTTAATTCTCTACAAAAAAGGTCTCTCAACATTTTGCCATAGCTCGCTTCGTTTCCGAGATATATGCAGATTTATCTCAAGGGAAGGGGCCTGACGGACATATTTCGAGATATTTCTTCTTCTTGTTGTTCTTCTTCTGCACAGCTAAACTGGAAGTGGCATTTCCAGCTCGCAATAGTGCAGAGTTATCTCAAAGAAAGGGGCCACGGTGTTTCTGTATCTCTATTATGTTGGTGCGGCTTCGGATCTTTTAAATATCTCGATATATCTCGAAAACTACGCTTCTGATCAAAAAATATCATAGAACGTAAATTGTGGGAAACATAATTCTCTACAAAAAAGGTCTCTTAACATTTTGCCATAGCTCGCTTCGTTTCCGAGATATTTGCAGATTTATCTCAAGGGAAGGGGAATGACGGACATATTTCGAGATATTTCTTCTTCTTGTTGTTCTTCTTCTGCACAGCTAAACTGGAAGTGGCATTTCCAGCTCGCAATAGTGCAGAGTTATCTCAAAGAAAGGGGCCACGGTGTTTCTGTATCTCTATTATGTTGGTGCGGCTTCGGAACTTTTAAATATCTTGATATATCTCGAGAACTACGCATCTGATCAAAAAATATCATAGAACATAAAAAGTAGGTAACTTAATTCTCTACAAAAAAGGTCTCTTAACATTTTGCCATAGCTCGCTTCGTTTCCGAGATATGTGCAGATTTATCTCAAGGGAAGGGGCCTGACGGACATATTTCGAGATATTTCTTCTTCTTGTTGTTCTTCTTCTGCACAGCTAAGCTGGAAGTGGCATTTGCAGCTCGCAATAGTGCAGAGTTATCTCAAAGAAAGGGGCTACGGTGTTTCTGTACCTCTATTATGTTGGTGCGGCTTCGGAGCTTTTAAATATCCCGATATATCTCGAAAACTACGCTTCTGATCAAAAAATATCATAGAACATAAATTGTAGGAAACATGATTCTCTACAAAAAAGGTCTCTTAACATTTTGCCATAGCTCGCTTCGTTTCCGAGATATGTGCAGATTTATCTCAAAGGAAGGGGCCTGACGGACATATTTCGAGATATTTCTTCTTCTTGTTGTTCTTCTTCTGCACAGCTAAGCTGGAAGTGGCATTTGCAGCTCGCAATAGTGCAGAGTTATCTCAAAGAAAGGGGCCACGGTGTTTCTGTATCTCTATTATGTTGGTGCGGCTTCGGATCTTTTAAATATCTCGATATATCTCTAAAACTACGCTTCTGATCAAAAAATATCATAGAACCTAAATTGTGGGAAACATAATTCTCTACAAAAAAGGTCTCTTAACATTTGGCCATAGCTCGCTTCGTTTCCGAGATATTTGCAGATTTATCTCAAGGGAAGGGGTCTGACGGACATATTTCGAGATATTTCTTCTTCTTGTTGTTCTTCTTCTGCACAGCTAAGCTGGAAGTGGCATTTGCAGCTCGCAATAGTGCAGAGTTATCTCAAAGAAAGGGGCCACGGTGTTTCTGTATCTCTATTATGTTGGTGCGGCTTCGGAACTTTTAAATATCTTGATATATCTCGAGAACTACGCATCTGATCAAAAAATATTATAGAACATAAAAAGTAGGAAACTTAATTCTCTACAAAAAAGGTCTCTTAACATTTTGCCATAGCTCGCTTCGTTTCCGAGATATTTGCAGATTTATCTCAAGGGAAGGGGCCTGACGGACATATTTCGAGATATTTCTTCTTCTTGTTGTTCTTCTTCTGCACAGCGAAACTGGAAGTGGCATTTCCAGCTCGCAATAGTGCAGAGTTATCTCAAAGAAAGGAGCCACGGTGTTTCTGTATCTCTATTATGTTGGTGCGGCTTCGGAACTTTTAAATATCTTGATATATCTCGAGAACTACGCATCTGATCAAAAAATATCGTAGAACATAAAAAGTAGGAAACTTAATTCTCTACAAATAAAGTCTCTTAACATTTTGCCATAGCTCGCTTCGTTTCCGAGATATTTGCAGATTTATCTCAAGGGAAGGGGCCTAACGGACATATTTCGAGATATTTCTTCTTCTTGTTGTTCTTCTTCTGCACAGCTAAGCTGGAAGTGGCATTTGCAGCTCGCAATAGTGCAGAGTTATCTCAAAGAAAGGGGCTACGGTGTTTCTGTACCTCTATTATGTTGGTGCGGCTTCGGAGCTTTTAAATATCCCGATATATCTCGAAAACTACGCTTCTGATCAAAAAATATCATAGAACATAAATTGTAGGAAACATGATTCTCTACAAAAAAGGTCTCTTAACATTTTGCCATAGCTCGCTTCGTTTCCGAGATATGTGCAGATTTATCTCAAAGGAAGGGGCCTGACGGACATATTTCGAGATATTTCTTCTTCTTGTTGTTCTTCTTCTGCACAGCTAAGCTGGAAGTGGCATTTGCAGCTCGCAATAGTGCAGAGTTATCTCAAAGAAAGGGGCCACGGTGTTTCTGTATCTCTATTATGTTGGTGCGGCTTCGGATCTTTTAAATATCTCGATATATCTCTAAAACTACGCTTCTGATCAAAAAATATCATAGAACCTAAATTGTGGGAAACATAATTCTCTACAAAAAAGGTCTCTTAACATTTGGCCATAGCTCGCTTCGTTTCCGAGATATTTGCAGATTTATCTCAAGGGAAGGGGTCTGACGGACATATTTCGAGATATTTCTTCTTCTTGTTGTTCTTCTTCTGCACAGCTAAGCTGGAAGTGGCATTTGCAGCTCGCAATAGTGCAGAGTTATCTCAAAGAAAGGGGCCACGGTGTTTCTGTATCTCTATTATGTTGGTGCGGCTTCGGAACTTTTAAATATCTTGATATATCTCGAGAACTACGCATCTGATCAAAAAATATTATAGAACATAAAAAGTAGGAAACTTAATTCTCTACAAAAAAGGTCTCTTAACATTTTGCCATAGCTCGCTTCGTTTCCGAGATATTTGCAGATTTATCTCAAGGGAAGGGGCCTGACGGACATATTTCGAGATATTTCTTCTTCTTGTTGTTCTTCTTCTGCACAGCGAAACTGGAAGTGGCATTTCCAGCTCGCAATAGTGCAGAGTTATCTCAAAGAAAGGAGCCACGGTGTTTCTGTATCTCTATTATGTTGGTGCGGCTTCGGAACTTTTAAATATCTTGATATATCTCGAGAACTACGCATCTGATCAAAAAATATCGTAGAACATAAAAAGTAGGAAACTTAATTCTCTACAAATAAAGTCTCTTAACATTTTGCCATAGCTCGCTTCGTTTCCGAGATATTTGCAGATTTATCTCAAGGGAAGGGGCCTAACGGACATATTTCGAGATATTTCTTCTTCTTGTTGTTCTTCTTCTGCACAGCTAAACTGGAAGTGGCATTTCCAGCTCGCAATAGTGCAGAGTTATCTCAAAGAAAGGAGCCACGGTGTTTCTGTATCTCTATTCTGTTGGAGCGGCTTCGGAACTTTTAAATATCTTGATATATCTCGAGAACTACGCATCTGATCAAAAAATATCATAGAAGATAAAAAGTAGGAAACTTAATTCTCTACAAAAAAGGTCTCTTAACATTTTGCCATAGCTCTCTTCGTTTCCGAGATATTTGCAGATTTATCTCAAGGGAAGGGGCCTGACGGACATATTTCGAGATATTTCTTCTTCTTGTTGTTCTTCTTCTGCACAGCTAAGCTGGAAGTGGCATTTGCAGCGCGCAATAGTACAGAGTTATCTCAAAGAAAGGGGCCACGGTGTTTCTGTATCTCTATTATGTTGGTGCGGCTTCGGAACTTTTAAATATCTTGATATATCTCGAGAACTGCGCATCTGATCAAAAAATATCATAGAACATAAAAAGTAGGAAACTTAATTCTCTACAAAAAAGGTTTCTTAACATTATGCCATAGCTCGCTTCGTTTCCGAGATATTTGCAGATTTATCTCAAGGGAAGGGGCCTAACGGACATATTTCGAGATATTTCTTCTTCTTGTTGTTCTTCTTCTGCACAGCTAAACTGGAAGTGGCATTTCCAGCTCGCAATAGTGCAGAGTTATCTCAAAGAAAGGGGCCACGATGTTTCTGTATCTCTATTATGTTGGTGCGGCTTCGGAACTTTTAAATATCTTGATATATCTCGAGAACTACGCATCTGATCAAAAAATATTATAGAACATAGAAAGTAGGAAACTTAATTCTCTACAAAAAAGGTCTCTTAACATTTTGCCATAGCTCGCTTCGTTTCCGAGATATTTGCAGATTTATCTCAAGGGAAGGGGCCTGACGGACATATTTCGAGATATTTCTTCTTCTTGTTGTTCTTCTTCTGCACAGCTAAACTGGAAGTGGCATTTCCAGCTCGCAATAGTGCAGAGTTATCTCAAAGAAAGGAGCCACGGTGTTTCTGTATCTCTATTATGTTGGTGCGGCTTCGGAACTTTTAAATATCTTGATATATCTCGAGAACTACGCATCTGATCAAAAAATATCATAGAACATAAAAAGTAGGAAACTTAACTCTCTACAAAAAAGGTCTCTTAACATTTTGCCATAGCTCGCTTCGTTTCCGAGATATTTGCAGATTTATCTCAAGGGAAGGGGCCTGACGGACATATTTCGAGATATTTCTTCTTCTTGTTGTTCTTCTTCTGCACAGCTAAGCTGGAAGTGGCATTTGCGGCTCGCACTAGTGCAGAGTTATCTCAAAGAAAGGGGCCACGGTGTTTCTGTATCTCTATTATGTTGGTGCGGCTTCGGAACTTTTAAATATCTCGACATATCTCGAAAACTACGCTTCTGATCAAAAAATATCATAGAACATAAAAAGTAGGAAACTTAATTCTCTACAAAAAAGGTCTCTTAACATTTTGCCATAGCTCGCTTCGTTTCCGAGATATTTGCAGATTTATCTCAAGGGAAGGGGCCTGACGGACATATTTCGAGATATTTCTTCTTCTTGTTGTTCTTCTTCTGCACAGCTAAGCTGGAAGTGGCATTTGCGGCTCGCACTAGTGCACAGTTATCTCAAAGAAAGGGGCCACGGTGTTTCTGTATCTCTATTATGTTGGTGCGGCTTCGGAACTTTTAAATATCTCGATATATCTCGAAAACTACGCTTGTGATCAAAAAATATCATAGAACATAAATTGTAGGAAACATAATTCTCTACAAAAAAGGTCTCTTAACATTTTGCCATAGCTCGCTTCGTTTCCGAGATATTTGCAGATATATCTGAAGGGAAGGGGCCTGACCGACATATTTCGAGATATTTCTTCTTCTTGTTGTACTTCTTCTGCACAGCTAAGCTGGAAGTGGCATTTACAGCTCGCAATAGTGCAAAGTTATCTCAAAGAAAGGGGCGACGGTGTTTCTGTATCTCTATTATGTTGGTGCGGCTTCGGAACTTTTAAATATCTTGATATATCTCGAGAACTACGCATCTGATCAAAAAATATCATAGAACATAAAAAGTAGGAAACTTAATTCTCTACAAAAAAGGTCTCTTAACATTTTGCCATAGCTCGCTTCGTTTCCGAGATATTTGCAGATTTATCTCAAGGGAAGGGGCCTGACGGACATATTTCGAGATATTTCTTCTTCTTGTTGTTCTTCTTCTGCACAGCTAAGCTGGAAGTGGCATTTGCGGCTCGCACTAGTGCAGAGTTATCTCAAAGAAAGGGGCCACGGTGTTTCTGTATCTCTATTATGTTGGTGCGGCTTCGGAACTTTTAAATATCTCGATATATCTCGAAAACTACGCTTCTGATCAAAAAATATCATAGAACATAAATTGTAGGAAACATAATTCTCTACAAAAAAGGTCTCTTAGCATTTTGCCATAGCTCGCTTCGTTTCCGAGATATTTGCAGATTTATCTGAAGGGAAAGGGCCTGACGGACATATTTCGAGATATTTCTTCTTCTTGTTGTTCTTCTTCTGCACAGCTAAGCTGGAAGTGGCATTTGCGGCTCGCACTAGTGCAGCGTTATCTCAAAGAAAGGGGCCACGGTGTTTCTGTATCTCTATTATGTTGGTGCGGCTTCGGAACTTTTAAATATCTTGATATATCTCGAGAACTACGCATCTGATCAAAAAATATCATAGAACATAAAAAGTAGGAAACTTAATTCTCTACAAAAAAGGTCTCTTAACATTTTGCCATAGCTCGCTTCCTTTCCGAGATATTTGCAGATTTATCTCAAGGGAAGGGGCCTGACGGACATATTTCGAGATATTTCTTCTTCTTGTTGTTCTTCTTCTGCACAGCTAAGCTGGAAGTGGCATTTGCGGCTCGCACTAGTGCAGAGTTATCTCAAAGAAAGGGGCCACGGTGTTTCTGTATCTCTATTATGTTGGTGCGGCTTCGGAACTTTTAAATATCTCGATATATCTCGAAAACTACGCTTCTGATCAAAAAATATCATAGAACATAAATTGTAGGAAACATAATTCTCTACAAAAAAGGTCTCTTAACATTTTGCCATAGCTCGCTTCGTTTCCGAGATATTTGCAGATATATCTCAAGGGAAGGGGCCTGACGGACATATTTCGAGATATTTCTTCTTCTTGTTGTACTTCTTCTGCACAGCTAAGCTGGATGTGGCATTTACAGCTCGCAATAGTGCAAAGTTATCTCAAAGAAAGGGGCGACGGTGTTTCTGTATCTCTATTATGTTGGTGCGGCTTCGGAACTTTTAAATATCTTGATATATCTCGAGAACTACGCATCTGATCAAAAAATATCATAGAACATAAAAAGTAGGAAACTTAATTCTCTACAAAAAAGGTCTCTTAAGATTTTGCCATAGCTCGCTTCGTTTCCGAGATATTTGCAGATTTATCTCAAGGGGAGGGGCCTGACGGACATATTTCGAGATATTTCTTCTTCTTGTTGTTCTTCTTCTGCACAGCTAAGCTGGAAGTGGCATTACAGCTCGCAATAGTGCAGAGTTATCTCAAAGAAAGGGGCGACGGTGTTTCTGTATCTCTATTATGTTGGTGCGGCTTCGGAACTTTTAAATATCTTGATATATCTCGAGAACTACGCATCTGATCAAAAAATATCATAGAACATAAAAAGTAGGAAACTTAATTCTCTACAAAAAAGGTCTCTTAACATTTTGCCATAGCTCGCTTCGTTTCCGAGATATTTGCAGATTTATCTCAAGGGGAGGGGCCTGACGGACATATTTCGAGATATTTCTTCTTCTTGTTGTTCTTCTTCTGCACAGCTAAGCTGGAAGTGGCATTTGCGGCTCGCACTAGTGCAGAGTTATCTCAAAGAAAGGGGCCACGGTGTTTCTGTATCTCTATTATGTTGGTGCGGCTTCGGAACTTTTAAATATCTTGATATATCTCGAGAACTACGCATCTGATCAAAAAATATCATAGAACATAAAAAGTAGGAAACTTAATTCTCTACAAAAAAGGTCTCTTATCATTTGGCCATAGCTCGCTTCGTTTCCGAGATATTTGCTGATTTATCTCAAGGGAAGGGGCCTGACGGACATATTTCGAGATATTTCTTCTTCTTGTTGTTCTTCTTCTGCACAGCTAAGCTGGAAGTGGCATTTGCAGCTCGCAATAGTGCAGAGTTATCTCAAAGAACGGGGCCACGGTGTTTCTGTATCTCTATTATGTTGGTGCGGCTTCGGAACTTTTAAATATCTCGACATATCTCGAAAACTACGCTTCTGATCAAAAAATATCATAGAACATAAAAAGTAGGAAACTTAATTCTCTACAAAAAAGGTCTCTTAACATTTTGCCATAGCTCTCTTCGTTTCCGAGATATTTGCAGATTTATCTCAAGGGAAGGGGCCTGACGGACATATTTCGAGATATTTCTTCTTCTTGTTGTTCTTCTTCTGCACAGCTAAGCTGGAAGTGGCATTTGCAGCTCGCAATAGTGCAGAGTTATCTCAAAGAAAGGGGCCACGGTGTTTCTGTATCTCTATTATGTTGGTGCGGCTTCGGAACTTTTAAATATCTTGATATATCTCGAGAACTACGCATCTGATCAAAAAATATCATAGAACATAAAAAGTAGGAAACTTAATTCTCTACAAAAAAGGTCTCTTAACATTTTGCCATAGCTCGCTTCGTTTCCGAGATATTTGCAGATTTATCTCAAGGGAAGGGGCCTGACGGACATATTTCGAGATATTTCTTCTTCTTGTTGTTCTTCTTCTGCACAGCTAAGCTGGAAGTGGCATTTGCGGCTCGCTCTAGTGCACAGTTATCTCAAAGAAAGGGGCCACGGTGTTTCTGTATCTCTATTATGTTGGTGCGGCTTCGGAACTTTTAAATATCTCGATATATCTCGAAAACTACGCTTGTGATCAAAAAATATCATAGAACATAAATTGTAGGAAACATAATTCTCTACAAAAAAGGTCTCTTAACATTTTGCCATAGCTCGCTTCCTTTCCGAGATATTTGCAGATATATCTCAAGGGAAGGGGCCTGACGGACATATTTCGAGATATTTCTTCTTCTTGTTGTACTTCTTCTGCACAGCTAAGCTGGAAGTGGCATTTACAGCTCGCAATAGTGCAAAGTTATCTCAAAGAAAGGGGCGACGGTGTTTCTGTATCTCTATTATGTTGGTGCGGCTTCGGAACTTTTAAATATCTTGATATATCTCGAGAACTACGCATCTGATCAAAAAATATCATAGAACATAAAAAGTAGGAAACTTAATTCTCTACAAAAAAGGTCTCTTAACATTTTGCCATAGCTCGCTTCGTTTCCGAGATATTTGCAGATATATGTCAAGGGAAGGGGCCTGACGGACATATTTCGAGATATTTCTTCTTCTTGTTGTACTTCTTCTGCACAGCTAAGCTGGAAGTGGCATTTACAGCTCGCAATAGTGCAAAGTTATCTCAAAGAAAGGGGCGACGGTGTTTCTGTATCTCTATTATGTTGGTGCGGCTTCGGAACTTTTAAATATCTTGATATATCTCGAGAACTACGCATCTGATCAAAAAATATCATAGAACATAAAAAGTAGGAAACTTAATTCTCTACAAAAAAGGTCTCTTAACATTTTGCCATAGCTCGCTTCGTTTCCGAGATATTTGCAGATTTATCTCAAGGGAAGGGGCCTGACGGACATATTTCGAGATATTTCTTCTTCTTGTTGTTCTTCTTCTGCACAGCTAAGCTGGAAGTGGCATTTGCGGCTCGCACTAGTGCAGAGTTATCTCAAAGAAAGGGGCCACGGTGTTTCTGTATCTCTATTATGTTGGTGCGGCTTCGGAACTTTTAAATATCTCGATATATCTCGAAAACTACGCTTCTGATCAAAAAATATCATAGAACATAAAAAGTAGGAAACTTAATTCTCTACAAAAAAGGTCTCTTAACATTGTGCCATAGCTCTCTTGGTTTCCGAGATATTTGCAGATTTATCTCAAGGGAAGGGGCCTGACGGACATATTTCGAGATATTTCTTCTTCTTGTTGTTCTTCTTCTGCACAGCTAAGCTGGAAGTGGCATTTGCAGCTCGCAATAGTGCAGAGTTATCTCAAAGAAAGGGGCCACGGTGTTTCTGTATCTCTATTATGTTGGTGCGGCTTCGGAACTTTTAAATATCTTGATATATCTCGAGAACTACGCATCTGATCAAAAAATATCATAGAACATAAAAAGTAGGAAACTTAATTCTCTACAAAAAAGGTCTCTTAACATTTTGCCATAGCTCGCTTCGTTTCCGAGATATTTGCAGATTTATCTCAAGGGAAGGGGCCTGACGGACATATTTCGAGATATTTCTTCTTCTTGTTGTTCTTCTTCTGCACAGCTAAGCTGGAAGTGGCATTTGCGGCTCGCTCTAGTGCACAGTTATCTCAAAGAAAGGGGCCACGGTGTTTCTGTATCTCTATTATGTTGGTGCGGCTTCGGAACTTTTAAATATCTCGATATATCTCGAAAACTACGCTTGTGATCAAAAAATATCATAGAACATAAATTGTAGGAAACATAATTCTCTACAAAAAAGGTCTCTTAACATTTTGCCATAGCTCGCTTCCTTTCCGAGATATTTGCAGATATATCTCAAGGGAAGGGGCCTGACGGACATATTTCGAGATATTTCTTCTTCTTGTTGTACTTCTTCTGCACAGCTAAGCTGGAAGTGGCATTTACAGCTCGCAATAGTGCAAAGTTATCTCAAAGAAAGGGGCGACGGTGTTTCTGTATCTCTATTATGTTGGTGCGGCTTCGGAACTTTTAAATATCTTGATATATCTCGAGAACTACGCATCTGATCAAAAAATATCATAGAACATAAAAAGTAGGAAACTTAATTCTCTACAAAAAAGGTCTCTTAACATTTTGCCATAGCTCGCTTCGTTTCCGAGATATTTGCAGATATATGTCAAGGGAAGGGGCCTGACGGACATATTTCGAGATATTTCTTCTTCTTGTTGTACTTCTTCTGCACAGCTAAGCTGGAAGTGGCATTTACAGCTCGCAATAGTGCAAAGTTATCTCAAAGAAAGGGGCGACGGTGTTTCTGTATCTCTATTATGTTGGTGCGGCTTCGGAACTTTTAAATATCTTGATATATCTCGAGAACTACGCATCTGATCAAAAAATATCATAGAACATAAAAAGTAGGAAACTTAATTCTCTACAAAAAAGGTCTCTTAACATTTTGCCATAGCTCGCTTCGTTTCCGAGATATTTGCAGATTTATCTCAAGGGAAGGGGCCTGACGGACATATTTCGAGATATTTCTTCTTCTTGTTGTTCTTCTTCTGCACAGCTAAGCTGGAAGTGGCATTTGCGGCTCGCACTAGTGCAGAGTTATCTCAAAGAAAGGGGCCACGGTGTTTCTGTATCTCTATTATGTTGGTGCGGCTTCGGAACTTTTAAATATCTCGATATATCTCGAAAACTACGCTTCTGATCAAAAAATATCATAGAACATAAAAAGTAGGAAACTTAATTCTCTACAAAAAAGGTCTCTTAACATTGTGCCATAGCTCTCTTGGTTTCCGAGATATTTGCAGATTTATCTCAAGGGAAGGGGCCTGACGGACATATTTCGAGATATTTCTTCTTCTTGTTGTTCTTCTTCTGCACAGCTAAGCTGGAAGTGGCATTTGCAGCTCGCAATAGTGCAGAGTTATCTCAAAGAAAGGGGCCACGGTGTTTCTGTATCTCTATTATGTTGGTGCGGCTTCGGAACTTTTAAATATCTTGATATATCTCGAGAACTACGCATCTGATCAAAAAATATCATAGAACATAAAAAGTAGGAAACTTAATTCTCTACAAAAAAGGTCTCTTAACATTTTGCCATAGCTCGCTTCGTTTCCGAGATATTTGCAGATTTATCTCAAGGGAAGGGGCCTGACGGACATATTTCGAGATATTTCTTCTTCTTGTTGTTCTTCTTCTGCACAGCTAAGCTGGAAGTGGCATTTGCGGCTCGCTCTAGTGCACAGTTATCTCAAAGAAAGGGGCCACGGTGTTTCTGTATCTCTATTATGTTGGTGCGGCTTCGGAACTTTTAAATATCTCGATATATCTCGAAAACTACGCTTGTGATCAAAAAATATCATAGAACATAAATTGTAGGAAACATAATTCTCTACAAAAAAGGTCTCTTAACATTTTGCCATAGCTCGCTTCCTTTCCGAGATATTTGCAGATATATCTCAAGGGAAGGGGCCTGACGGACATATTTCGAGATATTTCTTCTTCTTGTTGTACTTCTTCTGCACAGCTAAGCTGGAAGTGGCATTTACAGCTCGCAATAGTGCAAAGTTATCTCAAAGAAAGGGGCGACGGTGTTTCTGTATCTCTATTATGTTGGTGCGGCTTCGGAACTTTTAAATATCTTGATATATCTCGAGAACTACGCATCTGATCAAAAAATATCATAGAACATAAAAAGTAGGAAACTTAATTCTCTACAAAAAAGGTCTCTTAACATTTTGCCATAGCTCCCTTCGTTTCCGAGATATTTGCAGATATATGTCAAGGGAAGGGGCCTGACGGACATATTTCGAGATATTTCTTCTTCTTGTTGTACTTCTTCTGCACAGCTAAGCTGGAAGTGGCATTTACAGCTCGCAATAGTGCAAAGTTATCTCAAAGAAAGGGGCGACGGTGTTTCTGTATCTCTATTATGTTGGTGCGGCTTCGGAACTTTTAAATATCTTGATATATCTCGAGAACTACGCATCTGATCAAAAAATATCATAGAACATAAAAAGTAGGAAACTTAATTCTCTACAAAAAAGGTCTCTTAACATTTTGCCATAGCTCGCTTCGTTTCCGAGATATTTGCAGATTTATCTCAAGGGAAGGGGCCTGACGGACATATTTCGAGATATTTCTTCTTCTTGTTGTTCTTCTTCTGCACAGCTAAGCTGGAAGTGGCATTTGCGGCTCGCACTAGTGCAGAGTTATCTCAAAGAAAGGGGCCACGGTGTTTCTGTATCTCTATTATGTTGGTGCGGCTTCGGAACTTTTAAATATCTCGATATATCTCGAAAACTACGCTTCTGATCAAAAAATATCATAGAACATAAAAAGTAGGAAACTTAATTCTCTACAAAAAAGGTCTCTTAACATTTTGCCATAGCTCTCTTGGTTTCCGAGATATTTGCAGATTTATCTCAAGGGAAGGGGCCTGACGGACATATTTCGAGATATTTCTTCTTCTTGTTGTTCTTCTTCTGCACAGCTAAGCTGGAAGTGGCATTTGCAGCTCGCAATAGTGCAGAGTTATCTCAAAGAAAGGGGCCACGGTGTTTCTGTATCTCTATTATGTTGGTGCGGCTTCGGAACTTTTAAATATCTTGATATATCTCGAGAACTACGCATCTGATCAAAAAATATCATAGAACATAAAAAGTAGGAAACTTAATTCTCTACAAAAAAGGTCTCTTAACATTTTGCCATAGCTCGCTTCGTTTCCGAGATATTTGCAGATTTATCTCAAGGGAAGGGGCCTGACGGACATATTTCGAGATATTTCTTCTTCTTGTTGTTCTTCTTCTGCACAGCTAAGCTGGAAGTGGCATTTGCGGCTCGCTCTAGTGCACAGTTATCTCAAAGAAAGGGGCCACGGTGTTTCTGTATCTCTATTATGTTGGTGCGGCTTCGGAACTTTTAAATATCTTGATATATCTCGAGAACTACGCATCTGATCAAAAAATATCATAGAACATAAAAAGTAGGAAACTTAATTCTCTACAAAAAAGGTCTCTTAACATTTTGCCATAGCTCGCTTCGTTTCCGAGATATTTGCAGATTTATCTCAAGGGGAGGGGCCTGACGGACATATTTCGAGATATTTCTTCTTCTTGTTGTTCTTCTTCTGCACAGCTAAGCTGGAAGTGGCATTTGCGGCTCGCACTAGTGCAGAGTTATCTCAAAGAAAGGGGCCACGGTGTTTCTGTATCTCTATTATGTTGGTGCGGCTTCGGAACTTTTAAATATCTTGATATATCTCGAGAACTACGCATCTGATCAAAAAATATCATAGAACATAAAAAGTAGGAAACTTAATTCTCTACAAAAAAGGTCTCTTAACATTTGGCCATAGCTCGCTTCGTTTCCGAGATATTTGCTGATTTATCTCAAGGGAAGGGGCCTGACGGACATATTTCGAGATATTTCTTCTTCTTGTTGTTCTTCTTCTGCACAGCTAAGCTGGAAGTGGCATTTGCAGCTCGCAATAGTGCAGAGTTATCTCAACGAAAGGGGCCACGGTGTTTCTGTATCTCTATTATGTTGGTGCGGCTTCGGAACTTTTAAATATCTCGATATATCTCGAAAACTACGCTTCTGATCAAAAAACATCATAGAACATAAATTGTAGGAAACATAATTCTCTACAAAAAAGGTCTCTTAACATTTTGCCATAGCTCGCTTCGTTTCCGAGATATTTGCAGATATATCTGAAGGGAAGGGGCCTGACGGACATATTTCGAGATATTTCTTCTTCTTGTTGTTCTTCTTCTGCACAGCTAAGCTGGAAGTGGCATTTACAGCTCGCAATAGTGCAGAGTTATCTCAAAGAAAGGGGCCACGGTGTTTCTGTATCTCTATTATGTTGGTGCGGCTTCGGAACTTTTAAATATCTTGATATATCTCGAGAACTACGCATCTGATCAAAAAATAGCATAGAACATAAAAAGTAGGAAACTTAATTCTCTACAAAAAAGGTCTCTTAACATTTTGCCATAGCTCTCTTCGTTTCCGAGATATTTGCAGATTTATCTCAAGGGAAGGGGCCTAACGGACATATTTCGAGATATTTCTTCTTCTTGTTGTTCTTCTTCTGCACAGCTAAACTGGAAGTGGCATTTGCAGCTCGCAATAGTGCGGAGTTATCTCAAAGAAAGGGGCCACGATGTTTCTGTATCTCTATTATGTTGGTGCGGCTTCGGAACTTTTAAATATCTTGATATATCTCGAGAACTACGCATCTGATCAAAAAATATTATAGAACATAAAAAGTAGGAAACTTAATTCTCTACAAAAAAGGTCTCTTAACATTTTGCCATAGCTCGCTTCGTTTCCGAGATATTTGCAGATTTATCTCAAGGGAAGGGGCCTGACGGACATATTTCGAGATATTTCTTCTTCTTGTTGTTCTTCTTCTGCACAGCTAAACTGGAAGTGGCATTTCCAGCTCGCAATAGTGCAGAGTTATCTCAAAGAAAGGAGCCACGGTGTTTCTGTATCTCTATTATGTTGGTGCGGCTTCGGAACTTTTAAATATCTTGATATATCTCGAGAACTACGCATCTGATCAAAAAATATCGTAGAACATAAAAAGTAGGAAACTTAATTCTCTACAAATAAAGTCTCTTAACATTTTGCCATAGCTCGCTTCGTTTCCGAGATATTTGCAGATTTATCTCAAGGGAAGGGGCCTAACGGACATATTTCGAGATATTTCTTCTTCTTGTTGTTCTTCTTCTGCACAGCTAAACTGGAAGTGGCATTTCCAGCTCGCAATAGTGCAGAGTTATCTCAAAGAAAGGGGCGACGGTGTTTCTGTATCTCTATTATGTTGGTGCGGCTTCGGAACTTTTAAATATCTTGATATATCTCGAGAACTACGCATCTGATCAAAAAATATCATACAACATAAAAAGTAGGAAACTTAATTCTCTACAAAAAAGGTCTCTTAACATTTTGCCATAGCGCGCTTCGTTTCCGAGATATTTGCAGATTTATCTGAAGGGAAAGGGCCTGACGGACATATTTCGAGATATTTCTTCTTCTTGTTGTTCTTCTTCTGCACAGCTAAGCTGGAAGTGGCATTTGCGGCTCGCACTAGTGCAGCGTTATCTCAAAGAAAGGGGCCACGGTGTTTCTGTATCTCTATTATGTTGGTGCGGCTTCGGAACTTTTAAATATCTTGATATATCTCGAGAACTACGCATCTGATCAAAAAATATCATAGAACATAAAAAGTAGGAAACTTAATTCTCTACAAAAAAGGTCTCTTAACATTTTGCCATAGCTCGCTTCGTTTCCGAGATATTTGCAGATTTATCTCAAGGGAAGGGGCCTGACGGACATATTTCGAGATATTTCTTCTTCTTGTTGTTCTTCTTCTGCACAGCTAAGCTGGAAGTGGCATTTGCCCCTCGCACTAGTGCAGAGTTATCTCAAAGAAAGGGGCCACGGTGTTTCTGTATCTCTATTATGTTGGTGCGGCTTCGGAACTTTTAAATATCTCGATATATCTCGAAAACTACGCTTGTGATCAACAAATATCATAGAACATAAATTGTAGGAAACATAATTCTCTACAAAAAAGATCTCTTAACATTTTGCCATAGCTCGCTTCGTTTCCGAGATATTTGCAGATATATCTCAAGGGAAGGGGCCTGACGGACATATTTCGAGATATTTCTTCTTCTTGTTGTTCTTCTTCTGCACACCTAAGCTGGAAGTGGCATTTACAGCTGGCAATAGTGCAAAGTTATCTCAAAGAAAGGGGCGACGGTGTTTCCGTATCTCTATTATGTTGGTGCGGCTTCGGAACTTTTAAATATCCGGATATATCTCGAGAACTACGCATCTGATCAAAAAATATCATAGAACATAAAAAGTAGGAAACTTAATTCTCTACAAAAAAGTTCTCTTAACATTTTGCCATAGCTCGCTTCGTTTCCGAGATATTTGCAGATTTATCTCAAGGGAAGGGGCCTGACGGACATATTTCGAGATATTTCTTCTTCTTGTTGTTCTTCTTCTGCACAGCTAAGCTGGAAGTGGCATTTGCGGCTCGCACTAGTGCAGAGTTATCTCAAAGAAAGGGGCCACGGTGTTTCTGTATCTCTATTATGTTGGTGCGGCTTCGGAACTTTTAAATATCTCGATATATCTCGAAAACTACGCTTCTGATCAAAAAATATCATAGAACATAAATTGTAGGAAACATAATTCTCTACAAAAAAGGTCTCTCAGCATTTTGCCATAGCTCGCTTCGTTTCCGAGATATTTGCAGATTTATCTGAAGGGAAAGGGCCTGACGGACATATTTCGAGATATTTCTTCTTCTTGTTGTTCTTCTTCTGCACAGCTAAGCTGGAAGTGGCATTTGCAGCTCTCAATAGTGCCGAGTTATCTCAAAGAAAGGGGCCACTGTGTTTCTGTATCTCTATTATGTTGGTGCGGCTTCGGAACTTTTAAATATCTTGATATATCTCGAGAACTGCGCATCTGATCAAAAAATATCATAGAACATAAAAAGTAGGAAACTTAATTCTCTACAAAAAAGGTCTCTTAACATTTTGCCATAGCTGGCTTCGTTTCCGAGATATTTGCAGATTTATCTCAAGAGAAGGGGCCTGACGGACATATTTCGAGATATTTCTTCTTCTTGTTGTTCTTCTTCTGCACAGCTAAGCTGGAAGTGGCATTTGCGGCTCGCACTAGTGCAGAGTTATCTCAAAGAAAGGGGCCACGGTGTTTCTGTATCTCTATTATGTTGGTGCGGCTTCGGAACTTTTAAATATCTCGATATATCTCGAAAACTACGCTTGTGATCAACAAATATCATAGAACATAAATTGTAGGAAACATAATTCTCTACAAAAAAGGTCTCTTAACATTTTGCCATAGCTCGCTTCGTTTCCGAGATATTTGCAGATATATCTCAAGGGAAGGGGCCTGACGGACATATTTCGAGATATTTCTTCTTCTTGTTGTTCTTCTTCTGCACAGCTAAGCTGGAAGTGGCATTTACAGCTCGCAATAGTGCAAGGTTATCTCAAAGAAAGGGGCGACGGTGTTTCTGTATCTCTATTATGTTGGTGCGGCTTCGGAACTTTCAAATATCTTGATATATCTCGAGAACTACGCATCTGATCAAAAAATATCATAGAACATAAAAAGTAGGAAACTTAATTCTCTACAAAAAAGGTCTCTTAACATTTTGCCATAGCTCGCTTCGTTTCCGAGATATTTGCAGATTTATCTCAAGGGAAGGGGCCTGACGGACATATTGCGAGATATTTCTTCTTCTTGTTGTTCTTCTTCTGCACAGCTAAGCTGGAAGTGGCATTTGCGGCTCGCACTAGTGCAGAGTTATCTCAAAGAAAGGGGCCACGGTGTTTCTGTATCTCTATTATGTTGGTGCGGCTTCGGAACTTTTAAATATCTTGATATATCTCGAGAACTACGCATCTGATCAAAAAATATCATAGAACATAAAAAGTAGGAAACTTAATTCTCTACAAAAAAGGTCTCTTAACATTTTGCCATAGCTCGCTTCGTTTCCGAGATATTTGCAGATTTATCTCAAGGGAAGGGGCCTGACGGACATATTTCGAGATATTTCTTCTTCTTGTTGTTCTTCTTCTGCACAGCTAAGCTGGAAGTGGCATTTGCGGCTCGCACTAGTGCAGAGTTATCTCAAAGAAAGGGGCCACGGTGTTTCTGTATCTCTATTATGTTGGTGCGGCTTCGGAACTTTTAAATATCTTGATACATCTCGAGAACTGCGCATCTGATCAAAAAATATCATAGAACATAAAAAGTAGGAAACTTAATTCTCTACAAAAAAGGTCTCTTAACATTTTGCCATAGCTCGCTTCGTTTCCGAGATATTTGCAGATTTATCTGAAGGGAAGGGGCCTAACGGACATATTTCGAGATATTTCTTCTTCTTGTTGTTCTTCTTCTGCACAGCTAAACTGGAAGTGGCATTTCCAGCTAGCAATAGTGCAGAGTTATCTCAAAGAAAGGGGCCACGGTGTTTCTGTATCTCTATTATGTTGGTGCGGCTTCGGAACTTTTAAATATCTTGATATATCTCGAGAACTACGCATCTGATCAAAAAATATCATAGAAGATAAAAAGTAGGAAACCTAATTCTCTACAAAAAAGGTCTCTTAACATTTTGCCATAGCTCGTGTCGTTTCCGAGATATTTGCAGATTTATCTCAAGGGAAGGGGCCTGACGGACATATTTCGAGATATTTCTTCTTCTTGTTGTTCTTCTTCTGCACAGCTAAGCTGGAAGTGGCATTTGCGGCTCGCACTAGTGCAGAGTTATCTCAAAGAAAGGGGCCACGGTGTTTCTGTATCTCTATTATGTTGGTGCGGCTTCGGAACTTTTAAATATCTTGATATATCTCGAGAACTACGCATCTGATCAAAAAATATCATAGAAGATAAAAAGTAGGAAACTTAATTCTCTACAAAAAAGGTCTCTTAACATTTTGCCATAGCTCGCTTCGTTTCCGAGATATTTGCAGATTTATCTCAAGGGAAGGGGCCTGACGGACATATTTCGAGATACTTCTTCTTCTTGTTGTTCTTCTTCTGCCCAGCTAAGCTGGAGGTGGCATTTGCGGCTCGCACTAGTGCAGAGTTATCTCAAAGAAAGGGGCCACGGTGTTTCTGTATCTCTATTATGTTGGTGCGGCTTCGGAACTTTTAAATATCTCGATATATCTCGAAAACTACGCCTCTGATCAAAAAATATCATAGAACATAAATTGTAGGAAACATAATTCTCTACAAAAAAGGTCTCTTAACATTTTGCCATAGGTCACTTCGTTTCCGAGATATTTGCAGATATATCTCAAGGGAAGGGGCCTGACGGACATATTTCGAGATATTTCTTCTTCTTGTTGTTCTTCTTCTGCACAGCTAAGCTGGAAGTGGCATTTACAGCTCGCAATAGTGCAGAGTTATATCAAAGAAAGGGGCCACGGTGTTTCTGTATCTCTATTATGTTGGTGCGGCTTCGGAACTTTTAAATATCTTGATATATCTCGAGAACTACGCATCTGATCAAAAAATATCATAGAACATAAAAAGTAGGAAACTTAACTCTCTACAAAAAAGGTCTCTTAACATTTTGCCATAGCTCGCTTCGTTTCCGAGATATTTGCAGATTTATCTCAAGGGAAGGGGCCTAACGGACATATTTCGAGATATTTCTTCTTCTTGTTGTTCTTCTTCTGCACAGCTAAACTGGAAGTGGCATTTCCAGCTCGCAATAGTGCAGAGTTATCTCAAAGAGAGGGGCCACGGTGTTTCTGTATCTCTATTATGTTGGTGCGGCTTAGGAACTTTTAAATATCTTGATATATCTCGAGAACTACGCATCTGATCAAAAAATATCATAGAACATGAAAAGTAGGAAACTTAATTCTCTACAGAAAAGGTCTCTTAACATTTTGCCATAGCTCTCTTCGTTTCCGAGATATTTGCAGATTTATCTCAAGGGAAGGGGCCTGACGGACATATTTCGAGATATTTCTTATTCTTGTTGTTCTTCTTCTGCACAGCTAAGCTGGAAGTGGCATTTGCAGCTCGCAATAGTGCACAGTTATCTCAAAGAAAGGGGCCACGGTGTTTCTGTATCTCTATTATGTTGGTGCGCCTTCGGAACTTTTAAATATCTCGATATATCTCGAAAACTACGCTTCTGATCAAAAAATATCATAGAACGTAAATTGTAGGAAACATTATTGTCTACAAAAAAGGTCTCTTAACATTTTGCCATAGCTCGCTTCGTTTCCGAGATATTTGCAGATTTATCTCAAGGGAAGGGGCCTAACGGACATATTTCGAGATATTTCTTCTTCTTGTTGTTCTTCTTCTGCACAGCTAAACTGGAAGGGGCATTCCAGCTCGCAATAGTGCAGAGTTATCTCAAAGAGAGGGGCCACGGTGTTTCTGTATCTCTATTATGTTGGTGCGGCTTCGGAACTTTTAAATATCTTGATATATCTCGAGAACTACGCATCTGATCAAAAAATATCATAGAAGATAAAAAGTAGGAAACTTAAATATCATAGAACATAAATTGTAGGAAACATAATTCTCTACAAAAAAGGTCTCTTAACATTTTGCCATAGGTCACTTCGTTTCCGAGATATTTGCAGATATATCTCAAGGGAAGGGGCCTGACGGACATATTTCGAGATAGTTCTTCTTCTTGTTGTTCTTCTTCTGCACAGCTAAGCTGGAAGTGGCATTTCAGCTCGCAATAGTGCAGAGTTATCTCAAAGAGAGGGGCCACGGTGTTTCTGTATCTCTATTATGTTGGTGCGGCTTCGGAACTTTTAAATATCTCGATATATCTCGAAAACTACGCTTCTGATCAAAAAATATCATAGAACATAAATTGTAGGAAACATAATTCTCTACAAAAAACGTCTCTTAACATTTTGCCATAGCTCGCTTCGTTTCCGAGATATTTGCAGATTCAGCTCAAAGGAACTGGCCTGACGGACATATTTCGAGATATTTCTTCTTCTTGTTGTTCTTCTTCTGCACAGCTAATCTGGAAGTGGCATTTACAGCTCGCAATAGTGCAGAGTTATCTCAAAGAGAGGGGCCACGGTGTTTCTGTATCTCTATTATGTTGGTGCGGCTTCGGAACTTTTAAATATCTTGATATATCTCGAGAACTACGCATCTGATCAAAAAATATCATAGAAGATAAAAAGTAGGAAACCTAATTCTCTACAAAAAAGGTCTCTTAACATTTTGCCATAGCTCGTGTCGTTTCCGAGATATTTGCAGATTTATCTCAAGGGAAGGGGCCTGACGGACATATTTCGAGATATTTCTTCTTCTTGTTGTTCTTCTTCTGCACAGCTAAGCTGGAAGTGGCATTTGCGGCTCGCACTAGTGCAGAGTTATCTCAAAGAAAGGGGCCACGGTGTTTCTGTATCTCTATTATGTTGGTGCGGCTTCGGAACTTTTAAATATCTTGATATATCTCGAGAACTACGCATCTGATCAAAAAATATCATAGAAGATAAAAAGTAGGAAACTTAATTCTCTACAAAAAAGGTCTCTTAACATTTTGCCATAGCTCGCTTCGTTTCCGAGATATTTGCAGATTTATCTCAAGGGAAGGGGCCTGACGGACATATTTCGAGATACTTCTTCTTCTTGTTGTTCTTCTTCTGCCCAGCTAAGCTGGAGGTGGCATTTGCGGCTCGCACTAGTGCAGAGTTATCTCAAAGAAAGGGGCCACGGTGTTTCTGTATCTCTATTATGTTGGTGCGGCTTCGGAACTTTTAAATATCTCGATATATCTCGAAAACTACGCTTCTGATCAAAAAATATCATAGAACATAAATTGTAGGAAACATAATTCTCTACAAAAAAGGTCTCTTAACATTTTGCCATAGGTCACTTCGTTTCCGAGATATTTGCAGATATATCTCAAGGGAAGGGGACTGACGGACATATTTCGAGATATTTCTTCTTCTTGTTGTTCTTCTTCTGCACAGCTAAGCTGGAAGTGGCATTTACAGCTCGCAATAGTGCAGAGTTATATCAAAGAAAGGGGCCACGGTGTTTCTGTATCTCTATTATGTTGGTGCGGCTTCGGAACTTTTAAATATCTTGATATATCTCGAGAACTACGCATCTGATCAAAAAATATCATAGAACATAAAAAGTAGGAAACTTAACTCTCTACAAAAAAGGTCTCTTAACATTTTGCCATAGCTCGCTTCGTTTCCGAGATATTTGCAGATTTATCTCAAGGGAAGGGGCCTAACGGACATATTTCGAGATATTTCTTCTTCTTGTTGTTCTTCTTCTGCACAGCTAAACTGGAAGTGGCATTTCCAGCTCGCAATAGTGCAGAGTTATCTCAAAGAGAGGGGCCACGGTGTTTCTGTATCTCTATTATGTTGGTGCGGCTTCGGAACTTTTAAATATCTTGATATATCTCGAGAACTACGCATCTGATCAAAAAATATCATAGAACATGAAAAGTAGGAAACTTAATTCTCTACAAAAAAGGTCTCTTAACATTTTGCCATAGCTCTCTTCGTTTCCGAGATATTTGCTGATTTATCTCAAGGGAAGGGGCCTGACGGACATATTTCGAGATATTTCTTCTTCTTGTTGTTCTTCTTCTGCACAGCTAAGCTGGAAGTGGCATTTACAGCTCGCAATAGTGCAGAGTTATCTCAAAGAGAGGGGCCACGGTGTTTCTGTATCTCTATTATGTTGGTGCGGCTTCGGAACTTTTAAATATCTTGATATATCTCGAGAACTACGCATCTGATCAAAAAATATCATAGAACATAAAAAGTAGGAAACTTAATTCTCTACAAAAAAGGTCTCTCAACATTTTGCCATTGCTCGCTTCGTTTCCGAGATATTTGCAGATTTATCTCAAGGGAAGGGGCCTAACGGACATATTTCGAGATATTTCTTCTTCTTGTTGTTCTTCTTCTGCACAGCTAAGCTGGAAGTGGCATTTCAGCTCGCAATAGTGCAGAGTTATCTCAAAGAGAGGGGCCACGGTGTTTCTGTATCTCTATTATGTTGGTGCGGCTTCGGAACTTTTAAATATCTCGATATATCTCGAAAACTACGCTTCTGATCAAAAAATATCATAGAACATAAATTGTAGGAAACATAATTCTCTACAAAAAACGTCTCTTAATATTTTGCCATAGCTCGCTTCGTTTCCGAGATATTTGCAGATTCAGCTCAAAGGAACTGGCCTGACGGACATATTTCGAGATATTTCTTCTTCTTGTTGTTCTTCTTCTGCACAGCTAAGCTGGAAGTGGCATTTACAGCTCGCAATAGTGCAGAGTTATCTCAAAGAGAGGGGCCACGGTGTTTCTGTATCTCTATTATGTTGGTGCGGCTTCGGAACTTTTAAATATCTTGATATATCTCGAGAACTACGCATCTGATCAAAAAATATCATAGAAGATAAAAAGTAGGAAACTTAATTCTCTACAAAAAAGGTCTCTTAATATTTTGCCATAGCTCAGTTGGTTTCCGAGATATTTGCAGATTTATCTCAAGGGAAGTGGCCTGACGGACATATTTCGAGATATTTCTTCTTCTTGTTGTTCTTCTTCTGCACAGCTAAGCTGGAAGTGGCATTTGCGGCTCGCACTAGTGCTGAGTTATCTCAAAGAAAGGGGCCACGGTGTTTCTGTATCTCTATTATGTTGGTGCGGCTTCGGAACTTTTAAATATCTCGATATATCTCGAAAACTACGCTTCTGATCAAAAAATATCATAGAACATAAATTGTAGGAAACATAATTCTCTACAAAAAAGGTCTCTTAACATTTTGCCATAGGTCACTTCGTTTCCGAGATATTTGCAGATATATCTCAAGGGAAGGGGCCTGACGGACATATTTCGAGATATTTCTTCTTCTTGTTGTTCTTCTTCTGCACAGCTAAGCTGGAAGTGGCATTTACAGCTCGCAATAGTGGAGAGTTATATCAAAGAAAGGGGCCACGGTGTTTCTGTATCTCTATTATGTTGGTATGGCTTCGGAACTTTTAAATATCTTGATATATCTCGAGAACTACGCATCTGATCAAAAAATATCATAGAACATAAAAAGTAGGAAACTTAATTCTCTACAGAAAAGGTCTCTTAACATTTTGCCATAGCTCTCTTCGTTTCCGAGATATTTGCAGATTTATCTCAAGGGAAGGGGCCTGACGGACATATTTCGAGATATTTCTTATTCTTGTTGTTCTTCTTCTGCACAGCTAAGCTGGAAGTGGCATTTGCAGCTCGCAATAGTGCACAGTTATCTCAAAGAAAGGGGCCACGGTGTTTCTGTATCTCTATTATGTTGGTGCGCCTTCGGAACTTTTAAATATCTCGATATATCTCGAAAACTACGCTTCTGATCAAAAAATATCATAGAACATAAATTGTAGGAAACATAATTCTCTACAAAAAAGGTCTCTTAACATTTTGCCATAGCTCGCTTCGTTTCCGAGATATTTGCAGATATATCTCAAGGGAAGGGGCCTGACGGACATATTTCGAGATATTTCTTCTTCTTGTTGTTCTTCTTCTGCACAGCTAAGCTGAAAGTGGCATTTACAGCTCGCAATAGTGCAAAGTTATCTCAAAGAAAGGGGCCACGGTGTTTCTGTATCTCTATTATGTTGGTGCGGCTTCGGAACTTTTAAATATCTCGATATATCTCGAAAACTACGCTTCTGATCAAAAAATATCATAGAACATAAATTGTAGGAGACTTAATTCTCTACAAAAAAGGTCTCTTAACATTTTGCCATAGCTCTCTTCGTTTCCGAGATATTTGCATATTTATCTCAAGGGAAGGGGCCTGACCGACATATTTCGAGATATTTCTTCTTCTTGTTGTTCTTCTTCTGCACAGCTAAGCTGGAAGTGGCATTTGCAGCTCCCAATAGTGCAGAGTTATCTCAAAGAAAGGGGCCACGGTGTTTCTGTATCTCTATTCTGTTGGTGCGGCTTCGGAACTTTTAAATATCTTGATATATCTCGAGAACTACGCTTCTGATCAAAAAATATCATAGAACATAAATTGTAGGAAACATAATTCTCTACAAAAACGGTCTCTTAACATTTTGCCATAGCTCGCTTCGTTTCCGAGATATTTGCAGATTTATCTCAAGGGAGGGGGCCTAACGGACATATTTCGAGATATTTCTTCTTCTTGTTGTTCTTCTTCTGCACAGCTAAGCTGGAAGTGGCATTTGCAGCTCGCAATAGTGCAGAGTTATCTCAAAGAAAGGGGCCACGGTGTTTCTGTATCTCTATTATGTTGGTGCGGCTTCGGAACTTTTAAATATCTTGATATATCTCGAGAACTGCGCATCTGATCAAAAAATATCATAGAACATAAAAAGTAGGAAACTTAATTCTCTACAAAAAAGGTCTCTTAACATTTTGCCATAGCTCGCTTCCTTTCCGAGATATTTGCAGATTTATCTCAAGGGAAGGGGCCTGACGGACATATTTCGAGATATTTCTTCTTCTTGTTGTTCTTCTTCTGCACAGCTAAGCTGGAAGTGGCATTTGCAGCTCGCAATAGTGCAGAGTTATCTCAAAGAAGGGGGCCACGGTGTTTCTGTATCTCTATTATGTTGGTGCGGCTTCGGAACTTTTAAATATCTTGATATATCTCGAGAACTACGCATCTGATCAAAAAATATCATAGAAGATAAAAAGTAGGAAACTTAATTCTCTACAAAAAAGGTCTCTTAACATTTTGCCATAGCTCGCTTCGTTTCCGAGATATTTGCAGATTTATCTCAAGGGAAGGGGCCTGACGGACATATTTCGAGATACTTCTTCTTCTTGTTGTTCTTCTTCTGCCCAGCTAAGCTGGAGGTGGCATTTGCGGCTCGCACTAGTGCAGAGTTATCTCAAAGAAAGGGGCCACGGTGTTTCTGTATCTCTATTATGTTGGTGCGGCTTCGGAACTTTTAAATATCTCGATATATCTCGAAAACTACGCTTCTGATCAAAAAATATCATAGAACATAAATTGTAGGAAACATAATTCTCTACAAAAAAGGTCTCTTAACATTTTGCCATAGGTCACTTCGTTTCCGAGATATTTGCAGATATATCTCAAGGGAAGGGGACTGACGGACATATTTCGAGATATTTCTTCTTCTTGTTGTTCTTCTTCTGCACAGCTAAGCTGGAAGTGGCATTTACAGCTCGCAATAGTGCAGAGTTATATCAAAGAAAGGGGCCACGGTGTTTCTGTATCTCTATTATGTTGGTGCGGCTTCGGAACTTTTAAATATCTTGATATATCTCGAGAACTACGCATCTGATCAAAAAATATCATAGAACATAAAAAGTAGGAAACTTAACTCTCTACAAAAAAGGTCTCTTAACATTTTGCCATAGCTCGCTTCGTTTCCGAGATATTTGCAGATTTATCTCAAGGGAAGGGGCCTAACGGACATATTTCGAGATATTTCTTCTTCTTGTTGTTCTTCTTCTGCACAGCTAAACTGGAAGTGGCATTTCCAGCTCGCAATAGTGCAGAGTTATCTCAAAGAGAGGGGCCACGGTGTTTCTGTATCTCTATTATGTTGGTGCGGCTTCGGAACTTTTAAATATCTTGATATATCTCGAGAACTACGCATCTGATCAAAAAATATCATAGAACATGAAAAGTAGGAAACTTAATTCTCTACAAAAAAGGTCTCTTAACATTTTGCCATAGCTCTCTTCGTTTCCGAGATATTTGCAGATATATCTCAAGGGAAGGGGCCTGACGGACATATTTCGAGATATTTCTTCTTCTTGTTGTTCTTCTTCTGCACAGCTAAGCTGGAAGTGGCATTTACAGCTCGCAATAGTGGAGAGTTATATCAAAGAAAGGGGCCACGGTGTTTCTGTATCTCTATTATGTTGGTATGGCTTCGGAACTTTTAAATATCTTGATATATCTCGAGAACTACGCATCTGATCAAAAAATATCATAGAACATAAAAAGTAGGAAACTTAATTCTCTACAGAAAAGGTCTCTTAACATTTTGCCATAGCTCTCTTCGTTTCCGAGATATTTGCAGATTTATCTCAAGGGAAGGGGCCTGACGGACATATTTCGAGATATTTCTTATTCTTGTTGTTCTTCTTCTGCACAGCTAAGCTGGAAGTGGCATTTGCAGCTCGCAATAGTGCACAGTTATCTCAAAGAAAGGGGCCACGGTGTTTCTGTATCTCTATTATGTTGGTGCGCCTTCGGAACTTTTAAATATCTCGATATATCTCGAAAACTACGCTTCTGATCAAAAAATATCATAGAACATAAATTGTAGGAAACATAATTCTCTACAAAAAAGGTCTCTTAACATTTTGCCATAGCTCGCTTCGTTTCCGAGATATTTGCAGATATATCTCAAGGGAAGGGGCCTGACGGACATATTTCGAGATATTTCTTCTTCTTGTTGTTCTTCTTCTGCACAGCTAAGCTGAAAGTGGCATTTACAGCTCGCAATAGTGCAAAGTTATCTCAAAGAAAGGGGCCACGGTGTTTCTGTATCTCTATTATGTTGGTGCGGCTTCGGAACTTTTAAATATCTCGATATATCTCGAAAACTACGCTTCTGATCAAAAAATATCATAGAACATAAATTGTAGGAGACTTAATTCTCTACAAAAAAGGTCTCTTAACATTTTGCCATAGCTCTCTTCGTTTCCGAGATATTTGCATATTTATCTCAAGGGAAGGGGCCTGACCGACATATTTCGAGATATTTCTTCTTCTTGTTGTTCTTCTTCTGCACAGCTAAGCTGGAAGTGGCATTTGCAGCTCCCAATAGTGCAGAGTTATCTCAAAGAAAGGGGCCACGGTGTTTCTGTATCTCTATTATGTTGGTGCGGCTTCGGAACTTTTAAATATCTTGATATATCTCGAGAACTACGCTTCTGATCAAAAAATATCATAGAACATAAATTGTAGGAAACATAATTCTCTACAAAAAAGGTCTCTTAACATTTTGCCATAGCTCGCTTCGTTTCCGAGATATTTGCAGATTTATCTCAAGGGAGGGGGCCTAACGGACATATTTCGAGATATTTCTTCTTCTTGTTGTTCTTCTTCTGCACAGCTAAGCTGGAAGTGGCATTTGCAGCTCGCAATAGTGCAGAGTTATCTCAAAGAAAGGGGCCACGGTGTTTCTGTATCTCTATTATGTTGGTGCGGCTTCGGAACTTTTAAATATCTTGATATATCTCGAGAACTGCGCATCTGATCAAAAAATATCATAGAACATAAAAAGTAGGAAACTTAATTCTCTACAAAAAAGGTCTCTTAACATTTTGCCATAGCTCGCTTCGTTTCCGAGATATTTGCAGATTTATCTCAAGGGAAGGGGCCTGACGGACATATTTCGAGATATTTCTTCTTCTTGTTGTTCTTCTTCTGCACAGCTAAGCTGGAAGTGGCATTTGCAGCTCGCAATAGTGCAGAGTTATCTCAAAGAAGGGGGCCACGGTGTTTCTGTATCTCTATTATGTTGGTGCGGCTTCGGAACTTTTAAATATCTTGATATATCTCGAGAACTACGCATCTGATCAAAAAATATCATAGAAGATAAAAAGTAGGAAACTTAATTCTCTACAAAAAAGGTCTCTTAACATTTTGCCATAGCTCGCTTCGTTTCCGAGATATTTGCAGATTTATCTCAAGGGAAGGGGCCTGACGGACATATTTCGAGATACTTCTTCTTCTTGTTGTTCTTCTTCTGCCCAGCTAAGCTGGAGGTGGCATTTGCGGCTCGCACTAGTGCAGAGTTATCTCAAAGAAAGGGGCCACGGTGTTTCTGTATCTCTATTATGTTGGTGCGGCTTCGGAACTTTTAAATATCTCGATATATCTCGAAAACTACGCTTCTGATCAAAAAATATCATAGAACATAAATTGTAGGAAACATAATTCTCTACAAAAAAGGTCTCTTAACATTTTGCCATAGGTCACTTCGTTTCCGAGATATTTGCAGATATATCTCAAGGGAAGGGGACTGACGGACATATTTCGAGATATTTCTTCTTCTTGTTGTTCTTCTTCTGCACAGCTAAGCTGGAAGTGGCATTTACAGCTCGCAATAGTGCAGAGTTATATCAAAGAAAGGGGCCACGGTGTTTCTGTATCTCTATTATGTTGGTGCGGCTTCGGAACTTTTAAATATCTTGATATATCTCGAGAACTACGCATCTGATCAAAAAATATCATAGAACATAAAAAGTAGGAAACTTAACTCTCTACAAAAAAGGTCTCTTAACATTTTGCCATAGCTCGCTTCGTTTCCGAGATATTTGCAGATTTATCTCAAGGGAAGGGGCCTAACGGACTTATTTCGAGATATTTCTTCTTCTTGTTGTTCTTCTTCTGCACAGCTAAACTGGAAGTGGCATTTCCAGCTCGCAATAGTGCAGAGTTATCTCAAAGAGAGGGGCCACGGTGTTTCTGTATCTCTATTATGTTGGTGCGGCTTCGGAACTTTTAAATATCTTGATATATCTCGAGAACTACGCATCTGATCAAAAAATATCATAGAACATGAAAAGTAGGAAACTTAATTCTCTACAAAAAAGGTCTCTTAACATTTTGCCATAGCTCTCTTCGTTTCCGAGATATTTGCTGATTTATCTCAAGGGAAGGGGCCTGACGGACATATTTAGAGATATTTCTTCTTCTTGTTGTTCTTCTTCTGCACAGCTAAGCTGGAAGTGGCATTTACAGCTCGCAATAGTGCAGAGTTATCTCAAAGAGAGGGGCCACGGTGTTTCTGTATCTCTATTATGTTGGTGCGGCTTCGGAACTTTTAAATATCTTGATATATCTCGAGAACTACGCATCTGATCAAAAAATATCATAGAACATAAAAAGTAGGAAACTTAATTCTCTACAAAAAAGGTCTCTCAACATTTTGCCATTGCTCGCTTCGTTTCCGAGATATTTGCAGATTTATCTCAAGGGAAGGGGCCTAACGGACATATTTCGAGATATTTCTTCTTCTTGTTGTTCTTCTTCTGCACAGCTAAGCTGGAAGTGGCATTTCAGCTCGCAATAGTGCAGAGTTATCTCAAAGAGAGGGGCCACGGTGTTTCTGTATCTCTATTATGTTGGTGCGGCTTCGGAACTTTTAAATATCTCGATATATCTCGAAAACTACGCTTCTGATCAAAAAATATCATAGAACATAAATTGTAGGAAACATAATTCTCTACAAAAAACGTCTCTTAATATTTTGCCATAGCTCGCTTCGTTTCCGAGATATTTGCAGATTCAGCTCAAAGGAACTGGCCTGACGGACATATTTCGAGATATTTCTTCTTCTTGTTGTTCTTCTTCTGCACAGCTAAGCTGGAAGTGGCATTTACAGCTCGCAATAGTGCAGAGTTATCTCAAAGAGAGGGGCCACGGTGTTTCTGTATCTCTATTATGTTGGTGCGGCTTCGGAACTTTTAAATATCTTGATATATCTCGAGAACTACGCATCTGATCAAAAAATATCATAGAAGATAAAAAGTAGGAAACTTAATTCTCTACAAAAAAGGTCTCTTAATATTTTGCCATAGCTCAGTTGGTTTCCGAGATATTTGCAGATTTATCTCAAGGGAAGTGGCCTGACGGACATATTTCGAGATATTTCTTCTTCTTGTTGTTCTTCTTCTGCACAGCTAAGCTGGAAGTGGCATTTGCGGCTCGCACTAGTGCTGAGTTATCTCAAAGAAAGGGGCCACGGTGTTTCTGTATCTCTATTATGTTGGTGCGGCTTCGGAACTTTTAAATATCTCGATATATCTCGAAAACTACGCTTCTGATCAAAAAATATCATAGAACATAAATTGTAGGAAACATAATTCTCTACAAAAAAGGTCTCTTAACATTTTGCCATAGGTCACTTCGTTTCCGAGATATTTGCAGATATATCTCAAGGGAAGGGGCCTGACGGACATATTTCGAGATATTTCTTCTTCTTGTTGTTCTTCTTCTGCACAGCTAAGCTGGAAGTGGCATTTACAGCTCGCAATAGTGGAGAGTTATATCAAGGAAAGGGGCCACGGTGTTTCTGTATCTCTATTATGTTGGTATGGCTTCGGAACTTTTAAATATCTTGATATATCTCGAGAACTACGCATCTGATCAAAAAATATCATAGAACATAAAAAGTAGGAAACTTAATTCTCTACAGAAAAGGTCTCTTAACATTTTGCCATAGCTCTCTTCGTTTCCGAGATATTTGCAGATTTATCTCAAGGGAAGGGGCCTGACGGACATATTTCGAGATATTTCTTATTCTTGTTGTTCTTCTTCTGCACAGCTAAGCTGGAAGTGGCATTTGCAGCTCGCAATAGTGCACAGTTATCTCAAAGAAAGGGGCCACGGTGTTTCTGTATCTCTATTATGTTGGTGCGCCTTCGGAACTTTTAAATATCTCGATATATCTCGAAAACTACGCTTCTGATCAAAAAATATCATAGAACATAAATTGTAGGAAACATAATTCTCTACAAAAAAGGTCTCTCAACATTTTGCCATAGCTCGCTTCGTTTCCGAGATATTTGCAGATATATCTCAAGGGAAGGGGCCTGACGGACATATTTCGAGATATTTCTTCTTCTTGTTGTTCTTCTTCTGCACAGCTAAGCTGAAAGTGGCATTTACAGCTCGCAATAGTGCAAAGTTATCTCAAAGAAAGGGGCCACGGTGTTTCTGTATCTCTATTATGTTGGTGCGGCTTCGGAACTTTTAAATATCTCGATATATCTCGAAAACTACGCTTCTGATCAAAAAATATCATAGAACATAAATTGTAGGAGACTTAATTCTCTACAAAAAAGGTCTCTTAACATTTTGCCATAGCTCTCTTCGTTTCCGAGATATTTGCATATTTATCTCAAGGGAAGGGGCCTGACCGACATATTTCGAGATATTTCTTCTTCTTGTTGTTCTTCTTCTGCACAGCTAAGCTGGAAGTGGCATTTGCAGCTCCCAATAGTGCAGAGTTATCTCAAAGAAAGGGGCCACGGTGTTTCTGTATCTCTATTATGTTGGTGCGGCTTCGGAACTTTTAAATATCTTGATATATCTCGAGAACTACGCTTCTGATCAAAAAATATCATAGAACATAAATTGTAGGAAACATAATTCTCTACAAAAAAGGTCTCTTAACATTTTGCCATAGCTCGCTTCGTTTCCGAGATATTTGCAGATTTATCTCAAGGGAGGGGGCCTAACGGACATATTTCGAGATATTTCTTCTTCTTGTTGTTCTTCTTCTGCACAGCTAAGCTGGAAGTGGCATTTGCAGCTCGCAATAGTGCAGAGTTATCTCAAAGAAGGGGGCCACGGTGTTTCTGTATCTCTATTATGTTGGTGCGGCTTCGGAACTTTTAAATATCTTGATATATCTCGAGAACTACGCATCTGATCAAAAAATATCATAGAACATAAAAAGTAGAAAACTTAATTCTCTACAGAAAAGGTCTCTCAACATTTTGCCATAGCTCTCTTCGTTTCCGAGATATTTGCAGATTTATCTCAAGGGAAGGGGCCTGACGGACATATTTCGAGATATTTCTTATTCTTGTTGTTCTTCTTCTGCACAGCTAAGCTGGAAGTGGCATTTGCAGCTCGCAATAGTGCAGAGTCATCTCAAAGAAAGGGGCCACGGTGTTTCTGTATCTCTATTATGTTGGTGCGGCTTCGGAACTTTTAAATATCTTGATATATCTCGAGAACTACGCATCTGATCAAAAAATATCATAGAACATAAAAAGTAGAAAACTTAATTCTCTACAAAAACGGTCTCTTAACATTTTGCCATAGCTCGCTTCGTTTCCGAGATATTTGCAGATTTATCTCAAGGGAAGGGGCCTGACGGACATATTTCGAGATATTTCTTCTTCTTGTTGTTCTTCTTCTGTACAGCTAAGCTGGAAGTGGCATTTGCAGCTCGCAATAGTGCAGAGTTATCTCAAAGAAAGGGGCCACGGTGTTTCTGTATCTCTATTATGTTGGTGCGGCTTCGGAACTTTTAAATATCTTGATATATCTCGAGAACTACGCATCTGATCAAAAAATATCATAGAAGATGAAAAGTAGGAAACTTAATTCTCTACAAAAAAGGTCTCTTAACATTTTGCCATAGCTCTCTTCGTTTCCGAGATATTTGCTGATTTATCTCAAGGCAAGGGGCCTGACGGACATATTTCGAGATATTTCTTCTTCTTGTTGTTCTTCTTCTGCACAGCTAAGCTGGAAGTGGCATTTGCAGCACGCAATAGTGCAGAGTTATCTCAAAGAAAGGGGCCACGGTGTTTCTGTATCTCTATTATGTTGGTGCGGCTTCGGAACTTTTAAATATCTTGATATATCTCGAGAACTACGCATCTGATCAAAAAATATCATAGAACATAAAAAGTAGGAAACTTAATTCTCTACCAAAAAGGTCTCTCAACATTTTGCCATTGCTCGCTTCGTTTCCGAGATATTTGCAGATTTATCTCAAGGGAAGGGGCCTAACGGACATATTTCGAGATATTTCTTCTTCTTGTTGTTCTTCTTCTGCACAGCTAAACTGGAAGTGGCATTTCAGCTCGCAATAGTGCAGAGTTATCTCAAAGAAAGGGGCCACGGTGTTTCTGTATCTCTATTATGTTGGTGCGGCTTCGGAACTTTTAAATATCTTGATATATCTCGAGAACTACGCATCTGATCAAAAAATATCATAGAAGATAAAAAGTAGGAAACTTAATTCTCTACAAAAAAGGTCTGTTAACATTTTGCCATAGCTCGCTTCGTTTCCGAGATATTTGCAGATTTATCTCAAGGGAAGGGGCCTGACGGACATATTTCGAGATATTTCTTCTTCTTGTTGTTCTTCTTCTGCACAGCTAAGCTGGAAGTGGCATCTGCGGCTCGCACTAGTGCAGAGTTATCTCAAAGAAAGGGGCCACGGTGTTTCTGTATCTCTATTATGTTGGTGCGGCTTCGGAACTTTTAAATATCTCGATATATCTCGAAAACTACGCTTCTGATCAAAAAATATCATAGAACATAAAAAGTAGGAAACTTAATTCTCTACAAAAAAGGTCTCTCAACATTTTGCCATTGCTCGCTTCGTTTCCGAGATATTTGCAGATTTATCTCAAGAGAAGGGGCCTAACGGACATATTTCGAGATATTTCTTCTTCTTGTTGTTCTTCTTCTGCACAGCTAAGCTGGAAGTGGCATTTCAGCTCGCAATAGTGCAGAGTTATCTCAAAGGGAGGGGCCACGGTGTTTCTGTATCTCTATTATGTTGGTGCGGCTTCGGAACTTTTAAATATCTCGATATATCTCGAAAACTACGCTTCTGATCAAAAAATATCATAGAACATAAATTGTAGGAAACATAATTCTCTACAAAAAACGTCTCTTAACATTTTGCCATAGCTCGCTTCGTTTCCGAGATATTTGCAGATTCAGCTCAAAGGAACTGGCCTGACAGATATATTTCGAGATATTTCTTCTTCTTGTTGTTCTTCTTCTGCACAGCTAAGCTGGAAGTGGCATTTGCAGCTCGCAATAGTGCAGAGTTATCTCAAAGAAGGGGGCCACGGTGTTTCTGTATCTCTATTATGTTGGTGCGGCTTCGGAACTTTTAAATATCTTGATATATCTCGAGAACTACGCATCTGATCAAAAAATATCATAGAACATAAAAAGTAGAAAACTTAATTCTCTACAGAAAAGGTCTCTCAACATTTTGCCATAGCTCTCTTCGTTTCCGAGATATTTGCAGATTTATCTCAAGGGAAGGGGCCTGACGGACATATTTCGAGATATTTCTTATTCTTGTTGTTCTTCTTCTGCACAGCTAAGCTGGAAGTGGCATTTGCAGCTCGCAATAGTGCAGAGTCATCTCAAAGAAAGGGGCCACGGTGTTTCTGTATCTCTATTATGTTGGTGCGGCTTCGGAACTTTTAAATATCTTGATATATCTCGAGAACTACGCATCTGATCAAAAAATATCATAGAACATAAAAAGTAGAAAACTTAATTCTCTACAAAAACGGTCTCTTAACATTTTGCCATAGCTCGCTTCGTTTCCGAGATATTTGCAGATTTATCTCAAGGGAAGGGGCCTGACGGACATATTTCGAGATATTTCTTCTTCTTGTTGTTCTTCTTCTGTACAGCTAAGCTGGAAGTGGCATTTGCAGCTCGCAATAGTGCAGAGTTATCTCAAAGAAAGGGGCCACGGTGTTTCTGTATCTCTATTATGTTGGTGCGGCTTCGGAACTTTTAAATATCTTGATATATCTCGAGAACTACGCATCTGATCAAAAAATATCATAGAAGATGAAAAGTAGGAAACTTAATTCTCTACAAAAAAGGTCTCTTAACATTTTGCCATAGCTCTCTTCGTTTCCGAGATATTTGCTGATTTATCTCAAGGCAAGGGGCCTGACGGACATATTTCGAGATATTTCTTCTTCTTGTTGTTCTTCTTCTGCACAGCTAAGCTGGAAGTGGCATTTGCAGCACGCAATAGTGCAGAGTTATCTCAAAGAAAGGGGCCACGGTGTTTCTGTATCTCTATTATGTTGGTGCGGCTTCGGAACTTTTAAATATCTTGATATATCTCGAGAACTACGCATCTGATCAAAAAATATCATAGAACATAAAAAGTAGGAAACTTAATTCTCTACCAAAAAGGTCTCTCAACATTTTGCCATTGCTCGCTTCGTTTCCGAGATATTTGCAGATTTATCTCAAGGGAAGGGGCCTAACGGACATATTTCGAGATATTTCTTCTTCTTGTTGTTCTTCTTCTGCACAGCTAAACTGGAAGTGGCATTTCAGCTCGCAATAGTGCAGAGTTATCTCAAAGAAAGGGGCCACGGTGTTTCTGTATCTCTATTATGTTGGTGCGGCTTCGGAACTTTTAAATATCTTGATATATCTCGAGAACTACGCATCTGATCAAAAAATATCATAGAAGATAAAAAGTAGGAAACTTAATTCTCTACAAAAAAGGTCTCTTAACATTTTGCCATAGCTCGCTTCGTTTCCGAGATATTTGCAGATTTATCTCAAGGGAAGGGGCCTGACGGACATATTTCGAGATATTTCTTCTTCTTGTTGTTCTTCTTCTGCACAGCTAAGCTGGAAGTGGCATCTGCGGCTCGCACTAGTGCAGAGTTATCTCAAAGAAAGGGGCCACGGTGTTTCTGTATCTCTATTATGTTGGTGCGGCTTCGGAACTTTTAAATATCTCGATATATCTCGAAAACTACGCTTCTGATCAAAAAATATCATAGAACATAAAAAGTAGGAAACTTAATTCTCTACAAAAAAGGTCTCTCAACATTTTGCCATTGCTCGCTTCGTTTCCGAGATATTTGCAGATTTATCTCAAGAGAAGGGGCCTAACGGACATATTTCGAGATATTTCTTCTTCTTGTTGTTCTTCTTCTGCACAGCTAAGCTGGAAGTGGCATTTCAGCTCGCAATAGTGCAGAGTTATCTCAAAGGGAGGGGCCACGGTGTTTCTGTATCTCTATTATGTTGGTGCGGCTTCGGAACTTTTAAATATCTCGATATATCTCGAAAACTACGCTTCTGATCAAAAAATATCATAGAACATAAATTGTAGGAAACATAATTCTCTACAAAAAACGTCTCTTAACATTTTGCCATAGCTCGCTTCGTTTCCGAGATATTTGCAGATTCAGCTCAAAGGAACTGGCCTGACAGATATATTTCGAGATATTTCTTCTTCTTGTTGTTCTTCTTCTGCACAGCTAAGCTGGAAGTGGCATTTGCGGCTCGCACTAGTGCAGAGTTATCTCAAAGAAAGGGGCCACGGTGTTTCTGTATCTCTATTATGTTGGTGCGGCTTCGGAACTTTTAAATATCCCGATATATCTCGAAAACTACGCTTCTGATCAAAAAATATCATAGAACATAAATTGTAGGAAACATAATTCTCTACAAAAAACGTCTCTTAACATTTTGCCATAGCTCGCTTCGTTTCCGAGATATTTGCAGATTCAGCTCAAAGGAACTGGCCTGACGGACATATTTCGAGATATTTCTTCTTCTTGTTGTTCTTCTTCTGCACAGCTAAACTGGAAGTGGCATTTCAGCTCGCACTAGTGCAGAGTTATCTCAAAGAAAGGGGCCACGGTGTTTCTGTATCTCTATTATGTTGGTGCGGCTTCGGAACTTTTAAATATCCCGATATATCTCGAAAACTACGCTTCTGATCAAAAAATATCATAGAACATAAATTGTAGGAAACATAATTCTCTACAAAAAACGTCTCTTAACATTTTGCCATAGCTCGCTTCGTTTCCGAGATATTTGCAGATTCAGCTCAAAGGAACTGGCCTGACGGACATATTTCGAGATATTTCTTCTTCTTGTTGTTCTTCTTCTGCACAGCTAAACTGGAAGTGGCATTTCAGCTCGCAATAGTGCAGAGTTATCTCAAAGAGAGGGGCCACGGTGTTTCTGTATCTCTATTATGTTGGTGCGGCTTCGGAACTTTTAAATATCTTGATATATCTCGAGAACTACGCATCTGATCAAAAAATATCATAGAAGATAAAAAGTAGGAAACTTAATTCTCTACAAAAAAGGTCTCTTAACATTTTGCCATAGCTCGCTTCGTTTCCGAGATATTTGCAGATTTATCTCAAGGGAAGGGGCCTGACGGACATATTTCGAGATATTTCTTCTTCTTGTTGTTCTTCTTCTGCACAGCTAAGCTGGAAGTGGCATTTGCGGCTCGCACTAGTGCAGAGTTATCTCAAAGAAAGGGGCCACGGTGTTTCTGTATCTCTATTATGTTGGTGCGGCTTCGGAACTTTTAAATATCTCGATATATCTCGAAAACTACGCTTCTGATCAAAAAATATCATAGAACATAAATTGTAGGAAACATAATTCTCTACAAAAAAGGTCTCTTAACATTTTGCCATAGCTCTCTTCGTTTCCGAGATATTTGCAGATTTATCTCAAGGGAAGGGGCCTGACGGACATATTTCGAGATATTTCTTCTTCTTGTTATTCTTCTTCTGCACAGCTAAGCTGGAAGTGGCATTTGCAGCTCGCAATAGTGCAGAGTTATCTCAAAGAAAGGGGCCACGGTGTTTCTGTATCTCTATTATGTTGGTGCGGCTTTGGAACTTTTAAATATCTTGATATATCTCGAGAACTACGCATCTGATCAAAAGATATCATAGAAGATAAAAAGTAGAAAACGTAATTCTCTACAAAAAAGGTCTCTTAACATTTTGCCATAGCTCGCTTCGTTTCCGAGATATTTGCAGATTTATCTCAAGGGAAGGGGCCTGACGGACATATTTCGAGATATTTCTTCTTCTTGTTGTTCTTCTTCTGCACAGCTAAGCTGGAAGTGGCATTTGCGGCTCGCACTAGTGCAGAGTTATCTCAAAGAAAGGGGCCACGGTGTTTCTGTATCTCTATTATGTTGGTGCGGCTTCGGAACTTTTAAATATCTCGATATATCTCGAAAACTACGCTTCTGATTAAAAAATATCATAGAACATAAATTGTAGGAAACATAATTCTCTACAAAAAACGTCTCTTAACATTTTGCCATAGCTCGCTTCGTTTCCGAGATATTTGCAGATTCAGCTCAAAGGAACTGGCCTGGCGGACATATTTCGAGATATTTCTTCTTCTTGTTGTTCTTCCTCTGCACAGCTAAGCTGGAAGTGGCATTGGCAGCTCGCAATAGTGCAGAGTTATCTCAAAGAAAGGGGCCACGGTGTTTCTGTATCTCTATTATGTTGGTGCGGCTTCGGAACTTTTAAATATCTTGATATATCTCGAGAACTACGCACCTGATCAAAAAATATCATAGAACATAAAAAGTAGGAAACTGAATTCTCTACAAAAAAGGTCTCTTAACATTTTGCCATAGCTCGCTTCGTTTCCGAGATATTTGCAGATTTATCTCAAGGGAAGGGGCCTGACGGACATATTTCGAGATATTTCTTCTTCTTGTTGTTCTTCTTCTGCACAGCTAAGCTGGAAGTGGCATTTGCAGCTCGCAATAGTGCAGAGTTATCTCAAAGAAAGGGGCCGCGGTGTTTCTGTATCTCCATTATGTTGGTGCGGCTTCGGAACTTTTAAATATCTCGATATATCTCGAAAACTACGCTTCTGATCAAAAAATATCATAGAACATAAATTGTAGGAAACATAATTCTCTACAAAAAACATCTCTTAACATTTTGCCATAGCTCGCTTCGTTTCCGAGATATTTGCAGATTCAGCTCAAAGGAACTGGCCTGACGGACATATTTCGAGATATTTCTTCTTCTTGTTGTTCTTGCTCTGCACAGCTAAGCTGGAAGTGGCATTTGCAGCTCGCAATAGTGCAGAGTTATCTCAAAGAAAGGGGCCACGGTGTTTCTGTATCTCTATTATGTTGGTGCGGCTTCGGAACTTTTAAATATCTCGATATATCTCGGAAACTACGCTTCTGATCAAAAAATATCATAGAACATAAATTGTAGGAAACATAATTCCCTACAAAAAAGGTCTCTTAACATTTTGCCATAGCTCGCTTCGTTTCCGAGATATTTGCAGATTTATCTCAAGGGAAGGGGCCTAACGGACATATTTCGAGATATTTCTTCTTCTTGTTGTTCTTCTTCTGCACAGATAAGCTGGAAGTGGCATTTGCAGCTCGCAATAGTGCAGAGTTATCTCAAAGAAAGGGGCCACGGTGTTTCTGTATCTCTATTATGTTGGTGCGGCTTCGGAACTTTTAAATATCTTGATATATCTCGAGAACTGCGCATCTGATCAAAAAATATCATAGAACATAAAAAGTAGGAAACTTAATTCTCTACAAAAAAGGTCTCTTAACATTTTGCCATAGCTCGCTTCGTTTCCGAGATATTTGCAGATTTATCTCAAGGGAAGGGGCCTGACGGACATATTTCGAGATATTTCTTCTTCTTGTTGTTCTTTTTCTGCACAGCTAAGCTGGAAGTGGCATTTGCAGCTCGCAATAGTGCAGAGTTATCTCAAAGAAGGGGGCCACGGTGTTTCTGTATCTCTATTATGTTGGTGCGGCTTCGGAACTTTTAAATATCTTGATATATCTCGAGAACTACGCATCTGATCAAAAAATATCAGAGAACATAAAAAGTAGAAAACTTAATTCTCTACAGAAAAGGTCTCTCAACATTTTGCCATAGCTCTCTTCGTTTCCGAGATATTTGCAGATTTATCTCAAGGGAAGGGGCCTGACGGACATATTTCGAGATATTTCTTATTCTTGTTGTTCTTCTTCTGCACAGCTAAGCTGGAAGTGGCATTTGCAGCTCGCAATAGTGCAGAGTTATCTCAAAGAAAGGGGCCACGGTGTTTCTGTATCTCTATTATGTTGGTGCGGCTTCGGAACTTTTAAATATCTCGATATATCTCGAAAACTACGCTTCTGATCAAAAAATATCATAGAACATAAAAAGTAGGAAACTTAATTCTCTACAAAAAAGGTCTCTCAACATTTTGCCATTGCTCGCTTCGTTTCCGAGATATTTGCAGATTTATCTCAAGAGAAGGGGCCTAACGGACATATTTCGAGATATTTCTTCTTCTTGTTGTTCTTCTTCTGCACAGCTAAGCTGGAAGTGGCATTTCAGCTCGCAATAGTGCAGAGTTATCTCAAAGGGAGGGGCCACGGTGTTTCTGTATCTCTATTATGTTGGTGCGGCTTCGGAACTTTTAAATATCTCGATATATCTCGAAAACTACGCTTCTGATCAAAAAATATCATAGAACATAAATTGTAGGAAACATAATTCTCTACAAAAAACGTCTCTTAACATTTTGCCATAGCTCGCTTCGTTTCCGAGATATTTGCAGATTCAGCTCAAAGGAACTGGCCTGACAGATATATTTCGAGATATTTCTTCTTCTTGTTGTTCTTCTTCTGCACAGCTAAGCTGGAAGTGGCATTTACAGCTCGCAATAGTGCAGAGTTAGCTCAAAGAGAGGGGCCACGGTGTTTCTGTATCTCTATTATGTTGGTGCGGCTTCGGAACTTTTAAATATCTTGATATATCTCGAGAACTACGCATCTGATCAAAAAATATCATAGAACATAAAAAGTAGAAAACTTAATTCTCTACAGAAAAGGTCTCTCAACATTTTGCCATAGCTCTCTTCGTTTCCGAGATATTTGCAGATTTATCTCAAGGGAAGGGGCCTGACGGACATATTTCGAGATATTTCTTATTCTTGTTGTTCTTCTTCTGCACAGCTAAGCTGGAAGTGGCATTTGCAGCTCGCAATAGTGCAGAGTCATCTCAAAGAAAGGGGCCACGGTGTTTCTGTATCTCTATTATGTTGGTGCGGCTTCGGAACTTTTAAATATCTTGATATATCTCGAGAACTACGCATCTGATCAAAAAATATCATAGAACATAAAAAGTAGAAAACTTAATTCTCTACAAAAACGGTCTCTTAACATTTTGCCATAGCTCGCTTCGTTTCCGAGATATTTGCAGATTTATCTCAAGGGAAGGGGCCTGACGGACATATTTCGAGATATTTCTTCTTCTTGTTGTTCTTCTTCTGTACAGCTAAGCTGGAAGTGGCATTTGCAGCTCGCAATAGTGCAGAGTTATCTCAAAGAAAGGGGCCACGGTGTTTCTGTATCTCTATTATGTTGGTGCGGCTTCGGAACTTTTAAATATCTTGATATATCTCGAGAACTACGCATCTGATCAAAAAATATCATAGAAGATGAAAAGTAGGAAACTTAATTCTCTACAAAAAAGGTCTCTTAACATTTTGCCATAGCTCTCTTCGTTTCCGAGATATTTGCTGATTTATCTCAAGGGAAGGGGCCTGACGGACATATTTCGAGATATTTCTTCTTCTTGTTGTTCTTCTTCTGCACAGCTAAGCTGGAAGTGGCATTTGCAGCTCGCAATAGTGCAGAGTTATCTCAAAGAAAGGGGCCACGGTGTTTCTGTATCTCTATTATGTTGGTGCGGCTTCGGAACTTTTAAATATCTTGATATATCTCGAGAACTACGCATCTGATCAAAAAATATCATAGAACATAAAAAGTAGGAAACTTAATTCTCTACCAAAAAGGTCTCTCAACATTTTGCCATTGCTCGCTTCGTTTCCGAGATATTTGCAGATTTATCTCAAGGGAAGGGGCCTAACGGACATATTTCGAGATATTTCTTCTTCTTGTTGTTCTTCTTCTGCACAGCTAAACTGGAAGTGGCATTTCAGCTCGCAATAGTGCAGAGTTATCTCAAAGAGAGGGGCCACGGTGTTTCTGTATCTCTATTATGTTGGTGCGGCTTCGGAACTTTTAAATATCTTGATATATCTCGAGAACTACGCATCTGATCAAAAAATATCATAGAAGATAAAAAGTAGGAAACTTAATTCTCTACAAAAAAGGTCTCTTAACATTTTGCCATAGCTCGCTTCGTTTCCGAGATATTTGCAGATTTATCTCAAGGGAAGGGGCCTGACGGACATATTTCGAGATATTTCTTCTTCTTGTTGTTCTTCTTCTGCACAGCTAAGCTGGAAGTGGCATTTGCGGCTCGCACTAGTGCAGAGTTATCTCAAAGAAAGGGGCCACGGTGTTTCTGTATCTCTATTATGTTGGTGCGGCTTCGGAACTTTTAAATATCTCGATATATCTCGAAAACTACGCTTCTGATCAAAAAATATCATAGAACATAAATTGTAGGAAACATAATTCTCTACAAAAAAGGTCTCTTAACATTTTGCCATAGCTCTCTTCGTTTCCGAGATATTTGCAGATTTATCTCAAGGGAAGGGGCCTGACGGACATATTTCGAGATATTTCTTCTTCTTGTTATTCTTCTTCTGCACAGCTAAGCTGGAAGTGGCATTTGCAGCTCGCAATAGTGCAGAGTTATCTCAAAGAAAGGGGCCACGGTGTTTCTGTATCTCTATTATGTTGGTGCGGCTTTGGAACTTTTAAATATCTTGATATATCTCGAGAACTACGCATCTGATCAAAAGATATCATAGAAGATAAAAAGTAGAAAACTTAATTCTCTACAAAAAAGGTCTCTTAACATTTTGCCATAGCTCGCTTCGTTTCCGAGATATTTGCAGATTTATCTCAAGGGAAGGGGCCTGACGGACATATTTCGAGATATTTCTTCTTCTTGTTGTTCTTCTTCTGCACAGCTAAGCTGGAAGTGGCATTTGCGGCTCGCACTAGTGCAGAGTTATCTCAAAGAAAGGGGCCACGGTGTTTCTGTATCTCTATTATGTTGGTGCGGCTTCGGAACTTTTAAATATCTCGATATATCTCGAAAACTACGCTTCTGATTAAAAAATATCATAGAACATAAATTGTAGGAAACATAATTCTCTACAAAAAACGTCTCTTAACATTTTGCCATAGCTCGCTTCGTTTCCGAGATATTTGCAGATTCAGCTCAAAGGAACTGGCCTGGCGGACATATTTCGAGATATTTCTTCTTCTTGTTGTTCTTCCTCTGCACAGCTAAGCTGGAAGTGGCATTGGCAGCTCGCAATAGTGCAGAGTTATCTCAAAGAAAGGGGCCACGGTGTTTCTGTATCTCTATTATGTTGGTGCGGCTTCGGAACTTTTAAATATCTTGATATATCTCGAGAACTACGCACCTGATCAAAAAATATCATAGAACATAAAAAGTAGGAAACTGAATTCTCTACAAAAAAGGTCTCTTAACATTTTGCCATAGCTCGCTTCGTTTCCGAGATATTTGCAGATTTATCTCAAGGGAAGGGGCCTGACGGACATATTTCGAGATATTTCTTCTTCTTGTTGTTCTTCTTCTGCACAGCTAAGCTGGAAGTGGCATTTGCAGCTCGCAATAGTGCAGAGTTATCTCAAAGAAAGGGGCCGCGGTGTTTCTGTATCTCCATTATGTTGGTGCGGCTTCGGAACTTTTAAATATCTCGATATATCTCGAAAACTACGCTTCTGATCAAAAAATATCATAGAACATAAATTGTAGGAAACATAATTCTCTACAAAAAACATCTCTTAACATTTTGCCATAGCTCGCTTCGTTTCCGAGATATTTGCAGATTCAGCTCAAAGGAACTGGCCTGACGGACATATTTCGAGATATTTCTTCTTCTTGTTGTTCTTGCTCTGCACAGCTAAGCTGGAAGTGGCATTTGCAGCTCGCAATAGTGCAGAGTTATCTCAAAGAAAGGGGCCACGGTGTTTCTGTATCTCTATTATGTTGGTGCGGCTTCGGAACTTTTAAATATCTCGATATATCTCGGAAACTACGCTTCTGATCAAAAAATATCATAGAACATAAATTGTAGGAAACATAATTCCCTACAAAAAAGGTCTCTTAACATTTTGCCATAGCTCGCTTCGTTTCCGAGATATTTGCAGATTTATCTCAAGGGAAGGGGCCTAACGGACATATTTCGAGATATTTCTTCTTCTTGTTGTTCTTCTTCTGCACAGATAAGCTGGAAGTGGCATTTGCAGCTCGCAATAGTGCAGAGTTATCTCAAAGAAAGGGGCCACGGTGTTTCTGTATCTCTATTATGTTGGTGCGGCTTCGGAACTTTTAAATATCTTGATATATCTCGAGAACTGCGCATCTGATCAAAAAATATCATAGAATATAAAAAGTAGGAAACTTAATTCTCTACAAAAAAGGTCTCTTAACATTTTGCCATAGCTCGCTTCGTTTCCGAGATATTTGCAGATTTATCTCAAGGGAAGGGGCCTGACGGACATATTTCGAGATATTTCTTCTTCTTGTTGTTCTTCTTCTGCACAGCTAAGCTGGAAGTGGCATTTGCAGCTCGCAATAGTGCAGAGTTATCTCAAAGAAGGGGGCCACGGTGTTTCTGTATCTCTATTATGTTGGTGCGGCTTCGGAACTTTTAAATATCTTGATATATCTCGAGAACTACGCATCTGATCAAAAAATATCAGAGAACATAAAAAGTAGAAAACTTAATTCTCTACAGAAAAGGTCTCTCAACATTTTGCCATAGCTCTCTTCGTTTCCGAGATATTTGCAGATTTATCTCAAGGGAAGGGGCCTGACGGACATATTTCGAGATATTTCTTATTCTTGTTGTTCTTCTTCTGCACAGCTAAGCTGGAAGTGGCATTTGCAGCTCGCAATAGTGCAGAGTTATCTCAAAGAAAGGGGCCACGGTGTTTCTGTATCTCTATTATGTTGGTGCGGCTTCGGAACTTTTAAATATCTTGATATATCTCGAGAACTACGCATCTGATCAAAAAATATCATAGAACATAAAAAGTAGGAAACTTAATTCTCTACAAAAACGGTCTCTTAACATTTTGCCATAGCTCGCTTCGTTTCCGAGATATTTGCAGATTTATCTCAAGGGAAGGGGCCTGACGGACATATTTCGAGATATTTCTTCTTCTTGTTGTTCTTCTTCTGCACATCTAAGCTGGAAGTGGCATTTGCAGCTCGCAATAGTGCAGAGTTATCTCAAAGAAAGGGGCCACGGTGTTTCTGTATTTCTATTATGTTGGTGCGGCTTCGGAACTTTTAAATATCTTGATATATCTCGAGAACTACGCATCTGATCAAAAAATATCATAGAACATAAAAAGTAGGAAACTTAATTCTCTACAAAAAAGGTCTCTTAACATTTTGCCATAGCTCGCTTCGTTTCCGAGATATTTGCAGATTTATCTCAAGGGAAGGGGCCTGACGGACATATTTCGAGATATTTCTTCTTCTTGTTGTTCTTCTTCTGCACAGCTAAGCTGGAAGTGGCATTTGCAGCTCGCAATAGTGCAGAGTTATCTCAAAGAAGGGGGCCACGGTGTTTCTGTATCTCTATTATGTTGGTGCGGCTTCGGAACTTTTAAATATCTTGATATATCTCGAGAACTACGCATCTGATCAAAAAATATCATAGAACATAAAAAGTAGGAAACTTAATTCTCTACAGAAAAGGTCTCTCAACATTTTGCCATAGCTCTCTTCGTTTCCGAGATATTTGCAGATTTATCTCAAGGGAAGGGGCCTGACGGACATATTTCGAGATATTTCTTATTCTTGTTGTTCTTCTTCTGCACAGCTAAGCTGGAAGTGGCATTTGCAGCTCGCAATAGTGCAGAGTTATCTCAACGAAAGGGGCCACGGTGTTTCTGTATCTCTATTATGTTGGTGCGGCTTCGGAACTTTTAAATATCTTGATATATCTCGAAAACTACGCATCTGATCAAAAAATATCATAGAACATAAAAAGTAGGAAACTTAATTCTCTACAAAAACGGTCTCTTATCATTTTGCCATAGCTCGCTTCGTTTCCGAGATATTTGCAGATTTATCTCAAGGGAAGGGGCCTGACGGACATATTTCGAGATATTTCTTCTTCTTGTTGTTCTTCTTTTGCACAGCTAAGCTGGAAGTGGCATTTGCAGCTCGCAATAGTGCAGAGTTATCTCAAAGAAAGGGGCCACGGTGTTTCTGTATCTCTATTATGTTGGTGCGGCTTCGGAACTTTTAAATATCTTGATATATCTCGAAAACTACGCTTCTGATCAAAAAATATCGTAGAACATAAATTGTAGGAAACATAATTCTCTACAAAAAACGTCTCTTAATATTTTGCCATAGCTCTCTTCGTTTCCGAGATATTTGCAGATTCAGCTCAAAGGAACTGGCCTGACGGACATATTTCGAGATATTTCTTCTTCTTGTTGTTCTTCTTCTGCACAGCTAAGCTGGAAGTGGCATTTACAGCTCGCAATAGTGCAGAGTTATCTCAAAGAGAGGGGCCACGGTGTTTCTGTATCTCTATTATGTTGGTGCGGCTTCGGAACTTTTAAATATCTTGATATATCTCGAGAACTACGCATCTGATCAAAAAATATCATAGAAGATAAAAAGTAGGAAACTTAATTCTCTACAAAAACGGTCTCTTAATATTTTGCCATAGCTCAGTTGGTTTCCGAGATATTTGCAGATTTATCTCAAGGGAAGTGGCCTGACGGACATATTTCGAGATATTTCTTCTTCTTGTTGTTCTTCTTCTGCACAGCTAAGCTGGAAGTGGCATTTGCGGCTCGCACTAGTGCTGAGTTATCTCAAAGAAAGGGGCCACGGTGTTTCTGTATCTCTATTATGTTGGTGCGGCTTCGGAACTTTTAAATATCTCGATATATCTCGAAAACTACGCTTCTGATCAAAAAATATCATAGAACATAAATTGTAGGAAACATAATTCTCTACAAAAAAGGTCTCTCAACATTTTGCCATAGCTCACTTCGTTTCCGAGATATTTGCAGATATATCTCAAGGGAAGGGGCCTGACGGACATATTTCGAGATATTTCTTCTTCTTGTTGTTCTTCTTCTGCACAGCTAAGCTGGAAGTGGCATTTCCAGCTCGCAATAGTGCAGAGTTATCTCAAAGAGAGGGGCCACGGTGTTTCTGTATCTCTATTATGTTGGTGCGGCTTCGGAACTTTTAAATATCTTGATATATCTCGAGAACTACGCATCTGATCAAAAAATATCATACAAGATAAAAAGTAGGAAACCTAATTCTCTACAAAAAAGGTCTCTTAACATTTTGCCATAGCTCGCGTCGTTTCCGAGATATTTGCAGATTTATCTCAAGGGAAGGGGCCTGACGGACATATTTCGAGATATTTCTTCTTCTTGTTGTTCTTCTTCTGCACAGCTAAGCTGGAAGTGGCATTTGCGGCTCGCACTAGTGCAGAGTTATCTCAAAGAAAGGGGCCACGGTGTTTCTGTATCTCTATTATGTTGGTGCGGCTTCGGAACTTTTAAATATCTCGATATATCTCGAAAACTACGCTTCTGATCAAAAAATATCATAGAACATAAAAAGTAGGAAACTTAATTCTCTACAAAAAAGGTCTCTCAACATTTTGCCATTGCTCGCTTCGTTTCCGAGATATTTGCAGATTTATCTCAAGAGAAGGGGCCTAACGGACATATTTCGAGATATTTCTTCTTCTTGTTGTTCTTCTTCTGCACAGCTAAGCTGGAAGTGGCATTTCAGCTCGCAATAGTGCAGAGTTATCTCAAAGGGAGGGGCCACGGTGTTTCTGTATCTCTATTATGTTGGTGCGGCTTCGGAACTTTTAAATATCTCGATATATCTCGAAAACTACGCTTCTGATCAAAAAATATCATAGAACATAAATTGTAGGAAACATAATTCTCTACAAAAAACGTCTCTTAACATTTTGCCATAGCTCGCTTCGTTTCCGAGATATTTGCAGATTCAGCTCAAAGGAACTGGCCTGACGGATATATTTCGAGATATTTCTTCTTCTTGTTGTTCTTCTTCTGCACAGCTAAGCTGGAAGTGGCATTTACAGCTCGCAATAGTGCAGAGTTAGCTCAAAGAGAGGGGCCACGGTGTTTCTGTATCTCTATTATGTTGGTGCGGCTTCGGAACTTTTAAATATCTTGATATATCTCGAGAACTACGCATCTGATCAAAAAATATCATAGAAGATAAAAAGTAGGAAACTTAATTCTCTACAAAAAAGGTCTCTCAACATTTTGCCATAGCTCTCTTCGTTTCCGAGATATTTGCAGATTTATCTCAAGGGAAGGGGCCTGACGGACATATTTCGAGATATTTCTTCTTCTTGTTATTCTTCTTCTGCACAGCTAAGCTGGAAGTGGCATTTGCAGCTCGCAATAGTGCAGAGTTATCTCAAAGAAAGGGGCCACGGTGTTTCTGTATCTCTATTATGTTGGTGCGGCTTTGGAACTTTTAAATATCTTGATATATCTCGAGAACTACGCATCTGATCAAAAAATATCATAGAAGATAAAAAGTAGGAAACTTAATTCTCTACAAAAAAGGTCTCTTAACATTTTGCCATAGCTCGCTTCGTTTCCGAGATATTTGCAGATTTATCTCAAGGGAAGGGGCCTGACGGACATATTTCGAGATATTTCTTCTTCTTGTTGTTCTTCTTCTGCACAGCTAAGCTGGAAGTGGCATTTGCGGCTCGCACTAGTGCAGAGTTATCTCAAAGAAAGGGGCCACGGTGTTTCTGTATCTCTATTATGTTGGTGCGGCTTCGGAACTTTTAAATATCCCGATATATCTCGAAAACTACGCTTCTGATCAAAAAATATCATAGAACATAAATGGTAGGAAACATAATTCTCTACAAAAAACGTCTCTTAACATTTTGCCATAGCTCGCTTCGTTTCCGAGATATTTGCAGATTCAGCTCAAAGGAACTGGCCTGACGGACATATTTCGAGATATTTCTTCTTCTTGTTGTTCTTCCTCTGCACAGCTAAGCTGGAAGTGGCATTTGCAGCTCGCAATAGTGCAGAGTTATCTCAAAGAAAGGGGCCACGGTGTTTCTGTATCTTTATTATGTTGGTGCGGCTTCGGAACTTTTAAATATCTCGATATATCTCGAAAACTACGCTTCTGATCAAAAAATATCATAGAACATAAATTGTAGGAAACATAATTCTCTACAAAAAAGGTCTCTTAACATTTTGCCATAGCTCGCTTCGTTTCCGAGATATTTGCAGATATATCTCAAGGGAAGGGGCCTGACGGACATATTTCGAGATATTTCTTCTTCTTGTTGTTCTTCTTCTGCACAGCTAAGCTGGAAGTGGCATTTGCGGCTCGCACTAGTGCAGAGTTATCTCAAAGAAAGGGGCCACGGTGTTTCTGTATCTCCATTATGTTGGTGCGGCTTCGGAACTTTTAAATATCTGGATATATCTCGAAAACTACGCTTCTGATCAAAAAATATCATAGAACATAAATTGTAGGAAACATAATTCTCTACAAAAAACGTCTCTTAACATTTTGCCATAGCTCGCTTCGTTTCCGAGATATTTGCAGATTCAGCTCAAAGGAACTGGCCTGACGGACATATTTCGTGATATTTCTTCTTCTTGTTGTTCTTCCTCTGCACAGCTAAGCTGGAAGTGGCATTTGCAGCTCGCAATAGTGCAGAGTTATCTCAAAGAAAGGGGCCACGGTGTTTCTGTATCTCTATTATGTTGGTGCGGCTTCGGAACTTTTAAATATCTCGATATATCTCGAAAACTACGCTTCTGATCAAAAAATATCATAGAACATAAATTGTAGGAAACATAATTCTCTACAAAAAAGGTCTCTCAACATTTTGCCATAGCTCGCTTCGTTTCCGAGATATTTGCAGATTTATCTCAAGGGAAGGGGCCTGACGGACATATTTCGAGATATTTCTTCTTCTTGTTGTTCTTCTTCTGCACAGCTAAGCTGGAAGTGGCATTTGCAGCTCGCAATAGTGCAGAGTTATCTCAAAGAAAGGGGCCGCGGTGTTTCTGTATCTCTATTATGTTGGTGCGGCTTCGGAACTTTTAAATATCTTGATATATCTCGAGAACTACGCATCTGATCAAAAAATATCATAGAACATAAAAAGTAGGAAACTTAATTCTCTACAAAAAAGGTCTCTTAACATTTTGCCATAGCTCGCTTCGTTTCCGAGATATTTGCAGATTTATCTCAAGGGAAGGGGCCTGACGGACATATTTCGAGATATTTCTTCTTCTTGTTGTTCGTCTTCTGCACAGCTAAGCTGGAAGTGGCATTTGCGGCTCGCACTAGTGCAGAGTTATCTCAAAGAAAGGGGCCACGGTGTTTCTGTATCTCTATTATGTTGGTGCGGCTTCGGAACTTTTAAATATCTCGATATATCTCGAAAACTACGCTTCTGATCAAAAAATATCATAGAACATAAATTGTAGGAAACATAATTCTCTACAAAAAAGGTCTCTTAACATTTTGCCATAGCTCGCTTCGTTTCCGAGATATTTGCAGATATATCTCAATCGAAGGGGCCTGACGGACATATTTCGAGATATTTCTTCTTCTTGTTGTTCTTCTTCTGCACAGCTAAGCTGGAAGTGGCATTTACAGCTCGCAGTAGTGCAGAGTTATCTCAAAGAAAGGGGCCACGGTGTTTCTGTATCTCTATTATGTTGGTGCGGCTTCGGAACTTTTAAATATCTTGATATATCTCGAGAACTACGCATCTGATCAAAAAATATCATAGAACATAAAAAGTAGGAAGCTTAATTCTCTACAAAAAAGGTCTCTTAACATTTTGCCATAGCTCTCTTCGTTTCCGAGATATTTCCAGATTTATCTCAAGGGAAGGGGCCTGACGGACATATTTCGAGATATTTCTTCTTCTTGTTGTTCTTCTTCTGCACAGCTAAGCTGGAAGTGGCATTTACAGCTCGCAATAGTGCAGAGTTATCTCAAAGAAAGGGGCCACGGTGTTTCTGTATCTCTATTATGTTGGTGCGGCTTCGGAACTTTTAAATATCTGGATATATCTCGAGAACTACGCATCTGATCAAAAAATATCATAGAACATGAAAAGTAGGAAACTTAATTCTCTACAAAAAAGGTCTCTTAACATTTTGCCATAGCTCTCTTCGTTTCCGAGATATTTGCAGATTTATCTCAAGGGAAGGGGCCTGACGGACATATTTCGAGATATTTCTTCTTCTTGTTGTTCTTCTTCTGCACAGCTAAGCTGGAAGTGGCATTTGCAGCTCGTAATAGTGCAGAGTTATCTCAAAGAGAGGGGCCACGGTGTTTCTGTATCCCTATTATGTTGGTGCGGCTTCGGAACTTTTAAATATCTTGATATATCTCGAGAACTACGCATCTGATCAAAAAATATCATAGAACATAAAAAGTAGGAAACTTAATTCTCTACAAAAAAGGTCTCTTAACATTTTGCCATAGCTCGCTTCGTTTCCGAGATATTTGCAGATTTATCTCAAGGGAAGGGGCCTAACGGACATATTTCGAGATATTTCTGCTTCTTGTTGTTCTTCTTCTGCACAGCTAAACTGGAAGTGGCATTTCCAGCTCGCAATAGTGCAGAGTTATCTCAAAGAGTGGGGCCACGGTGTTTCTGTATCCCTATTATGTTGGTGCGGCTTCGGAACTTTTAAATATCTTGATATATCTCGAGAACTACGCATCTGATCAAAAAATATCATAGAACATAAAAAGTAGAAAACTTAATTCTCTACAAAAAAGGTCTCTTAACATTTTGCCATAGCTCGCTTCGTTTCCGAGATATTTGCAGATTTATCTCAAGGGAAGGGGCCTGACGGACATATTTCGAGATATTTCTTCTTCTTGTTGTTCGTCTTCTGCACAGCTAAGCTGGAAGTGGCATTTGCGGCTCGCACTAGTGCAGAGTTATCTCAAAGAAAGGGGCCACGGTGTTTCTGTATCTCTATTATGTTGGTGCGGCTTCGGAACTTTTAAATATCTCGATATATCTCGAAAACTACGCTTCTGATCAAAAAATATCATAGAACATAAATTGTAGGAAACATAATTCTCTACAAAAAAGGTCTCTTAACATTTTGCCATAGCTCGCTTCGTTTCCGAGATATTTGCAGATATATCTCAATGGAAGGGGCCTGACGGACATATTTCGAGATATTTCTTCTTCTTGTTGTTCTTCTTCTGCACAGCTAAGCTGGAAGTGGCATTTACAGCTCGCAGTAGTGCAGAGTTATCTCAAAGAAAGGGGCCACGGTGTTTCTGTATCTCTATTATGTTGGTGCGGCTTCGGAACTTTTAAATATCTTGATATATCTCGAGAACTACGCATCTGATCAAAAAATATCATAGAACATAAAAAGTAGGAAGCTTAATTCTCTACAAAAAAGGTCTCTTAACATTTTGCCATAGCTCTCTTCGTTTCCGAGATATTTCCAGATTTATCTCAAGGGAAGGGGCCTGACGGACATATTTCGAGATATTTCTTCTTCTTGTTGTTCTTCTTCTGCACAGCTAAGCTGGAAGTGGCATTTACAGCTCGCAATAGTGCAGAGTTATCTCAAAGAAAGGGGCCACGGTGTTTCTGTATCTCTATTATGTTGGTGCGGCTTCGGAACTTTTAAATATCTGGATATATCTCGAGAACTACGCATCTGATCAAAAAATATCATAGAACATGAAAAGTAGGAAACTTAATTCTCTACAAAAAAGGTCTCTCAACATTTTGCCATAGCTCTCTTCGTTTCCGAGATATTTGCAGATTTATCTCAAGGGAAGGGGCCTGACGGACATATTTCGAGATATTTCTTCTTCTTGTTATTCTTCTTCTGCACAGCTAAGCTGGAAGTGGCATTTGCAGCTCGCAATAGTGCAGAGTTATCTCAAAGAAAGGGGCCACGGTGTTTCTGTATCTCTATTATGTTGGTGCGGCTTTGGAACTTTTAAATATCTTGATATATCTCGAGAACTACGCATCTGATCAAAAAATATCATAGAAGATAAAAAGTAGGAAACTTAATTCTCTACAAAAAAGGTCTCTTAACATTTTGCCATAGCTCGCTTCGTTTCCGAGATATTTGCAGATTTATCTCAAGGGAAGGGGCCTGACGGACATATTTCGAGATATTTCTTCTTCTTGTTGTTCTTCTTCTGCACAGCTAAGCTGGAAGTGGCATTTGCGGCTCGCACTAGTGCAGAGTTATCTCAAAGAAAGGGGCCACGGTGTTTCTGTATCTCTATTATGTTGGTGCGGCTTCGGAACTTTTAAATATCCCGATATATCTCGAAAACTACGCTTCTGATCAAAAAATATCATAGAACATAAATGGTAGGAAACATAATTCTCTACAAAAAACGTCTCTTAACATTTTGCCATAGCTCGCTTCGTTTCCGAGATATTTGCAGATTCAGCTCAAAGGAACTGGCCTGACGGACATATTTCGAGATATTTCTTCTTCTTGTTGTTCTTCCTCTGCACAGCTAAGCTGGAAGTGGCATTTGCAGCTCGCAATAGTGCAGAGTTATCTCAAAGAAAGGGGCCACGGTGTTTCTGTATCTCTATTATGTTGGTGCGGCTTCGGAACTTTTAAATATCTCGATATATCTCGAAAACTACGCTTCTGATCAAAAAATATCATAGAACATAAATTGTAGGAAACATAATTCTCTACAAAAAAGGTCTCTTAACATTTTGCCATAGCTCGCTTCGTTTCCGAGATATTTGCAGATATATCTCAAGGGAAGGGGCCTGACGGACATATTTCGAGATATTTCTTCTTCTTGTTGTTCTTCTTCTGCACAGCTAAGCTGGAAGTGGCATTTGCGGCTCGCACTAGTGCAGAGTTATCTCAAAGAAAGGGGCCACGGTGTTTCTGTATCTCCATTATGTTGGTGCGGCTTCGGAACTTTTAAATATCTCGATATATCTCGAAAACTACGCTTCTGATCAAAAAATATCATAGAACATAAATTGTAGGAAACATAATTCTCTACAAAAAACGTCTCTTAACATTTTGCCATAGCTCGCTTCGTTTCCGAGATATTTGCAGATTCAGCTCAAAGGAACTGGCCTGACGGACATATTTCGTGATATTTCTTCTTCTTGTTGTTCTTCCTCTGCACAGCTAAGCTGGAAGTGGCATTTGCAGCTCGCAATAGTGCAGAGTTATCTCAAAGAAAGGGGCCACGGTGTTTCTGTATCTCTATTATGTTGGTGCGGCTTCGGAACTTTTAAATATCTCGATATATCTCGAAAACTACGCTTCTGATCAAAAAATATCATAGAACATAAATTGTAGGAAACATAATTCTCTACAAAAAAGGTCTCTCAACATTTTGCCATAGCTCGCTTCGTTTCCGAGATATTTGCAGATTTATCTCAAGGGAAGGGGCCTGACGGACATATTTCGAGATATTTCTTCTTCTTGTTGTTCTTCTTCTGCACAGCTAAGCTGGAAGTGGCATTTGCAGCTCGCAATAGTGCAGAGTTATCTCAAAGAAAGGGGCCGCGGTGTTTCTGTATCTCTATTATGTTGGTGCGGCTTCGGAACTTTTAAATATCTTGATATATCTCGAGAACTACGCATCTGATCAAAAAATATCATAGAACATAAAAAGTAGGAAACTTAATTCTCTACAAAAAAGGTCTCTTAACATTTTGCCATAGCTCGCTTCGTTTCCGAGATATTTGCAGATTTATCTCAAGGGAAGGGGCCTGACGGACATATTTCGAGATATTTCTTCTTCTTGTTGTTCGTCTTCTGCACAGCTAAGCTGGAAGTGGCATTTGCGGCTCGCACTAGTGCAGAGTTATCTCAAAGAAAGGGGCCACGGTGTTTCTGTATCTCTATTATGTTGGTGCGGCTTCGGAACTTTTAAATATCTCGATATATCTCGAAAACTACGCTTCTGATCAAAAAATATCATAGAACATAAATTGTAGGAAACATAATTCTCTACAAAAAAGGTCTCTTAACATTTTGCCATAGCTCGCTTCGTTTCCGAGATATTTGCAGATATATCTCAATCGAAGGGGCCTGACGGACATATTTCGAGATATTTCTTCTTCTTGTTGTTCTTCTTCTGCACAGCTAAGCTGGAAGTGGCATTTACAGCTCGCAGTAGTGCAGAGTTATCTCAAAGAAAGGGGCCACGGTGTTTCTGTATCTCTATTATGTTGGTGCGGCTTCGGAACTTTTAAATATCTTGATATATCTCGAGAACTACGCATCTGATCAAAAAATATCATAGAACATAAAAAGTAGGAAGCTTAATTCTCTACAAAAAAGGTCTCTTAACATTTTGCCATAGCTCTCTTCGTTTCCGAGATATTTCCAGATTTATCTCAAGGGAAGGGGCCTGACGGACATATTTCGAGATATTTCTTCTTCTTGTTGTTCTTCTTCTGCACAGCTAAGCTGGAAGTGGCATTTACAGCTCGCAATAGTGCAGAGTTATCTCAAAGAAAGGGGCCACTGTGTTTCTGTATCTCTATTATGTTGGTGCGGCTTCGGAACTTTTAAATATCTGGATATATCTCGAGAACTACGCATCTGATCAAAAAATATCATAGAACATGAAAAGTAGGAAACTTAATTCTCTACAAAAAAGGTCTCTTAACATTTTGCCATAGCTCTCTTCGTTTCCGAGATATTTGCAGATTTATCTCAAGGGAAGGGGCCTGACGGACATATTTCGAGATATTTCTTCTTCTTGTTGTTCTTCTTCTGCACAGCTAAGCTGGAAGTGGCATTTGCAGCTCGTAATAGTGCAGAGTTATCTCAAAGAGAGGGGCCACGGTGTTTCTGTATCCCTATTATGTTGGTGCGGCTTCGGAACTTTTAAATATCTTGATATATCTCGAGAACTACGCATCTGATCAAAAAATATCATAGAACATAAAAAGTAGGAAACTTAATTCTCTACAAAAAAGGTCTCTTAACATTTTGCCATAGCTCGCTTCGTTTCCGAGATATTTGCAGATTTATCTCAAGGGAAGGGGCCTAACGGACATATTTCGAGATATTTCTGCTTCTTGTTGTTCTTCTTCTGCACAGCTAAACTGGAAGTGGCATTTCCAGCTCGCAATAGTGCAGAGTTATCTCAAAGAGAGGGGCCACGGTGTTTCTGTATCCCTATTATGTTGGTGCGGCTTCGGAACTTTTAAATATCTTGATATATCTCGAGAACTACGCATCTGATCAAAAAATATCATAGAACATAAAAAGTAGAAAGTTAATTCTCTACAAAAAAGGTCTCTTAACATTTTGCCATAGCTCGCTTCGTTTCCGAGATATTTGCAGATTCACCTCAAAGGAACTGGCCTGACGGACATATTTCGAGATATTTCTTCTTCTTGTTGTTCTTCCTCTGCACAGCTAAGCTGGAAGTGGCATTTGCAGCTCGCAATAGTGCAGAGTTATCTCAAAGAAACGGGCCACGGTGTTTCTGTATCTCTATTATGTTGGTGCGGCTTCGGAACTTTTAAATATCTTGATATATCTCGAAAACTACGCGTCTGATCAAAAAATATCATAGAACATAAAAAGTAGGAAACATAATTCTCTACAAAAACGGTCTCTTAACATTTTGCCATAGCTCGCTTCGTTTCCGAGATATTTGCAGATATATCTCAAGGGAAGGGGCCTGACGGACATATTTCGAGATATTTCTTCTTCTTGTTGTTCTTCTTCTGCACAGCTAAGCTGGAAGTGGCATTTGCGGCTCGCACTAGTGCACAGTTATCTCAAAGAAAGGGGCCACGGTGTTTCTGTATCTCTATTATGTTGGTGCGTCTTCGGAACTTTTAAATATCTCGATATATCTCGAAAAGTACGCTTCTGATCAAAAAATATCATAGAACATAAATTGTAGGAAACATAATTCTCTACAAAAAAGGTCTCTTAACATTTTGCCATAGCTCGCTTCGTTTCCGAGATATTTGCAGATTTATCTCAAGGGAAGGGGCCTAACGGACATATTTCGAGATATCTCTTCTTCTTGTTGTTCTTCTTCTGCACAGCTAAGCTGGAAGTAGCATTTGCGGCTCGCACTAGTGCAGAGTTATCTCAAAGAAAGGGGCCACGGTGTTTCTGTATCCCTATTATGTTGGTGCGGCTTCGGAACTTTTAAATATCTCGATATATCTCGAAAACTACGCTTCTGATCAAAAAATATCATACAACATAAATTGTAGGAAACATAATTGTCTACAAAAAAGGTCTCTTAACATTTTGCCATAGCTCGCTTCGTTTCCGAGATATTTGCAGATATATCTCAAGGGAAGGGGCCTGACGGACATATTTCGAGATATTTCTTCTTCTTGTTGTTCTTCTTCTGCACAGCTAAGCTGGAAGTGGCATTTACAGCTCGCAATAGTGCAGAGTTATCTCAAAGAAAGGGGCCACGGTGTTTCTGTATCTCTATTATGTTGGTGCGGCTTCGGAACTTTTAAATATCTTGATATATCTCGAGAACTACGCATCTGATCAAAAAATAAAATAGAACATAAAAAGTAGGAAACTTAATTCTCTACAAAAAAGGTCTCTTAACATTTTGCCATAGCTCGCTTCGTTTCCGAGATATTTGCAGATTCAGCTCAAAGGAACTGGCATGACGGACATATTTCGAGATATTTCTTCTTCTTGTTGTTCTTCCTCTGCACAGCTAAGCTGGAAGTGGCATTTGCAGCTAGCAATAGTGCAGAGTTATCTTAAAGAAAGGGGCCACGGTGTTTCTGTATCTCTATTATGTTGGTGCGGCTTCGGAACTTTTAAATGTCTTGATATATCTCGAGAACTACGCATCTGATCAAAAAATATCATAGAACATGAAAAGTAGGAAACTTAATTCTCTACAAAAAAGGTCTCTTAACATTTTGCCATAGCTCGCTTCGTTTCCGAGATATTTGCAGATTTATCTCAAGGGAAGGGGCCTGACGGACATATTTCGAGATATTTCTTCTTCTTGTTGTTCTTCTTCTGCACAGCTAAGCTGGAAGTGGCATTTGCGGCTCGCACTAGTGCAGAGTTATCTCAAGGAAAGGGGCCACGGTGTTTCTGTATCCCTATTATGTTGGTGCGGCTTCGGAACTTTTAAATATCTCGATATATCTCGAAAACTACGCTTCTGATCAAAAAATATCATAGAACATAAATTGTAGGAAACATAATTCTCTACAAAAAACGTCTCTTAACATTTTGCCATAGCTCGCTTCGTTTCCGAGATATTTGCAGATTCAGCTCAAAGGAACGGGCCTGACGGACATATTTCGAGATACTTCTTCTTCTTGTTGTTCTTCCTCTGCACAGCTAAGCTGGAAGTGGCATTTGCAGCTCGCAATAGTGCAGAGTTATCTCAAAGAAAGGGGCCACGGTGTTTCTGTATCTCTATTATGATGGTGCGGCTTCGGAACTTTTAAATATCTTGATATATCTCGAGAACTACGCATCTGATCAAAAAATATCATAGAACATAAAAAGTAGGAAACTTAATTCTCTACAAAAAAGGTTTCTTAACATTTTGCCATAGCTCGCTTCGTTTCCGAGATATTTGCAGATATATCTCAAGGGAAGGGGCCTGACGGACATATTTCGAGATATTTCTTCTTCTTGTTGTTCTTCTTCTGCACAGCTAAGCTGGAAGTGGCATTTGCAGCTCGCAATAGTGCAGAGTTATCTCAAAGAAAGGGGCCACGGTGTTTCTGTATCTCTATTATGTTGGTGCGGCTTCGGAACTTTTAAATATCTTGATATATCTCGAAAACTACGCGTCTGATCAAAAAATATCATAGAACATAAAAAGTAGGAAACATAATTCTCTACAAAAACGGTCTCTTAACATTTTGCCATAGCTCGCTTCGTTTCCGAGATATTTGCAGATATATCTCAAGGGAAGGGGCCTGACGGACATATTTCGAGATATTTCTTCTTCTTGTTGTTCTTCTTCTGCACAGCTAAGCTGGAAGTGGCATTTGCGGCTCGCACTAGTGCACAGTTATCTCAAAGAAAGGGGCCACGGTGTTTCTGTATCTCTATTATGTTGGTGCGTCTTCGGAGCTTTTAAATATCTCGATATATCTCGAAAAGTACGATTCTGATCAAAAAATATCATAGAACATTAATTGTAGGAAACATAATTCTCTACAAAAAACGTCTCTTAACATTTTGCTATAGCTCGCTTCGTTTCCGAGATATTTGCAGATTCAGCTCAAAGGAACTGGCCTGACGGACATATTTCGAGATATTTCTTCTTCTTGTTGTTCTTCCTCTGCACAGCTAAGCTGGAAGTGGCATTTGCAGCTCGCAATAGTGCAGAGTTATCTCAAAGAGAGGGGCGACGGTGTTTCTGTATCTATATTATGTTGGTGCGGCTTCGGAACTTTTAAGTATCTTGATATATCTCGAAAACTACGCTTCTGATCAAAAAATATCATACAACATAAATTGTAGGAAACATAATTCTCTACAAAAAAGGTCTCTTAACATTTTGCCATAGCTCGCTTCGTTTCCGAGATATTTGCAGATATATCTCAAGGGAAGGGGCCTGACGGACATATTTCGAGATATTTCTTCTTCTTGTTGTTCTTCCTCTGCACAGCTAAGCTGGAAGTGGCATTTGCAGCTCGCAATAGTGCAGAGTTATCTCAAAGAGAGGGGCGACGGTGTTTCTGTATCTATATTATGTTGGTGCGGCTTCGGAACTTTTAAGTATCTTGATATATCTCGAAAACTACGCTTCTGATCAAAAAATATCATACAACATAAATTGTAGGAAACATAATTCTCTACAAAAAACGTCTCTTAACATTTTGCTATAGCTCGCTTCGTTTCCGAGATATTTGCAGATTCAGCTCAAAGGAACTGGCCTGACGGACATATTTCGAGATATTTCTTCTTCTTGTTGTTCTTCCTCTGCACAGCTAAGCTGGAAGTGGCATTTGCAGCTCGCAATAGTGCAGAGTTATCTCAAAGAGAGGGGCGACGGTGTTTCTGTATCTATATTATGTTGGTGCGGCTTCGGAACTTTTAAGTATCTTGATATATCTCGAAAACTACGCTTCTGATCAAAAAATATCATACAACATAAATTGTAGGAAACATAATTCTCTACAAAAAACGTCTCTTAACATTTTGCTATAGCTCGCTTCGTTTCCGAGATATTTGCAGATTCAGCTCAAGGGAAGGGGCCTGACGGACATATTCCGAGATATTTCTTCTTCTTGTTGTTCCTCTTCTGCACAGCTAAGCTGGAAGTGGCATTTGCAGGTCGCAATAGTGCAGAGTTATCTCAAAGAAAGGGGCCACGGTGTTTCTGTATCTCTATTATGTTGGTGCGGCTTCGGAACTTTTAAATATCTCGATATATCTCGAAAACTACGCATCTGATCAAAAAATATCATAGAACATAAAAAGTAGGAATCCTAATTTTCTACAAAAAAGGTCTCTTAACATTTTGCCGTAGGTCGCTTCGTTTCCGAGATATTTGCAGATTTATCTCAAGGGAAGGGGCCTGACGGACATATTTCCAGATATTTCTTCTTCTTGTTGTTCTTCTTCTGCACAGCTAAGCTGGAAGTGGCATTTGCAGCTCGCAATAGTGCAGAGTTATCTCAAAGAAAGGGGCCACGGTGTTTCTGTATCTCTATTATGATGGTGCGGCTTCGGAACTTTTAAATATCTTGATATATCTCGAGAACTACGCATCTGATCAAAAAATATCGTAGAACATAAAAAGTAGGAAACTTAATTCTCTACAAATAAGGTCTCTTAACATTTTGCGATAGCTCGCTTGGTTTCCGAGATATTTGCAGATTTATCTCAAGGGAAGGGGCCTGACGGACATATTTCGAGATATTTCTTCTTCTTGTTGTTCTTCTTCTGCACAGCTAAGCTGGAAGTGGCATTTGCAGCTCGCAATAGTGCAGAGTTACCTCAAAGAAAGGGGCCACGGTGTTTCTGTATCTCTATTATGTTGGTGCGGCTTCGGAACTTTTAAATATCTTGATATATCTCGAGAACTACGCATCTGATCAAAAAATATCATAGAACATAAAAAGTAGGAAACTTAATTCTCTACAAAAAAGGTCTCTTAATATTTTGCCATAGCTCGCTTCGTTTCCGAGATATTTGCAGATTTATCTCAAGGGAAGGGGCCTGACGGACATATTTCGAGATATTTCTTCTTCTTGTTGTTCTTCTTCTGCACAGCTAAGCTGGAAGTGGCATTTGCAGCTCGCAATAGTGCAGAGTTATCTCAAAGAAAGGGGCCACGGTGTTTCTGTACCTCTATTATGTTGGTGCAGCTTCGGAGCTTTTAAATATCTTGATATATCTCGAGAACTACGCAGCTGATCAAAAAATATCATAGAACATAAAAAGTAGGAAACTTAATTCTCTACTAAAAAGGTCTCTTAACATTTTCCCATAGCTGGCATCGTTTCCGAGATATTTGCAGATTTAGCTCAAGGGAAGGGGCCTGACGGACATATTCCGAGATATTTCTTCTTCTTGTTGTTCCTCTTCTGCACAGCTAAGCTGGAAGTGGCATTTGCAGCTCGCAATAGTGCAGAGTTATCTCAAAGAAAGGGGCCACGGTGTTTCTGTATCTCTATTATGTTGGTGCGGCTTCGGAACTTTTAAATATCTTGATATATCTCGAGAACTACGCATCTGATCAAAAAATATCGTAGAACATAAAAAGTAGGAAACTTAATTCTCTACAAATAAGGTCTCTTAACATTTTGCCATAGCTCGCTTCGTTTCCGAGATATTTGCAGATTTATCTCAAGGGAAGGGGCCTGACGGACATATTTCGAGATATTTCTTCTTCTTGTTGTTCCTCTTCTGCACAGCTAAGCTGGAAGTGGCATTTGCAGGTCGCAATAGTGCAGAGTTATCTCAAAGAAAGGGGCCACGGTGTTTCTGTATCTCTATTATGTTGGTGCGGCTTCGGAACTTTTAAATATCTTGATATATCTCGAGAACTACGCATCTGATCAAAAAATATCGTAGAACATAAAAAGTAGGAAACTTAATTCTCTACAAATAAGGTCTCTTAACATTTTGCGATAGCTCGCTTGGTTTCCGAGATATTTGCAGATTTATCTCAAGGGAAGGGGCCTGACGGACATATTTCGAGATATTTCTTCTTCTTGTTGTTCTTCTTCTGCACAGCTAAGCTGGAAGTGGCATTTGCAGCTCGCAATAGTGCAGAGTTTCCTCAAAGAAAGGGGCCACGGTGTTTCTGTATCTCTATTATGTTGGTGCGGCTTCGGAACTTTTAAATATCTTGATATATCTCGAGAACTACGCATCTAATCAAAAAATATCATAGAACATAAAAGGTAGGAAACTTAATTCTCTACAAAAAAGGTCTCTTAATATTTTGCCATAGCTCGCTTCGTTTCCGAGATATTTGCAGATTTATCTCAAGGGAAGGGGCCTGACGGACATATTTCGAGATATTTCTTCTTCTTGTTGTTCTTCTTCTGCACAGCTAAGCTGGAAGTGGCATTTGCAGCGCAGAATAGTGCAGAGTTATCTCAAAGAAAGGGTCCACGGTGTTTCTGTATCTCTATTATGTTGGTGCGGCTTCGGAACTTTTAAATATCTTGATATATCTCGAGAACTACGCATCTGTTCAAAAAATATCATAGAACATAAAAAGTAGGAATCCTAATTTTCTACAAAAAAGGTCTCTTAACATTTTGCCGTAGCTCGCTTCGTTTCCGAGATATTTGCAGATTTATCTCAAGGGAAGGGGCCTGACGGACATATTTCCAGATATTTCTTCTTCTTGTTGTTCTTCTTCTGCACAGCTAAGCTGGAAGTGGCATTTGCAGCTCGCAATAGTGCAGAGTTATCGCAAAGAAAGGGGCCACGGTGTTTCTGTATCTCTATTATGTTGGTGCGGCTTCGGAACTTTTAAATATCTTGATATATCTCGAGAACTACGCATCTGATCAAAAAATATCATAGAACATAAAAAGTGGGAAACCTAATTTTCTACAAAAAAGGTCTCTTAACATTTTGCTGTAGCTCGCTTCGTTTCCGAGATATTTGGAGATTTATCTCAAGGGAAGGGGCCTGACGGACATATTTCGAAATATTTCTTATTCTTGTTGTTCTTCTTCTGCACAGCTAAGCTGGAAGTGGCATTTGCAGCTCGCAATAGTACAGAGTTATCTCAAAGAAAGGGGCCACGGTGTTTCTGTACCTCTATTATGTTGGTGCAGCTTCGGAGCTTTTAAATATCTTGATATATCTCGAGAACTACGCATCTGATGAAAACATATCTTAGAACATAAAAAGTAGGAAACTTAATTCTCTACAAAAAAGGTCTCTTAATATTTTGCCATAGCTCGCTTCGTTTCCGAGATATTTGCAGATTTATCTCAAGGGAAGGGGCCTGACGGACATATTTCGAGATATTTCTTCTTCTTGTTGTTCTTCTTCTGCACCGCTAAGCTGGAAGTGGCATTTGCAGCGCGCAATAGTGCAGAGTTATCTCAAAGAAAGGGTCCACGGTGTTTCTGTATCTCTATTATGTTGGTGCGGCTTCGGAACTTTTAAATATCTTGATATATCTCGAGAACTACGCATCTGTTCAAAAAATATCATAGAACATAAAAAGTAGGAAACCTAATTTTCTACAAAAAAGGTCTCTTAACATTTTGCCGTAGCTCGCTTCGTTTCCGAGATATTTGCAGATTTATCTCAAGGGAAGGGGCCTGACGGACATATTTCGAGATATTTCTTCTTCTTGTTGTTCTTCTTCTGCACAGCTAAGCTGGAAGTGGCATTTGCAGCGCGCAATAGTGCAGAGTTATCTCAAAGAAACGGGCCACGGTGTTTCTGTATCTCTATTATGTTGGTGCGGCTTCGGAACTTTTAAATATCTTGATATATCTCGAGAACTACGCATCTGATCAAAAAATATCATAGAAGATAAAAAGTAGGAAACTTAATTCCCTACAAAAAAGGTCTCTTAACATTTTGCCATAGCTCGCTTCGTTTCCGAGATATTTGCAGATTTATCTCAAGGGAAGGGGCCTAACGGACATATTTCGAGATATTTCTTCTTCTTGTTGTTCTTCTTCTGCACAGCTAAGCTGGAAGTAGCATTTGCGGCTCGCACTAGTGCAGAGTTATCTCAAAGAAAGGGGCCACGGTGTTTCTGTATCCCTATTATGTTGGTGCGGCTTCGGAACTTTTAAATATCTCGATATATCTCGAAAACTACGCTTCTGATCAAAAAATATCATACAACATAAATTGTAGGAAACATAATTGTCTACAAAAAAGGTCTCTTAACATTTTGCCATAGCTCGCGTCGTTTCCGAGATATTTGCAGATATATCTCAAGGGAAGGGGCCTGACGGACATATTTCGAGATATTTCTTCTTCTTGTTGTTCTTCTTCTGCACAGCTAAGCTGGAAGTCGCATTTACAGCTCGCAATAGTGCAGAGTTATCTCAAAGAAAGGGGCCACGGTGTTTCTGTATCTCTATTATGTTGGTGCGGCTTCGGAACTTTTAAATATCTTGATATATCTCGAGAACTACGCATCTGATCAGAAAATATCATAGAAGATAAAAAGTAGGAAACTTAATTCTCTACAAAAAAGTTCTCTTAACCTTTTTGCCATAGCTCGCTTCGTTTCCGAGATATTTGCAGATTTATCTCAAGGGAAGGGGCCTGACGGACATATTTCCAGATATTTCTTCTTCTTGTTGTTCTTCTTCTGCACAGCTAAGCTGGAAGTGGCATTTGCAGTTCGCAATAGTGCAGAGTTATCGCAAAGAAAGGGGCCACGGTGTTTCTGTATCTCTATTATGTTGGTGCGGCTTCGGAACTTTTAAATATCTTGATATATCTCGAGAACTACGCATCTGATCAAAAAATATCATAGAACATAAAAAGTGGGAAACCTAATTTTCTACAAAAAAGGTCTCTTAACATTTTGCTGTAGCTCGCTTCGTTTCCGAGATATTTGGAGATTTATCTCAAGGGAAGGGGCCTGACGGACATATTTCGAAATATTTCTTATTCTTGTTGTTCTTCTTCTGCACAGCTAAGCTGGAAGTGGCATTTGCAGCTCGCAATAGTACAGAGTTATCTCAAAGAAAGGGGCCACGGTGTTTCTGTACCTCTATTATGTTGGTGCAGCTTCGGAGCTTTTAAATATCTTGATATATCTCGAGAACTACGCATCTGATGAAAACATATCTTAGAACATAAAAAGTAGGAAACTTAATTCTCTACAAAAAAGGTCTCTTAATATTTTGCCATAGCTCGCTTCGTTTCCGAGATATTTGCAGATTTATCTCAAGGGAAGGGGCCTGACGGACATATTTCGAGATATTTCTTCTTCTTGTTGTTCTTCTTCTGCACAGCTAAGCTGGAAGTAGCATTTGCGGCTCGCACTAGTGCAGAGTTATCTCAAAGAAAGGGGCCACGGTGTTTCTGTATCCCTATTATGTTGGTGCGGCTTCGGAACTTTTAAATATCTCGATATATCTCGAAAACTACGCTTCTGATCAAAAAATATCATACAACATAAATTGTAGGAAACATAATTGTCTACAAAAAAGGTCTCTTAACATTTTGCCATAGCTCGCGTCGTTTCCGAGATATTTGCAGATATATCTCAAGGGAAGGGGCCTGACGGACATATTTCGAGATATTTCTTCTTCTTGTTGTTCTTCTTCTGCACAGCTAAGCTGGAAGTCGCATTTACAGCTCGCAATAGTGCAGAGTTATCTCAAAGAAAGGGGCCACGGTGTTTCTGTATCTCTATTATGTTGGTGCGGCTTCGGAACTTTTAAATATCTTGATATATCTCGAGAACTACGCATCTGATCAAAAAATATCATAGAACATAAAAAGTGGGAAACCTAATTTTCTACAAAAAAGGTCTCTTAACATTTTGCTGTAGCTCGCTTCGTTTCCGAGATATTTGGAGATTTATCTCAAGGGAAGGGGCCTGACGGACATATTTCGAAATATTTCTTATTCTTGTTGTTCTTCTTCTGCACAGCTAAGCTGGAAGTGGCATTTGCAGCTCGCAATAGTACAGAGTTATCTCAAAGAAAGGGGCCACGGTGTTTCTGTACCTCTATTATGTTGGTGCAGCTTCGGAGCTTTTAAATATCTTGATATATCTCGAGAACTACGCATCTGATGAAAACATATCTTAGAACATAAAAAGTAGGAAACTTAATTCTCTACAAAAAAGGTCTCTTAATATTTTGCCATAGCTCGCTTCGTTTCCGAGATATTTGCAGATTTATCTCAAGGGAAGGGGCCTGACGGACATATTTCGAGATATTTCTTCTTCTTGTTGTTCTTCTTCTGCACCGCTAAGCTGGAAGTGGCATTTGCAGCGCGCAATAGTGCAGAGTTATCTCAAAGAAAGGGTCCACGGTGTTTCTGTATCTCTATTATGTTGGTGCGGCTTCGGAACTTTTAAATATCTTGATATATCTCGAGAACTACGCATCTGTTCAAAAAATATCATAGAACATAAAAAGTAGGAAACCTAATTTTCTACAAAAAAGGTCTCTTAACATTTTGCCGTAGCTCGCTTCGTTTCCGAGATATTTGCAGATTTATCTCAAGGGAAGGGGCCTGACGGACATATTTCGAGATATTTCTTCTTCTTGTTGTTCTTCTTCTGCACAGCTAAGCTGGAAGTGGCATTTGCAGCGCGCAATAGTGCAGAGTTATCTCAAAGAAACGGGCCACGGTGTTTCTGTATCTCTATTATGTTGGTGCGGCTTCGGAACTTTTAAATATCTTGATATATCTCGAGAACTACGCATCTGATCAAAAAATATCATAGAAGATAAAAAGTAGGAAACTTAATTCCCTACAAAAAAGGTCTCTTAACATTTTGCCATAGCTCGCTTCGTTTCCGAGATATTTGCAGATTTATCTCAAGGGAAGGGGCCTAACGGACATATTTCGAGATATTTCTTCTTCTTGTTGTTCTTCTTCTGCACAGCTAAGCTGGAAGTAGCATTTGCGGCTCGCACTAGTGCAGAGTTATCTCAAAGAAAGGGGCCACGGTGTTTCTGTATCCCTATTATGTTGGTGCGGCTTCGGAACTTTTAAATATCTCGATATATCTCGAAAACTACGCTTCTGATCAAAAAATATCATACAACATAAATTGTAGGAAACATAATTGTCTACAAAAAAGGTCTCTTAACATTTTGCCATAGCTCGCGTCGTTTCCGAGATATTTGCAGATATATCTCAAGGGATGGGGCCTGACGGACATATTTCGAGATATTTCTTCTTCTTGTTGTTCTTCTTCTGCACAGCTAAGCTGGAAGTCGCATTTACAGCTCGCAATAGTGCAGAGTTATCTCAAAGAAAGGGGCCACGGTGTTTCTGTATCTCTATTATGTTGGTGCGGCTTCGGAACTTTTAAATATCTCGATATATCTCCAAAACTACGCTTCTGATCAAAAAATATCATAGAACATTAATTGTAGGAAACATAATTCTCTACAAAAAACGTCTCTTAACATTTTGCCATAGCTCGCTTCGTTTCCGAGATATTTGCAGATTCAGCTCAAAGGAACTGGCCTGACGGACATATTTCGAGATATTTCTTCTTCTTGTTGTTCTTCCTCTGCACAGCTAAGCTGGAAGTGGCATTTGCAGCTCGCAATAGTGCAGAGTTATCTCAAAGAAAGGGGCCACGGTGTTTCTGTATCTCTATTATGTTGACGCGGCTTCGGAACTTTTAAATATCTTGATATATCTCGAGAACTACGCATCTGATCAAAAAATATCATACTACATAAAAAGTAGGAAACTTAATTCTCTACAAGAAAGGTCTCTAAACATTTTGCCATAGCTCGCTTCGTTTCCGAGATATTTGCAGATTTATCTCAAGGGAAGGGGCCTGACGGACATATTTCGAGATATTTCTTCTTCTTGTTGTTCTTCTTCTGCACAGCTAAGCTGGAAGTGGCATTTGCAGCTCGCACTAGTGCAGAGTTATCTCAAAGAAAGGGGCCACGGTGTTTCTGTATATCTATTATGTTGGTGCGGCTTCGGAACTTTTAAATATCTCGATATATCTCGAAAACTACGCTTCTGACCAAAAAATATCTTAGAATATAAAAAGTAGGAAACTTAATTCTCTACAAAAAAGGTCTCTTAACATTTTGCCATAGCTCGCTTCGTTTCCGAGATATTTGCAGATTTATCTCAAGGGAAGGGGCCTAACGGACATATTTCGAGATATTCCTTCTTCTTGTTGTTCTTCTTCTGCACAGCTAAACTGGAAGTGGCATTTCCAGCTCGCAATAGTGCAGAGTTATCTCAAACAGAGGGGCCACGGTGTTTCTGTATCTCTATTATGTTGGTGCGGCTTCGGAACTTTTAAATATCTTGATATATCTCGAGAACTACGCATCTGATCAAAAAATATCATAGAAGATAAAAAGTAGGAAACTTAATTCCCTACAAAAAAGGTCTCTTAACATTTTGCCATAGCTCGCTTCGTTTCCGAGATATTTGCAGATTTATCTCAAGGGAAGGGGCCTGACGGACATATTTCGAGATATTTCTTCTTCTTGTTGTTCTTCTTCTGCACAGCTAAGCTGGAAGTGGCATTTGCAGCGCGCAATAGTGCAGAGTTATCTCAAAGAAACGGGCCACGGTGTTTCTGTATCTCTATTATGTTGGTGCGGCTTCGGAACTTTTAAATATCTTGATATATCTCGAGAACTACGCATCTGATCAAAAAATATCATAGAAGATAAAAAGTAGGAAACTTAATTCCCTACAAAAAAGGTCTCTTAACATTTTGCCATAGCTCGCTTCGTTTCCGAGATATTTGCAGATTTATCTCAAGGGAAGGGGCCTAACGGACATATTTCCAGATATTTCTTCTTCTTGTTGTTCTTCTTCTGCACAGCTAAGCTGGAAGTAGCATTTGCGGCTCGCACTAGTGCAGAGTTATCTCAAAGAAAGGGGCCACGGTGTTTCTGTATCCCTATTATGTTGGTGCGGCTTCGGAACTTTTAAATATCTCGATATATCTCGAAAACTACGCTTCTGATCAAAAAATATCATACAACATAAATTGTAGGAAACATAATTGTCTACAAAAAAGGTCTCTTAACATTTTGCCATAGCTCGCGTCGTTTCCGAGATATTTGCAGATATATCTCAAGGGATGGGGCCTGACGGACATATTTCGAGATATTTCTTCTTCTTGTTGTTCTTCTTCTGCACAGCTAAGCTGGAAGTCGCATTTACAGCTCGCAATAGTGCAGAGTTATCTCAAAGAAAGGGGCCACGGTGTTTCTGTATCTCTATTATGTTGGTGCGGCTTCGGAACTTTTAAATATCTCGATATATCTCCAAAACTACGCTTCTGATCAAAAAATATCATAGAACATTAATTGTAGGAAACATAATTCTCTACAAAAAACGTCTCTTAACATTTTGCCATAGCTCGCTTCGTTTCCGAGATATTTGCAGATTCAGCTCAAAGGAACTGGCCTGACGGACATATTTCGAGATATTTCTTCTTCTTGTTGTTCTTCCTCTGCACAGCTAAGCTGGAAGTGGCATTTGCAGCTCGCAATAGTGCAGAGTTATCTCAAAGAAAGGGGCCACGGTGTTTCTGTATCTCTATTATGTTGACGCGGCTTCGGAACTTTTAAATATCTTGATATATCTCGAGAACTACGCATCTGATCAAAAAATATCATACTACATAAAAAGTAGGAAACTTAATTCTCTACAAGAAAGGTCTCTAAACATTTTGCCATAGCTCGCTTCGTTTCCGAGATATTTGCAGATTTATCTCAAGGGAAGGGGCCTGACGGACATATTTCGAGATATTTCTTCTTCTTGTTGTTCTTCTTCTGCACAGCTAAGCTGGAAGTGGCATTTGCAGCTCGCACTAGTGCAGAGTTATCTCAAAGAAAGGGGCCACGGTGTTTCTGTATATCTATTATGTTGGTGCGGCTTCGGAACTTTTAAATATCTCGATATATCTCGAAAACTACGCTTCTGACCAAAAAATATCTTAGAATATAAAAAGTAGGAAACTTAATTCTCTACAAAAAAGGTCTCTTAACATTTTGCCATAGCTCGCTTCGTTTCCGAGATATTTGCAGATTTATCTCAAGGGAAGGGGCCTAACGGACATATTTCGAGATATTCCTTCTTCTTGTTGTTCTTCTTCTGCACAGCTAAACTGGAAGTGGCATTTCCAGCTCGCAATAGTGCAGAGTTATCTCAAACAGAGGGGCCACGGTGTTTCTGTATCTCTATTATGTTGGTGCGGCTTCGGAACTTTTAAATATCTTGATATATCTCGAGAACTACGCATCTGATCAAAAAATATCATAGAAGATAAAAAGTAGGAAACTTAATTCCCTACAAAAAAGGTCTCTTAACATTTTGCCATAGCTCGCTTCGTTTCCGAGATATTTGCAGATTTATCTCAAGGGAAGGGGCCTGACGGACATATTTCGAGATATTTCTTCTTCTTGTTGTTCTTCTTCTGCACAGCTAAGCTGGAAGTGGCATTTGCAGCGCGCAATAGTGCAGAGTTATCTCAAAGAAACGGGCCACGGTGTTTCTGTATCTCTATTATGTTGGTGCGGCTTCGGAACTTTTAAATATCTTGATATATCTCGAGAACTACGCATCTGATCAAAAAATATCATAGAAGATAAAAAGTAGGAAACTTAATTCCCTACAAAAAAGGTCTCTTAACATTTTGCCATAGCTCGCTTCGTTTCCGAGATATTTGCAGATTTATCTCAAGGGAAGGGGCCTAACGGACATATTTCGAGATATTTCTTCTTCTTGTTGTTCTTCTTCTGCACAGCTAAGCTGGAAGTAGCATTTGCGGCTCGCACTAGTGCAGAGTTATCTCAAAGAAAGGGGCCACGGTGTTTCTGTATCCCTATTATGTTGGTGCGGCTTCGGAACTTTTAAATATCTCGATATATCTCGAAAACTACGCTTCTGATCAAAAAATATCATACAACATAAATTGTAGGAAACATAATTGTCTACAAAAAAGGTCTCTTAACATTTTGCCATAGCTCGCGTCGTTTCCGAGATATTTGCAGATATATCTCAAGGGAAGGGGCCTGACGGACATATTTCGAGATATTTCTTCTTCTTGTTGTTCTTCTTCTGCACAGCTAAGCTGGAAGTCGCATTTACAGCTCGCAATAGTGCAGAGTTATCTCAAAGAAAGGGGCCACGGTGTTTCTGTATCTCTATTATGTTGGTGCGGCTTCGGAACTTTTAAATATCTCGATATATCTCCAAAACTACGCTTCTGATCAAAAAATATCATAGAACATAAATTGTAGGAAACATAATTCTCTACAAAAAACGTCTCTTAACATTTTGCCATAGCTCGCTTCGTTTCCGAGATATTTGCAGATTCAGCTCAAAGGAACTGGCCTGACGGACATATTTCGAGATATTTCTTCTTCTTGTTGTTCTTCCTCTGCACAGCTAAGCTGGAAGTGGCATTTGCAGCTCGCAATAGTGCAGAGTTATCTCAAAGAAAGGGGCCACGGTGTTTCTGTATCTCTATTATGTTGACGCGGCTTCGGAACTTTTAAATATCTTGATATATCTCGAGAACTACGCATCTGATCAAAAAATATCATACTACATAAAAAGTAGGAAACTTAATTCTCTACAAGAAAGGTCTCTAAACATTTTGCCATAGCTCGCTTCGTTTCCGAGATATTTGCAGATTTATCTCAAGGGAAGGGGCCTGACGGACATATTTCGAGATATTTCTTCTTCTTGTTGTTCTTCTTCTGCACAGCTAAGCTGGAAGTGGCATTTGCAGCTCGCACTAGTGCAGAGTTATCTCAAAGAAAGGGGCCACGGTGTTTCTGTATATCTATTATGTTGGTGCGGCTTCGGAACTTTTAAATATCTCGATATATCTCGAAAACTACGCTTCTGACCAAAAAATATCTTAGAATATAAAAAGTAGGAAACTTAATTCTCTACAAAAAAGGTCTCTTAACATTTTGCCATAGCTCGCTTCGTTTCCGAGATATTTGCAGATTTATCTCAAGGGAAGGGGCCTAACGGACATATTTCGAGATATTCCTTCTTCTTGTTGTTCTTCTTCTGCACAGCTAAACTGGAAGTGGCATTTCCAGCTCGCAATAGTGCAGAGTTATCTCAAACAGAGGGGCCACGGTGTTTCTGTATCTCTATTATGTTGGTGCGGCTTCGGAACTTTTAAATATCTTGATATATCTCGAGAACTACGCATCTGATCAAAAAATATCATAGAAGATAAAAAGTAGGAAACTTAATTCCCTACAAAAAAGGTCTCTTAACATTTTGCCATAGCTCGCTTCGTTTCCGAGATATTTGCAGATTTATCTCAAGGGAAGGGGCCTGACGGACATATTTCGAGATATTTCTTCTTCTTGTTGTTCTTCTTCTGCACAGCTAAGCTGGAAGTGGCATTTGCAGCGCGCAATAGTGCAGAGTTATCTCAAAGAAACGGGCCACGGTGTTTCTGTATCTCTATTATGTTGGTGCGGCTTCGGAACTTTTAAATATCTTGATATATCTCGAGAACTACGCATCTGATCAAAAAATATCATAGAAGATAAAAAGTAGGAAACTTAATTCCCTACAAAAAAGGTCTCTTAACATTTTGCCATAGCTCGCTTCGTTTCCGAGATATTTGCAGATTTATCTCAAGGGAAGGGGCCTAACGGACATATTTCGAGATATTTCTTCTTCTTGTTGTTCTTCTTCTGCACAGCTAAGCTGGAAGTAGCATTTGCGGCTCGCACTAGTGCAGAGTTATCTCAAAGAAAGGGGCCACGGTGTTTCTGTATCCCTATTATGTTGGTGCGGCTTCGGAACTTTTAAATATCTCGATATATCTCGAAAACTACGCTTCTGATCAAAAAATATCATACAACATAAATTGTAGGAAACATAATTGTCTACAAAAAAGGTCTCTTAACATTTTGCCATAGCTCGCGTCGTTTCCGAGATATTTGCAGATATATCTCAAGGGAAGGGGCCTGACGGACATATTTCGAGATATTTCTTCTTCTTGTTGTTCTTCTTCTGCACAGCTAAGCTGGAAGTCGCATTTACAGCTCGCAATAGTGCAGAGTTATCTCAAAGAAAGGGGCCACGGTGTTTCTGTATCTCTATTATGTTGGTGCGGCTTCGGAACTTTTAAATATCTCGATATATCTCCAAAACTACGCTTCTGATCAAAAAATATCATAGAACATAAATTGTAGGAAACATAATTCTCTACAAAAAACGTCTCTTAACATTTTGCCATAGCTCGCTTCGTTTCCGAGATATTTGCAGATTCAGCTCAAAGGAACTGGCCTGACGGACATATTTCGAGATATTTCTTCTTCTTGTTGTTCTTCCTCTGCACAGCTAAGCTGGAAGTGGCATTTGCAGCTCGCAATAGTGCAGAGTTATCTCAAAGAAAGGGGCCACGGTGTTTCTGTATCTCTATTATGTTGACGCGGCTTCGGAACTTTTAAATATCTTGATATATCTCGAGAACTACGCATCTGATCAAAAAATATCATACTACATAAAAAGTAGGAAACTTAATTCTCTACAAGAAAGGTCTCTAAACATTTTGCCATAGCTCGCTTCGTTTCCGAGATATTTGCAGATTTATCTCAAGGGAAGGGGCCTGACGGACATATTTCGAGATATTTCTTCTTCTTGTTGTTCTTCTTCTGCACAGCTAAGCTGGAAGTGGCATTTGCAGCTCGCACTAGTGCAGAGTTATCTCAAAGAAAGGGGCCACGGTGTTTCTGTATATCTATTATGTTGGTGCGGCTTCGGAACTTTTAAATATCTCGATATATCTCGAAAACTACGCTTCTGACCAAAAAATATCTTAGAATATAAAAAGTAGGAAACTTAATTCTCTACAAAAAAGGTCTCTTAACATTTTGCCATAGCTCGCTTCGTTTCCGAGATATTTGCAGATTTATCTCAAGGGAAGGGGCCTAACGGACATATTTCGAGATATTCCTTCTTCTTGTTGTTCTTCTTCTGCACAGCTAAACTGGAAGTGGCATTTCCAGCTCGCAATAGTGCAGAGTTATCTCAAACAGAGGGGCCACGGTGTTTCTGTATCTCTATTATGTTGGTGCGGCTTCGGAACTTTTAAATATCTTGATATATCTCGAGAACTACGCATCTGATCAAAAAATATCATAGAAGATAAAAAGTAGGAAACTTAATTCCCTACAAAAAAGGTCTCTTAACATTTTGCCATAGCTCGCTTCGTTTCCGAGATATTTGCAGATTTATCTCAAGGGAAGGGGCCTGACGGACATATTTCGAGATATTTCTTCTTCTTGTTGTTCTTCTTCTGCACAGCTAAGCTGGAAGTGGCATTTACAGCTCGCAATAGTGCAGAGTTATCTCAAAGAAAGGGGCCACGGTGTTTCTGTATCTCTATTATGTTGGCGCGGCTTCGGAACTTTTAAATATCTCGATATATCTCCAAAACTACGCTTCTGATCAAAAAATATCATAGAACATAAATTGTAGGAAACATAATTCTCTACAAAAAACGTCTCTTAACATTTTGCCATAGCTCGCTTCGTTTCCGAGATATTTGCAGATTCAGCTCAAAGGAACTGGCCTGACGGACATATTTCGAGATATTTCTTCTTCTTGTTGTTCTTCCTCTGCACAGCTAAGCTGGAAGTGGCATTTGCAGCTCGCAATAGTGCAGAGTTATCTCAAAGAAAGGGGCCACGGTGTTTCTGTATCTCTATTATGTTGACGCGGCTTCGGAACTTTTAAATATCTTGATATATCTCGAGAACTACGCATCTGATCAAAAAATATCATACTACATAAAAAGTAGGAAACTTAATTCTCTACAAGAAAGGTCTCTAAACATTTTGCCATAGCTCGCTTCGTTTCCGAGATATTTGCAGATTTATCTCAAGGGAAGGGGCCTGACGGACATATTTCGAGATATTTCTTCTTCTTGTTGTTCTTCTTCTGCACAGCTAAGCTGGAAGTGGCATTTGCAGCTCGCAATAGTGCAGAGTTATCTCAAAGAGAGGGGCGACGGTGTTTCTGTATCTCTATTATGTTGGTGCGGCTTCGGAACTTTTAAGTATCTTGATATATCTCGAAAACTACGCTTCTGATCAAAAAATATCATACAACATAAATTGTAGGAAACATAATTCTCTACAAAAAAGGTCTCTTAACATTTTGCCATAGCTCGCTTCGTTTCCGAGATATTTGCAGATATATCTCAAGGGAAGGGGCCTGACGGACATATTTCGAGATATTTCTTCTTCTTGTTGTTCTTCTTCTGCACAGCTAAGCTGGAAGTGGCATTTGCAGCTCGCACTAGTGCAGAGTTATCTCAAAGAAAGGGGCCACGGTGTTTCTGTATATCTATTATGTTGGTGCGGCTTCGGAACTTTTAAATATCTCGATATATCTCGAAAACTACGCTTCTGACCAAAAAATATCTTAGAATATAAAAAGTAGGAAACTTAATTCTCTACAAAAAAGGTCTCTTAACATTTTGCCATAGCTCGCTTCGTTTCCGAGATATTTGCAGATTTATCTCAAGGGAAGGGGCCTAACGGACATATTTCGAGATATTCCTTCTTCTTGTTGTTCTTCTTCTGCACAGCTAAACTGGAAGTGGCATTTCCAGCTCGCAATAGTGCAGAGTTATCTCAAACAGAGGGGCCACGGTGTTTCTGTATCTCTATTATGTTGGTGCGGCTTCGGAACTTTTAAATATCTTGATATATCTCGAGAACTACGCATCTGATCAAAAAATATCATAGAAGATAAAAAGTAGGAAACTTAATTCCCTACAAAAAAGGTCTCTTAACATTTTGCCATAGCTCGCTTCGTTTCCGAGATATTTGCAGATTTATCTCAAGGGAAGGGGCCTGACGGACATATTTCGAGATATTTCTTCTTCTTGTTGTTCTTCTTCTGCACAGCTAAGCTGGAAGTGGCATTTACAGCTCGCAATAGTGCAGAGTTATCTCAAAGAAAGGGGCCACGGTGTTTCTGTATCCCTATTATGTTGGTGCGGCTTCGGAACTTTTAAATATCTCGATATATCTCGAAAACTACGCTTCTGATCAAAAAATATCATAGAACATAAAAAGTAGGAAACTTAATTCTCTACAAAAAAGGTCTCTTAACATTTTGCCATAGCTCGCTTCGTTTCCGAGATATGTGCAGATTTATCTCAAGGGAAGGGGCCTGACGGACATATTTCGAGATATTTCTTCTTCTTGTTGTTCTTCTTCTGCACAGCTAAGCTGGAAGTGGCATTTGCGGCTCGCACTAGTGCAGAGTTATCTCAACGAAAGGGGCCACGGTGTTTCTGTATCTCTATTATGTTGGTGCGGCTTCGGAACTTTTAAATATCTCGATATATCTCGAAAACTACGCTTCTGATCAAAAAATATCATAGAACATAAATTGTAGGAAACATAATTCTCTACAAAAAAGGTCTCTTAACATTTTGCCATAGCTCGCTTCGTTTCCGAGATATTTGCAGATATATCTGAAGGGAAGGGGCCTGACGGACATATTTCGAGATATTTCTTCTTCTTGTTGTTCTTCTTCTGCACAGCTAAGCTGGAAGTGGCATTTACAGCTCGCAATAGTGCAGAGTTATCTCAAAGAAAGGGGCCACGGTGTTTCTGTATCTCTATTATGTTGGTGCGGCTTCGGAACTTTTAAATATCTCGATATATCTCCAAAACTACGCTTCTGATCAAAAAATATCATAGAACATAAATTGTAGGAAACATAATTCTCTACAAAAAACGTCTCTTAACATTTTGCCATAGCTCGCTTCGTTTCCGAGATGTTTGCAGATTCAGCTCAAAGGAACTGGCCTGACGGACATATTTCGAGATATTTCTTCTTCTTGTTGTTCTTCCTCTGCACAGCTAAGCTGCAAGTGGCATTTGCAGCTCGCAATAGTGCAGAGTTATCTCAAAGAAAGGGGCCACGGTGTTTCTGTATCTCTATTATGTTGACGCGGCTTCGGAACTTTTAAATATCTTGATATATCTCGAGAACTACGCATCTGATCAAAAAATATCATAGAACATAAAAAGTAGGAAACTTAATTCTCTACAAAAAAGGTCTCTTAACATTTTGCCATAGCTCGCTTCGTTTCCGAGATATTTGCAGATTTATCTCAAGGGAAGGGGCCTGACGGACATATTTCGAGATATTTCTTCTTCTTGTGGTTCTTCTTCTGCACAGCTAAGCTTGAAGTGGCATTTGCGGCTCGCACTAGTGCAGAGTTATCTCAACGAAAGGGGCCACGGTGTTTCTGTATCTCTATTATGTTGGTGCGGCTTCGGAACTTTTAAATATCTCGATATATCTCGAAAACTACGCTTCTGATCAAAAAATATCATACAACATAAATTGTAGAAAGTATAATTCTCTACAAAAAAGGTCTCTTAACATTTTGCCATAGCTCGCTTCGTTTCCGAGATATTTGCAGATATATCTCAAGGGAAGGGGCCTGACGGACATATTTCGAGATATTTCTTCTTCTTGTTGTTCTTCTTATGCACAGCTAAGCTGGAAGTGGCATTTACAGCTCGCAATAGTGCAGAGTTATCTCAAAGAAAGGGGCCACGGTGTTTCTGTATCTCTATTATGTTGGTGCGGCTTCGGAACTTTTAATTATCTTGATATATCTCGAGAACTACGCCTCTGATCGAAAAATATCATAGAACATAAAAAGTAGGAAACTGAATTCTCTACAAAAAAGGTCTCTTAACATTTTGCCATAGCTCGCTTCGTTTCCGAGATATTTGCAGATTTATCTCAAGGGAAGGGGCCTGACGGACATATTTCGAGATATTTCTTCTTCTTGTTGTTCTTCTTCTGCCCAGCTAAGCTGGAAGTGGCATTTGCAGCGCGCAATAGTGCAGAGTTATCTCAAAGAAAGGGGCCACGGTGTTTCTGTATCTCTATTATGTTGGTGCGGCTTCGGAACTTTTAAATATCTTGATATATCTCGAGAACTACGTATCTGATCAAAAAATATCATACTACATAAAAGGTAGGAAACTTAATTCTCTACAAGAAAGGTCTCTAATCATTTTGCCATAGCTCGCTTCGTTTCCGAGATATTTGCAGATTTATCTCAAGGGAAGGGGCCTGACGGACATATTTCGAGATATTTCTTCTTCTTGTTGTTCTTCTTCTGCACAGCTAAACTGGAAGTGGCATTTCCAGCTCGGAATAGTGCAGAGTTATCTCAACGAGAGGGGCCACGGTGTTTCTGTATCTCTATTATGTTGGTGCGGCTTCGGAACTTTTAAATATCTTGATATATCTCGAGAACTACGCATCTGATCAAAAAATATCATAGAAGATAAAAAGTAGGAAACTTAATTCCGTACAAAAAAGGTCTCTTAACATTTTGCCATAGCTCGCTTCGTTTCCGAGATATTTGCAGATCTATCTCAAGGGAAGGGGCCTGACGGACATATTTCGAGATATTTCTTCTTCTTGTTGTTCTTCTTCTGCACAGCTAAGCTGGAAGTGGCATTTGCAGCTCGCAATAGTGCAGAGTTATCTCAAAGAAAGGGGCCACGGTGTTTCTGTATCTCTATTATGTTGACGCGGCTTCGGAACTTTTAAATATCTTGATATATCTCGAGAACTACGCATCTGATCAAAAAATATCATAGAACATAAAAAGTAGGAAACTTAATTCTCTACAAAAAAGGTCTCTTAACATTTTGCCATAGCTCGCTTCGTTTCCGAGATATTTGCAGATTTATCTCAAGGGAAGGGGCCTGACGGACATATTTCGAGATATTTCTTCTTCTTGTGGTTCTTCTTCTGCACAGCTAAGCTTGAAGTGGCATTTGCGGCTCGCACTAGTGCAGAGTTATCTCAACGAAAGGGGCCACGGTGTTTCTGTATCTCTATTATGTTGGTGCGGCTTCGGAACTTTTAAATATCTCGATATATCTCGAAAACTACGCTTCTGATCAAAAAATATCATAGAACATAAATTGTAGAAAGTATAATTCTCTACAAAAAAGGTCTCTTAACATTTTGCCATAGCTCGCTTCGTTTCCGAGATATTTGCAGATATATCTCAAGGGAAGGGGCCTGACGGACATATTTCGAGATATTTCTTCTTCTTGTTGTTCTTCTTATGCACAGCTAAGCTGGAAGTGGCATTTACAGCTCGCAATAGTGCAGAGTTATCTCAAAGAAAGGGGCCACGGTGTTTCTGTATCTCTATTATGTTGGTGCGGCTTCGGAACTTTTAAATATCTTGATATATCTCGAGAACTACGCCTCTGATCGAAAAATATCATAGAACATAAAAAGTAGGAAACTGAATTCTCTACAAAAAAGGTCTCTTAACATTTTGCCATAGCTCGCTTCGTTTCCGAGATATTTGCAGATTTATCTCAAGGGAAGGGGCCTGACGGACATATTTCGAGATATTTCTTCTTCTTGTTGTTCTTCTTCTGCCCAGCTAAGCTGGAAGTGGCATTTGCAGCGCGCAATAGTGCAGAGTTATCTCAAAGAAAGGGGCCACGGTGTTTCTGTATCTCTGTTATGTTGGTGCGGCTTCGGAACTTTTAAATATCTTGATATATCTCGAGAACTACGTATCTGATCAAAAAATATCATACTACATAAAAGGTAGGAAACTTAATTCTCTACAAGAAGGGTCTCTAAACATTTTGCCATAGCTCGCTTCGTTTCCGAGATATTTGCAGATTTATCTCAAGGGAAGGGGCCTGACGGACATATTTCGAGATATTTCTTCTTCTTGTTGTTCTTCTTCTGCACAGCTAAGCTGGAAGTGGCATTTGCAGCTCGCAATAGTGCAGAGTTATCTCAAAGAAAGGGGCCACGGTGTTTCTGTATCTCTATTATGTTGGTGCGGCTTCGGAACTTTTAAATATCTTGATATATCTCGACAAACTACGCATCTGATCAAAAAATATCATAGAACATAAAAAGTAGGAAACTTAATTCTCTACAAAAAAGGTCTCTTAACATTTTGCCATAGCTCGCTTTGTTTCCGAGATATTTGCAGATTTATCTCAAGGGAAGGGGCCTGACGGACATATTTCGAGATATTTCTTCTTCTTGTTGTTCTTCTTCTGCACAGCTAAGCTGGAAGTGGCATGTGCAGCTCGCAATAGTGCAGAGTTATCTCAAAGAAAGGGGCCACGGTGTTTCTGTATCTCTATTATCTTGGTGCGGCTTCGGAACTTTGAAATATCTTGATATATCTCGAGAACTACGCCTCTGATCGAAAAATATCATAGAACATAAAAAGTAGGAAACTGAATTCTCTACAAAAAAGGTCTCTTAACATTTTGCCATAGCTCGCTTCGTTTCCGAGATATTTGCAGATTTATCTCAAGGGAAGGGGCCTGACGGACATATTTCGAGATATTTCTTCTTCTTGTTGTTCTTCTTCTGCCCAGCTAAGCTGGAAGTGGCATTTGCAGCGCGCAATAGTGCAGAGTTATCTCAAAGAAAGGGGCCACGGTGTTTCTGTATCTCTATTATGTTGGTGCGGCTTCGGAACTTTTAAATATCTTGATATATCTCGAGAACTACGCCTCTGATCGAAAAATATCATAGAACATAAAAAGTAGGAAACTGAATTCTCTACAAAAAAGGTCTCTTAACATTTTGCCATAGCTCGCTTCGTTTCCGAGATATTTGCAGATTTATCTCAAGGGAAGGGGCCTGACGGACATATTTCGAGATATTTCTTCTTCTTGTTGTTCTTCTTCTGCCCAGCTAAGCTGGAAGTGGCATTTGCAGCGCGCAATAGTGCAGAGTTATCTCAAAGAAAGGGGCCACGGTGTTTCTGTATCTCTGTTATGTTGGTGCGGCTTCGGAACTTTTAAATATCTTGATATATCTCGAGAACTACGTATCTGATCAAAAAATATCATACTACATAAAAGGTAGGAAACTTAATTCTCTACAAGAAGGGTCTCTAAACATTTTGCCATAGCTCGCTTCGTTTCCGAGATATTTGCAGATTTATCTCAAGGGAAGGGGCCTGACGGACATATTTCGAGATATTTCTTCTTCTTGTTGTTCTTCTTCTGCACAGCTAAGCTGGAAGTGGCATTTGCAGCTCGCAATAGTGCAGAGTTATCTCAAAGAAAGGGGCCACGGTGTTTCTGTATCTCTATTATGTTGGTGCGGCTTCGGAACTTTTAAATATCTTGATATATCTCGACAAACTACGCATCTGATCAAAAAATATCATAGAACATAAAAAGTAGGAAACTTAATTCTCTACAAAAAAGGTCTCTTAACATTTTGCCATAGCTCGCTTTGTTTCCGAGATATTTGCAGATTTATCTCAAGGGAAGGGGCCTGACGGACATATTTCGAGATATTTCTTCTTCTTGTTGTTCTTCTTCTGCACAGCTAAGCTGGAAGTGGCATGTGCAGCTCGCAATAGTGCAGAGTTATCTCAAAGAAAGGGGCCACGGTGTTTCTGTATCTCTATTATCTTGGTGCGGCTTCGGAACTTTTAATATCTTGATATATCTCGAGAACTACGCCTCTGATCGAAAAATATCATAGAACATAAAAAGTAGGAAACTGAATTCTCTACAAAAAAGGTCTCTTAACATTTTGCCATAGCTCGCTTCGTTTCCGAGATATTTGCAGATTTATCTCAAGGGAAGGGGCCTGACGGACATATTTCGAGATATTTCTTCTTCTTGTTGTTCTTCTTCTGCCCAGCTAAGCTGGAAGTGGCATTTGCAGCGCGCAATAGTGCAGAGTTATCTCAAAGAAAGGGGCCACGGTGTTTCTGTATCTCTATTATGTTGGTGCGGCTTCGGAACTTTTAAATATCTTGATATATCTCGAGAACTACGTATCTGATCAAAAAATATCATACTACATAAAAGGTAGGAAACTTAATTCTCTACAAGAAAGGTCTCTAAACATTTTGCCATAGCTCGCTTCGTTTCCGAGATATTTGCAGATTTATCTCAAGGGAAGGGGCCTGACGGACATATTTCGAGATATTTCTTCTTCTTGTTGTTCTTCTTCTGCACAGCTAAACTGGAAGTGGCATTTCCAGCTCGGAATAGTGCAGAGTTATCTCAACGAGAGGGGCCACGGTGTTTCTGTATCTCTATTATGTTGGTGCGGCTTCGGAACTTTTAAATATCTTGATATATCTCGAGAACTACGCATCTGATCAAAAAATATCATAGAAGATAAAAAGTAGGAAACTTAATTCCGTACAAAAAAGGTCTCTTAACATTTTGCCATAGCTCGCTTCGTTTCCGAGATATTTGCAGATTTATCTCAAGGGAAGGGGCCTGACGGACATATTTCGAGATATTTCTTCTTCTTGTTGTTCTTCTTCTGCACAGCTAAACTGGAAGTGGCATTTCCAGCTCGCAATAGTGCAGAGTTATCTCAACGAGAGGGGCCACGGTGTTTCTGTATCTCTATTATGTTGGTGCGGCTTCGGAACTTTTAAATATCTTGATATATCTCGAGAACTACGCATCTGATCAAAAAATATCATAGAAGATAAAAAGTAGGAAACTTAATTCCCTACAAAAAAGGTCTCTTAACATTTTGCCATAGCTCGCTTCGTTTCCGAGATATTTGCAGATCTATCTCAAGGGAAGGGGCCTGACGGACATATTTCGAGATATTTCTTCTTCTTGTTGTTCTTCTTCTGCACAGCTAAGCTGGAAGTGGCATTTGCAGCTCGCAATAGTGCAGAGTTATCTCAAAGAAAGGGGCCACGGTGTTTCTGTATCTCTATTATGTTGACGCGGCTTCGGAACTTTTAAATATCTTGATATATCTCGAGAACTACGCATCTGATCAAAAAATATCATAGAACATAAAAAGTAGGAAACTTAATTCTCTACAAAAAAGGTCTCTTAACATTTTGCCATAGCTCGCTTCGTTTCCGAGATATTTGCAGATTTATCTCAAGGGAAGGGGCCTGACGGACATATTTCGAGATATTTCTTCTTCTTGTGGTTCTTCTTCTGCACAGCTAAGCTTGAAGTGGCATTTGCGGCTCGCACTAGTGCAGAGTTATCTCAACGAAAGGGGCCACGGTGTTTCTGTATCTCTATTATGTTGGTGCGGCTTCGGAACTTTTAAATATCTCGATATATCTCGAAAACTACGCTTCTGATCAAAAAATATCATAGAACATAAATTGTAGAAAGTATAATTCTCTACAAAAAAGGTTTCTTAACATTTTGCCATAGCTCACTTCGTTTCCGAGATATTTGCAGATATATCTCAAGGGAAGGGGCCTGACGGACATATTTCGAGATATTTCTTCTTCTTGTTGTTCTTCTTATGCACAGCTAAGCCGGAAGTGGCATTTACAGCTCGCAATAGTGCAGAGTTATCTCAAAGAAAGGGGCCACGGTGTTTCTGTATCTCTATTATGTTGGTGCGGCTTCGGAACTTTTAAATATCTTGATATATCTCGAGAACTACGCCTCTGATCGAAAAATATCATAGAACATAAAAAGTAGGAAACTGAATTCTCTACAAAAAAGGTCTCTTAACATTTTGCCATAGCTCGCTTCGTTTCCGAGATATTTGCAGATTTATCTCAAGGGAAGGGGCCTGACGGACATATTTCGAGATATTTCTTCTTCTTGTTGTTCTTCTTCTGCCCAGCTAAGCTGGAAGTGGCATTTGCAGCGCGCAATAGTGCAGAGTTATCTCAAAGAAAGGGGCCACGGTGTTTCTGTATCTCTGTTATGTTGGTGCGGCTTCGGAACTTTTAAATATCTTGATATATCTCGAGAACTACGTATCTGATCAAAAAATATCATACTACATAAAAGGTAGGAAACTTAATTCTCTACAAGAAGGGTCTCTAAACATTTTGCCATAGCTCGCTTCGTTTCCGAGATATTTGCAGATTTATCTCAAGGGAAGGGGCCTGACGGACATATTTCGAGATATTTCTTCTTCTTGTTGTTCTTCTTCTGCACAGCTAAGCTGGAAGTGGCATTTGCAGCTCGCAATAGTGCAGAGTTATCTCAAAGAAAGGGGCCACGGTGTTTCTGTATCTCTATTATGTTGGTGCGGCTTCGGAACTTTTAAATATCTTGATATATCTCGACAAACTACGCATCTGATCAAAAAATATCATAGAACATAAAAAGTAGGAAACTTAATTCTCTACAAAAAAGGTCTCTTAACATTTTGCCATAGCTCGCTTCGTTTCCGAGATATTTGCAGATTTATCTCAAGGGAAGGGGCCTGACGGAAATATTTCGAGATATTTCTTCTTCTTGTTGTTCTTCTTCTGCACAGCTAAGCTGGAAGTGGCATTTACAGCTCGCAATAGTGCAGAGTTATCTCAAAGAAAGGGGCCACGGTGTTTCTGTATCCCTATTATGTTGGTGCGGCTTCGGAACTTTTAAATATCTCGATATATCTCGAAAACTACGCTTCTGATCAAAAAATATCATAGAACATAAAAAGTAGGAAACTTAATTCTCTACAAAAAAGGTCTCTTAACATTTTGCCATAGCTCGCTTCGTTTCCGAGATATGTGCAGATTTATCTCAAGGGAAGGGGCCTGACGGACATATTTCGAGATATTTCTTCTTCTTGTTGTTCTTCTTCTGCACAGCTAAGCTGGAAGTGGCATTTGCGGCTCGCACTAGTGCAGAGTTATCTCAACGAAAGGGGCCACGGTGTTTCTGTATCTCTATTATGTTGGTGCGGCTTCGGAACTTTTAAATATCTCGATATATCTCGAAAACTACGCTTCTGATCAAAAAACATCATAGAACATAAATTGTAGGAAACATAATTCTCTACAAAAAAGGTCTCTTAACATTTTGCCATAGCTCGCTTCGTTTCCGAGATATTTGCAGATATATCTGAAGGGAAGGGGCCTGACGGACATATTTCGAGATATTTCTTCTTCTTGTTGTTCTTCTTCTGCACAGCTAAGCTGGAAGTGGCATTTACAGCTCGCAATAGTGCAGAGTTATCTCAAAGAAAGGGGCCACGGTGTTTCTGTATCTCTATTATGTTGGTGCGGCTTCGGAACTTTTAAATATCTTGATATATCTCGAGAACTACGCATCTGATCAAAAAATAGCATAGAACATAAAAAGTAGGAAACCTAATTCTCTACAAAAAAGGTCTCTTAACATTTTGCCATAGCTCTCTTCGTTTCCGAGATATTTGCAGATTTATCTCAAGGGAAGGGGCCTGACGGACATATTTCGAGATATTTCTTCTTCTTGTTGTTCTTCTTCTGCACAGCTAAGCTGAAAGTGGCATTTGCAGCTCGCAATAGTGCAGAGTTATCTCAAAGAAAGGGGCCACGGTGTTTCTGTATCTCTATTATGTTGGTGCGGCTTCGGAACTTTTAAATATCTTGATATATCTCGAGAACTACGCCTCTGATCGAAAAATATCATAGAACATAAAAAGTAGGAAACTGAATTCTCTACAAAAAAGGTCTCTTAACATTTTGCCATAGCTCGCTTCGTTTCCGAGATATTTGCAGATTTATCTCAAGGGAAGGGGCCTGACGGACATATTTCGAGATATTTCTTCTTCTTGTTGTTCTTCTTCTGCCCAGCTAAGCTGGAAGTGGCATTTGCAGCGCGCAATAGTGCAGAGTTATCTCAAAGAAAGGGGCCACGGTGTTTCTGTATCTCTGTTATGTTGGTGCGGCTTCGGAACTTTTAAATATCTTGATATATCTCGAGAACTACGTATCTGATCAAAAAATATCATACTACATAAAAGGTAGGAAACTTAATTCTCTACAAGAAGGGTCTCTAAACATTTTGCCATAGCTCGCTTCGTTTCCGAGATATTTGCAGATTTATCTCAAGGGAAGGGGCCTGACGGACATATTTCGAGATATTTCTTCTTCTTGTTGTTCTTCTTCTGCACAGCTAAACTGGAAGTGGCATTTCCAGCTCGCAATAGTGCAGAGTTATCTCAACGAGAGGGGCCACGGTGTTTCTGTATCTCTATTATGTTGGTGCGGCTTCGGAACTTTTAAATATCTTGATATATCTCCAGAACTACGCATCTGATCAAAAAATATCATAGAAGATAAAAAGTAGGAAACTTAATTCCGTACAAAAAAGGTCTCTTAACATTTTGCCATAGCTCGCTTCGTTTCCGAGATATTTGCAGATTTATCTCAAGGGAAGGGGCCTGACGGACATATTTCGAGATATTTCTTCTTCTTGTTGTTCTTCTTCTGCACAGCTAAACTGGAAGTGGCATTTCCAGCTCGCAATAGTGCAGAGTTATCTCAACGAGAGGGGCCACGGTGTTTCTGTATCTCTATTATGTTGGTGCGGCTTCGGAACTTTTAAATATCTTGATATATCTCGAGAACTACGCATCTGATCAAAAAATATCATAGAAGATAAAAAGTAGGAAACTTAATTCCCTACAAAAAAGGTCTCTTAACATTTTGCCATAGCTCGCTTCGTTTCCGAGATATTTGCAGATCTATCTCAAGGGAAGGGGCCTGACGGACATATTTCGAGATATTTCTTCTTCTTGTTGTTCTTCTTCTGCACAGCTAAGCTGGAAGTGGCATTTGCGGCTCGCACTAGTGCAGAGTTATCTCAACGAAAGGGGCCACGGTGTTTCTGTATCTCTATTATGTTGGTGCGGCTTCGGAACTTTTAAATATCTCGATATATCTCGAAAACTACGCTTCTGATCAAAAAATATCATAGAACATAAATTGTAGGAAACATAATTCTCTACAAAAAAGGTCTCTTAACATTTTGCCATAGCTCGCTTCGTTTCCGAGATATTTGCAGATATATCTGAAGGGAAGGGGCCTGACGGACATATTTCGAGATATTTCTTCTTCTTGTTGTTCTTCTTCTGCACAGCTAAGCTGGAAGTGGCATTTACAGCTCGCAATAGTGCAGAGTTATCTCAAAGAAAGGGGCCACGGTGTTTCTGTATCTCTATTATGTTGGTGCGGCTTCGGAACTTTTAAATATCTTGATATATCTCGAGAACTACGCATCTGATCAAAAAATATCATAGAACATAAAAAGTAGGAAACTTAATTCTCTACAAAAAAGGTCGCTTAACATTTTGCCATAGCTCGCTTCGTTTCCGAGATATTTGCATATTTATCTCAAGGGAAGGGGCCTGACGGACATATTTCGAGATATTTCTTCTTCTTGTTGTTCTTCTTCTGCACAGCTAAGCTGGAAGTGGCATTTGCGGCTCGCACTAGTGCAGAGTTATCTCAAAGAAAGGGGCCACGGTGTTTCTGTATCTCTATTATGTTGGTGCGGCTTCGGAACTTTTTAATATCTCGATATATCTCGAAAACTACGCTTCTGATCAAAAAATATCATAGAACATAAATTGTAGGAAACATAATTCTCTACAAAAAAGGTCTCTTAACATTTTGCCATAGCTCGCTTCGTTTCCGAGATATTTGCAGATATATCTCAAGGGAAGGGGCCTGACGGACATATTTCGAGATATTTCTTCTTCTTGTTGTTCTTCTTCTGCACAGCTAAGCTGGAAGTGGCATTTACAGCTCGCAATAGTGCAGAGTTATCTCAAAGAAAGGGGCCACGGTGTTTCTGTATCTCTATTATGTTGGTGCGGCTTCGGAACTTTTAAATATCTTGATATATCTCGAGAACTACGCATCTGATAAAAAAATATCATAGAACATAAAACGTAGGAAACTTAATTCTCTACAAAAAAGGTCTCTTAACATTTTGCCATAGCTCGCTTCGTTTCCGAGATATTTGCAGATTTATCTCAAGGGAAGGGGCCTAACGGACATATTTCGAGATATTTCTTCTTCTTGTTGTTCTTCTTCTGCACAGCTAAACTGGAAGTGGCATTTCCAGGTCGCAACAGTGCAGAGTTATCTCAAAGAAAGGAGCCACGGTGTTTCTGTATGTCTATTATGTTGGTGCGGCTTCGGAACTTTTAAATATCTTGATATATCTCGAGAACTACGCGTCTGATCAAAAAATATCATAGAAGATAAAAAGTAGGAAACACAATTCTCTACAAAAAAGGTCTCTTAACATTTTGCCATAGCTCGCTTCGTTTCCGAGATATTTGCAGATTTATCTCAAGGGAAGGGGCCTGACGGACATATTTCGAGATATTTCTTCTTCTTGTTGTTCCTCTTCTGCACAGCTAAGCTGGAAGTGGCATTTGCGGCTCGCACTAGTGCAGAGTTATCTCAAAGAAAGGGGCCACGGTGTTTCTGTATCCCTATTATGTTGGTGCGGCTTCGGAACTTTTAAATATCTCGATATATCTCGAAAACTACGCTTCTGATCAAAAAATATCATAGAACATAAATTGTAGGAAACGTAATTCTCTACAAAAAACGTCTCTTAACATTTTGCCATAGCTCGCTTCGTTTCCGAGATATTTGCAGATTTATCTCAAGGGAAGGGGCCTGACGGACATATTTCGAGATATTTCTTCTTCTTGTTGTTCTTCTTCTGCACAGCTAAGCTTGAAGTGGCATTTGCGGCTCGCACTAGTGCAGAGTTATCTCAACGAAAGGGGCCACGGTGTTTCTGTATCTCTATTATGTTGGTGCGGCTTCGGAACTTTTAAATATCTCGATATATCTCGAAAACTACGCTTCTGATCAAAAAATATCATAGAACATAAATTGTAGAAAGCATAATTCTCTACAAAAAAGGTCTCTTAACATTTTGCCATACCTCGCTTCGTTTCCGAGATATTTGCAGATATATCTCAAGGGAAGGGGCCTGACGGACATATTTCGAGATATTTCTTCTTCTTGTTGTTCTTCTTCTGCACAGCTAAGCTGGAAGTGGCATTTACAGCTCGCAATAGTGCAGAGTTATCTCAAAGAAAGGGGCCACGGTGTTTCTGTATCTCTATTATGTTGGTGCGGCTTCGGAACTTTTAAATATCTTGATATATCTCGAGAACTACGCCTCTGATCGAAAAATATCATAGAACATAAAAAGTAGGAAACTGAATTCTCTACAAAAAAGGTCTCTTAACATTTTGCCATAGCTCGCTTCGTTTCCGAGATATTTGCAGATTTATCTCAAGGGAAGGGGCCTGACGGACATATTTCGAGATATTTCTTCTTCTTGTTGTTCTTCTTCTGCCCAGCTAAGCTGGAAGTGGCATTTGCAGCGCGCAATAGTGCAGAGTTATCTCAAAGAAAGGGGCCACGGTGTTTCTGTATCTCTATTATGTTGGTGCGGCTTCGGAACTTTTAAATATCTTGATATATCTCGAGAACTACGTATCTGATCAAAAAATATCATACTACATAAAAGGTAGGAAACTTAATTCTCTACAAGAAAGGTCTCTAAACATTTTGCCATAGCTCGCTTCGTTTCCGAGATATTTGCAGATTTATCTCAAGGGAAGGGGCCTGACGGACATATTTCGAGATATTTCTTCTTCTTGTTGTTCTTCTTCTGCACAGCTAAACTGGAAGTGGCATTTCCAGCTCGCAATAGTGCAGAGTTATCTCAACGAGAGGGGCCACGGTGTTTCTGTATCTCTATTATGTTGGTGCGGCTTCGGAACTTTTAAATATCTTGATATATCTCGAGAACTACGCATCTGATCAAAAAATATCATAGAAGATAAAAAGTAGGAAACTTAATTCCCTACAAAAAAGGTCTCTTAACATTTTGCCATAGCTCGCTTCGTTTCCGAGATATTTGCAGATTTATCTCAAGGGAAGGGGCCTGACGGACATATTTCGAGATATTTCTTCTTCTTGTTGTTCTTCTTCTGCACAGCTAAACTGGAAGTGGCATTTCCAGCTCGCAATAGTGCAGAGTTATCTCAACGAGAGGGGCCACGGTGTTTCTGTATCTCTATTATGTTGGTGCGGCTTCGGAACTTTTAAATATCTTGATATATCTCGAGAACTACGCATCTGATCAAAAAATATCATAGTGTTCGAGCGAACTGTTTCCCCAATGTCTAACGCGACTGACTTCTGTCGTATTGCCATCCCTCTCTCATCGGCGCCCATCTCTCTCACGCCGTTGGCCAGCGGTGTGGGGCGAGGACGCCGGGAGGGAGAGGGAGAGGTGCGAGCCTGTCGTCGCTCTGAGACGGGGCTCACTCTTGTCTCACTCTTGTCTCACTCTTGTCTCGCGAACGCTTTTCGGAGAATTCAAATCCGCAAATCTCTCCTTTTGCTCTTTTTCTGGCGCTTCGCACGAACCAAGTGCTTCGGCGAATCGCAATAACGCGGATTAATTCAGTGAATAGAGGACTGAAATATAAACTGGTTATTCCTAAGACTACCTGTTAATTTATTAAATACAACGAGTTTTTGCTAAAACTACGCAACACGTTGCTGTGGAGTTCATTGCTTCCGCCTTTCCAAGACTCCTGCGCTTCGGTAAACGCGATCCGGCACCTCGCTCATTTTCCTGCAGATTCCCAACCGCGGAAAATACGCCGCGGCGAAATTTAACGGAACAAATTGGTCCTTCGAGCCGGATCTGGTTAAACGAACAACGGTGCTTCGGGAAAATCGTGCAAGTGAACTCTGTGCTTCAAGTGCATCTGGCTTTTCTTCTTCACCTGTGGAGATCTTCTTCGGTGATCCAGATCAGCGAAAATCTCCAACCAGGAATCTGAAAAGAAGAGCCGATTGAAAACCGGTTACGTAACCATCCTTTGTTTCAACGGCAACGACCACGCTTTGTGACGTCACGCCGAGAGCCTAACGACTTTGGGTAAGTCAGCGCGACTAATATTTACCAACATTACGGTACGCGTTGAAAGGCTTAGAAGTACGGTCTCAGTGGTTCTCTATCGAAATATTAAATTAAATTTCGCCTTGAATTGCGATCATGACTACGTCCTTTTCGGATCTTCTGCGTGAACAAGAGGAAGTAGCGGGGTGGATACAAAGATTCTGGGCTAACGTATGCAAGTTAGGAAAGGACAAGCTGACGGGAGCGGTTTTAGAGCAGAGACAGGGTTTGCTCAACCGATACTGGGACACGTTCCTTAGCGGACACCGTAAATTGATGAGATGCAAGGAGGCGAGTTCTAGTTCATATGTCAAAGAGGACGCCTTTTCGGTCACAGAAGAAGCTTACCTCGACGCAGCCTCCATGATTTCCCATCACCTGAAAGAGTTGCCGTCCCCTTGCTCCTCGCATGTTCAACAGTCCAATATTGCGCCTCCGCCCCACCCGCAACTGCCTAAAATTGATTTGCCGAAATTTTCGGGCGATCCGTTACAATGGGAGAGCTTTCGCGACCTTTTTAAAAGTCTAGTCCATGACGTCAGCCACTTACCTGACGTACAGAAGCTACTCTATTTGAAGTCTAGTTTGACAGGTGAGGCCGCCGAGGTCATTCGGAATACGCCGATAACGGACTCCGGCTTCAGGGGAGCATGGGACGATCTGGAAGCCCGGTACGGTAACATTCGTCTGTTATCGTTTTCCCATCATCGAGCGCTCCTCTTGTGCCCACCAGCCCTGCAGCAGTCAGCTGGCGAATTGAAGCGGCTTTTAGACACTTTCCGCCAGGCGATTAGGGCGTACGTTACACTGAGGAAACCCGTTACTTCATGGGATGAGTGGTTTGTATACTTACTAAGCCAAAAGCTTGACAAAACTACTCACCTTGCTTGGGAGACTTCTTTGGCGGATAGCCGGGAAATCCCGCGGTTCCAGCAATTATCGCAGTTCTTGGAGAACCGGATCCAAGCTTTAGGCGCTGCAGGCATGACGGACCCATCACTCCACGCTGTGTCGCCGACCAGCTCAAAGGAAATCAAACCTAAAACAAAAGGAGGAGCATCAGCAAAAGGCGTTAACTCTAACGTCTTAGCCGCAGCATCAAAGTCGCCCCCGGCCCGGAAATGTCCGGGGTGTTCGGGCACCCACGGTCTAGGATTTTGTTATAAATTCAAGGCGCTGTCGCCGGCAAAACGCAAGGAGCGCGTCCAACAGCTGAAGGCCTGCCTGAGCTGTTTGAATGTAGGACACGAAGTGGGTAAGTGTCCGTCTAAACAAGTCTGTTTAGCTTGTAGCAAGCGACACCATACGTTACTGCACGAGGCGCTGACGGCTCCACCGGCAAGCGCACCAGGCCGTGAAGGCGGACAGCCGGCACGAGAAGACGCTGCCTCGACGTCTGACGACGCAACTCAGCAGGTGACTACCCTCTCTCTATCGGTTGGCTCAAAAGCCGTGGCCTTACTCGCAACCGCCAAGGTGAGATTGGAGGCGCCATCAGGAGAAACCGTAGAGGTCCGAGCCCTTCTGGACACCGGCTCCGATACCTCTCTCGTCTCATCGTGGGTCGCTCAGGCGCTACGTCTTCCACGGCGGGCGGTGCGAGTGGCCATCTCAGGCGTTAAGGACAATGAGGTTGGACACGCGACCGGAGAGGTATCACTTGTAGTTCGACCCCGACACCCCTCGGACTTCCGATTACCAGTTCGTGCGTTGGTACTCCGCAAACTAACGTCGTTGCTCCCGAGCAAACGCATCGTGGCAAAGTCTTGGCCGCATATTACCGGTCTCACGCTTGCTGACCCCGAGTACGGAGTTCCGGCTCGGGTAGATTTACTTTTAGGTGCGGATGTTTGCGGGACGCTCTTTGGTGACGACTCGCGCAGAGGGCCAGAGGGTACTCCAACAGCGAAACTCACCCCCTTTGGCTGGGTGCTTATGGGACCAGCCTCCGACGACAAACCCAAGGCGGAGACGGCCGCTCGGGTTCTTCACTGCCACGGCGAGGACTCCACAAGCCAACTCCTCCAGCGGTTCTGGGAGCTGGACGAGATTCGAGAACGGGCTCCAATGTCACAAGAAGAGGAAAAGTGTGAGCGTCACTTCCTTGACACCCATGCTCGAGATCCATCGGGACGCTACGTGGTGCGCCTTCCCTTCGTAAAGGACCCGCGGACTGCGCTGAAGTCCAACAGGACGACGGCGTTGAAACTCCTCTTCAATTGTGAACGACGCCTATCCTCGGATGCTACGCTGAAAGAGCAGTATCGAAATTTTATGATGGAGTACCTGACCTTACAGCACATGCAGGGTGCACCCGAAGAAGCGGATAAAGGGCCTGCGTATTACCTGCCACACCACGCCGTACGCAAGCGTCACGATCCTTCTGCCAAGTTACGGGTCGTTTTTAATGCTTCTTTTTGTACAGCCACGGGCCAATCGCTAAACGACTGCCTCGCCACTGGTCAGAAGCTCCAGGCTGACCTGTGGATGGTATTGACCCGCTGGCGACTTTTTCGGGTCGTATTCACCACGGACATTGTCAAGATGTTCAGACAGATCCGAGTCCATTCAGAGGATACTAAGTGGCAAAGCATCCTTTGGCGCGCCACTCCCGACGAACGAGTGCAGGACTTTCGGCTTACAACGGTGACGTATGGCACGGCGTGTGCGCCTTTCCTAGCTTTACGGGTACTTGCCCAGCTGGCGAACGACGAAAGCAGCCGATTTCCCCGAGGAGCTTCGGTGGTGCGTCGACACACTTATGTCGATGATATTCTCACCGGGGCGGATGATGTCAGCGAGACCCTGGCTTTGAAAAGAGAAGTGGTGGCAATTTTCAAAGCTGGCGGTTTCGAACTAAGCAAATGGGCATCTAACATACCGGAAATTCAAGAAGCCGACTCTTCTAATACGCGCCTGTTTCAGGAATGGTCCGGCATCAGCACACTAGGCGTGAACTGGAATCCTAGGGATGATGCCTTCTCCCTTCGAGTCGCAGCCGCTGAGCTGGTGAGAGAATGCACCACCAAGAGGTCTATCCTTTCGGAAATCGCAGGCCTCTTCGACCCACTGGGCTGGGCGGCGCCGGTCCTAGTCGTGGCCAAGATTTTAATGCAGGACCTCTGGATCCTTGGAGCGGACTGGGATCAGCAATTGCCAGAGAACGTCTGCACTATGTGGCAGCGCTTCAGAGGCTCCCTGCCGCAATTGGATACCCTGAAGATCCCACGCTGGACATTTGCCTCATCAGAGCCGTCCACCCAGATGGAACTTCACGGTTTTTGTGACGCCTCGCAGCGAGCTTATGCGGCAGCGGTGTACCTGCGGGTCAATAACAATGGGTCGGTAGCGACCTCGCTTTTGGTCGCAAAAACTAAGGTGGCCCCGGTAAAGACTATAACAATTCCGAAGTTGGAACTGTGTGGAGCCACCTTGTTATCTAAATTATTGATTCGGGTCAAAGAAGGCATTAATATGTCTGGCCCGACCATCGCGTGGACGGATTCAAGTGTAACCTTACACTGGATCCGCGGCCATGCATCTCAATGGAAACCCTTCGTTGCCCATCGAGTCTCCGATATCCAGCACGAGATACCGGCGGACAATTGGCGGCACATCCGCTCTCCGGACAATCCAGCGGACTTGGCAACCCGAGGAATGAGCCCAGCCGAGCTCGTCGACTCCGATATCTGGTGGCACGGGCCGAAATGGTTGACGGAACAGCCTGAATTCTGGCCGGCGACCTTTCCGGAGTCCAACGAGGGAATAGAGGCAGAGAGAAGAGGAGCCACGGTACACGTCGTCAAGGAGAAATTCGGAGAAAACTTCCTGTGCCGCTTCTCCTCCCTCTCGCACCTTTTATCTGTTATTGCCCAGTGTTTCAGGTTTGCCAGTCTAAGCCGAGGGCAGCCTTGCGAGAAGGGTTTTGTTAAAGCAGCGGAGCGCACCCACGCCTTCCTAGCAGTTCTGAGATTCTCTCAACACACCAGTTTCCTGGAGGAGATTGAACAACTGCAACGGCACGGCGAGCTACGCAAAGCTTCACCCCTTTCTTCGTGTCGACCTTTCTTAGACGACCAGGGCTTACTAAGGCTCGGAGGGCGCTTAGAAAACGCGGCTCTGCCGTACAATGAGAAACATCCTTACCTTGTGGCGAAGAGATGTCCGTTGGCCAGGCTTCTGATACGGGACGCACATTACCGCACGCTCCATGGAGGTCCACAGCTTACTCGCAGCCATCTCATGAGAAGAGTCTGGATCGTCCGAGGCCGCTCACTGGTTCGATCCGAAATCGCCGCCTGCGTCACGTGCGCCCGGTTCAGCGGACGTAGAGCTGGACAACTGATGGGACAACTTCCACAAGAGCGCACTGCAGCACAGAGGGCCTTTTTAACCACCGGCGTGGATTATGCGGGCCCGATTAAGCTACGTACCTCGCCCGGGCGTGGCCACAAAGCCTACAAAGGCTACATCGCCCTCTTCGTGTGCCTGTCTACCAGGGCAATACATTTGGAAGCGGTGTCAGATCTAACCTCAGCTTCCTTTCTTGCAGCCTTCCGTCGCTTTGTGGGCAGGCGAGGACATTGCGCCACTCTGTTTAGCGACAATGGAACGGTATTCGAGGGAGCAGACAGAGAGCTCCGCGCTATGTTCCGCCAGTCTACTTTATTCTACCAGGAGGCAGCCGCATCCCTGGCATTAGACGGCACCAGCTGGCAGTTCATTCCCCCTTATGCGCCGCATTTTGGTGGCCTGTGGGAGGCAGGGGTAAAATCCGTAAAGCACCATCTACGGAGAGTGATCGGTGATTCCACACTTACCTTCGAGGAACTGACGACTCTCCTCTGTCAAATAGAGGCGTGCCTAAACTCGAGGCCACTGTACGCACTATCAGAGGACCCTTCGGAGCTGGCCGCCTTGACACCGGGTCACTTCTTGATAGGGGAACCAACCACCGTCCCCCCAGAGCCAGAAGAACCATGCACTGCACTTCACACACGCTGGCGGTTAATCTCACAAATGCGAGCACAATTCTGGAAAAGATGGAGACGCGAATACTTACAGCATCTCCAACAGTTTCCGAAGTGGCGTCGTTACCGGGAGAATTTGGAAATCGGCAGCCTGGCGCTTATCCGGGACGACTTACAGCCACCAGCAAAGTGGTTGATGGGACGCGTCACCGAACTACACCCAGGACCTGATGGATGCGTTAGAGTGGTAACTCTACGCACTGAAAAGGGCACTGTTAAGAGGCCAATCGTCAAGCTGTGCCCCTTACCAGTATCGCCAACCGACGCCTCTTAGCATCGATACCAGCTAAGATACTTTAACTTTAACTTCCTTTTTCTTTTTCTCTTTGTAAACTACGACCGAAATTTTCCGCGTAATTCTTTTTGCTTTACTTTGGTTGGTCTAGTTTACTATTCTAATTGCTATTTGTTATTTTATATTTACTCTTTATTCACTTTGCTTTACTTGATTGCTTTGTATTAAAATTATTATTAATTAGTTTACCTTTGTAACTAGCGTGTAAGCACTCATGGTTTGTACTAGTAAAACTCTAGAGGTTATTTGCCTTGATTCACGTCAACCATTCTTCGTATCACCGAAGAAGGCGGGCGGTATGTTCGAGCGAACTGTTTCCCCAATGTCTAACGCGACTGACTTCTGTCGTATTGCCATCCCTCTCTCATCGGCGCCCATCTCTCTCACGCCGTTGGCCAGCGGTGTGGGGCGAGGACGCCGGGAGGGAGAGGGAGAGGTGCGAGCCTGTCGTCGCTCTGAGACGGGGCTCACTCTTGTCTCACTCTTGTCTCACTCTTGTCTCACTCTTGTCTCGCGAACGCTTTTCGGAGAATTCAAATCCGCAAATCTCTCCTTTTGCTCTTTTTCTGGCGCTTCGCACGAACCAAGTGCTTCGGCGAACCGCAATAACGCGGATTAATTCAGTGAATAGAGGACTGAAATATAAACTGGTTATTCCTAAGACTACCTGTTAATTTATTAAATACAACGAGTTTTTGCTAAAACTACGCAACACGTTGCTGTGGAGTTCATTGCTTCCGCCTTTCCAAGACTCCTGCGCTTCGGTAAACGCGATCCGGCACCTCGCTCATTTTCCTGCAGATTCCCAACCGCGGAAAATACGCCGCGGCGAAATTTAACGGAACACATAGAAGATAAAAAGTAGGAAACTTAATTCCCTACAAAAAAGGTCTCTTAACATTTTGCCATAGCTCGCTTCGTTTCCGAGATATTTGCAGATTTATCTCAAGGGAAGGGGCCTGACGGACATATTTCGAGATATTTCTTCTTCTTGTTGTTCTTCTTCTGCACAGCTAAGCTGGAAGTGGCATTTGCAGCTCGCAATAGTGCAGAGTTATCTCAAAGAAAGGGGCCACGGTGTTTCTGTATCTCTATTATGTTGGTGCGGCTTCGGAACTTTTAAATATCTTGATATATCTCGACAAACTACGCATCTGATCAAAAAATATCATAGAACATAAAAAGTAGGAAACTTAATTCTCTACAAAAAAGGTCTCTTAACATTTTGCCATAGCTCGCTTCGTTTCCGAGATAATTGCAGATTTATCTCAAGGGAAGGGGCCTGACGGACATATTTCGAGATATTTCTTCTTCTTGTTGTTCTTCTTCTGCACAGCTAAGCTGGAAGTGGCATTTGCAGCTCGCACTAGTGCAGAGTTATCTCAAAGAAAGGGGCCACGGTGTTTCTGTATCTCTATTATGTTGGTGCGGCTTCGGAACTTTTAAATATCTCGATATATCTCGAAAACTACGCTTCTGATCAAAAAATATCATGGAACATAAAAAGTAGGAAACTTAATTCTCTACAAAAAAGGTCTCTTAACATTTTGCCATAGCTCGCTTCGTTTCCGAGATATGTGCAGATTTATCTCAAGGGAAGGGGCCTGACGGACATATTTCGAGATATTTCTTCTTCTTGTTGTTCTTCTTCTGCACAGCTAAGCTGGAAGTGGCATTTGCGGCTCGCACTAGTGCAGAGTTATCTCAACGAAAGGGGCCACGGTGTTTCTGTATCTCTATTATGTTGGTGCGGCTTCGGAACTTTTAACTATCTCGATATATCTCGAAAACTACGCTTCTGATCAAAAAATATCATAGAACATAAATTGTAGGAAACATAATTCTCTACAAAAAAGGTCTCTTAACATTTTGCCATAGCTCGCTTCGTTTCCGAGATATTTGCAGATATATCTGAAGGGAAGGGGCCTGACGGACATATTTCGAGATATTTCTTCTTCTTGTTGTTCTTCTTCTGCACAGCTAAGCTGGAAGTGGCATTTACAGCTCGCAATAGTGCAGAGTTATCTCAAAGAAAGGGGCCACGGTGTTTCTGTATCTCTATTATGTTCGTGCGGCTTCGGAACTTTTAAATATCTTGATATATCTCGAGAACTACGCATCTGATCAAAAAATATCATAGAACATAAAAAGTAGGAAACTTAATTCTCTACAAAAAAGGTCGCTTAACATTTTGCCATAGCTCGCTTCGTTTCCGAGATATTTGCATATTTATCTCAAGGGAAGGGGCCTGACGGACATATTTCGTGATATTTCTTCTTCTTGTTGTTCTTCTTCTGCACAGCTAAGCTGGAAGTGGCATTTGCGGCTCGCACTAGTGCAGAGTTATCTCAAAGAAAGGGGCCACGGTGTTTCTGTATCTCTATTATGTTGGTGCGGCTTCGGAACTTTTTAATATCTCGATATATCTCGAAAACTACGCTTCTGATCAAAAAATATCATAGAACATAAATTGTAGGAAACATAATTCTCTACAAAAAAGGTCTCTTAACATTTTGCCATAGCTCGCTTCGTTTCCGAGATATTTGCAGATATATCTCAAGGGAAGGGGCCTGACGGACATATTTCGAGATATTTCTTCTTCTTGTTGTTCTTCTTCTGCACAGCTAAGCTGGAAGTGGCATTTACAGCTCGCAATAGTGCAGAGTTATCTCAAAGAAAGGGGCCACGGTGTATCTGTATCTCTATTATGTTGGTGCGGCTTCGAAACTTTTAAATATCTTGATATATCTCGAGAACTACGCATCTGATCAGAAAATATCATAGAAGATAAAAAGTAGGAAACTTAATTCTCTACAAAAAAGTTCTCTTAACCTTTTTGCCATAGCTCGCTTCGTTTCCGAGATATTTGCAGATTTATCTCAAGGTAAGGGGCCTAACGGACATATTTCGAGATATTTCTTCTTCTTGTTGTTCTTCTTCTGCACAGCTAAACTGGAAGTGGCATTTCCAGCTCGCAATAGTGCAGAGTTATCTCAAAGAAAGGGGCCACGGTGTTTCTGTATCTCTATTATCTTGGTGCGGCTTCGGAACTTTTAAATATCTTGATATATCTCGAGAACTACGCATCTGATCAAAAAATATCATAGAACATAAAAAGTAGGGAACTTAATTCTCTACAAAAAAGGTCTCTTAACATTTTGCCATAGCTCGCTTCGTTTCCGAGATATTTGCAGATTTATCTCAAGGGAAGGGGCCTGACGGAAATATTTCGAGATATTTCTTCTTCTTGTTGTTCTTCTTCTGCACAGCTAAGCTGGAAGTGGCATTTACAGCTCGCAATAGTGCAGAGTTATCTCAAAGAAAGGGGCCACGGTGTTTCTGTATCCCTATTATGTTGGTGCGGCTTCGGAACTTTTAAATATCTCGATATATCTCGAAAACTACGCTTCTGATCAAAAAATATCATAGTGCGGCTTCGGAACTTTTAAATATCTTGATATATCTCGAGAACTACGCATCTGATCAAAAAATATCATAGAACATAAAACGTAGGAAACTTAATTCTCTACAAAAAAGGTCTCTTAACATTTTGCCATAGCTCGCTTCGTTTCCGAGATATTTGCAGATTTATCTCAAGGGAAGGGGCCTAACGGACATATTTCGAGATATTTCTTCTTCTTGTTGTTCTTCTTCTGCACAGCTAAACTGGAAGTGGCATTTCCAGGTCGCAATAGTGCAGAGTTATCTCAAAGAAAGGAGCCACGGTGTTTCTGTATCTCTATTATGTTGGTGCGGCTTCGGAACTTTTAAATATCTTGATATATCTCGAGAACTACGCGTCTGATCAAAAAATATCATAGAACATAAAAAGTAGGAAACACAATTCTCTACAAAAAAGGTCTCTTAACATTTTGCCATAGCTCGCTTCGTTTCCGAGATATTTGCAGATTTATCTCAAGGGAAGGGGCCTGACGGACATATTTCGAGATATTTCTTCTTCTTGTTGTTCCTCTTCTGCACAGCTAAGCTGGAAGTGGCATTTGCAGCTCGCAATTGTGCAGAGTTATCTCAAAGAGAGGGGCCACGGTGTTTCTGTATCTGTATTATGTTGGTGCGGCTTCGGAACTTTTAAATATCTTGATATATCTCGAGAACTACGCATCTGATCAGAAAATATCATAGAAGATAAAAAGTAGGAAACTTAATTCTCTACAAAATAGTTCTCTTAACCTTTTTGCCATAGCTCGCTTCGTTTCCGAGATATTTGCAGATTTATCTCAAGGTAAGGGGCCTAACGGACATATTTCGAGATATTTCTTCTTCTTGTTGTTCTTCTTCTGCACAGCTAAACTGGAAGTGGCATTTCCAGCTCGCAATAGTGCAGAGTTATCTCAAAGAAAGGGGCCACGGTGTTTCTGTATCTCTATTATCTTGGTGCGGCTTCGGAACTTTTAAATATCTTGATATATCTCGAGAACTACGCATCTGATCAAAAAATATCATAGAACATGAAAAGTAGGAAACTTAATTCTCTACAAAAAAGGTCTCTTAACATTTTGCCATAGCTCGCTTCGTTTCCGAGATATTTGCAGATTTATCTCAAGGGAAGGGGCCTGACGGAAATATTTCGAGATATTTCTTCTTCTTGTTGTTCTTCTTCTGCACAGCTAAGCTGGAAGTGGCATTTACAGCTCGCAATAGTGCAGAGTTATCTCAAAGAAAGGGGCAACGGTGTTTCTGTATCCCTATTATGTTGGTGCGGCTTCGGAACTTTTAAATATCTCGATATATCTCGAAAACTACGCTTCTGATCAAAAAATATCATAGTGCGGCTTCGGAACTTTTAAATATCTTGATATATCTCGAGAACTACGCATCTGATCAAAAAATATCATAGAACATAAAACGTAGGAAACTTAATTCTCTACAAAAAAGGTCTCTTAACATTTTGCCATAGCTCGCTTCGTTTCCGAGATATTTGCAGATTTATCTCAAGGGAAGGGGCCTAACGGACATATTTCGAGATATTTCTTCTTCTTGTTGTTCTTCTTCTGCACAGCTAAACTGGAAGTGGCATTTCCAGGTCGCAATAGTGCAGAGTTATCTCAAAGAAAGGAGCCACGGTGTTTCTGTATCTCTATTATGTTGGTGCGGCTTCGGAACTTTTAAATATCTTGATATATCTCGAGAACTACGCGTCTGATCAAAAAATATCATAGAACATAAAAAGTAGGAAACACAATTCTCTACAAAAAAGGTCTCTTAACATTTTGCCATAGCTCGCTTCGTTTCCGAGATATTTGCAGATTTATCTCAAGGGAAGGGGCCTGACGGACATATTTCGAGATATTTCTTCTTCTTGTTGTTCCTCTTCTGCACAGCTAAGCTGGAAGTGGCATTTGCAGCTCGCAATTGTGCAGAGTTATCTCAAAGAGAGGGGCCACGGTGTTTCTGTATCTGTATTATGTTGTTGCGGCTTCGGAACTTTTAAATATCTTGATATATCTCGAGAACTACGCATCTGATCAGAAAATATCATAGAAGATAAAAAGTAGGAAACTTAATTCTCTACAAAAAAGTTCTCTTAACCTTTTTGCCATAGCTCGCTTCGTTTCCGAGATATTTGCAGATTTATCTCAAGGTAAGGGGCCTGACGGACATATTTCGAGATATTTCTTCTTCTTGTTGTTCTTCTTCTGCACAGCTAAGCTGGAAGTGGCATTTGCAGCTCGCAATAGTGCATAGCTATCTGAAAGAAAGGGGCCACGGTGTTTCTGTATCTCTATTATGTTGGTGCGGCTTCGGAACTTTTAAATATCTTGATATACCTCGAGAACTACGCATCTGATCAAAAAATATCATAGAACATAAAAAGTAGGAAACTTAATTCGCTACAAAAAAGGTCTCTTAACATTTTGCCATAGCTCGCTTCGTTTCCGAGATATTTGCAGATTTATCTCAAGGGAAGGGGCCTAACGGACATATTTCGTGATATTTCTTCTTCTTGTTGTTCTTCTTCTGCACAGCTAAGCTGGAAGTGGCATTTGCAGCTCGCAATAGTGCAGAGTTATCTCAAAGAAAGGGGCCACGGTGTTTCTGTATCTCTATTATGTTGGTGCGGCTTCGGAACTTTTAAATATCTCGACATATCTCGAGAACTACGCATCTGATCAAAAAATATCATAGAACATAAAAAGTAGGAAACTTAATTCGCTACAAAAAAGGTCTCTTAACATTTTGCCATAGCTCGCTTCGGTTCCGAGATATTTGCAGATTTATCTCAAGGGAAGGGGCCTAACGGACATATTTCGTGATATTTCTTCTTCTTGTTGTTCTTCTTCTGCACAGCTAAGCTGGAAGTGGCATTTGCAGCTCGCAATAGTGCAGAGTTATCTCAAAGAAAGGGGCCACGGTGTTTCTGTATCTCTATTATGTTGGTGCGGCTTCGGAACTTTTAAATATCTCGATATATCTCGAAAACTACGCTTCTGATCAAAAAATATCATAGAACATAAATTGTAGGAAACATAATTCTCTACAAAATACGTCTCTTAACATTTTGCCATAGCTCGCTTCGTTTCCGAGATATTTGCAGATTCAGCTCAAAGGAACTGGCCTGACGGACATATTTCGAGATATTTCTTCTTCTTGTTGTTCTTCCTCTGCACAGCTAAGCTGGAAGTGGCATTTGCAGCTCGCAATAGTGCAGAGTTATCTCAAAGAAAGGGGCCACGGTGTTTCTGTATCTCTATTATGTTGGTGCGGCTTCGGAACTTTTAAATATCTTGATATATCTCGAGAACTACGCATCTGATCAAAAAATATCATAGAACATAAAAAGTAGGAAACTTAATTCTCTACAAAAAAGGTCTCTTAACATTTTGCCATAGCTCGCTTCGTTTCCGAGATATTTGCAGATTTATCTCAAGGGAAGGGGCCTGACGGACATATTTCGTGATATTTCTTCTTCTTGTTGTTCTTCTTCTGCACAGCTAAGCTTGAAGTGGCATTTGCGGCTCGCACTAGTGCAGAGTTATCTCAACGAAAGGGGCCACGGTGTTTCTGTATCTCTATTATGTTGGTGCGGCTTCGGAACTTTTAAATATCTCGATATATCTCGAAAACTACGCTTCTGATCAAAAAATATCATAGAACATAAATTGTAGAAAGCATAATTCTCTACAAAAAAGGTCTCTTAACATTTTGCCATAGCTCGCTTCGTTTCCGAGATATTTGCAGATATATCTCAAGGGAAGGGGCCTGACGGACATATTTCGAGATATTTCTTCTTCTTGTTGTTCTTCTTCTGCACAGCTAAGCTGGAAGTGGCATTTACAGCTCGCAATAGTGCAGAGTTATCTCAAAGAAAGGGGCCACGGTGTTTCTGTATCTCTATTATGTTGGTGCGGCTTCGGAACTTTTAAATATCTTGATATATTTCGAGAACTACGCCTCTGATCGAAAAATATCGTAGAACATAAAAAGTAGGAAACTGAATTCTCTACAAAAAAGGTCTCTTAACATTTTGCCATAGCTCGCTTCGTTTCCGAGATATTTGCAGATTTATCTCAAGGGAAGGGGCCTGACGGACATATTTCGAGATATTTCTTCTTCTTGTTGTTCTTCTTCTGCACAGCTAAACTGGAAGTGGCATTTCCAGCTCGCAATAGTGCAGAGTTATCTCAACGAGAGGGGCCACGGTGTTTCTGTATCTCTATTATGTTGGTCCGGCTTCGGAACTTTTAAATATCTTGATATATCTCGAGAACTACGCATCTGATCAAAAAATATCATAGAAGATAAAAAGTAGGAAACTTAATTCCCTACAAAAAAGGTCTCTTAACATTTTGCCATAGCTCGCTTCGTTTCCGAGATATTTGCAGATTTATCTCAAGGGAAGGGGCCTGACGGACATATTTCGAGATATTTCTTCTTCTTGTTGTTCTTCTTCTGCACAGCTAAGCTGGAAGTGGCATTTGCAGCTCGCAATAGTGCAGAGTTATCTCAAAGAAAGGGGCCACGGTGTTTCTGTATCTCTATTATGTTGGTGCGGCTTCGGAACTTTTAAATATCTTGATATATCTCGACAAACTACGCATCTGATCAAAAAATATCATAGAACATAAAAAGTAGGAAACTTAATTCTCTACAAAAAAGGTCTCTTAACATTTTGCCATAGCTCGCTTCGTTTCCGAGATATTTGCAGATTTATCTCAAGGGAAGGGGCCTGACGGACATATTTCGAGATATTTCTTCTTCTTGTTGTTCTTCTTCTGCACAGCTAAGCTGGAAGTGGCATTTGCAGCTCGCACTAGTGCAGAGTTATCTCAAAGAAAGGGGCCAAGGTGTTTCTGTATCTCTATTATGTTGGTGCGGCTTCGGAACTTTTTAATATCTCGATATATCTCGAAAACTACGCTTCTGATCAAAAAATATCATAGAACATAAATTGTAGGAAACATAATTCTCTACAAAAAAGGTCTCTTAACATTTTGCCATAGCTCGCTTCGTTTCCGAGATATTTGCAGATATATCTCAAGGGAAGGGGCCTGACGGACATATTTCGAGATATTTCTTCTTCTTGTTGTTCTTCTTCTGCACAGCTAAGCTTGAAGTGGCATTTGCGGCTCGCACTAGTGCAGAGTTATCTCAACGAAAGGGGCCACGGTGTTTCTGTATCTCTATTATGTTGGTGCGGCTTCGGAACTTTTAAATATCTCGATATATCTCGAAAACTACGCTTCTGATCAAAAAATATCATAGAACATAAATTGTAGAAAGCATAATTCTCTACAAAAAAGGTCTCTTAACATTTTGCCATAGCTCGCTTCGTTTCCGAGATATTTGCAGATATATCTCAAGGGAAGGGGCCTGACGGACATATTTCGAGATATTTCTTCTTCTTGTTGTTCTTCTTCTGCACAGCTAAGCTGGAAGTGGCATTTACAGCTCGCAATAGTGCAGAGTTATCTCAAAGAAAGGGGCCACGGTGTTTCTGTATCTCTATTATGTTGGTGCGGCTTCGGAACTTTTAAATATCTTGATATATTTCGAGAACTACGCCTCTGATCGAAAAATATCGTAGAACATAAAAAGTAGGAAACCGAATTCTCTACAAAAAAGGTCTCTTAACATTTTGCCATAGCTCGCTTCGTTTCCGAGATATTTGCAGATTTATCTCAAGGGAAGGGGCCTGACGGACATATTTCGAGATATTTCTTCTTCTTGTTGTTCTTCTTCTGCACAGCTAAACTGGAAGTGGCATTTCCAGCTCGCAATAGTGCAGAGTTATCTCAACGAGAGGGGCCACGGTGTTTCTGTATCTCTATTATGTTGGTCCGGCTTCGGAACTTTTAAATATCTTGATATATCTCGAGAACTACGCATCTGATCAAAAAATATCATAGAAGATAAAAAGTAGGAAACTTAATTCCCTACAAAAAAGGTCTCTTAACATTTTGCCATAGCTCGCTTCGTTTCCGAGATATTTGCAGATTTATCTCAAGGGAAGGGGCCTGACGGACATATTTCGAGATATTTCTTCTTCTTGTTGTTCTTCTTCTGCACAGCTAAGCTGGAAGTGGCATTTGCAGCTCGCAATAGTGCAGAGTTATCTCAAAGAAAGGGGCCACGGTGTTTCTGTATCTCTATTATGTTGGTGCGGCTTCGGAACTTTTAAATATCTTGATATATCTCGACAAACTACGCATCTGATCAAAAAATATCATAGAACATAAAAAGTAGGAAACTTAATTCTCTACAAAAAAGGTCTCTTAACATTTTGCCATAGCTCGCTTCGTTTCCGAGATATTTGCAGATTTATCTCAAGGGAAGGGGCCTGACGGACATATTTCGAGATATTTCTTCTTCTTGTTGTTCTTCTTCTGCACAGCTAAGCTGGAAGTGGCATTTGCAGCTCGCACTAGTGCAGAGTTATCTCAAAGAAAGGGGCCAAGGTGTTTCTGTATCTCTATTATGTTGGTGCGGCTTCGGAACTTTTTAATATCTCGATATATCTCGAAAACTACGCTTCTGATCAAAAAATATCATAGAACATAAATTGTAGGAAACATAATTCTCTACAAAAAAGGTCTCTTAACATTTTGCCATAGCTCGCTTCGTTTCCGAGATATTTGCAGATATATCTCAAGGGAAGGGGCCTGACGGACATATTTCGAGATATTTCTTCTTCTTGTTGTTCTTCTTCTGCACAGCTAAGCTGGAAGTGGCATTTACAGCTCGCAATAGTGCAGAGTTATCTCAAAGAAAGGGGCCACGGTGTATCTGTATCTCTATTATGTTGGTGCGGCTTCGGAACTTTTAAATATCTTGATATATCTCGAGAACTACGCATCTGATCAAAAAATATCATAGAACATAAAACGTAGGAAACTTAATTCTCTACAAAAAAGGTCTCTTAACATTTTGCCATAGCTCGCTTCGTTTCCGAGATATTTGCAGATTTATCTCAAGGGAAGGGGCCTAACGGACATATTTCGAGATATTTCTTCTTCTTGTTGTTCTTCTTCTGCACAGCTAAACTGGAAGTGGCATTTCCAGGTCGCAATAGTGCAGAGTTATCTCAAAGAAAGGAGCCACGGTGTTTCTGTATCTCTATTATGTTGGTGCGGCTTCGGAACTTTTAAATATCTTGATATATCTCGAGAACTACGCGTCTGATCAAAAAATATCATAGAACATAAAAAGTAGGAAACACAATTCTCTACAAAAAAGGTCTCTTAACATTTTGCCATAGCTCGCTTCGTTTCCGAGATATTTGCAGATTTATCTCAAGGGAAGGGGCCTGACGGAAATATTTCGAGATATTTCTTCTTCTTGTTGTTCTTCTTCTGCACAGCTAAGCTGGAAGTGGCATTTACAGCTCGCAATAGTGCAGAGTTATCTCAAAGAAAGGGGCCACGGTGTTTCTGTATCCCTATTATGTTGGTGCGGCTTCGGAACTTTTAAATACCTCGATATATCTCGAAAACTACGCTTCTGATCAAAAAATATCATAGTGCGGCTTCGGAACTTTTAAATATCTTGATATATCTCGAGAACTACGCATCTGATCAAAAAATATCATAGAACATAAAACGTAGGAAACTTAATTCTCTACAAAAAAGGTCTCTTAACATTTTGCTATAGCTCGCTTCGTTTCCGAGATATTTGCAGATTTATCTCAAGGGAAGGGGCCTGACGGACATATTTCGAGATATTTCTTCTTCTTGTTGTTCTTCTTCTGCACAGCTAAGCTGGAAGTGGCATTTGCAGCTCGCAATAGTGCAGAGTTATCTCAAAGAAAGGGGCCACGGTGTTTCTGTATCTCTATTATGTTGGTGCGGCTTCGGAACTTTTAAATATCTTGATATATCTCGACAAACTACGCATCTGATCAAAAAATATCATAGAACATAAAAAGTAGGAAACTTAATTCTCTACAAAAAAGGTCTCTTAACATTTTGCCATAGCTCGCTTCGTTTCCGAGATATTTGCAGATTTATCTCAAGGGAAGGGGCCTGACGGACATATTTCGAGATATTTCTTCTTCTTGTTGTTCTTCTTCTGCACAGCTAAGCTGGAAGTGGCATTTGCAGCTCGCACTAGTGCAGAGTTATCTCAAAGAAAGGGGCCAAGGTGTTTCTGTATCTCTATTATGTTGGTGCGGCTTCGGAACTTTTTAATATCTCGATATATCTCGAAAACTACGCTTCTGATCAAAAAATATCATAGAACATAAATTGTAGGAAACATAATTCTCTACAAAAAAGGTCTCTTAACATTTTGCCATAGCTCGCTTCGTTTCCGAGATATTTGCAGATATATCTCAAGGGAAGGGGCCTGACGGACATATTTCGAGATATTTCTTCTTCTTGTTGTTCCTCTTCTGCACAGCTAAGCTGGAAGTGGCATTTGCAGCTCGCAATTGTGCAGAGTTATCTCAAAGAGAGGGGCCACGGTGTTTCTGTATCTGTATTATGTTGGTGCGGCTTCGGAACTTTTAAATATCTTGATATATCTCGAGAACTACGCATCTGATCAGAAAATATCATAGAAGATAAAAAGTAGGAAACTTAATTCTCTACAAAAAAGTTCTCTTAACCTTTTTGCCATAGCTCGCTTCGTTTCCGAGATATTTGCAGATTTATCTCAAGGTAAGGGGCCTAACGGACATATTTCGAGATATTTCTTCTTCTTGTTGTTCTTCTTCTGCACAGCTAAACTGGAAGTGGCATTTCCAGCTCGCAATAGTGCAGAGTTATCTCAAAGAAAGGGGCCACGGTGTTTCTGTATCTCTATTATCTTGGTGCGGCTTCGGAACTTTTAAATATCTTGATATATCTCGAGAACTACGCATCTGATCAAAAAATATCATAGAACATGAAAAGTAGGAAACTTAATTCTCTACAAAAAAGGTCTCTTAACATTTTGCCATAGCTCGCTTCGTTTCCGAGATATTTGCAGATTTATCTCAAGGGAAGGGGCCTGACGGAAATATTTCGAGATATTTCTTCTTCTTGTTGTTCTTCTTCTGCACAGCTAAGCTGGAAGTGGCATTTACAGCTCGCAATAGTGCAGAGTTATCTCAAAGAAAGGGGCCACGGTGTTTCTGTATCCCTATTATGTTGGTGCGGCTTCGGAACTTTTAAATATCTCGATATATCTCGAAAACTACGCTTCTGATCAAAAAATATCATAGTGCGGCTTCGGAACTTTTAAATATCTTGATATATCTCGAGAACTACGCATCTGATCAAAAAATATCATAGAACATAAAACGTAGGAAACTTAATTCTCTACAAAAAAGGTCTCTTAACATTTTGCCATAGCTCGCTTCGTTTCCGAGATATTTGCAGATTTATCTCAAGGGAAGGGGCCTAACGGACATATTTCGAGATATTTCTTCTTCTTGTTGTTCTTCTTCTGCACAGCTAAACTGGAAGTGGCATTTCCAGGTCGCAATAGTGCAGAGTTATCTCAAAGAAAGGAGCCACGGTGTTTCTGTATCCCTATTATGTTGGTGCGGCTTCGGAACTTTTAAATATCTCGATATATCTCGAAAACTACGCTTCTGATCAAAAAATATCATAGAACATAAATTGTAGGAAACATAATTCTCTACAAAAAACGTTTCTTAACATTTTGCCATAGCTCGCTTCGTTTCCGAGATATTTGCAGATTCAGCTCAAAGGAACTGGCCTGACGGACATATTTCGAGATATTTCTTCTTCTTGTTGTTCTTCCTCTGCACAGCTAAGCTGGAAGTGGCATTTGCAGCTCGCAATAGTGCAGAGTTATCTCAAAGAAAGGGGCCACGGTGTTTCTGTATCTCTATTATGTTGGTGCGGCTTCGGAACTTTTAAATATCTTGATATATCTCGACAAACTACGCATCTGATCAAAAAATATCATAGAACATAAAAAGTAGGAAACTTAATTCTCTACAAAAAAGGTCTCTTAACATTTTGCCATAGCTCGCTTCGTTTCCGAGATATTTGCAGATTTATCTCAAGGGAAGGGGCCTGACGGACATATTTCGAGATATTTCTTCTTCTTGTTGTTCTTCTTCTGCACAGCTAAGCTGGAAGTGGCATTTGCAGCTCGCACTAGTGCAGAGTTATCTCAAAGAAAGGGGCCAAGGTGTTTCTGTATCTCTATTATGTTGGTGCGGCTTCGGAACTTTTAAATATCTCGATATATCTCGAAAACTACGCTTCTGATCAAAAAATATCATAGAACATAAAAAGTAGGAAACTTAATTCTCTACAAAAAAGGTCTCTTAACATTTTGCCATAGCTCGCTTCGTTTCAGAGATATTTGCAGATTTATCTCAAGGTAAGGGGCCTGACGGACATATTTCGAGATATTTCTTCTTCTTGTTGTTCTTCTTCTGCACAGCTAAGCTGGAAGTGGCATTTGCAGCTCGCAATAGTGCATAGCTATCTGAAAGAAAGGGGCCACGGTGTTTCTGTATCTCTATTATGTTGGTGCGGCTTCGGAACTTTTAAATATCTTGATATACCTCGAGAACTACGCATCTGATCAAAAAATATCATAGAACATAAAAAGTAGGAAACTTAATTCGCTACAAAAAAGGTCTCTTAACATTTTGCCATAGCTCGCTTCGTTTCCGAGATATTTGCAGATTTATCTCAAGGGAAGGGGCCTAACGGACATATTTCGTGATATTTCTTCTTCTTGTTGTTCTTCTTCTGCACAGCTAAGCTGGAAGTGGCATTTGCAGCTCGCAATAGTGCAGAGTTATCTCAAAGAAAGGGGCCACGGTGTTTCTGTATCTCTATTATGTTGGTGCGGCTTCGGAACTTTTAAATATCTCGACATATCTCGAGAACTACGCATCTGATCAAAAAATATCATAGAACATAAAAAGTAGGAAACTTAATTCGCTACAAAAAAGGTCTCTTAACATTTTGCCATAGCTCGCTTCGGTTCCGAGATATTTGCAGATTTATCTCAAGGGAAGGGGCCTAACGGACATATTTCGTGATATTTCTTCTTCTTGTTGTTCTTCTTCTGCACAGCTAAGCTGGAAGTGGCATTTGCAGCTCGCAATAGTGCAGAGTTATCTCAAAGAAAGGGGCCACGGTGTTTCTGTATCTCTATTATGTTGGTGCGGCTTCGGAACTTTTAAATATCTCGATATATCTCGAAAACTACGCTTCTGATCAAAAAATATCATAGAACATAAATTGTAGGAAACATAATTCTCTACAAAATACGTCTCTTAACATTTTGCCATAGCTCGCTTCGTTTCCGAGATATTTGCAGATTCAGCTCAAAGGAACTGGCCTGACGGACATATTTCGAGATATTTCTTCTTCTTGTTGTTCTTCCTCTGCACAGCTAAGCTGGAAGTGGCATTTGCAGCTCGCAATAGTGCAGAGTTATCTCAAAGAAAGGGGCCACGGTGTTTCTGTATCTCTATTATGTTGGTGCGGCTTCGGAACTTTTAAATATCTTGATATATCTCGAGAACTACGCATCTGATCAAAAAATATCATAGAACATAAAAAGTAGGAAACTTAATTCTCTACAAAAAAGGTCTCTTAACATTTTGCCATAGCTCGCTTCGTTTCCGAGATATTTGCAGATTTATCTCAAGGGAAGGGGCCTGACGGACATATTTCGAGATATTTCTTCTTCTTGTTGTTCTTCTTCTGCACAGCTAAGCTTGAAGTGGCATTTGCGGCTCGCACTAGTGCAGAGTTATCTCAACGAAAGGGGCCACGGTGTTTCTGTATCTCTATTATGTTGGTGCGGCTTCGGAACTTTTAAATATCTCGATATATCTCGAAAACTACGCTTCTGATCAAAAAATATCATAGAACATAAATTGTAGAAAGCATAATTCTCTACAAAAAAGGTCTCTTAACATTTTGCCATAGCTCGCTTCGTTTCCGAGATATTTGCAGATATATCTCAAGGGAAGGGGCCTGACGGACATATTTCGAGATATTTCTTCTTCTTGTTGTTCTTCTTCTGCACAGCTAAGCTGGAAGTGGCATTTACAGCTCGCAATAGTGCAGAGTTATCTCAAAGAAAGGGGCCACGGTGTTTCTGTATCTCTATTATGTTGGTGCGGCTTCGGAACTTTTAAATATCTTGATATATTTCGAGAACTACGCCTCTGATCGAAAAATATCGTAGAACATAAAAAGTAGGAAACTGAATTCTCTACAAAAAAGGTCTCTTAACATTTTGCCATAGCTCGCTTCGTTTCCGAGATATTTGCAGATTTATCTCAAGGGAAGGGGCCTGACGGACATATTTCGAGATATTTCTTCTTCTTGTTGTTCTTCTTCTGCACAGCTAAACTGGAAGTGGCATTTCCAGCTCGCAATAGTGCAGAGTTATCTCAACGAGAGGGGCCACGGTGTTTCTGTATCTCTATTATGTTGGTCCGGCTTCGGAACTTTTAAATATCTTGATATATCTCGAGAACTACGCATCTGATCAAAAAATATCATAGAAGATAAAAAGTAGGAAACTTAATTCCCTACAAAAAAGGTCTCTTAACATTTTGCCATAGCTCGCTTCGTTTCCGAGATATTTGCAGATTTATCTCAAGGGAAGGGGCCTGACGGACATATTTCGAGATATTTCTTCTTCTTGTTGTTCTTCTTCTGCACAGCTAAGCTGGAAGTGGCATTTGCAGCTCGCAATAGTGCAGAGTTATCTCAAAGAAAGGGGCCACGGTGTTTCTGTATCTCTATTATGTTGGTGCGGCTTCGGAACTTTTAAATATCTTGATATATCTCGACAAACTACGCATCTGATCAAAAAATATCATAGAACATAAAAAGTAGGAAACTTAATTCTCTACAAAAAAGGTCTCTTAACATTTTGCCATAGCTCGCTTCGTTTCCGAGATATTTGCAGATTTATCTCAAGGGAAGGGGCCTGACGGACATATTTCGAGATATTTCTTCTTCTTGTTGTTCTTCTTCTGCACAGCTAAGCTGGAAGTGGCATTTGCAGCTCGCACTAGTGCAGAGTTATCTCAAAGAAAGGGGCCAAGGTGTTTCTGTATCTCTATTATGTTGGTGCGGCTTCGGAACTTTTTAATATCTCGATATATCTCGAAAACTACGCTTCTGATCAAAAAATATCATAGAACATAAATTGTAGGAAACATAATTCTCTACAAAAAAGGTCTCTTAACATTTTGCCATAGCTCGCTTCGTTTCCGAGATATTTGCAGATATATCTCAAGGGAAGGGGCCTGACGGACATATTTCGAGATATTTCTTCTTCTTGTTGTTCTTCTTCTGCACAGCTAAGCTGGAAGTGGCATTTGCAGCTCGCAATTGTGCAGAGTTATCTCAAAGAGAGGGGCCACGGTGTTTCTGTATCTGTATTATGTTGGTGCGGCTTCGGAACTTTTAAATATCTTGATATATCTCGAGAACTACGCATCTGATCAGAAAATATCATAGAAGATAAAAAGTAGGAAACTTAATTCTCTACAAAAAAGTTCTCTTAACCTTTTTGCCATAGCTCGCTTCGTTTCCGAGATATTTGCAGATTTATCTCAAGGTAAGGGGCCTAACGGACATATTTCGAGATATTTCTTCTTCTTGTTGTTCTTCTTCTGCACAGCTAAACTGGAAGTGGCATTTCCAGCTCGCAATAGTGCAGAGTTATCTCAAAGAAAGGGGCCACGGTGTTTCTGTATCTCTATTATCTTGGTGCGGCTTCGGAACTTTTAAATATCTTGATATATCTCGAGAACTACGCATCTGATCAAAAAATATCATAGAACATAAAACGTAGGAAACTTAATTCTCTACAAAAAAGGTCTCTTAACATTTTGCCATAGCTCGCTTCGTTTCCGAGATATTTGCAGATTTATCTCAAGGGAAGGGGCCTAACGGACATATTTCGAGATATTTCTTCTTCTTGTTGTTCTTCTTCTGCACAGCTAAACTGGAAGTGGCATTTCCAGGTCGCAATAGTGCAGAGTTATCTCAAAGAAAGGAGCCACGGTGTTTCTGTATCCCTATTATGTTGGTGCGGCTTCGGAACTTTTAAATATCTCGATATATCTCGAAAACTACGCTTCTGATCAAAAAATATCATAGAACATAAATTGTAGGAAACATAATTCTCTACAAAAAACGTTTCTTAACATTTTGCCATAGCTCGCTTCGTTTCCGAGATATTTGCAGATTCAGCTCAAAGGAACTGGCCTGACGGACATATTTCGAGATATTTCTTCTTCTTGTTGTTCTTCCTCTGCACAGCTAAGCTGGAAGTGGCATTTGCAGCTCGCAATAGTGCAGAGTTATCTCAAAGAAAGGGGCCACGGTGTTTCTGTATCTCTATTATGTTGGTGCGGCTTCGGAACTTTTAAATATCTTGATATATCTCGACAAACTACGCATCTGATCAAAAAATATCATAGAACATAAAAAGTAGGAAACTTAATTCTCTACAAAAAAGGTCTCTTAACATTTTGCCATAGCTCGCTTCGTTTCCGAGATATTTGCAGATTTATCTCAAGGGAAGGGGCCTGACGGACATATTTCGAGATATTTCTTCTTCTTGTTGTTCTTCTTCTGCACAGCTAAGCTGGAAGTGGCATTTGCAGCTCGCACTAGTGCAGAGTTATCTCAAAAAAAGGGGCCAAGGTGTTTCTGTATCTCTATTATGTTGGTGCGGCTTCGGAACTTTTAAATATCTCGATATATCTCGAAAACTACGCTTCTGATCAAAAAATATCATAGAACATAAAAAGTAGGAAACTTAATTCTCTACAAAAAAGGTCTCTTAACATTTTGCCATAGCTCGCTTCGTTTCAGAGATATTTGCAGATTTATCTCAAGGGAAGGGGCCTAACGGACATATTTCGAGATATTTCTTCTTCTTGTTGTTCTTCTTCTGCACAGCTAAACTGGAAGTGGCATTTCCAGCTCGCAATAGTGCAGAGTTATCTCAAAGAAAGGGGCCACGGTGTTTCTGTATCTCTATTATCTTGGTGCGGCTTCGGAACTTTTAAATATCTTGATATATCTCGAGAACTACGCATCTGATCAAAAAATATCATAGAAGATAAAAAGTAGGAAACTTAATTCCCTACAAAAAAGGTCTCTTAACATTTTGCCATAGCTCGCTTCGTTTCCGAGATATTTGCAGATTTATCTCAAGGGAAGGGGCCTGACGGACATATTTCGAGATATTTCTTCTTCTTGTTGTTCTTCTTCTGCACAGCTAAGCTGGAAGTGGCATTTGCAGCTCGCAATAGTGCAGAGTTATCTCAAAGAAAGGGGCCACGGTGTTTCTGTATCTCTATTATGTTGGTGCGGCTTCGGAACTGTTAAATATCTTGATATATCTCGACAAACTACGCATCTGATCAAAAAATATCATAGAACATAAAAAGTAGGAAACTTAATTCTCTACAAAAAAGGTCTCTTAACATTTTGCCATAGCTCGCTTCGTTTCCGAGATATTTGCAGATTTATCTCAAGGGAAGGGGCCTGACGGACATATTTCGAGATATTTCTTCTTCTTGTTGTTCTTCTTCTGCACAGCTAAGCTGGAAGTGGCATTTGCAGCTCGCACTAGTGCAGAGTTATTTCAAAGAAAGGGGCCAAGGTGTTTCTGTATCTCTATTATGTTGGTGCGGCTTCGGAACTTTTAAATATCTCGATATATCTCGAAAACTACGCTTCTGATCAAAAAATATCATAGAACATAAATTGTAGGAAACATAATTCTCTACAAAAAAGGTCTCTTAACATTTTGCCATAGCTCGCTTCGTTTCCGAGATATTTGCAGATATATCTGAAGGGAAGGGGCCTTACGGACATATTTCGAGATATTTCTTCTTCTTGTTGTTCTTCTTCTGCACAGCTAAGCTGGAAGTGGCATTTACAGCTCGCAATAGTGCAGAGTTATCTCAAAGAAAGGGGCCACGGTGTTTCTGTATCTCTATTATCTTGGTGCGGCTTCGAAACTTTTAAATATCTTGATATATCTCGAGAACTACGCATCTGATCAAAAAATATCATAGAACATAAAAAGTAGGAAACTTAATTCTCTACAAAAAAGGTCTCTTAACATTTTGCCATAGCTCGCTTCGTTTCCGAGATATGTGCAGATTTATCTCAAGGGAAGGGGCCTGACGGACATATTTCGAGATATTTCTTCTTCTTGTTGTTCTTCTTCTGCACAGCTAAGCTGGAAGTGGCATTTGCGGCTCGCACTAGTGCAGAGTTATCTCAACGAAAGGGGCCACGGTGTTTCTGTATCTCTATTATGTTGGTGCGGCTTCGGAACTTTTAAATATCTCGATATATCTCGAAAACTACGCTTCTGATCAAAAAATACCATAGAACATAAATTGTAGGAAACATAATTCTCTACAAAAAAGGTCTCTTAACATTTTGCCATAGCTCTCTTCGTTTCCGAGATATTTGCAGATTTATCCCAAGGGAAGGGGCCTGACGGACATATTTCGAGATATTTCTTCTTCTTGTTGTTCTTCTTCTGCACAGCTAAGCTGAAAGTGGCATTTGCAGCTCGCAATAGTGCAGAGTTATCTCAAAGAAAGGGGCCACGGTGTTTCTGTATCTCTATTATGTTGGTGCGGCTTCGGAACTTTTAAATATCTTGATATATCTCGAGAACTACGCATCTGATCAAAAAATATCATAGAACATAAAAAGTAGGAAACCTAGTTCTCTACAAAAAAGGTCTCTTAACATTTTGCCATAGCTCTCTTCGTTTCCGAGATATTTGCAGATTTATCTCAAGGGAAGGGGCCTGACGGACATATTTCGAGATATTTCTTCTTCTTGTTGTTCTTCTTCTGCACAGCTAAGCTGAAAGTGGCATTTGCAGCTCGCAATAGTGCAGAGTTATCTCAAAGAAAGGGGCCACGGTGTTTCTGTATCTCTATTATGTTGGTGCGGCTTCGGAACTTTTAAATATCTTGATATATCTCGAGAACTACGCATCTGATCAAAAAATATCATAGAACATAAAAAGTAGGAAACTTAATTCTCTACAAAAAAGATCGCTTAACATTTTGCCATAGCTCGCTTCGTTTCCGAGATATTTGCATATTTATCTCAAGGGAAGGGGCCTGGCGGACATATTTCGAGATATTTCTTCTTCTTGTTGTTCTTCTTCTGCACAGCTAAGCTGGAAGTGGCATTTGCGGCTCGCACTAGTGCAGATTTATCTCAAAGAAAGGGGCCACGGTGTTTCTGTATCTCTATTATGTTGGTGCGGCTTCGGAACTTTTTAATATCTCGATATATCTCGAAAACTACGCTTCTGATCAAAAAATATCATAGAACATAAAAAGTAGGAAACTCAATTCTCTACAAAAAAGGTCTCTTAACATTTTGCCATAGCTCGCTTCGTTTCCGAGATATGTGCAGATTTATCTCAAGGGAAGGGGCCTGACGGACATATTTCGAGATATTTCTTCTTCTTGTTGTTCTTCTTCTGCACAGCTAAGCTGGAAGTGGCATTTGCGGCTCGCACTAGTGCAGAGTTATCTCAACGAAAGGGGCCACGGTGTTTCTGTATCTCTATTATGTTGGTGCGGCTTCGGAACTTTTAAATATCTCGATATATCTCGAAAACTACGCTTCTGATCAAAAAATACCATAGAACATAAATTGTAGGAAACATAATTCTCTACAAAAAAGGTCTCTTAACATTTTGCCATAGCTCGCTTCGTTTCCGAGATATTTGCAGATATATCTGAAGGGAAGGGGCCTGACGGACATATTTCGAGATATTTCTTCTTCTTGTTGTTCTTCTTCTGCACAGCTAAGCTGGAAGTGGCATTTACAGCTCGCAATAGTGCAGAGTTATCTCAAAGAAAGGGGCCACGGTGTTTCTGTATCTCTATTATGTTGGTGCGGCTTCGGAACTTTTAAATATCTTGATATATCTCGAGAACTACGCATCTGATCAAAAAATATCATAGAACATAAAAAGTAGGAAACCTAATTCTCTACAAAAAAAGTCTCTTAACATTTTGCCATAGCTCTCTTCGTTTCCGAGATATTTGCAGATTTATCTCAAGGGAAGGTGCCTGACGGACATATTTCGAGATATTCCTTCTTCTTGTTGTTCTTCCTCTGCACAGCTAAGCTGGAAGTGGCATTTGCAGCTCGCAATAGTGCAGAGTTATCTCAAAGAAAGGGGCCACGGTGTATCTGTATCTCTATTATGTTGGTGCGGCTTCGGAACTTTTAAATATCTTGATATATCTCGAGAACTACGCATCTGATCAAAAAATATCATAGAAGATAAAAAGTAGGAAACTTAATTCCCTACAAAAAAGGTCTCTTAACATTTTGCCATAGCTCGCTTCGTTTCCGAGATATTTGCAGATTTATCTCAAGGGAAGGGGCCTGACGGACATATTTCGAGATATTTCTTCTTGTTGTTGTTCTTCTTCTGCACAGCTAAGCTGGAAGTGGCATTTGCAGCTCGCAATAGTGCAGAGTTATCTCAAAGAAAGGGGCCACGGTGTTTCTGTATCTCTATTATGTTGGTGCGGCTTCGGAACTTTTAAATATCTTGATATATCTCGACAAACTACGCATCTGATCAAAAAATATCATAGAACATAAAAAGTAGGAAACTTAATTCTCTACAAAAAAGGTCTCTTAACATTTTGCCATAGCTCGCTTCGTTTCCGAGATATTTGCAGATTTATCTCAAGGGAAGGGGCTTGACGGACATATTTCGAGATATTTCTTCTTCTTGTTGTTCTTCTTCTGCACAGCTAAGCTGGAAGTGGCATTTGCAGCTCGCACTAGTGCAGAGTTATCTCAAAGAAAGGGGCCACGGTGTTTCTGTATCTCTATTATGTTGGTGCGGCTTCGGAACTTTTAAATATCTCGATATATCTCGAAAACTACGCTTCTGATCAAAAAATATCATAGAACATAAATTGTAGGAAACATAATTCTCTACAAAAAAGGTCTCTTAACATTTTGCCATAGCTCGCTTCGTTTCCGAGATATTTGCAGATATATCTGAAGGGAAGGGGCCTGACGGACATATTTCGAGATATTTCTTCTTCTTGTTGTTCTTCTTCTGCACAGCTAAGCTGGAAGTGGCATTTACAGCTCGCAATAGTGCAGAGTTATCTCAAAGAAAGGGGCCACGGTGTTTCTGTATCTCTATTATGTTGGTGCGGCTTCGGAACTTTTAAATATCTTGATATATCTCGAGAACTACGCATCTGATCAAAAAATATCATAGAACATAAAAAGTAGGAAACCTAATTCTCTACAAAAAAGGTCTCTTAACATTTTGCCATAGCTCTCTTCGTTTCCGAGATATTTGCAGATTTATCTCAAGGGAAGGGGCCTGACGGACATATTTCGAGATATTTCTTCTTCTTGTTGTTCTTCTTCTGCACAGCTAAGCTGAAAGTGGCATTTGCAGCTCGCAATAGTGCAGAGTTATCTCAAAGAAAGGGGCCACGGTGTTTCTGTATCTCTATTATGTTGGTGCGGCTTCGGAACTTTTAAATATCTTGATATATCTCGAGAACTACGCATCTGATCAAAAAATATCATAGAACATAAAAAGTAGGAAACCTAATTCTCTACAAAAAAGGTCTCTTAACATTTTGCCATAGCTCTCTTCGTTTCCGAGATATTTGCAGATTTATCTCAAGGGAAGGGGCCTGACGGACATATTTCGAGATATTTCTTCTTCTTGTTGTTCTTCTTCTGCACAGCTAAGCTGAAAGTGGCATTTGCAGCTCGCAATAGTGCAGAGTTATTTCAAAGAAAGGGGCCAAGGTGTTTCTGTATCTCTATTATGTTGGTGCGGCTTCGGAACTTTTAAATATCTTGATATATCTCGAGAACTACGCATCTGATCAAAAAATATCATAGAACATAAAAAGTAGGAAACTTAATTCTCTACAAAAAAGGTCTCTTAACATTTTGCCATAGCTCGCTTCGTTTCCGAGATATGTGCAGATTTATCTCAAGGGAAGGGGCCTGACGGACATATTTCGAGATATTTCTTCTTCTTGTTGTTCTTCTTCTGCACAGCTAAGCTGGAAGTGGCATTTGCGGCTCGCACTAGTGCAGAGTTATCTCAACGAAACGGGCCACGGTGTTTCTGTATCTCTATTATGTTGGTGCGGCTTCGGAACTTTTAAATATCTCGATATATCTCGAAAACTACGCTTCTGATCAAAAAATATCATAGAACATAAATTGTAGGAAACATAATTCTCTACAAAAAAGGTCTCTTAACATTTTGCCATAGCTCGCTTCGTTTCCGAGATATTTGCAGATATATCTGAAGGGAAGGGGCCTGACGGACATATTTCGAGATATTTCTTCTTCTTGTTGTTCTTCTTCTGCACAGCTAAGCTGGAAGTGGCATTTACAGCTCGCAATAGTGCAGAGTTATGTCAAAGAAAGGGGCCACGGTGTTTCTGTATCTCTATTATGTTGGTGCGGCTTCGGAACTTTTAAATATCTTGATATATCTCGAGAACTACGCATCTGATCAAAAAATATCATAGAACATAAAAAGTAGGAAACCTAATTCTCTACAAAAAAGGTCTCTTAACATTTTGCCATAGCTCTCTTCGTTTCCGAGATATTTGCAGATTTATCTCAAGGGAAGGGGCCTGACGGACATATTTCGAGATATTTCTTCTTCTTGTTGTTCTTCTTCTGCACAGCTAAGCTGAAAGTGGCATTTGCAGCTCGCAATAGTGCAGAGTTATCTCAAAGAAAGGGGCCACGGTGTTTCTGTATCTCTATTATGTTGGTGCGGCTTCGGAACTTTTAAATATCTTGATATATCTCGAGAACTACGCATCTGATCAAAAAATATCATAGAACATAAAAAGTAGGAAACCTAATTCTCTACAAAAAAGGTCTCTTAACATTTTGCCATAGCTCTCTTCGTTTCCGAGATATTTGCAGATTTATCTCAAGGGAAGGGGCCTGACGGACATATTTCGAGATATTTCTTCTTCTTGTTGTTCTTCTTCTGCACAGCTAAGCTGAAAGTGGCATTTGCAGCTCGCAATAGTGCAGAGTTATCTCAAAGAAAGGGGCCACGGTGTTTCTGTATCTCTATTATGTTGGTGCGGCTTCGGAACTTTTAAATATCTTGATATATCTCGAGAACTACGCATCTGATCAAAAAATATCATAGAACATAAAAAGTAGGAAACTTAATTCTCTACAAAACAGGTCGCTCAACATTTTGCCATAGCTCGCTTCGTTTCCGAGATATTTGCATATTTATCTCAAGGGAAGGGGCCTGACGGACATATTTCGAGATATTTCTTCTTCTTGTTGTTCTTCTTCTGCACAGCTAAGCTGGAAGTGGCATTTGCGGCTCGCACTAGTGCAGATTTATCTCAAAGAAAGGGGCCACGGTGTTTCTGTATCTCTATTATGTTGGTGCGGCTTCGGAACTTTTTAACATCTCGATATATCTCGAAAACTACGCATCTGATCAAAAAATATCATAGAACATAAAAAGTAGGAAACTCAATTCTCTACAAAAAAGGTCTCTTAACATTTTGCAACAGCTCGCTTCGTTTCCGAGATATTTGCAGATTTATCTCAAGGGAAGGTGCCTGACGGACATATTTCGAGATATTCCTTCTTCTTGTTGTTCTTCCTCTGCACAGCTAAGCTGGAAGTGGCATTTGCAGCTCGCAATAGTGCAGAGTTATCTCAAAGAAAGGGGCCACGGTGTATCTGTATCTCTATTATGTTGGTGCGGCTTCGGAACTTTTAAATATCTTGATATATCTCGAGAACTACGCATCTGATCAAAAAATATCATAGAAGATAAAAAGTAGGAAACTTAATTCCCTACAAAAAAGGTCTCTTAACATTTTGCCATAGCTCGCTTCGTTTCCGAGATATTTGCAGATTTATCTCAAGGGAAGGGGCCTGACGGACATATTTCGAGATATTTCTTCTTGTTGTTGTTCTTCTTCTGCACAGCTAAGCTGGAAGTGGCATTTGCAGCTCGCAATAGTGCAGAGTTATCTCAAAGAAAGGGGCCACGGTGTTTCTGTATCTCTATTATGTTGGTGCGGCTTCGGAACTTTTAAATATCTTGATATATCTCGACAAACTACGCATCTGATCAAAAAATATCATAGAACATAAAAAGTAGGAAACTTAATTCTCTACAAAAAAGGTCTCTTAACATTTTGCCATAGCTCGCTTCGTTTCCGAGATATTTGCAGATTTATCTCAAGGGAAGGGGCTTGACGGACATATTTCGAGATATTTCTTCTTCTTGTTGTTCTTCTTCTGCACAGCTAAGCTGGAAGTGGCATTTGCAGCTCGCACTAGTGCAGAGTTATCTCAAAGAAAGGGGCCACGGTGTTTCTGTATCTCTATTATGTTGGTGCGGCTTCGGAACTTTTAAATATCTCGATATGTCTCGAAAACTACGCTTCTGATCAAAAAATATCATAGAACATAAAAAGTAGGAAACTTAATTCTCTACAAAAAAGGTCTCTTAACATTTTGCCATAGCTCGCTTCGTTTCAGAGATATTTGCAGATTTATCTCAAGGGAAGGGGCCTAACGGACATATTTCGAGATATTTCTTCTTCTTGTTGTTCTTCTTCTGCACAGCTAAACTGGAAGTGGCATTTCCAGCTCGCAATAGTGTAGAGTTATCTCAAAGAAAGGGGCCACGGTGTTTCTGTATCTCTATTATGTTGGTGCGGCTTCGGAACTTTTAAATATCTCGATATATCTCGAAAACTACGCTTCTGATCAAAAAATATCATAGAACGTAAAAAGTAGGAAACTTAATTCTCTACAAAAAAGGTCTCTTAACATTTTGCCATAGCTCGCTTCGTTTCCGAGATATGTGCAGATTTATCTCAAGGGAAGGGGCCTGACGGACATATTTCGAGATATTTCTTCTTCTTGTTGTTCTTCTTCTGCACAGCTAAGCTGGAAGTGGCATTTGCGGCTCGCACTAGTGCAGAGTTATCTCAACGAAAGGGGCCACGGTGTTTCTGTATCTCTATTATGTTGGTGCGGCTTCGGAACTTTTAAATATCTCGATATATCTCGAAAACTACGCTTCTGATCAAAAAATATCATAGAACATAAATTGTAGGAAACATAATTCTCTACAAAAAAGGTCTCTTAACATTTTGCCATAGCTCGCTTCGTTTCCGAGATATTTGCAGATATATCTGAAGGGAAGGGGCCTGACGGACATATTTCGAGATATTTCTTCTTCTTGTTGTTCTTCTTCTGCACAGCTAAGCTGGAAGTGGCATTTACAGCTCGCAATAGTGCAGAGTTATCTCAAAGAAAGGGGCCACGGTGTTTCTGTATCTCTATTATGTTGGTGCGGCTTCGGAACTTTTAAATATCTTGATATATCTCGAGAACTACGCATCTGATCAAAAAATATCATAGAACATAAAAAGTAGGAAACCTAATTCTCTACAAAAAAGGTCTCTTAACATTTTGCCATAGCTCTCTTCGTTTCCGAGATATTTGCAGATTTATCTCAAGGGAAGGGGCCTGACGGACATATTTCGAGATATTTCTTCTTCTTGTTGTTCTTCTTCTGCACAGCTAAGCTGAAAGTGGCATTTGCAGCTCGCAATAGTGCAGAGTTATCTCAAAGAAAGGGGCCACGGTGTTTCTGTATCTCTATTATGTTGGTGCGGCTTCGGAACTTTTAAATATCTTGATATATCTCGAGAACTACGCATCTGATCAAAAAATATCATAGAACATAAAAAGTAGGAAACTTAATTCTCTACAAAAAAGGTCGCTTAACATTTTGCCATAGCTCGCTTCGTTTCCGAGATATTTGCATATTTATCTCAAGGGAAGGGGCCTGACGGACATATTTCGAGATATTTCTTCTTCTTGTTGTTCTTCTTCTGCACAGCTAAGCTGGAAGTGGCATTTGCGGCTCGCACTAGTGCAGAGTTATCTCAAAGAAAGGAGCCACGGTGTTTCTGTATCTCTATTATGTTGGTGCGGCTTCGGAACTTCTTAATATCTCGATATATCTCGAAAACTACGCTTCTGATTAAAAAATATCATAGAACATAAATTGTAGGAAACATAATTCTCTACAAAAAAGGTCTCTTAACATTTTGCCATAGCTCGCTTCGTTTCCGAGATATTTGCAGATATATCTCAAGGGAAGGGGCCTGACGGACATATTTCGAGATATTTCTTCTTCTTGTTGTTCTTCTTCTGCACAGCTAAGCTGGAAGTGGCATTTACAGCTCGCAATAGTGCAGAGTTATCTCAAAGAAAGGGGCCACGGTGTATCTGTATCTCTATTATGTTGGTGCGGCTTCGGAACTTTTAAATATCTTGATATATCTCGAGAACTACGCATCTGATCAAAAAATATCATAGAACATAAAACGTAGGAAACTTAATTCTCTACAAAAAAGGTCTCTTCACATTTTGCCATAGCTCGCTTCGTTTCCGAGATATTTGCAGATTTATCTCAAGGGAAGGGGCCTAACGGACATATTTCGAGATATTTCTTCTTCTTGTTGTTCTTCTTCTGCACAGCTAAACTGGAAGTGGCATTTCCAGGTCGCAATAGTGCAGAGTTATCTCAAAGAAAGGAGCCACGGTGTTTCTGTATCTCTATTATGTTGGTGCGACTTCGGAACTTTTAAATATCTTGATATATCTCGAGAACTACGCGTCTGATCAAAAAATATCATAGAACATAAAAAGTAGGAAACTGAATTCTCTACAAAAAAGGTCTCTTAACATTTTGCCATAGCTCGCTTCGTTTCCGAGATATTTGCAGATTTATCTCAAGGGAAGGGGCCTGACGGACATATTTCGAGATATTTCTTCTTCTTGTTGTTCTTCTTCTGCCCAGCTAAGCTGGAAGTGGCATTTGCAGAGCGCAATAGTGCAGAGTTATCTCAAAGAAAGGGGCCACGGTGTTTCTGTATCTCTATTATGTTGGTGCGGCTTCGGAACTTTTAAATATCTTGATATATCTCGAGAACTACGCATCTGATCAAAAAATATCATACTACATAAAAGGTAGGAAACTTAATTCTCTACAAGAAAGGTCTCTAAACATTTTGCCATAGCTCGCTTCGTTTCCGAGATATTTGCAGATTTATCTCAAGGGAAGGGGCCTGACGGACATATTTCGAGATATTTCTTCTTCTTGTTGTTCTTCTTCTGCACAGCTAAACTGGAAGTGGCATTTCCAGCTCGCAATAGTGCAGAGTTATCTCAACGAGAGGGGCCACGGTGTTTCTGTATCTCTATTATGTTGGTGCGGCTTCGGAACTTTTAAATATCTTGATATATCTCGAGAACTACGCATCTGATCAAAAAATATCATACTACATAAAAGGTAGGAAACTTAATTCTCTACAAAAAAGGTCTCTTAACATTTTGCCATAGCTCGCTTCGTTTCCGAGATATTTGCAGATATATCTCAAGGGATGGGGCCTGACGGACATATTTCGAGATATTTCTTCTTCTTGTTGTTCTTCTTCTGCACAGCTAAGCTGGAAGTGGCATTTACAGCTCGCAATAGTGCAGAGTTATCTCAAAGAAAGGGGCCACGGTGTTTCTGTATCTCTATTATGTTGGTGCGGCTTCGGAACTTTTAAATATCTCGATATATCTCGAAAACTACGCTTCTGATCAAAAAATATCATAGAACATAAATTGTAGGAAACATAATTCTCTACAAAAAACGTCTCTTAACATTTTGCCATAGCTCGCTTCGTTTCCGAGATATTTGCAGATTCAGCTCAAAGGAACTGGCCTGACGGACATATTTCGAGATATTTCTTCTTCTTGTTGTTCTTCCTCTGCACAGCTAAGCTGGAAGTGGCATTTGCAGCTCGCAATAGTGCAGAGTTATCTCAAAGAAAGGGGCCACGGTGTTTCTGTATTTCTATTATGTTGGTGCGGCTTCGGAACTTTTAAATATCTTGATATATCTCGAGAACTACGCATCTGATCAAAAAATATCATAGAACATAAAAAGTAGGAAACTTAATTCTCTACAAAAAAGGTCTCTTAACATTTTGCCATATCTCGCTTCGTTTCCGAGATATGTGCAGATTTATCTCAAGGGAAGGGGCCTGACGGACGTATTTCGAGATATTTCTTCTTCTTGTTGTTCTTCTTCTGCACAGCTAAGCTGGAAATGGCATTTGCAGCTCGCACTAGTGCAGAGTTATCTCAACGAAAGGGGCCACGGTGTTTCTGTATCTCTATTATGTTGGTGCGGCTTCGGAACTTTTAAATATCTCGATATATCTCGAAAACTACGCTTCTGAGCAAAAAATATCATACAACATAAATTGTAGGAAGCATAATTCTCTACAAAAAACGTCTCTTAACATTTTGCCATAGCTCGCTTCGTTTCCGAGATATTTGCAGATTCAGCTCAAAGGAACTGGCCTGACGGACATATTTCGAGATATTTCTTCTTCTTGTTGTTCTTCTTCTGCACAGCTAAGCTGGAAGTGGCATTTGCGGCTCGCACTAGTGCAGAGTTATCTCAAAGAAAGGGGCCACGGTGTTTCTGTATCTCTATTATGTTGGTGCGGCTTCGGAACTTTTTAATATCTCGATATATCTCGAAAACTACGCTTCTGATCAAAAAATATCATAGAACATAAATTGTAGGAAACATAATTCTCTACAAAAAAGGTCTCTTAACATTTTGCCATAGCTCGCTTCGTTTCCGAGATATTTGCAGATATATCTCAAGGGAAGGGGCCTGACGGACATATTTCGAGATATTTCTTCTTCTTGTTGTTCTTCTTCTGCACAGCTAAGCTGGAAGTGGCATTTGCAGCTCGCACTAGTGCAGAGTTATCTCAAAGAAAGGGGCCACGGTGTTTCTGTATCCCTATTATGTTGGTGCGGCTTCGGAACTTTTAAATATCTCGATATATCTCGAAAACTACGCTTCTGATCAAAAAATATCATAGAACATAAATTGTAGGAAACATAATTCTCTACAAAAAACGTCTCTTAAGATTTTGCCATAGCTCGCGTCGTTTCCGAGATATTTGCAGATTCAGCTCAAAGGAACTGGCCTGACGGACATATTTCGAGATATTTCTTCTTCTTGTTGTTCTTCCTCTGCACAGCTAAGCTGGAAGTGGCATTTGCAGCTCGCAATAGTGCAGAGTTATCTCAAAGAAAGGGGCCACGGTGTTTCTGTATCTCTATTATGTTGGTGCGGCTTCGGAACTTTTAAATATCTTGATATATCTCGACAAACTACGCATCTGATCAAAAAATATCATAGTACATAAAAAGTAGGAAACTTAATTCTCTACAAAAAAGGTCTCTTAACATTTTGCCATAGCTCGCTTCGTTTCCGAGATATTTGCAGATATATCTCAAGGGAAGGGGCCTGACGGACATATTTCGAGATATTTCTTCTTCTTGTTGTTCTTCTTCTGCACAGCTAAGCTGGAAGTGGCATTTACAGCTCGCAATAGTGCAGAGTTATCTCAAAGAAAGGGGCCACGGTGTTTCTGTATCTCTATTATGTTGGTGCGGCTTCGGAACTTTTAAATATCTCGATATATCTCGAAAACTACGCTTCTGATCAAAAAATATCATAGAACATAAATTGTAGGAAACATAATTCTCTACAAAAAACGTCTTTTAACATTTTGCCATAGCTCGCTTCGTTTCCGAGATATTTGCAGATTCAGCTCAAAGGAACTGGCCTGACGGACATATTTCGAGATATTTCTTCTTCTTGTTGTTCTTCCTCTGCACAGCTAAGCTGGAAGTGGCATTTGCAGCTCGCAATAGTGCAGAGTTATCTCAAAGAAAGGGGCCACGGTGTTTCTGTATCTCTATTATGTTGGTGCGGCTTCGGAACTTTTAAATATCTCGATATATCTCGAAAACTACGCTTCTGATCAAAAAATATCATAGAACATAAATTGTAGGAAACATAATTCTCTACAAAAAACGTCTCTTAACATTTTGCCATAGCTCGCTTCGTTTCCGAGATATTTGCAGATTCAGCTCAAAGGAACTGGCCTGACGGACATATTTCGAGATATTTCTTCTTCTTGTTGTTCTTCTTCTGCACAGCTAAGCTGGAAGTGGCATTTGCAGCTCGCAATAGTGCAGAGTTATCTCAAAGAAAGGGGCCACGGTGTTTCTGTATTTCTATTATGTTGGTGCGGCTTCGGAACTTTTAAATATCTTGATATATCTCGAGAACTACGCATCTGATCAAAAAATATCATAGAACATAAAAAGTAGGAAACTTAATTCTCTACAAAAAAGGTCTCTTAACATTTTGCCATAGCTCGCTTCGTTTCCGAGATATGTGCAGATTTATCTCAAGGGAAGGGGCCTGACGGACATATTTCGAGATATTTCTTCTTCTTGTTGTTCTTCTTCTGCACAGCTAAGCTGGAAGTGGCATTTGCGGCTCGCACTAGTGCAGAGTTATCTCAACGAAAGGGGCCACGGTGTTTCTGTATCTCTATTATGTTGGTGCGGCTTCGGAACTTTTAAATATCTTGATATATCTCGAGAACTACGCATCTGATCAAAAAATATCATAGAACATAAAAAGTAGGAAACCTAGTTCTCTACAAAAAAGGTCTCTTAACATTTTGCCATAGCTCTCTTCGTTTCCGAGATATTTGCAGATTTATCTCAAGGGAAGGGGCCTGACGGACATATTTCGAGATATTTCTTCTTCTTGTTGTTCTTCTTCTGCACAGCTAAGCTGGAAGTGGCATTTACAGCTCGCAATAGTGCAGAGTTATCTCAAAGAAAGGGGCCACGGTGTTTCTGTATCTCTATTATGTTGGTGCGGCTTCGGAACTTTTAAATATCTTGATATATCTCGAGAACTACGCATCTGATCAAAAAATATCATAGAACATAAAAAGTAAGAAACTTAATTCTCTACAAAAGAGGTCTCTTAACATTTTGCCATAGCTCGCTCCGTTTCCGAGATATTTGCAGATATATCTCAAGGGAAGGGGCCTGACGGACATATTTCGAGATATTTCTTCTTCTTGTTGTTCTTCTTCTGCACAGCTAAGCTGGAAGTGGCATTTACAGCTCGCAATGGTGCAGAGTTATCTCAAAGAAAGGGGCCACGGTGTTTCTGTATCTCTATTATGTTGGTGCGGCTTCGGAACTTTTAAATATCTTGATATATCTCGAGAACTACGCATCTGATCAAAAAATATCATAGAACATAAATTGTAGGAAACATAATTCTCTACAAAAAACGTCTCTTAAGATTTTGCCATAGCTCGCTTCGTTTCCGAGATATTTGCAGATTCAGCTCAAAGGAACTGGCCTGACGGACATATTTCGAGATATTTCTTCTTCTTGTTGTTCTTCCTCTGCACAGCTAAGCTGGAAGTGGCATTTGCAGCTCGCAATAGTGCAGAGGTATCTCAAAGAAAGGGGCCACGGTGTTTCTGTATCTCTATTATGTTGGTGCGGCTTCGGAACTTTTAAATATCTCGATATATCTCGGAAACTACGCTTCTGATCAAAAAATATCATAGAACATAAATTGTAGGAAACATAATTCTCTACAAAAAACGTCTCTTAACATTTTGCCATAGCTCGCTTCGTTTCCGAGATATTTGCAGATTCAGCTCAAAGGAACTGGCCTGACGGACATATTTCGAGATATTTCTTCTTCTTGTTGTTCTTCCTCTGCACAGCTAAGCTGGAAGTGGCATTTGCAGCTCGCAATAGTGCAGAGTTATCTCAAAGAAAGGGGCCACGGTGTTTCTGTATTTCTATTATGTTGGTGCGGCTTCGGAACTTTTAAATATCTTGATATATCTCGAGAACTACGCATCTGATCAAAAAATATCATAGAACATAAAAAGTAGGAAACTTAATTCTCTACAAAAAAGGTCTCTTAACATTTTGCCATAGCTCGCTTCGTTTCCGAGATATGTGCAGATTTATCTCAAGGGAAGGGGCCTGACGGACATATTTCGACATATTTCTTCTTCTTGTTGTTCTTCTTCTGCACAGCTAAGCTGGAAGTGGCATTTGCGGCTCGCACTAGTGCAGAGTTATCTCAACGAAAGGGGCCACGGTGTTTCTGTATCTCTATTATGTTGGTGCGGCTTCGGAACTTTTAAATATCTCGATATATCTCGAGAACTACGCATCTGATCAAAAAATATCATAGAACATAAAACGTAGGAAACTTAATTCTCTACAAAAAAGGTCTCTTAACATTTTGCCATAGCTCGCTTCGTTTCCGAGATATTTGCAGATTTATCTCAAGGGAAGGGGCCTAACGGACATATTTCGAGATATTTCTTCTTCTTGTTGTTCTTCTTCTGCACAGCTAAACTGGAAGTGGCATTTCCAGGTCGCAATAGTGCAGAGTTATCTCAAAGAAAGGAGCCACGGTGTTTCTGTATCTCTATTATGTTGGTGCGGCTTCGGAACTTTTAAATATCTTGATATATCTCGAGAACTACGCGTCTGATCAAAAAATATCATAGAACATAAAAAGTAGGAAACACAATTCTCTACAAAAAAGGTCTCTTAACATTTTGCCATAGCTCGCTTCGTTTCCGAGATATTTGCAGATTTATCTCAAGGGAAGGGGCCTGACGGACATATTTCGAGATATTTCTTCTTCTTGTTGTTCCTCTTCTGCACAGCTAAGCTGGAAGTGGCATTTGCAGCTCGCAATTGTGCAGAGTTATCTCAAAGAGAGGGGCCACGGTGTTTCTGTATCTGTATTATGTTGGTGCGGCTTCGGAACTTTTAAATATCTTGATATATCTCGAGAACTACGCATCTGATCAGAAAATATCATAGAAGATAAAAAGTAGGAAACTTAATTCTCTACAAAAAAGTTCTCTTAACCTTTTTGCCATAGCTCGCTTCGTTTCCGAGATATTTGCAGATTTATCTCAAGGTAAGGGGCCTGACGCACATATTTCGAGATATTTCTTCTTCTTGTTGTTCTTCTTCTGCACAGCTAAGCTGGAAGTGGCATTTGCAGCTCGCAATAGTGCAGAGTTATCTCAAAGAAAGGGGCCACGGTGTTTCTGTATCTCTATTATGTTGGTGCGGCTTCGGAACTTTTAAATATCTTGATATATCTCGACAAACTACGCATCTGATCAAAAAATATCATAGTACATAAAAAGTAGGAAACTTAATTCTCTACAAAAAAGGTCTCTTAACATTTTGCCATAGCTCGCTTCGTTTCCGAGATATTTGCAGATATATCTCAAGGGAAGGGGCCTGACGGACATATTTCGAGATATTTCTTCTTCTTGTTGTTCTTCTTCTGCACAGCTAAGCTGGAAGTGGCATTTACCGCTCGCAATAGTGCAGAGTTATCTCAAAGAAAGGGGCCACGGTGTTTCTGTATCTCTATTATGTTGGTGCGGCTTCGGAACTTTTAAATATCTCGATATATCTCGAAAACTACGCTTCTGATCAAAAAATATCATAGAACATAAATTGTAGGAAACATAATTCTCTACAAAAAACGTCTTTTAACATTTTGCCATAGCTCGCTTCGTTTCCGAGATATTTGCAGATTCAGCTCAAAGGAACTGGCCTGACGGACATATTTCGAGATATTTCTTCTTCTTGTTGTTCTTCCTCTGCACAGCTAAGCTGGAAGTGGCATTTGCAGCTCGCAATAGTGCAGAGTTATCTCAAAGAAAGGGGCCACGGTGTTTCTGTATCTCTATTATGTTGGTGCGGCTTCGGAACTTTTAAATATCTCGATATATCTCGAAAACTACGCTTCTGATCAAAAAATATCATAGAACATAAATTGTAGGAAACATAATTCTCTACAAAAAACGTCTCTTAACATTTTGCCATAGCTCGCTTCGTTTCCGAGATATTTGCAGATTCAGCTCAAAGGAACAGGCCTGACGGACATATTTCGAGATATTTCTTCTTCTTGTTGTTCTTCCTCTGCACAGCTAAGCTGGAAGTGGCATTTGCAGCTCGCAATAGTGCAGAGTTATCTCAAAGAAAGGGGCCACGGTGTTTCTGTATTTCTATTATGTTGGTGCGGCTTCGGAACTTTTAAATATCTTGATATATCTCGAGAACTACGCATCTGATCAAAAAATATCATAGAACATAAAAAGTAGGAAACTTAATTCTCTACAAAAAAGGTCTCTTAACATTTTGCCATAGCTCGCTTCGTTTCCGAGATATGTGCAGATTTATCTCAAGGGAAGGGGCCTGACGGACATATTTCGAGATATTTCTTCTTCTTGTTGTTCTTCTTCTGCACAGCTAAGCTGGAAGTGGCATTTGCGGCTCGCACTAGTGCAGAGTTATCTCAACGAAAGGGGCCACGGTGTTTCTGTATCTCTATTATGTTGGTGCGGCTTCGGAACTTTTAAATATCTCGATATATCTCGAAAACTACGCTTCTGATCAAAAAATATCATAGAACATAAATTGTAGGAAACATAATTCTCTACAAAAAACGTCTCTTAACATTTTGCCATAGCTCGCTTCGTTTCCGAGATATTTGCAGATTCAGCTCAAAGGAACTGGCCTGACGGACATATTTCGAGATATTTCTTCTTCTTGTTGTTCTTCTTCTGCACAGCTAAGCTGGAAGTGGCATTTACAGCTCGCAATAGTGCAGAGTTATCTCAAAGAAAGGGGCCACGGTGTTTCTGTATCTCTATTATGTTGGTGCGGCTTCGGAACTTTTAAATATCTTGATATATCTCGAGAACTACGCATCTGATCAAAAAATATCATAGAACATAAAAAGTAGGAAACCTAGTTCTCTACAAAAAAGGTCTCTTAACATTTTGCCATAGCTCTCTTCGTTTCCGAGATATTTGCAGATTTATCTCAAGGGAAGGGGCCTGACGGACATATTTCGAGATATTTCTTCTTCTTGTTGTTCTTCTTCTGCACAGCTAAGCTGGAAGTGGCATTTACAGCTCGCAATAGTGCAGAGTTATCTCAAAGAAAGGGGCCACGGTGTGTCTGTATCTCTATTATGTTGGTGCGGCTTCGGAACTTTTAAATATCTTGATATATCTCGAGAACTACGCATCTGATCAAAAAATATCATAGAACATAAAAAGTAAGAAACTTAATTCTCTACAAAAGAGGTCTCTTAACATTTTGCCATAGCTCGCTCCGTTTCCGAGATATTTGCAGATATATCTCAAGGGAAGGGGCCTGACGGACATATTTCGAGATATTTCTTCTTCTTGTTGTTCTTCCTCTGCACAGCTAAGCTGGAAGTGGCATTTGCAGCTCGCAATAGTGCAGAGGTATCTCAAAGAAAGGGGCCACGGTGTTTCTGTATCTCTATTATGTTGGTGCGGCTTCGGAACTTTTAAATATCTCGATATATCTCGAAAACTACGCTTCTGATCAAAAAATATCATAGAACATAAATTGTAGGAAACATAATTCTCTACAAAAAACGTCTCTTAACATTTTGCCATAGCTCGCTTCGTTTCCGAGATATTTGCAGATTCAGCTCAAAGGAACTGGCCTGACGGACATATTTCGAGATATTTCTTCTTCTTGTTGTTCTTCCTCTGCACAGCTAAGCTGGAAGTGGCATTTGCAGCTCGCAATAGTGCAGAGTTATCTCAAAGAAAGGGGCCACGGTGTTTCTGTATTTCTATTATGTTGGTGCGGCTTCGGAACTTTTAAATATCTTGATATATCTCGAGAACTACGCATCTGATCAAAAAATATCATAGAACATAAAAAGTAGGAAACTTAATTCTCTACAAAAAAGGTCTCTTAACATTTTGCCATAGCTCGCTTCGTTTCCGAGATATGTGCAGATTTATCTCAAGGGAAGGGGCCTGACGGACATATTTCGAGATATTTCTTCTTCTTGTTGTTCTTCTTCTGCACAGCTAAGCTGGAAGTGGCATTTGCGGCTCGCACTAGTGCAGAGTTATCTCAACGAAAGGGGCCACGGTGTTTCTGTATCTCTATTATGTTGGTGCGGCTTCGGAACTTTTAAATATCTCGATATATCTCGAAAACTACGCTTCTGATCAAAAAATATCATAGAACATAAATTGTAGGAAACATAATTCTCTACAAAAAACGTCTCTTAACATTTTGCCATAGCTCGCTTCGTTTCCGAGATATTTGCAGATTCAGCTCAAAGGAACTGGCCTGACGGACATATTTCGAGATATTTCTTCTTCTTGTTGTTCTTCTTCTGCACAGCTAAGCTGGAAGTGGCATTTACAGCTCGCAATAGTGCAGAGTTATCTCAAAGAAAGGGGCCACGGTGTTTCTGTATCTCTATTATGTTGGTGCGGCTTCGGAACATTTAAATATCTTGATATATCTCGAGAACTACGCATCTGATCAAAAAATATCATAGAACATAAAAAGTAGGAAACCTAGTTCTCTACAAAAAAGGTCTCTTAACATTTTGCCATAGCTCTCTTCGTTTCCGAGATATTTGCAGATTTATCTCAAGGGAAGGGGCCTGACGGACATATTTCGAGATATTTCTTCTTCTTGTTGTTCTTCTTCTGCACAGCTAAGCTGGAAGTGGCATTTACAGCTCGCAATAGTGCAGAGTTATCTCAAAGAAAGGGGCCACGGTGTTTCTGTATCTCTATTATGTTGGTGCGGCTTCGGAACTTTTTAATATCTCGATATATCTCGAAAACTACGCTTCTGATCAAAAAATATCATAGAACATAAATTGTAGGAAACATAATTCTCTACAAAAAAGGTCTCTTAACATTTTGCCATAGCTCGCTTCGTTTCCGAGATATTTGCAGATATATCTCAAGGGAAGGGGCCTGACGGACATATTTCGAGATATTTCTTCTTCTTGTTGTTCTTCTTCTGCACAGCTAAGCTGGAAGTGGCATTTACAGCTCGCAATAGTGCAGAGTTATCTCAAAGAAAGGGGCCACGGTGTTTCTGTATCTCTATTATGTTGGTGCGGCTTCGGAACTTTTAAATATCTTGATATATCTCGAGAACTACGCATCTGATCAAAAAATATCATAGAACATAAAAAGTAAGAAACTTAATTCTCTACAAAAGAGGTCTCTTAACATTTTGCCATAGCTCGCTCCGTTTCCGAGATATTTGCAGATATATCTCAAGGGAAGGGGCCTGACGGACATATTTCGAGATATTTCTTCTTCTTGTTGTTCTTCTTCTGCACAGCTAAGCTGGAAGTGGCATTTACAGCTCGCAATAGTGCAGAGTTATCTCAAAGAAAGGGGCCACGGTGTTTCTGTATCTCTATTATGTTGGTGCGGCTTCGGAACTTTGAAATATCTTGATATATCTCGAGAACTACGCATCTGATCAAAAAATATCATAGAACATAAAAAGTAGGAAACTTATTCTCTACAAAAAAGGTCTCTTAACATTTTGCCATATCTCGCTTCGTTTCCGAGATATTTGCAGATTTATCTCAAGGGAAGGGGCCTGACGGACATATTTCGAGATATTTCTTCTTCTTGTTGTTCTTCTTCTGCACAGCTAAGCTGGAAGTGGCATTTGCGGCTCGCACTAGTGCAGAGTTATCTCAAAGAAAGGGGCCACGGTGTTTCTGTATCCCTATTATGTTGGTGCGGCTTCGGAACTTTTTATATCTCGATATATCTCGAAAACTACGCTTCTGATCAAAAAATATCATAGAACATAAATTGTAGGAAACATAATTCTCTACAAAAAACGTCTCTTAACATTTTGCCATAGCTCGCTTCGTTTCCGAGATATTTGCAGATTTATCTCAAGGGAAGGGGCCTGACGGACATATTTCGAGATATTTCTTCTTCTTGTTGTTCTTCTTCTGCACAGCTAAGCTGGAAGTGGCATTTGCGGCTCGCACTAGTGCAGAGTTATCTCAAAGAAAGGGGCCACGGTGTTTCTGTATCTCTATTATGTTGGTGCGGCTTCGGAACTTTTAAATATCTTGATATATCTCGAGAACTACGCATCTGATCAGAAAATATCATAGAAGATAAAAAGTAGGAAACTTAATTCTCTACAAAAAAGGTCTCTTAACATTTTGCCATAGCTCGCTTCGTTTCCGAGATATTTGCAGATTCAGCTCAAAGGAACTGGCCTGACGGACATATTTCGAGATATTTCTTCTTCTTGTTGTTCTTCCTCTGCACAGCTAAGCTGGAAGTGGCATTTGCAGCTCGCAATAGTGCAGAGTTATCTCAAAGAAAGGGGCCACGGTGTTTCTGTATCTCTATTATGTTGGTGCGGCTTCGGAACTTTTAAATATCTTGATATATCTCGAGAACTACGCATCTGATCAAAAAATATCATAGAACATAAAAAGTAGGAAACTTAATTCTCTACAAAAAAGGTCGTTTAACATTTTGCCATAGCTCGCTTCATTTCCGAGATATTTGCATATTTATCTCAAGGGAAGGGGCCTGACGGACATATTTCGAGATATTTCTTCTTCTTGTTGTTCTTCTTCTGCACAGCTAAGCTGGAAGTGGCATTTGCGGCTCGCACTAGTGCAGAGTTATCTCAAAGAAAGGGGCCACGGTGTTTCTGTATCTCTATTATGTTGGTGCGGCTTCGGAACTTTTTAATATCTCGATATATCTCGAAAACTACGCATCTGATCAAAAAATATCATAGAAGATAAAAAGTAGGAAACTTAATTCTCTACAAAAAAGGTCTCTTAACATTTTGCCATAGCTCGCTTCGTTTCCGAGATATTTGCAGATTCAGCTCAAAGGAACTGGCCTGACGGACATATTTCGAGATATTTCTTCTTCTTGTTGTTCTTCCTCTGCACAGCTAAGCTGGAAGTGGCATTTGCAGCTCGCAATAGTGCAGAGTTATCTCAAAGAAAGGGGCCACGGTGTTTCTGTATCTCTATTATGTTGGTGCGGCTTCGGAACTTTTAAATATCTCGATATATCTCGAAAACTACGCTTCTGCTCAAAAAATATCATAGAACATAAATTGTAGGAAACATAATTCTCTACAAAAAACGTCTCTTAACATTTTGCCATAGCTCGCTTCGTTTCCGAGATATTTGCAGATTCAGCTCAAAGGAACTGGCCTGACGGACATATTTCGAGATATTTCTTCTTCTTGTTGTTCTTCCTCTGCACAGCTAAGCTGGAAGTGGCATTTGCAGCTCGCAATAGTGCAGAGTTATCTCAAAGAAAGGGGCCACGGTGTTTCTGTATCTCTATTATGTTGGTGCGGCTTCGGAACTTTTAAATATCTTGGTATATCTCGAGAACTACGCATCTGATCAAAAAATATCATAGAACATAAAAAGTAGGGAACTTAATTCTCTACAAAAAAGGTCTCTTAACATTTTGCCATAGCTCGCTTCGTTTCCGAGATATTTGCAGATTTATCTCAAGGGAAGGGGCCTAACGGACATATTTCGAGATATTTCTTCTTCTTGTTGTTCTTCTTCTGCACAGCTAAACTGGAAGTGGCATTTCCAGCTCGCAATAGTGCAGAGTTATCTCAAAGAAAGGGGCCACGGTGTTTCTGTATCTCTATTATGTTGGTGCGGCTTCGGAACTTTTAAATATCTTGATATATCTCGAGAACTACGCATCTGATCAAAAAATATCATAGAACATAAAAAGTAGGAAACTTAATTCTCTACAAAAAAGGTCTCTTAACATTTTGCCATAGCTCTCTTCGTTTCCGAGATATTTGCAGATTTATCTCCAGGGAAGGGGCCTGACGGACATATTTCGAGACATTTCTTCTTCTTGTTGTTCTTCTTCTGCACAGCTAAGCTGGAAGTGGCATTTGCAGCTCGCAATAGTGCAGAGTTATCTCAAAGAAAGGGGCCACGGTGTTTCTGTATCTCTATTATGTTGGTGCGGCTTCGGAACTTTTAAATATCTTGATATATCTCGAGAACTACGCATCTGAGCACAAAATACCATAGAACATAAAAAGTAGGAAACTTAATTCTCTACAAATAAGGTCTCTTAACATTTTGCCATAGCTCGCTTCGTTTCCGAGATATTTGCAGATTTATCTCAAGGGAAGGGGCCTGACGGACATATTTCGAGATATTTCTTCTTCTTGTTGTTCTTCTTCTGCACAGCTAAGCTGGAAGTGGCATTTGCAGCTCGCAATAGTGCAGAGTTATCTCAAAGAAAGGGGCCACGGTGTTTCTGTATCTCTATTATGTTGGTGCGGCTTCGGAACTTTTAAATATCTTGATATATGTCGAGAACTACGCATCTGATCAAAAAATATCATAGAACATAAATTGTAGGAAACATAATTCTCTACAAAAAAGGTCTCTTAACATTTTGCCATAGCTCGCTTCGTTTCCGAGATACTTGCCGATTTATCTCAAGGGAAGGGGCCTGACGGACATATTTCGAGATATTTCTTCTTCTTGTTGTTCTTCTTCTGCACAGCTAAGCTGGAAGTGGCATTTGCAGCTCGCAATTGTGCAGAGTTATCTCAAAGAGAGGGGCCACGGTGTTTCTGTACCTCTATTATGTTGGTGCGGCTTCGGAACTTTTAAATATCTTGACATATCTCGAGAACTACGAATCTGATCAGAAAATATCATAGAAGATAAATTGTAGGAAACATAATTCTCTACAAAAAAGGTCTCTTAACATTTTGCCATAGCTCGCTTCGTTTCCGAGATATTTGCAGATATATCTCAAGGGAAGGGGCCTGACGGACATATTTCGAGATATTTCTTCTTCTTGTTGTTCTTCTTCTGCACAGCTAAACTGGAAGTGGCATTTCCAGCTCGCAATAGTGCAGAGTTATCTCAAAGAGAGGGGCCACGGTGTTTCTGTATCTCTATTATGTTGGTGCGGCTTCGGAACTTTTAAATATCTTGATATATCTCGAGAACTACGAATCCGATCAGAAAATATCATAGAAGATAAAAAGTAGGAAACTTAATTCTCTACAAAAAAGGTCTCTTAACATTTTGCCATAGCTCGCTTCGTTTCCGAGATATTTGCAGATTTATCTCAAGGTAAGGGGCCTGACGGACATATTTCGAGATATTTCTTCTTCTTGTTGTTCTTCCTCTGCACAGCTAAGCTGGAAGTGGCATTTGCAGCTCGCAATAGTGCAGAGTTATCTCAAAGAAAGGGGCCACGGTGTTTCTGTATCTCTATTATGTTGGTGCGGCTTCGGAACTTTTAAATATCTTGGTATATCTCGAGAACTACGCATCTGATCAAAAAATATCATAGAACATAAAAAGTAGGGAACTTAATTCTCTACAAAAAAGGTCTCTTAACATTTTGCCATAGCTCGCTTCGTTTCCGAGATATTTGCAGATTTATCTCAAGGGAAGGGGCCTAACGGACATATTTCGAGATATTTCTTCTTCTTGTTGTTCTTCTTCTGCACAGCTAAACTGGAAGTGGCATTTCCAGCTCGCAATAGTGCAGAGTTATCTCAAAGAAAGGGGCCACGGTGTTTCTGTACCTCTATTATGTTGGTGCGGCTTCGGAACTTTTAAATATCTTGATATATCTCGAGAACTACGCATCTGATCAAAAACTATCATAGAACATAAAAAGTAGGAAACTTAATTCTCTACAAAAAAGGTCTCTTAACATTTTGCCATAGCTCTCTTCGTTTCCGAGATATTTGCAGATTTATCTCAAGGGAAGGGGCCTGACGGACATATTTCGAGATATTTCTTCTTCTTGTTGTTCTTCTTCTGCACAGCTAAGCTGGAAGTGGCATTTGCAGCTCGCAATAGTGCAGAGTTATCTCAAAGAAAGGGGCCACGGTGTTTCTGTATCTCTATTATGTTGGTGCGGCTTCGGAACTTTTAAATATCTCGATATATCTCGAAAACTACGCTTCTGATCAAAAAATATCATAGAACATAAATTGTAGAAAACATAATTCTCTACAAAAAAGGTCTTTTAATATTTTGCCATAGCTCGCTTCGTTTCCGAGATATTTGCAGATATATCTCAAGGGAAGGGGCCTGACCGACATATTTCGAGATATTTCTTCTTCTTGTTGTTCTTCTTCTGCACAGCTAAACTGGAAGTGGCATTTCCAGCTCGCAATAGTGCAGAGTTATCTCAAAGAGAGGGGCCATGGTGTTTCTGTATCTCTATTATGTTGGTGCGGCTTCGGAACTTTTAAATATCTTGATATATCTCGAGAACTACGAATCTGATCAGAAAATATCATAGAAGGTAAAAAGTAGGAAACTTAATTCTCTACAAAAAAGGTCTCTTAACATTTTGCCATAGCTCGCTTCGTTTCCGAGATATTTGCAGATTTATCTCAAGGTAAGGGGCCTGACGGACATATTTCCAGATATTTCTTCTTCTTGTTGTTCTTCTTCTGCACAGCTAAACTGGAAGTGGCATTTCCAGGTCGCAATAGTGCAGAGTTATCTCAAAGAAAGGGGCCACGGTGTTTCTGTATCTCTATTATGTTGGTGCGGCTTCGGAACTTTTAAATATCTTGATATATCTCGAGAACTACGCATCTGATCAAAAAATATCATAGAACATAAATTGTAGGAAACATAATTCTCTACAAAAAAGGTCTCTTAACATTTTGCCATAGCTCGCTTCGTTTCCGAGATACTTGCCGATTTATCTCAAGGGAAGGGGCCTGACGGACATATTTCGAGATATTTCTTCTTCTTGTTGTTCTTCTTCTGCACAGCTAAGCTGGAAGTGGCATTTGCAGCTCGCAATTGTGCAGAGTTATCTCAAAGAGAGGGGCCACGGTGTTTCTGTATCTCTATTATGTTGGTGCGGCTTCGGAACTTTTAAATATCTTGATATATCTCGAGAACTACGAATCTGATCAGAAAATATCATAGAAGATAAAAAGTAGGAAACTTAATTCTCTACAAAAAAGGTCTCTTAACATTTTGCCATAGCTCGCTTCGTTTCCGAGATATTTGCAGATTTATCTCAAGGTAAGGGGCCTGACGGACATATTTCGAGATATTTCTTCTTCTTGTTGTTCTTCTTCTGCACAGCTAAGCTGGAAGTGGCATTTGCAGCTCGCAATAGTGCATAGTTATCTGAAAGAAAGGGGCCACGGTGTTTCTGTATCTCTATTATGTTGGTGCGGCTTCGGAACTTTTAAATATCTCGATATATCTCGAAAACTACGCTTCTGATCAAAAAATATCATAGAACATAAATTGTAGGAAACATAATTCTCTACAAAAAAGGTCTCTTAACATTTTGCCATAGCTCGCTTCGTTTCCGAGATATTTGCAGATATATCTCAAGGGAAGGGGCCTGACGGACATATTTCGAGATATTTCTTCTTCTTGTTGTTCTTCTTCTGCACAGCTAAGCTGGAAGTGGCATTTGCAGGTCGCAATAGTGCAGAGTTATCTCAAAGAAAGGGGCCACGGTGTTTCTGTATCTCTATTATGTTGGTGCGGCTTCGGAACTTTTAAATATCTCGATATATCTCGAAAACTACGCTTCTGATCAAAAAATATCAGAGAACGTAAATTGTAGGAAACATAATTCTCTACAAACAAGGTCTCTTAACATTTTGCCATAGCTCGCTTCGTTTCCGAGATATTTGCAGATTTATCTCAAGGGAAGGGGCCTGACGGACATATTTCGAGATATTTCTTCTTCTTGTTGTTCTTCTTCTGCACAGCTAAGCTGGAAGTGGCATTTGCAGCGCGCAATAGTGCAGAGTTATCTCAAAGAAAGGGTCCACGGTGTTTCTGTATCTCTATTATGTTGGTGCGGCTTCGGAACTTTTAAATATCTTGATATATCTCGAGAACTACGCATCTGTTCAAAAAATATCATAGAACGTAAAAAGTAGGAAACTTAATTCTCTACAAAAAAGGTCTCTTAACATTTTGCCATAGCTCGCTTCGTTTCCGAGATATTTGCAGATTTATCTCAAGGGAAGGGGCCTGACGGACATATTTCGAAATATTTCTTATTCTTGTTGTTCTTCTTCTGCACAGCTAAGCTGTAAGTGGCATTTGCAGCTCGCAATAGTGCAGAGTTATCTCAAAGAAAGGGGCCACGGTGTTTCTGTACCTCTATTATGTTGGTGCAGCTTCGGAGCTTTTAAATATCTTGATATATCTCGAGAACTACGCATCTGATCAAAAAATATCATAGAACATAAAAAGTAGGAAACTTAATTCTCTACAAAAAAGGTCTCTTACCATTTTGCCATAGCTCGCTTCGTTTCCGAGATATTTGCAGATTTATCTCAAGGGAAGGGGCCTGACGGACATATTTCGAGATATTTCTTCTTCTTGTTGTTCTTCTTCTGCACAGCTAAGCTGGAAGTGGCATTTGCTGCGCGCAATAGTGCAGAGTTATCTCAAAGAAAGGGGCCACGGTGTTTCTGTATCTCTATTATGTTGGTGCGGCTTCGGAACTTTTAAATATCTTGATATATCTCGAGAACTACGCATCTGATCAAGAAATATCATAAAACATAAAAAGTAGAAAACTTAATTCTCTACAAAAAAGGTCTCTTAACATTTTCCCATAGCTGGCATCGTTTCCGAGATATTTGCAGATTTAGCTCAAGGGAAGGGGCCTGACGGACATATTCCGAGATATTTCTTCTTCTTGTTGTTCCTCTTCTGCACAGCTAAGCTGGAAGTGGCATTTGCAGGTCGCAATAGTGCAGAGTTATCTCAAAGAAAGGGGCCACGGTGTTTCTGTATCTCTATTATGTTGGTGCGGCTTCGGAACTTTTAAATATCTCGATATATCTCGAAAACTACGCATCTGATCAAAAAATATCATAGAACATAAAAAGTGGGAATCCTAATTTTCTACAAAAAAGGTCTCTTAACATTTTGCCGTAGCTCGCTTCGTTTCCGAGATATTTGCAGATTTATCTCAAGGGAAGGGGCCTGACGGACATATTTCCAGATATTTCTTCTTCTTGTTGTTCTTCTTCTGCACAGCTAAGCTGGAAGTGGCATTTGCAGCTCGCAATAGTGCAGAGTTATCTCAAAGAAAGGGGCCACGGTGTTTCTGTATCTCTATTATGTTGGTGCGGCTTCGGAACTTTTAAATATCTTGATATATCTCGAGAACTACGCATCTGTTCAAAAAATATCATAGAACATAAAAAGTAGGAATCCTAATTTTCTACAAAAAAGGTCTCTTAACATTTTGCGGTAGCTCGCTTCGTTTCCGAGATATTTGCAGATTTATCTCAAGGGAAGGGGCCTGACGGACATATTTCGAGATATTTCTTCTTCTTGTTGTTCTTCTTCTGCACAGCTAAGCTGGAAGTGGCATTTGCAGCTCGCAATAGTGCAGAGTTACCTCAAAGAAAGGGGCCACGGTGTTTCTGTATCTCTATTATGTTGGTGCGGCTTCGGAACTTTGAAATATCTTGATATATCTCGAGAACTACGCATCTGATCAAAAAATATCATAGAACATAAAAAGTAGGAAACTTAATTCTCTACAAAAAAGGTCTCTTAACATTTTGCCATAGCTCGCTTCGTTTCCGAGATATTTGCAGATTTATCTCAAGGGAAGGGGCCTGACGGACATATTTCGAGATATTTCTTCTTCTTGTTGTTCTTCTTCTGCACAGCTAAGCTGGAAGTGGCATTTGCAGCGCGCAATAGTGCAGAGTTATCTCAAAGAAAGGGGCCACGGTGTTTCTGTATCTCTATTATGTTGGTGCGGCTTCGGAACTTTTAAATATCTTGATATATCTCGAGAACTACGCATCTGTTCAAAAAATATCATAGAACATAAAAAGTAGGAATCCTAATTTTCTACAAAAAAGGTCTCTTAACATTTTGCCGTAGCTCGCTTCGTTTCCGAGATATTTGCAGATTTATCTCAAGGGAAGGGGCCTGACGGACATATTTCCAGATATTTCTTCTTCTTGTTGTTCTTCTTCTGCACAGCTAAGCTGGAAGTGGCATTTGCAGCTCGCAATAGTGCAGAGTTATCTCAAAGAAAGGGGCCACGGTGTTTCTGTATCTCTATTATGTTGGTGCGGCTTCGGAACTTTTAAATATCTTGATATATCTCGAGAACTACGCATCCGATCAAAAAATATCATAGAACATAAAAAGTAGAAAATTTAATTCTCTACAAAAAAGGTCTCTTAACATTTTGCCATAGCTCGCTTCGTTTCCGAGATATTTGCAGATTTATCTCGAGGGAAGGGGCCTGACGGACATATTTCGAGATATTTCTTCTTCTTGTTGTTCTTCTTCTGCACAGCTAAGCTGGAAGTGGCATTTGCAGCGCGCAATAGTGTAGAGTTATCTCAAAGAAAGGGGCCACGGTGTTTCTGTATCTCTATTATGTTGGTGCGGCTTCGGAACTTTTAAATATCTTGATATATCTCGAGAACTACGCATCTGATCAAAAAATATCATAGAACATAAAAAGTAGGAATCCTAATTTTCTACAAAAAAGGTCTCTTAACATTTTGCCGTAGCTCGCTTCGTTTCCGAGATATTTGCAGATTTATCTCAAGGGAAGGGGCCTGACGGACATATTTCCAGATATTTCTTCTTCTTGTTGTTCTTCTTCTGCACAGCTAAGCTGGAAGTGGCATTTGCAGCTCGCAATAGTGCAGAGTTATCGCAAAGAAAGGGGCCACGGTGTTTCTGTATCTCTATTATGTTGATGCGGCTTCGGAACTTTTAAATATCTTGATATATCTCGAGAACTACGCATCTGATCAAAAAATATCATAGAACATAAAAAGTAGGAAACCTAATTTTCTACAAAAAAGGTCTCTTAACATTTTGCCGTAGCTCGCTTCGTTTCGGAGATATTTGCAGATTTATCTCAAGGGAAGGGGCCTGACGGACATATTTCGAAATATTTCTTATTCTTGTTGTTCTTCTTCTGCACAGCTAAGCTGGAAGTGGCATTTGCAGCTCGCAATAGTGCAGAGTTATCTCAAAGAAAGGGGCCACGGTGTTTCTGTACCTCTATTATGTTGGTGCAGCTTCGGAGCTTTTAAATATCTTGATATATCTCGAGAACTACGCATCTGATCAAAAAATATCATAGAACATAAAAAGTAGGAAACTTAATTCTCTACAAAAAAGGTCTCTCAACATTTTCCCATAGCTGGCATCGTTTCCGAGATATTTGCAGATTTAGCTCAAGGGAAGGGGCCTGACGGACATATTCCGAGATATTTCTTCTTCTTGTTGTTCCTCTTCTGCACAGCTGAGCTGGAAGTGGCATTTGCAGGTCGCAATAGTGCAGAGTTATCTCAAAGAAAGGGGCCACGGTGTTTCTGTATCTCTATTATGTTGGTGCGGCTTCGGAACTTTTAAATATCTCGATATATCTCGAAAACTACGCTTCTGATCAAAAAATATCAGAGAACGTAAATTGTAGGAAACATAATTCTCTACAAACAAGGTCTCTTAACATTTTGCCATAGCTCGCTTCGTTTCCGAGATATTTGCAGATTTATCTCAAGGGAAGGGGCCTGACGGACATATTTCGAGATATTTCTTCTTCTTGTTGTTCTTCTTCTGCACAGCTAAGCTGGAAGTGGCATTTGCAGCGCGCAATAGTGCAGAGTTATCTCAAAGAAAGGGTCCACGGTGTTTCTGTATCTCTATTATGTTGGTGCGGCTTCGGAACTTTTAAATATCTTGATATATCTCGAGAACTACGCATCTGTTCAAAAAATATCATAGAACGTAAAAAGTAGGAAACTTAATTCTCTACAAAAAAGGTCTCTTAACATTTTGCCATAGCTCGCTTCGTTTCCGAGATATTTGCAGATTTATCTCAAGGGAAGGGGCCTGACGGACATATTTCGAAATATTTCTTATTCTTGTTGTTCTTCTTCTGCACAGCTAAGCTGTAAGTGGCATTTGCAGCTCGCAATAGTGCAGAGTTATCTCAAAGAAAGGGGCCACGGTGTTTCTGTACCTCTATTATGTTGGTGCAGCTTCGGAGCTTTTAAATATCTTGATATATCTCGAGAACTACGCATCTGATCAAAAAATATCATAGAACATAAAAAGTAGGAAACTTAATTCTCTACAAAAAAGGTCTCTTACCATTTTGCCATAGCTCGCTTCGTTTCCGAGATATTTGCAGATTTATCTCAAGGGAAGGGGCCTGACGGACATATTTCGAGATATTTCTTCTTCTTGTTGTTCTTCTTCTGCACAGCTAAGCTGGAAGTGGCATTTGCTGCGCGCAATAGTGCAGAGTTATCTCAAAGAAAGGGGCCACGGTGTTTCTGTATCTCTATTATGTTGGTGCGGCTTCGGAACTTTTAAATATCTTGATATATCTCGAGAACTACGCATCTGATCAAGAAATATCATAAAACATAAAAAGTAGAAAACTTAATTCTCTACAAAAAAGGTCTCTTAACATTTTCCCATAGCTGGCATCGTTTCCGAGATATTTGCAGATTTAGCTCAAGGGAAGGGGCCTGACGGACATATTCCGAGATATTTCTTCTTCTTGTTGTTCCTCTTCTGCACAGCTAAGCTGGAAGTGGCATTTGCAGGTCGCAATAGTGCAGAGTTATCTCAAAGAAAGGGGCCACGGTGTTTCTGTATCTCTATTATGTTGGTGCGGCTTCGGAACTTTTAAATATCTCGATATATCTCGAAAACTACGCATCTGATCAAAAAATATCATAGAACATAAAAAGTGGGAATCCTAATTTTCTACAAAAAAGGTCTCTTAACATTTTGCCGTAGCTCGCTTCGTTTCCGAGATATTTGCAGATTTATCTCAAGGGAAGGGGCCTGACGGACATATTTCCAGATATTTCTTCTTCTTGTTGTTCTTCTTCTGCACAGCTAAGCTGGAAGTGGCATTTGCAGCTCGCAATAGTGCAGAGTTATCTCAAAGAAAGGGGCCACGGTGTTTCTGTATCTCTATTATGTTGGTGCGGCTTCGGAACTTTTAAATATCTTGATATATCTCGAGAACTACGCATCTGTTCAAAAAATATCATAGAACATAAAAAGTAGGAATCCTAATTTTCTACAAAAAAGGTCTCTTAACATTTTGCGGTAGCTCGCTTCGTTTCCGAGATATTTGCAGATTTATCTCAAGGGAAGGGGCCTGACGGACATATTTCGAGATATTTCTTCTTCTTGTTGTTCTTCTTCTGCACAGCTAAGCTGGAAGTGGCATTTGCAGCTCGCAATAGTGCAGAGTTACCTCAAAGAAAGGGGCCACGGTGTTTCTGTATCTCTATTATGTTGGTGCGGCTTCGGAACTTTGAAATATCTTGATATATCTCGAGAACTACGCATCTGATCAAAAAATATCATAGAACATAAAAAGTAGGAAACTTAATTCTCTACAAAAAAGGTCTCTTAACATTTTGCCATAGCTCGCTTCGTTTCCGAGATATTTGCAGATTTATCTCAAGGGAAGGGGCCTGACGGACATATTTCGAGATATTTCTTCTTCTTGTTGTTCTTCTTCTGCACAGCTAAGCTGGAAGTGGCATTTGCAGCGCGCAATAGTGCAGAGTTATCTCAAAGAAAGGGGCCACGGTGTTTCTGTATCTCTATTATGTTGGTGCGGCTTCGGAACTTTTAAATATCTTGATATATCTCGAGAACTACGCATCTGTTCAAAAAATATCATAGAACATAAAAAGTAGGAATCCTAATTTTCTACAAAAAAGGTCTCTTAACATTTTGCCGTAGCTCGCTTCGTTTCCGAGATATTTGCAGATTTATCTCAAGGGAAGGGGCCTGACGGACATATTTCCAGATATTTCTTCTTCTTGTTGTTCTTCTTCTGCACAGCTAAGCTGGAAGTGGCATTTGCAGCTCGCAATAGTGCAGAGTTATCTCAAAGAAAGGGGCCACGGTGTTTCTGTATCTCTATTATGTTGGTGCGGCTTCGGAACTTTTAAATATCTTGATATATCTCGAGAACTACGCATCCGATCAAAAAATATCATAGAACATAAAAAGTAGAAAATTTAATTCTCTACAAAAAAGGTCTCTTAACATTTTGCCATAGCTCGCTTCGTTTCCGAGATATTTGCAGATTTATCTCGAGGGAAGGGGCCTGACGGACATATTTCGAGATATTTCTTCTTCTTGTTGTTCTTCTTCTGCACAGCTAAGCTGGAAGTGGCATTTGCAGCGCGCAATAGTGTAGAGTTATCTCAAAGAAAGGGGCCACGGTGTTTCTGTATCTCTATTATGTTGGTGCGGCTTCGGAACTTTTAAATATCTTGATATATCTCGAGAACTACGCATCTGATCAAAAAATATCATAGAACATAAAAAGTAGGAATCCTAATTTTCTACAAAAAAGGTCTCTTAACATTTTGCCGTAGCTCGCTTCGTTTCCGAGATATTTGCAGATTTATCTCAAGGGAAGGGGCCTGACGGACATATTTCGAGATATTTCTTCTTCTTGTTGTTCTTCTTCTGCACAGCTAAGCTGGAAGTGGCATTTGCAGCTCGCAATAGTGCAGAGTTATCTCAAAGAAAGGGGCCACGGTGTTTCTGTATCTCTATTATGTTGGTGCGGCTTCGGAACTTTTAAATATCTCGATATATCTCGAAAACTACGCTTCTGATCAAAAAATATCATAGAACATAAATTGTAGGAAACATAATTCTCTACAAAAAAGGTCTCTTAACATTTTGCCATAGCTCGCTTCGTTTCCGAGATATTTGCAGATATATCTCAAGGGCAGGGGCCTGACGAACATATTTCGAGATATTTCTTCTTCTTGTTGTTCTTCTTCTGCACAGCTAAGCTGGAAGTGGCATTTGCAGCTCGCAATAGTGCAGAGTTATCTCAAAGAAAGGGGCCACGGTGTTTCTGTATCTCTATTATGTTGGTGCGGCTTCGGAACTTTTAAATATCTTGATATATCTCGAGAACTACGCATCCGATCAAAAAATATCATAGAACATAAAAAGTAGGAAATTTAATTCTCTACAAAAAAGGTCTCTTAACATTTTGCCATAGCTCGCTTCGTTTCCGAGATATTTGCAGATTTATCTCGAGGGAAGGGGCCTGACGGACATATTTCGAGATATTTCTTCTTCTTGTTGTTCTTCTTCTGCACAGCTAAGCTGGAAGTGGCATTTGCAGCGCGCAATAGTGCAGAGTTATCTCAAAGAAAGGGGCCACGGTGTTTCTGTATCTCTATTATGTTGGTGCGGCTTCGGAACTTTTAAATATCTTGATATATCTCGAGAACTACGCATCTGTTCAAAAAATATCATAGAACATAAAAAGTAGGAATCCTAATTTTCTACAAAAAAGGTCTCTTAACATTTTGCCGTAGCTCGCTTCGTTTCCGAGATATTTGCAGATTTATCTCAATGGAAGGGGCCTGACGGACATATTTCCAGATATTTCTTCTTCTTGTTGTTCTTCTTCTGCACAGCTAAGCTGGAAGTGGCATTTGCAGCTCGCAATAGTGCAGAGTTATCTCAAAGAAAGGGGCCACGGTGTTTCTGTATCTCTATTATGTTGGTGCGGCTTCGGAACTTTTAAATATCTTGATATATCTCGAGAACTACGCATCCGATCAAAAAATATCATAGAACATAAAAAGTAGGAAATTTAATTCTCTACAAAAAAGGTCTCTTAACATTTTGCCATAGCTCGCTTCGTTTCCGAGATATTTGCAGATTTATCTCGAGGGAAGGGGCCTGACGGACATATTTCGAGATATTTCTTCTTCTTGTTGTTCTTCTTCTGCACAGCTAAGCTGGAAGTGGCATTTGCAGCGCGCAATAGTGTAGAGTTATCTCAAAGAAAGCGGCCACGGTGTTTCTGTACCTCTATTATGTTGGTGCGGCTTCGGATCTTTTAAATATCTCGATATATCTCGAAAACTACGCTTCTGATCAAAAAATATCATAGAACATAAATTGTAGGAAACATAATTCTCTACAAAAAAGGTCTCTTAACATTTTGCCGTAGCTCGCTTCGTTTCCGAGATATTTGCAGATTTATCTCAAGGGAAGGGGCCTGACGGACATATTTCCAGATATTTCTTCTTCTTGTTGTTCTTCTTCTGCACAGCTAAGCTGGAAGTGGCATTTGCAGCTCGCAATAGTGCAGAGTTATCGCAAAGAAAGGGGCCACGGTGTTTCCGTATCTCTATTATGTTGGTGCGGCTTCGGAACTTTTAAATATCTTGATATATCTCGAGAACTACGCATCTGATCAAAAAATATCATAGAACATAAAAAGTAGGAAACTTAATTCTCTACAAAAAAGGTCTCTAAACGTTTTGCAATAGCTCGCTTCGTTTCCGAGATATTTGCAGATTTATCTCAAGGGAAGGGTCCTGACGGACATATTTCGAGATATTTCTTCTTCTTGTTGTTCTTCTTCTGCACAGCTAAACTGGAAGTGGAATTTCCAGCTTGCAATCATGCAGAGTTATCTCAAAGAGAGGGGCCACGGTGTTTCTGTATCTCTATTATGTTGGTGCGGCTTCGGAACTTTTAAATATCTTGATATATCTCGAGAACTACGCCTCTGATCGAAAAATATCATAGAACATAAAAAGTAGGAAACTTAATTCTCTACAAAAAAGGTCTCTTAACATTTTGCCATAGCTCGCTTGGTTTCCGAGATATTTGCAGATTTATCTCAAGGGAAGGGGCCTGACGGACATATTTCGAGATATTTCTTCTTCTTGTTGTTCTTCTTCTGCACAGCTAAGCTGGAAGTGGCATTTGCAGCTCGCAATAGTGCAGAGTTATCGCAAAGAAAGGGGCCACGGTGTTTCTGTATCTCTATTATGTTGATGCGGCTTCGGAACTTTTAAATATCTTGATATATCTCGAGAACTACGCATCTGATCAAAAAATATCATAGAACATAAAAAGTAGGAAACCTAATTTTCTACAAAAAAGGTCTCTTAACATTTTGCCGTAGCTCGCTTCGTTTCGGAGATATTTGCAGATTTATCTCAAGGGAAGGGGCCTGACGGACATATTTCGAAATATTTCTTATTCTTGTTGTTCTTCTTCTGCACAGCTAAGCTGGAAGTGGCATTTGCAGCTCGCAATAGTGCAGAGTTATCTCAAAGAAAGGGGCCACGGTGTTTCTGTACCTCTATTATGTTGGTGCAGCTTCGGAGCTTTTAAATATCTTGATATATCTCGAGAACTACGCATCTGATCAAAAAATATCATAGAACATAAAAAGTAGGAAACTTAATTCTCTACAAAAAAGGTCTCTCAACATTTTCCCATAGCTGGCATCGTTTCCGAGATATTTGCAGATTTAGCTCAAGGGAAGGGGCCTGACGGACATATTCCGAGATATTTCTTCTTCTTGTTGTTCCTCTTCTGCACAGCTGAGCTGGAAGTGGCATTTGCAGGTCGCAATAGTGCAGAGTTATCTCAAAGAAAGGGGCCACGGTGTTTCTGTATCTCTATTATGTTGGTGCGGCTTCGGAACTTTTAAATATCTCGATATATCTCGAAAACTACGCTTCTGATCAAAAAATATCAGAGAACGTAAATTGTAGGAAACATAATTCTCTACAAACAAGGTCTCTTAACATTTTGCCATAGCTCGCTTCGTTTCCGAGATATTTGCAGATTTATCTCAAGGGAAGGGGCCTGACGGACATATTTCGAGATATTTCTTCTTCTTGTTGTTCTTCTTCTGCACAGCTAAGCTGGAAGTGGCATTTGCAGCGCGCAATAGTGCAGAGTTATCTCAAAGAAAGGGTCCACGGTGTTTCTGTATCTCTATTATGTTGGTGCGGCTTCGGAACTTTTAAATATCTTGATATATCTCGAGAACTACGCATCTGTTCAAAAAATATCATAGAACGTAAAAAGTAGGAAACTTAATTCTCTACAAAAAAGGTCTCTTAACATTTTGCCATAGCTCGCTTCGTTTCCGAGATATTTGCAGATTTATCTCAAGGGAAGGGGCCTGACGGACATATTTCGAAATATTTCTTATTCTTGTTGTTCTTCTTCTGCACTGCTAAGCTGTAAGTGGCATTTGCAGCTCGCAATAGTGCAGAGTTATCTCAAAGAAAGGGGCCACGGTGTTTCTGTACCTCTATTATGTTGGTGCAGCTTCGGAGCTTTTAAATATCTTGATATATCTCGAGAACTACGCATCTGATCAAAAAATATCATAGAACATAAAAAGTAGGAAACTTAATTCTCTACAAAAAAGGTCTCTTACCATTTTGCCATAGCTCGCTTCGTTTCCGAGATATTTGCAGATTTATCTCAAGGGAAGGGGCCTGACGGACATATTTCGAGATATTTCTTCTTCTTGTTGTTCTTCTTCTGCACAGCTAAGCTGGAAGTGGCATTTGCTGCGCGCAATAGTGCAGAGTTATCTCAAAGAAAGGGGCCACGGTGTTTCTGTATCTCTATTATGTTGGTGCGGCTTCGGAACTTTTAAATATCTTGATATATCTCGAGAACTACGCATCTGATCAAGAAATATCATAAAACATAAAAAGTAGAAAACTTAATTCTCTACAAAAAAGGTCTCTTAACATTTTCCCATAGCTGGCATCGTTTCCGAGATATTTGCAGATTTAGCTCAAGGGAAGGGGCCTGACGGACATATTCCGAGATATTTCTTCTTCTTGTTGTTCCTCTTCTGCACAGCTAAGCTGGAAGTGGCATTTGCAGGTCGCAATAGTGCAGAGTTATCTCAAAGAAAGGGGCCACGGTGTTTCTGTATCTCTATTATGTTGGTGCGGCTTCGGAACTTTTAAATATCTCGATATATCTCGAAAACTACGCATCTGATCAAAAAATATCATAGAACATAAAAAGTGGGAATCCTAATTTTCTACAAAAAAGGTCTCTTAACATTTTGCCGTAGCTCGCTTCGTTTCCGAGATATTTGCAGATTTATCTCAAGGGAAGGGGCCTGACGGACATATTTCCAGATATTTCTTCTTCTTGTTGTTCTTCTTCTGCACAGCTAAGCTGGAAGTGGCATTTGCAGCTCGCAATAGTGCAGAGTTATCTCAAAGAAAGGGGCCACGGTGTTTCTGTATCTCTATTATGTTGGTGCGGCTTCGGAACTTTGAAATATCTTGATATATCTCGAGAACTACGCATCTGATCAAAAAATATCATAGAACATAAAAAGTAGGAAACTTAATTCTCTACAAAAAAGGTCTCTTAACATTTTGCCATAGCTCGCTTCGTTTCCGAGATATTTGCAGATTTATCTCAAGGGAAGGGGCCTGACGGACATATTTCGAGATATTTCTTCTTCTTGTTGTTCTTCTTCTGCACAGCTAAGCTGGAAGTGGCATTTGCAGCGCGCAATAGTGCAGAGTTATCTCAAAGAAAGGGGCCACGGTGTTTCTGTATCTCTATTATGTTGGTGCGGCTTCGGAACTTTTAAATATCTTGATATATCTCGAGAACTACGCATCTGTTCAAAAAATATCATAGAACATAAAAAGTAGGAATCCTAATTTTCTACAAAAAAGGTCTCTTAACATTTTGCCGTAGCTCGCTTCGTTTCTGAGATATTTGCAGATTTATCTCAAGGGAAGGGGCCTGACGGACATATTTCCAGATATTTCTTCTTCTTGTTGTTCTTCTTCTGCACAGCTAAGCTGGAAGTGGCATTTGCAGCTCGCAATAGTGCAGAGTTATCTCAAAGAAAGGGGCCACGGTGTTTCTGTATCTCTATTATGTTGGTGCGGCTTCGGAACTTTTAAATATCTTGATATATCTCGAGAACTACGCATCCGATCAAAAAATATCATAGAACATAAAAAGTAGGAAATTTAATTCTCTACAAAAAAGGTCTCTTAACATTTTGCCATAGCTCGCTTCGTTTCCGAGATATTTGCAGATTTATCTCGAGGGAAGGGGCCTGACGGACATATTTCGAGATATTTCTTCTTCTTGTTGTTCTTCTTCTGCACAGCTAAGCTGGAAGTGGCATTTGCAGCGCGCAATAGTGTAGAGTTATCTCAAAGAAAGGGGCCACGGTGTTTCTGTATCTCTATTATGTTGGTGCGGCTTCGGAACTTTTAAATATCTTGATATATCTCGAGAACTACGCATCTGATCAAAAAATATCATAGAACATAAAAAGTAGGAATCCTAATTTTCTACAAAAAAGGTCTCTTAACATTTTGCCGTAGCTCGCTTCGTTTCCGAGATATTTGCAGATTTATCTCAAGGGAAGGGGCCTGACGGACATATTTCCAGATATTTCTTCTTCTTGTTGTTCTTCTTCTGCACAGCTAAGCTGGAAGTGGCATTTGCAGCTCGCAATAGTGCAGAGTTATCTCAAAGAAAGGGGCCACGGTGTTTCTGTATCTCTATTATGTTGGTGCGGCTTCGGAACTTTTAAATATCTCGATATATCTCGAAAACTACGCTTCTGATCAAAAAATATCATAGAACATAAATTGTAGGAAACATAATTCTCTACAAAAAAGGTCTCTTAACATTTTGCCATAGCTCGCTTCGTTTCCGAGATATTTGCAGATATATCTCAAGGGCAGGGGCCTGACGAACATATTTCGAGATATTTCTTCTTCTTGTTGTTCTTCTTCTGCACAGCTAAGCTGGAAGTGGCATTTGCAGCTCGCAATAGTGCAGAGTTATCTCAAAGAAAGGGGCCACGGTGTTTCTGTATCTCTATTATGTTGGTGCGGCTTCGGAACTTTTAAATATCTTGATATATCTCGAGAACTACGCATCCGATCAAAAAATATCATAGAACATAAAAAGTAGGAAATTTAATTCTCTACAAAAAAGGTCTCTTAACATTTTGCCATAGCTCGCTTCGTTTCCGAGATATTTGCAGATTTATCTCGAGGGAAGGGGCCTGACGGACATATTTCGAGATATTTCTTCTTCTTGTTGTTCTTCTTCTGCACAGCTAAGCTGGAAGTGGCATTTGCAGCGCGCAATAGTGCAGAGTTATCTCAAAGAAAGGGGCCACGGTGTTTCTGTATCTCTATTATGTTGGTGCGGCTTCGGAACTTTTAAATATCTTGATATATCTCGAGAACTACGCATCTGTTCAAAAAATATCATAGAACATAAAAAGTAGGAATCCTAATTTTCTACAAAAAAGGTCTCTTAACATTTTGCCGTAGCTCGCTTCGTTTCCGAGATATTTGCAGATTTATCTCAAGGGAAGGGGCCTGACGGACATATTTCCAGATATTTCTTCTTCTTGTTGTTCTTCTTCTGCACAGCTAAGCTGGAAGTGGCATTTGCAGCTCGCAATAGTGCAGAGTTATCTCAAAGAAAGGGGCCACGGTGTTTCTGTATCTCTATTATGTTGGTGCGGCTTCGGAACTTTTAAATATCTTGATATATCTCGAGAACTACGCATCCGATCAAAAAATATCATAGAACATAAAAAGTAGGAAATTTAATTCTCTACAAAAAAGGTCTCTTAACATTTTGCCATAGCTCGCTTCGTTTCCGAGATATTTGCAGATTTATCTCGAGGGAAGGGGCCTGACGGACATATTTCGAGATATTTCTTCTTCTTGTTGTTCTTCTTCTGCACAGCTAAGCTGGAAGTGGCATTTGCAGCGCGCAATAGTGTAGAGTTATCTCAAAGAAAGCGGCCACGGTGTTTCTGTACCTCTATTATGTTGGTGCGGCTTCGGATCTTTTAAATATCTCGATATATCTCGAAAACTACGCTTCTGATCAAAAAATATCATAGAACATAAATTGTAGGAAACATAATTCTCTACAAAAAAGGTCTCTTAACATTTTGCCGTAGCTCGCTTCGTTTCCGAGATATTTGCAGATTTATCTCAAGGGAAGGGGCCTGACGGACATATTTCCAGATATTTCTTCTTCTTGTTGTTCTTCTTCTGCACAGCTAAGCTGGAAGTGGCATTTGCAGCTCGCAATAGTGCAGAGTTATCTCAAAGAAAGGGGCCACGGTGTTTCTGTATCTCTATTATGTTGGTGCGGCTTCGGAACTTTTAAATATCTTGATATATCTCGAGAACTACGCATCTGATCGAAAAATATCATAGAACATAAAAAGTAGGAAACTTAATTCTCTACGAAAGAGGTCTCTTAACATTTTGCCATAGCTCGCTTCGTTTCCGAGATATTTGCAGATTTATCTCAAGGGAAGGGGCCTGACGGACATATTTCGAGATATTTCTTCTTTTTGTTGTTCTTCTTCTGCACAGCTAAGCTGGAAGTGGCATTTGCAGCTCGCAATAGTGCAGAGTTATCTCAAAGAAAGGGTCCACGGTGTTTCTGTATCTCTATTATGTTGGTGCGGCTTCGGAACTTTCAAATATCTTGATATATCTCGAGAACTACGCATCTGATCAAAAAATATCATAGAACATAAAAAGTAGGAATCCTAATTTTCTACAAAAAAGGTCTCTTAACATTTTGCCGTAGCTCGCTTTGTTTCCGAGATATTTGCAGATTTATCTCAAGGGAAGGGGCCTGACGGACATATTTCGAGATACTTCTTCTTCTTGTTGTTCTTCTTCTGCACAGCTAAGCTGGAAGTGGCATTTGCAGCTCGCAATAGTGCAGAGTTATCTCAAAGAAAGGGGCCACGGTGTTTCTGTATCTCTATTATGTTGGTGCGGCTTCGGAACTTTTAAATATCTTAATATATCTCGAGAACTACGCATCTGATCAAAAAATATCATAGAACATAAAAAGTAGGAAACTTAATTCTCTACAAAAAAGGTCTCTTAACATTTTGCCATAGCTCGCTTCGTTTCCGAGATATTTGCAGATTTATCTCGAGGGAAGGGGCCTGACGGACATATTTCGAGATATTTCTTCTTCTTGTTGTTCTTCTTCTGCACAGCTAAGCTGGAAGCGGCATTTGCGGCTCGCACTAGTGCAGAGTTATCTCAAAGAAAGGGGCCACGGTGTTTCTGTATCTCTATTATGTTGGTGCGGCTTCGGAACTTTTAAATATCTTGATATATCTCGAGAACTACGCATCTGATCAAAAAATATCATAGAACATAAAAAGTAGGAATCCTAATTTTCTACAAAAAAGGTCTCTTAACATTTTGCCGTAGCTCGCTTTGTTTCCGAGATATTTGCAGATTTATCTCAAGGGAAGGGGCCTGAAGGACATATTTCGAGATATTTCTTCTTTTTGTTGTTCTTCTTCTGCACAGCTAAGCTGGAAGTGGCATTTGCAGCTCGCAATAGTGCAGAGTTATCTCAAAGAAAGGGGCCACGGAGTTTCTGTATCTGTATTATGTTGGTGCGGCTTCGGAACTTTTAAATATCTTGATATATCTCGAGAACTACGCATCCGATCAAAAAATATCATAGAACATAAAAAGTAGGAATCTTAATTCTCTACAAAAAAGGTCTCTTAACATTTTGCCATAGCTCGCTTCGTTTCCGAGATATTTGCAGATTTATCTCGAGGGAAGGGGCCTGACGGACATATTTCGAGATATTTCTTCTTCTTGTTGTTCTTCTTCTGCACAGCTAAGCTGGAAGTGGCATTTGCAGCTCGCAATAGTGCAGAGTTATCTCAAAGAAAGGGGCCACGGTGTTTCTGTATCTCTATTATGTTGGTGCGGCTTCGGAACTTTCAAATATCTTGATATATCTCGAGAACTACGCATCTGATCAAAAAATATCATAGAACATAAAAAGTAGGAATCCTAATTTTCTACAAAAAAGGTCTCTTAACATTTTGCCGTAGCTCGCTTCGTTTCCGAGATATTTGCAGATTTATCTCAAGGGAAGGGGCCTGACGGACATATTTCGAGATATTTCTTCTTTTTGTTGTTCTTCTTCTGCACAGCTAAGCTGGAAGTGGCATTTGCAGCTCGCAATAGTGCAGAGTTATCTCAAAGAAAGGGGCCACGGTGTTTCTGTACCTCTATTATGTTGGTGCGGCTTCGGAACTTTTGAATATCTTGATATATCTCGAGAACTACGCATCCGATCAAAAAATATCATAGAACATAAAAAGTAGGAAACTTAATTCTCTACAAAAAAGGTCTCTTAACATTTTGCCATAGCTCGCTTCGTTTCCGAGATATTTGCAGATTTATCTCGAGGGAAGGGGCCTGACGGACATATTTCGAGATATTTCTTCTTCTTGTTGTTCTTCTTCTGCACAGCTAAGCTGGAAGTGGCATTTGCAGCGCGCAATAGTGCAGAGTTATCTCAAAGAAAGGGGCCACGGTGTTTCTGTATCTCTATTATGTTGGTGCGGCTTCGGATCTTTTAAATATCTCGATATATCTCGAAAACTACGCTTCTGATCAAAAAATATCATAGAACATAAATTGTAGGAAACATAATTCTCTACAAAAAAGGTCTCTTAACATTTTGCCGTAGCTCGCTTCGTTTCCGAGATATTTGCAGATTTATCTCAAGGGAAGGGGCCTGACGGACATATTTCCAGATATTTCTTCTTCTTGTTGTTCTTCTTCTGCACAGCTAAGCTGGAAGTGGCATTTGCAGCTCGCAATAGTGCAGAGTTATCTCAAAGAAAGGGGCCACGGTGTTTCTGTATCTCTATTATGTTGGTGCGGCTTCGGAACTTTTAAATATCTTGATATATCTCGAGAACTACGCATCTGATCAAAAAATATCATAGAACATAAAAAGTAGGAATCCTAATTTTCTACAAAAAAGGTCTCTTAACATTTTGCCGTAGCTCGCTTTGTTTCCGAGATATTTGCAGATTTATCTCAAGGGAAGGGGCCTGAAGGACATATTTCGAGATATTTCTTCTTTTTGTTGTTCTTCTTCTGCACAGCTAAGCTGGAAGTGGCATTTGCAGCTCGCAATAGAGCAGAGTTATCTCAAAGAAAGGGGCCACGGAGTTTCTGTATCTGTATTATGTTGGTGCGGCTTCGGAACTTTTAAATATCTTGATATATCTCGAGAACTACGCATCCGATCAAAAAATATCATAGAACATAAAAAGTAGGAAACTTAATTCTCTACAAAAAAGGTCTCTTAACATTTTGCCATAGCTCGCTTCGTTTCCGAGATATTTGCAGATTCAGCTCAAAGGAACTGGCCTGACGGACATATTTCGAGATATTTCTTCTTCTTCTTGTTCTTCCTCTGCACAGCTAAGCTGGAAGTGGCATTTGCAGCTCGCAATAGTGCAGAGTTATCTCAAAGAAAGGGGCCACGGTGTTTCTGTATCTCTATTATGTTGGTGCGGCTTCGGAACTTTTAAATATCTCGATATATCTCGAAAACTACGCTTCTGATCAAAAAATATCATAGAACATAAATTGTAGGAAACATAATTCTCTACAAAAAAGGTCTCTTAACATTTTGCCATAGCTCGCTTCGTTTCCGAGATATTTGCAGATATATCTCAAGGGCAGGGGCCTGACGGACATATTTCGAGATATTTCTTCTTCTTGTTGTTCTTCTTCTGCACAGCTAAGCTGGAAGTGGCATTTGCAGCTCGCAATAGTGCAGAGTTACCTCAAAGAAAGGGGCCACGGTGTTTCTGTATCTCTATTATGTTGGTGCCGCTTCGGAACTTTTAAATATCTTGATATATCTCGAGAACTACGCATCTGATCGAAAAATATCATAGAACATAAAAAGTAGGAAACTTAATTCTCTACGAAAGAGGTCTCTTAACATTTTGCCATAGCTCGCTTCGTTTCCGAGATATTTGCAGATTTATCTCAAGGGAAGGGGCCTGACGGACATATTTCGAGATACTTCTTCTTCTTGTTGTTCTTCTTCTGCACAGCTAAGCTGGAAGTGGCATTTGCAGCTCGCAATAGTGCAGAGTTATCTCAAAGAAAGGGGCCACGGTGTTTCTGTATCTCTATTATGTTGGTGCGGCTTCGGAACTTTTAAATATCTTAATATATCTCGAGAACTACGCATCTGATCAAAAAATATCATAGAACATAAAAAGTAGGAAACTTAATTCTCTACAAAAAAGGTCTCTTAACATTTTGCCATAGCTCGCTTCGTTTCCGAGATATTTGCAGATTTATCTCGAGGGAAGGGGCCTGACGGACATATTTCGAGATATTTCTTCTTCTTCTTGTTCTTCCTCTGCACAGCTAAGCTGGAAGTGGCATTTGCAGCTCGCAATAGTGCAGAGTTATCTCAAAGAAAGGGGCCACGGTGTTTCTGTATCTCTATTATGTTGGTGCGGCTTCGGAACTTTTAAATATCTCGATATATCTCGAAAACTACGCTTCTGATCAAAAAATATCATAGAACATAAATTGTAGGAAACATAATTCTCTACAAAAAAGGTCTCTTAACATTTTGCCATAGCTCGCTTCGTTTCCGAGATATTTGCAGATATATCTCAAGGGCAGGGGCCTGACGGACATATTTCGAGATATTTCTTCTTCTTGTTGTTCTTCTTCTGCACAGCTAAGCTGGAAGTCGCATTTACAGCTCGCAATAGTGCAGAGTTATCTCAAAGAAAGGGGCCACGGTGTTTCTGTATCTCTATTATGTTGGTGCGGCTTCGGAACTTTTAAATATCTTGATATATCTCGAGAACTACGCATCTGATCGAAAAATATCATAGAACATAAAAAGTAGGAAACTTAATTCTCTACGAAAGAGGTCTCTTAACATTTTGCCATAGCTCGCTTCGTTTCCGAGATATTTGCAGATTTATCTCAAGGGAAGGGGCCTGACGGACATATTTCGAGATATTTCTTCTTTTTGTTGTTCTTCTTCTGCACAGCTAAGCTGGAAGTGGCATTTGCAGCTCGCAATAGTGCAGAGTTATCTCAAAGAAAGGGGCCACGGTGTTTCTGTATCTCTATTATGTTGGTGCGGCTTCGGAACTTTTATGTATCTCGATATATCTCGAAAACTACGCTTCTGATCAAAAAATATCATAGAACATAAATTGTAGGAAACATAATTCTCTACAAAAAACGTCTCTTAAGATTTTGCCATAGCTCGCTTCGTTTCCGAGATATTTGCAGATTCAGCTCAAAGGAACTGGCCTGACGGACATATTTCGAGATATTTCTTCTTCTTGTTGTTCTTCCTCTGCACAGCTAAGCTGGAAGTGGCATTTGCAGCTCGCAATAGTGCAGAGTTATCTCAAAGAAAGGGGCCACGGTGTTTCTGTATCTCTATTATGTTGGTGGGGCTTCGGAACTTTTAAATATCTTGATATATCTCGAGAACTACGCATCTGATCAAAAAATATCATAGAACATAAAAAGTAGGAAACTTAATTCTCTACAAAAAAGGTCGCTTAACATTTTGCCATAGCTCGCTTCGTTTCCGAGATATTTGCAGATTTATCTCAAGGGAAGGGGCCTAACGGACATATTTCGAGATATTTCTTCTTCTTGTTGTTCTTCTTCTGCACAGCTAAGCTGGAAGTGGCATTTGCGGCTCGCACTAGTGCAGAGTTATCTCAAAGAAAGGGGCCACGGTGTTTCTGTATCTCTATTATGTTGGTGCGGCTACGGAACTTTTAAATATCTCGATATATCTCGAAAAAAACGCTTCTGATCAAAAAATCTCATAGAACATAAATTGTAGGAAACATAATTCTGTACAAAAAAGGTCTCTCAACATTTTGCCATAGCTCGCTTCGTTTCCGAGATATTTGCAGATATATCTCAAGCGCAGGGGCCTGACGGACATATTTCGAGATATTTCTTCTTCTTGTTGTTCTTCTTCTGCACAGCTAAGCTGGAAGTGGCATTTGCAGCTCGCAATAGTGCAGAGTTACCTCAAAGAAAGGGGCCACGGTGTTTCTGTATCTCTATTATGTTGGTGCCGCTTCGGAACTTTTAAATATCAGGATATATCTCGAGAACTACGCTACTGATCAAAAAATATCATAGAACATAAAAAGTAGGAATCCTAATTTTCTACAAAAAAGGTCTCTTTAACATTTTGCCGTAGCTCGCTTCGTTTCCGAGATATTTGCAGATTTATCTCAAGGGAAGGGGCCTGACGGACATATTTCCAGATATTTCTTCTTCTTGTTGTTCTTCTTCTGCACAGCTAAGCTGGAAGTGGCATTTGCAGCTCGCAATAGTGCAGAGTTATCTCAAAGAAAGGGGCCACGGTGTTTCTGTATCTCTATTATGTTGGTGCGGCTTCGGAACTTTTAAATATCTTGATATATCTCGTGAACTACGCATCTGATCAAAAAATATCGTAGAACATAAAAAGTAGGAAACTTAATTCTCTACAAATAAGGTCTCTTAACATTTTGCGATAGCTCGCTTGGTTTCCGAGATATTTGCAGATTTATCTCAAGGGAAGGGGCCTGACGGACATATTTCGAGATATTTCTTCTTCTTGTTGTTCTTCTTCTGCACAGCTAAGCTGGAAGTGGCATTTGCAGCGCGCAATAGTGCAGAGTTATCTCAAAGAAAGGGGCCACGGTGTTTCTGTATCTCTATTATGTTGGTGCGGCTTCGGAACTTTTAAATATCTTGATATATCTCGAGAACTACGCATCTGTTCAAAAAATATCATAGAACATAAAAAGTAGGAATCCTAATTTTCTACAAAAAAGGTCTCTCAACATTTTGCCGTAGCTCGCTTCGTTTCCGAGATATTTGCAGATTTATCTCAAGGGAAGGGGCCTGACGGACATATTTCCAGATATTTCTTCTTCTTGTTGTTCTTCTTCTGCACAGCTAAGCTGGAAGTGGCATTTGCAGCTCGCAATAGTGCAGAGTTATCTCAAAGAAAGGGGCCACGGTGTTTCTGTATCTCTATTATGTTGGTGCGGCTTCGGAACTTTTAAATATCTTGATATATCTCGAGAACTACGCATCTGATCAAAAAATATCATAGAACATGAAAAGTAGGAAACTTAATTCTCTACAAAAAAGGTCTCTTAACATTTTGCCGTAGCTCTCTTCGTTTCCGAGATATTTGCAGATATATCTCAAGGGAAGGGGCCTGACGGACATATTTCGAGATATTTCTTCTTCTTGTTGTTCTTCTTCTGCACAGCTAAGCTGGAAGTGGCATTTGCAGCTCGCAATAGTGCAGAGTTATCTGAAAGAAAGGGGCCACGGTGTTTCTGTATCTCTATTATGTTGGTGCGGCTTCGGAACTTTTAAATATCTCGATATATCTCGAAAACTACGCTTCTGATCAAAAAATATCATAGAACATAAATTGTAGCAAACATAATTCTCTACAAAAAAGGTCTCTTAACATTTTGCCATAGCTCGCTTCCTTTCCGAGATATTTGCAGATATATCTCAAGGGAAGGGGCCTGACGGGCATATTTCGAGATATTTCTTCTTCTTGTTGTTCTTCTTCTGCACAGCTAAGCTGGAAGTGGCATTTGCGGCTCGCACTAGTGCACAGTTATCTCAAAGAAAGGGGCCACGGTGTTTCTGTATCTCTATTATGTTGGTGCGGCTTCGGAACTTTTAAGTATCTCGATATATCTCGAAAACTACGCTTCTGATCAAAAAATATCATAGAACATAAATTGTAGCAAACATAATTCTCTACAAAAAAGGTCTCCTAACATTTTGCCATAGCTCGCTTCCTTTCCGAGATATTTGCAGATATATCTCAAGGGAAGGGGCCTGACGGGCATATTTCGAGATATTTCTTCTTCTTGTTGTTCTTCTTCTGCACAGCTAAGCTGGAAGTGGCATTTACAGCTCGCAATAGTGCAGAGTTATCTCAAAGAAAGGGGCCACGGTGTTTCTGTATCTCTATTATGTTGGTGCGGCTTCGGAACTTTTAAATATCTTGATATATCTCGAGAACTACGCATCCGATCAAAAAATATCATAGAACATGAAAAGTAGGAAACTTAATTCTCTACAAATAAGGTCTCTTAACATTTTGCGATAGCTCGCTTGGTTTCCGAGATATTTGCAGATTTATCTCAAGGGAAGGGGCCTGACGGACATATTTCGAGATATTTCTTCTTCTTGTTGTTCTTCTTCTGCACAGCTAAGCTGGAAGTGGCATTTGCAGCTCGCAATAGTGCAGAGTTATCTCAAAGAAAGGGGCCACGGTGTTTCTGTATCTCTATTATGTTGGTGCGGCTTCGGAACTTTTAAATATCTTGATATATCTCGAGAACTACGCATCTGATCAAAAAATATCGTAGAACATAAAAAGTAGGAAACTTAAATGTCTACAAATAAGGTCTCTTAACATTTTGCCATAGCTCGCTTCGTTTCCGAGATATTTGCAGATTTATCTCAAGGGAAGGGGCCTGACGGACATATTTCGAGATATTTCTTCTTCTTGTTGTTCTTCTTCTGCATAGCTAAGCTGGAAGTGGCATTTGCAGCTCGCAATAGTGCAGAGTTACCTCAAAGAAAGGGGCCACGGTGTTTCTGTATCTCTATTATGTTGGTGCGGCTTCGGAACTTTTAAATATCTTGATATATCTCGAGAACTACGCATCTGTTCAAAAAATATCATAGAACATAAAAAGTAGGAATCCTAATTTTCTACAAAAAAGGTCTCTCAACATTTTGCCGTAGCTCGCTTCGTTTCCGAGATATTTGCAGATTTATCTCAAGGGAAGGGGCCTGACGGACATATTTCCAGATATTTCTTCTTCTTGTTGTTCTTCTTCTGCACAGCTAAGCTGGAAGTGGCATTTGCAGCTCGCAATAGTGCAGAGTTATCTCAAAGAAAGGGGCCACGGTGTTTCTGTATCTCTATTATGTTGGTGCGGCTTCGGAACTTTTAAATATCTTGATATATCTCGAGAACTACGCATCCGATCAAAAAATATCATAGAACATAAAAAGTAGGAAATTTAATTCTCTACAAAAAAGGTCTCTTAACATTTTGCCATAGCTCGCTTCGTTTCCGAGATATTTGCAGATTTATCTCGAGGGAAGGGGCCTGACGGACATATTTCGAGATATTTCTTCTTCTTGTTGTTCTTCTTCTGCACAGCTAAGCTGGAAGTGGCATTTGCAGCGCGCAATAGTGTAGAGTTATCTCAAAGAAAGGGGCCACGGTGTTTCTGTATCTCTATTATGTTGGGGCGGCTTCGGAACTTTTAAATATCTTGATATATCTCGAGAACTACGCATCTGATCAAACAATATCATAGAACATAAAAAGTAGGAATCCTAATTTTCTACAAAAAAGGTCTCTTAACATTTTGCCGTAGCTCGCTTTGTTTCCGAGATATTTGCAGATTTATCTCAAGGGAAGGGGCCTGACGGACATATTTCGAGATATTTCTTCTTTTTGTTGTTCTTCTTCTGCACAGCTAAGCTGGAAGTGGCATTTGCAGCTCGCAATAGTGCAGAGTTATCTCAAAGAAAGGGGCCACGGAGTTTCTGTATCTGTATTATGTTGGTGCGGCTTCGGAACTTTTAAATATCTTGATATATCTCGAGAACTACGCATCCGATCAAAAAATATCATAGAACATAAAAAGTAGGAAACTTAATTCTCTACAAAAAAGGTCTCTTAACATTTTGCCATAGCTCGCTTCGTTTCCGAGATATTTGCAGATTTATCTCGAGGGAAGGGGCCTGACGGACATATTTCGAGATATTTCTTCTTCTTGTTGTTCTTCTTCTGCACAGCTAAGCTGGAAGTGGCATTTGCAGCTCGCAATAGTGCAGAGTTATCTCAAAGAAAGGGGCCACGGTGTTTCTGTATCTCTATTATGTTGGTGCGGCTTCGGAACTTTCAAATATCTTGATATATCTCGAGAACTACGCATCTGATCAAAAAATATCATAGAACATAAAAAGTAGAAATCCTAATTTTCTACAAAAAAGGTCTCTTAACATTTTGCCGTAGCTCGCCTCGTTTCCGAGATATTTGCAGATTTATCTCAAGGGAAGGGGCCTGACGGACATATTTCCAGATATTTCTTCTTCTTGTTGTTCTTCTTCTGCACAGCTAAGCTGGAAGTGGCATTTGCAGCTCGCAATAGTGCAGAGTTACCTCAAAGAAAGGGGCCACGGTGTTTCTGTATCTCTATTATGTTGGTGCGGCTTCGGAACTTTGAAATATCTTGATATATCTCGAGAACTACGCATCTGATCAAAAAATATCATAGAACATAAAAAGTAGGAAACTTAATTCTCTACAAAAAAGGTCTCTTAACATTTTGCCATAGCTCGCTTCGTTTCCGAGATATTTGCAGATTTATCTCAAGGGAAGGGGCCTGACGGACATATTTCGAGATATTTCTTCTTCTTGTTGTTCTTCTTCTGCACAGCTAAGCTGGAAGTGGCATTTGCAGCGCGCAATAGTGCAGAGTTATCTCAAAGAAAGGGGCCACGGTGTTTCTGTATCTCTATTATGTTGGTGCGGCTTCGGAACTTTTAAATATCTTGATATATCTCGAGAACTACGCATCTGATCGAAAAATATCATAGAACATAAAAAGTAGGAATCCTAATTTTCTACAAAAAAGGTCTCTTAACATTTTGCCGTAGCTCGCTTCGTTTCCGAGATATTTGCAGATTTATCTCGAGGGAAGGGGCCTGACGGACATATCTCGAGATATTTCTTCTTCTTGTTGTTCTTCTTCTGCACAGCTAAGCTGGAAGTGGCATTTGCAGCTCGCAATAGTGCAGAGTTATCTCAAAGAAAGGGGCCACGGTGTTTCTGTATCTCTATTATGTTGGTGCGGCTTCGGAACTTTCAAATATCTTGATATATCTCGAGAACTACGCATCTGATCAAAAAATATCATAGAACATAAAAAGTAGAAATCCTAATTTTCTACAAAAAAGGTCTCTTAACATTTTGCCGTAGCTCGCCTCGTTTCCGAGATATTTGCAGATTTATCTCAAGGGAAGGGGCCTGACGGACATATTTCCAGATATTTCTTCTTCTTGTTGTTCTTCTTCTGCACAGCTAAGCTGGAAGTGGCATTTGCAGCTCGCAATAGTGCAGAGTTACCTCAAAGAAAGGGGCCACGGTGTTTCTGTATCTCTATTATGTTGGTGCGGCTTCGGAACTTTGAAATATCTTGATATATCTCGAGAACTACGCATCTGATCAAAAAATATCATAGAACATAAAAAGTAGGAAACTTAATTCTCTACAAAAAAGGTCTCTTAACATTTTGCCATAGCTCGCTTCGTTTCCGAGATATTTGCAGATTTATCTCAAGGGAAGGGGCCTGACGGACATATTTCGAGATATTTCTTCTTCTTGTTGTTCTTCTTCTGCACAGCTAAGCTGGAAGTGGCATTTGCAGCGCGCAATAGTGCAGAGTTATCTCAAAGAAAGGGGCCACGGTGTTTCTGTATCTCTATTATGTTGGTGCGGCTTCGGAACTTTTAAATATCTTGATATATCTCGAGAACTACGCATCCGATCAAAAAATATCATAGAACCTAAAAAGTAGGAAATTTAATTCTCTACAAAAAAGGTCTCTTAACATTTTGCCATAGCTCGCTTCGTTTCCGAGATATTTGCAGATTTATCTCGAGGGAAGGGGCCTGACGGACATATTTCGAGATATTTCTTCTTCTTGTTGTTCTTCTTCTGCACAGCTAAGCTGGAAGTGGCATTTGCAGCGCGCAATAGTGTAGAGTTATCTCAAAGAAAGGGGCCACGGTGTTTCTGTATCTCTATTATGTTGGTGCGGCTTCGGAACTTTTAAATATCTTGATATATCTCGAGAACTACGCATCTGATCAAAAAATATCATAGAACATAAAAAGTAGGAATCCTAATTTTCTACAAAAAAGGTCTCTTAACATTTTGCCGTAGCTCGCTTTGTTTCCGAGATATTTGCAGATTTATCTCAAGGGAAGGGGCCTGACGGACATATTTCGAGATATTTCTTCTTTTTGTTGTTCTTCTTCTGCACAGCTAAGCTGGAAGTGGCATTTGCAGCTCGCAATAGTGCAGAGTTATCTCAAAGAAAGGGGCCACGGAGTTTCTGTATCTGTATTATGTTGGTGCGGCTTCGGAACTTTTAAATATCTTGATATATCTCGAGAACTACGCATCCGATCAAAAAATATCATAGAACATAAAAAGTAGGAAACTTAATTCTCTACAAAAAAGGTCTCTTAACATTTTGCCATAGCTCGCTTCGTTTCCGAGATATTTGCAGATTTATCTCGAGGGAAGGGGCCTGACGGACATATTTCGAGATATTTCTTCTTCTTGTTGTTCTTCTTCTGCACAGCTAAGCTGGAAGTGGCATTTGCAGCTCGCAATAGTGCAGAGTTATCTGAAAGAAAGGGGCCACGGTGTTTCTGTATCTCTATTATGTTGGTGCGGCTTCGGAACTTTTAAATATCTCGATATATCTCGAAAACTACGCTTCTGATCAAAAAATATCATAGAACATAAATTGTAGCAAACATAATTCTCTACAAAAAAGGTCTCTTAACATTTTGCCATAGCTCGCTTCCTTTCCGAGATATTTGCAGATATATCTCAAGGGAAGGGGCCTGACGGGCATATTTCGAGATATTTCTTCTTCTTGTTGTTCTTCTTCTGCACAGCTAAGCTGGAAGTGGCATTTGCGGCTCGCACTAGTGCAGAGTTATCTCAAAGAAAGGGGCCACGGTGTTTCTGTATCTCTATTATGTTGGTGCGGTTTCGGAACTTTTAAATATCTTGATATATCTCGAGAACTACGCATCTGATCAAAAAATATCATAGAACATAAAAAGTAGGAAACATAATTCTGTACAAAAAAGGTCTCTTAACATTTTGCCATAGCTCGCTTCGTTTCCGAGATATTTGCAGATTTATCTCAAGGGAAGGGGCCTGACGGACATATTTCGAGATATTTCTTCTTCTTGTTGTTCTTCTTCTGCACAGCTAAGCTGGAAGTGGCATTTGCGGCTCGCACTAGTGCACAGTTATCTCAAAGAAAGGGGCCACGGTGTTTCTGTATCTCTATTATGTTGGTGCGGCTTCGGAACTTTTAAGTATCTCGATATATCTCGAAAACTACGCTTCTGATCAAAAAATATCATAGAATATAAATTGTAGCAAACATAATTCTCTACAAAAAAGGTCTCCTAACATTTTGCCATAGCTCGCTTCCTTTCCGAGATATTTGCAGATATATCTCAAGGGAAGGGGCCTGACGGGCATATTTCGAGATATTTCTTCTTCTTGTTGTTCTTCTTCTGCACAGCTAAGCTGGAAGTGGCATTTACAGCTCGCAATAGTGCAGAGTTATCTCAAAGAAAGGGGCCACGGTGTTTCTGTATCTCTATTATGTTGGTGCGGCTTCGGAACTTTTAAATATCTTGATATATCTCGAGAACTACGCATCCGATCAAAAAATATCATAGAACATGAAAAGTAGGAAACTTAATTCTCTACAAATAAGGTCTCTTAACATTTTGCGATAGCTCGCTTGGTTTCCGAGATATTTGCAGATTTATCTCAAGGGAAGGGGCCTGACGGACATATTTCGAGATATTTCTTCTTCTTGTTGTTCTTCTTCTGCACAGCTAAGCTGGAAGTGGCATTTGCAGCTCGCAATAGTGCAGAGTTATCTCAAAGAAAGGGGCCACGGTGTTTCTGTATCTCTATTATGTTGGTGCGGCTTCGGAACTTTTAAATATCTTGATATATCTCGAGAACTACGCATCTGATCAAAAAATATCGTAGAACATAAAAAGTAGGAAACTTAAATGTCTACAAATAAGGTCTCTTAACATTTTGCCATAGCTCGCTTCGTTTCCGAGATATTTGCAGATTTATCTCAAGGGAAGGGGCCTGACGGACATATTTCGAGATATTTCTTCTTCTTGTTGTTCTTCTTCTGCATAGCTAAGCTGGAAGTGGCATTTGCAGCTCGCAATAGTGCAGAGTTACCTCAAAGAAAGGGGCCACGGTGTTTCTGTATCTCTATTATGTTGGTGCGGCTTCGGAACTTTTAAATATCTTGATATATCTCGAGAACTACGCATCTGTTCAAAAAATATCATAGAACATAAAAAGTAGGAATCCTAATTTTCTACAAAAAAGGTCTCTCAACATTTTGCCGTAGCTCGCTTCGTTTCCGAGATATTTGCAGATTTATCTCAAGGGAAGGGGCCTGACGGACATATTTCCAGATATTTCTTCTTCTTGTTGTTCTTCTTCTGCACAGCTAAGCTGGAAGTGGCATTTGCAGCTCGCAATAGTGCAGAGTTATCTCAAAGAAAGGGGCCACGGTGTTTCTGTATCTCTATTATGTTGGTGCGGCTTCGGAACTTTTAAATATCTTGATATATCTCGAGAACTACGCATCCGATCAAAAAATATCATAGAACATAAAAAGTAGGAAATTTAATTCTCTACAAAAAAGGTCTCTTAACATTTTGCCATAGCTCGCTTCGTTTCCGAGATATTTGCAGATTTATCTCGAGGGAAGGGGCCTGACGGACATATTTCGAGATATTTCTTCTTCTTGTTGTTCTTCTTCTGCACAGCTAAGCTGGAAGTGGCATTTGCAGCGCGCAATAGTGTAGAGTTATCTCAAAGAAAGGGGCCACGGTGTTTCTGTATCTCTATTATGTTGGTGCGGCTTCGGAACTTTTAAATATCTTGATATATCTCGAGAACTACGCATCTGATCAAACAATATCATAGAACATAAAAAGTAGGAATCCTAATTTTCTACAAAAAAGGTCTCTTAACATTTTGCCGTAGCTCGCTTTGTTTCCGAGATATTTGCAGATTTATCTCAAGGGAAGGGGCCTGACGGACATATTTCGAGATATTTCTTCTTTTTGTTGTTCTTCTTCTGCACAGCTAAGCTGGAAGTGGCATTTGCAGCTCGCAATAGTGCAGAGTTATCTCAAAGAAAGGGGCCACGGAGTTTCTGTATCTGTATTATGTTGGTGCGGCTTCGGAACTTTTAAATATCTTGATATATCTCGAGAACTACGCATCCGATCAAAAAATATCATCGAACATAAAAAGTAGGAAACTTAATTCTCTACAAAAAAGGTCTCTTAACATTTTGCCATAGCTCGCTTCGTTTCCGAGATATTTGCAGATTTATCTCGAGGGAAGGGGCCTGACGGACATATTTCGAGATATTTCTTCTTCTTGTTGTTCTTCTTCTGCACAGCTAAGCTGGAAGTGGCATTTGCAGCTCGCAATAGTGCAGAGTTATCTCAAAGAAAGGGGCCACGGTGTTTCTGTATCTCTATTATGTTGGTGCGGCTTCGGAACTTTCAAATATCTTGATATATCTCGAGAACTACGCATCTGATCAAAAAATATCATAGAACATAAAAAGTAGAAATCCTAATTTTCTACAAAAAAGGTCTCTTAACATTTTGCCGTAGCTCGCCTCGTTTCCGAGATATTTGCAGATTTATCTCAAGGGAAGGGGCCTGACGGACATATTTCCAGATATTTCTTCTTCTTGTTGTTCTTCTTCTGCACAGCTAAGCTGGAAGTGGCATTTGCAGCTCGCAATAGTGCAGAGTTACCTCAAAGAAAGGGGCCACGGTGTTTCTGTATCTCTATTATGTTGGTGCGGCTTCGGAACTTTGAAATATCTTGATATATCTCGAGAACTACGCATCTGATCAAAAAATATCATAGAACATAAAAAGTAGGAAACTTAATTCTCTACAAAAAAGGTCTCTTAACATTTTGCCATAGCTCGCTTCGTTTCCGAGATATTTGCAGATTTATCTCAAGGGAAGGGGCCTGACGGACATATTTCGAGATATTTCTTCTTCTTGTTGTTCTTCTTCTGCACAGCTAAGCTGGAAGTGGCATTTGCAGCGCGCAATAGTGCAGAGTTATCTCAAAGAAAGGGGCCACGGTGTTTCTGTATCTCTATTATGTTGGTGCGGCTTCGGAACTTTTAAATATCTTGATATATCTCGAGAACTACGCATCTGATCGAAAAATATCATAGAACATAAAAAGTAGGAATCCTAATTTTCTACAAAAAAGGTCTCTTAACATTTTGCCGTAGCTCGCTTCGTTTCCGAGATATTTGCAGATTTATCTCAAGGGAAGGGGCCTGACGGACATATTTCGAGATATTTCTTCTTCTTGTTGTTCTTCTTCTGCACAGCTAAGCTGGAAGTGGCATTTGCAGCTCGCAATAGTGCAGAGTTATCTCAAAGAAAGGGGCCACGGTGTTTCTGTATCTCTATTATGTTGGTGCGGCTTCGGAACTTTTAAATATCTTGATATATCTCGAGAACTACGCATCTGATCGAAAAATATCATAGAACATAAAAAGTAGGAAACTTAATTCTCTACGAAAGAGGTCTCTTAACATTTTGCCATAGCTTGCTTCGTTTCCGAGATATTTGCAGATTTATCTCAAGGGAAGGGGCCTGACGGACATATTTCGAGATATTTCTTCTTTTTGTTGTTCTTCTTCTGCACAGCTAAGCTGGAAGTGGCATTTGCAGCTCGCAATAGTGCAGTGTTATCTCAAAGAAAGGGGCCACGGTGTTTCTGTATCTCTATTATGTTGGTGCGGCTTCGGAACTTTCAAATATCTTGATATATCTCGAGAACTACGCATCTGATCAAAAAATATCATAGAACATAAAAAGTAGGAATCCTAATTTTCTACAAAAAAGGTCTCTTAACATTTTGCCGTAGCTCGCTTTGTTTCCGAGATATTTGCAGATTTATCTCAAGGGAAGGGGCCTGACGGACATATTTCGAGATATTTCTTCTTTTTGTTGTTCTTCTTCTGCACAGCTAAGCTGGAAGTGGCATTTGCAGCTCGCAATAGTGCAGAGTTATCTCAAAGAAAGGGGCCACGGAGTTTCTGTATCTGTATTATGTTGGTGCGGCTTCGGAACTTTTAAATATCTTGATATATCTCGAGAACTACGCATCCGATCAAAAAATATCATACAACATAAAAAGTAGGAAACTTAATTCTCTACAAAAAAGGTCTCTTAACATTTTGCCATAGCTCGCTTCGTTTCCGAGATATTTGCAGATTTATCTCGAGGGAAGGGGCCTGACGGACATATCTCGAGATATTTCTTCTTCTTGTTGTTCTTCTTCTGCACAGCTAAGCTGGAAGTGGCATTTGCAGCTCGCAATAGTGCAGAGTTATCTCAAAGAAAGGGGCCACGGTGTTTCTGTATCTCTATTATGTTGGTGCGGCTTCGGAACTTTCAAATATCTTGATATATCTCGAGAACTACGCATCTGATCAAAAAATATCATAGAACATAAAAAGTAGAAATCCTAATTTTCTACAAAAAAGGTCTCTTAACATTTTGCCGTAGCTCGCCTCGTTTCCGAGATATTTGCAGATTTATCTCAAGGGAAGGGGCCTGACGGACATATTTCCAGATATTTCTTCTTCTTGTTGTTCTTCTTCTGCACAGCTAAGCTGGAAGTGGCATTTGCAGCTCGCAATAGTGCAGAGTTACCTCAAAGAAAGGGGCCACGGTGTTTCTGTATCTCTATTATGTTGGTGCGGCTTCGGAACTTTGAAATATCTTGATATATCTCGAGAACTACGCATCTGATCAAAAAATATCATAGAACATAAAAAGTAGGAAACTTAATTCTCTACAAAAAAGGTCTCTTAACATTTTGCCATAGCTCGCTTCGTTTCCGAGATATTTGCAGATTTATCTCAAGGGAAGGGGCCTGACGGACATATTTCGAGATATTTCTTCTTCTTGTTGTTCTTCTTCTGCACAGCTAAGCTGGAAGTGGCATTTGCAGCGCGCAATAGTGCAGAGTTATCTCAAAGAAAGGGGCCACGGTGTTTCTGTATCTCTATTATGTTGGTGCGGCTTCGGAACTTTTAAATATCTTGATATATCTCGAGAACTACGCATCTGATCGAAAAATATCATAGAACATAAAAAGTAGGAATCCTAATTTTCTACAAAAAAGGTCTCTTAACATTTTGCCGTAGCTCGCTTCGTTTCCGAGATATTTGCAGATTTATCTCAAGGGAAGGGGCCTGACGGACATATTTCGAGATATTTCTTCTTCTTGTTGTTCTTCTTCTGCACAGCTAAGCTGGAAGTGGCATTTGCAGCTCGCAATAGTGCAGAGTTATCTCAAAGAAAGGGGCCACGGTGTTTCTGTATCTCTATTATGTTGGTGCGGCTTCGGAACTTTTAAATATCTTGATATATCTCGAGAACTACGCATCTGATCGAAAAATATCATAGAACATAAAAAGTAGGAAACTTAATTCTCTACGAAAGAGGTCTCTTAACATTTTGCCATAGCTCGCTTCGTTTCCGAGATATTTGCAGATTTATCTCAAGGGAAGGGGCCTGACGGACATATTTCGAGATATTTCTTCTTCTTGTTGTTCTTCTTCTGCACAGCTAAGCTGGAAGTGGCATTTGCAGCGCGCAATAGTGCAGAGTTATCTCAAAGAAAGGGGCCACGGTGTTTCTGTATCTCTATTATGTTGGTGCGGCTTCGGAACTTTTAAATATCTTGATATATCTCGAGAACTACGCATCTGATCGAAAAATATCATAGAACATAAAAAGTAGGAATCCTAATTTTCTACAAAAAAGGTCTCTTAACATTTTGCCGTAGCTCGCTTCGTTTCCGAGATATTTGCAGATTTATCTCAAGGGAAGGGGCCTGACGGACATATTTCGAGATATTTCTTCTTCTTGTTGTTCTTCTTCTGCACAGCTAAGCTGGAAGTGGCATTTGCAGCTCGCAATAGTGCAGAGTTATCTCAAAGAAAGGGGCCACGGTGTTTCTGTATCTCTATTATGTTGGTGCGGCTTCGGAACTTTTAAATATCTTGATATATCTCGAGAACTACGCATCTGATCGAAAAATATCATAGAACATAAAAAGTAGGAAACTTAATTCTCTACGAAAGAGGTCTCTTAACATTTTGCCATAGCTCGCTTCGTTTCCGAGATATTTGCAGATTTATCTCAAGGGAAGGGGCCTGACGGACATATTTCGAGATATTTCTTCTTTTTGTTGTTCTTCTTCTGCACAGCTAAGCTGGAAGTGGCATTTGCAGCTCGCAATAGTGCAGTGTTATCTCAAAGAAAGGGGCCACGGTGTTTCTGTATCTCTATTATGTTGGTGCGGCTTCGGAACTTTCAAATATCTTGATATATCTCGAGAACTACGCATCTGATCAAAAAATATCATAGAACATAAAAAGTAGGAATCCTAATTTTCTACAAAAAAGGTCTCTTAACATTTTGCCGTAGCTCGCTTTGTTTCCGAGATATTTGCAGATTTATCTCAAGGGAAGGGGCCTGACGGACATATTTCGAGATATTTCTTCTTTTTGTTGTTCTTCTTCTGCACAGCTAAGCTGGAAGTGGCATTTGCAGCTCGCAATAGTGCAGAGTTATCTCAAAGAAAGGGGCCACGGAGTTTCTGTATCTGTATTATGTTGGTGCGGCTTCGGAACTTTTAAATATCTTGATATATCTCGAGAACTACGCATCCGATCAAAAAATATCATACAACATAAAAAGTAGGAAACTTAATTCTCTACAAAAAAGGTCTCTTAACATTTTGCCATAGCTCGCTTCGTTTCCGAGATATTTGCAGATTTATCTCGAGGGAAGGGGCCTGACGGACATATCTCGAGATATTTCTTCTTCTTGTTGTTCTTCTTCTGCACAGCTAAGCTGGAAGTGGCATTTGCAGCTCGCAATAGTGCAGAGTTATCTCAAAGAAAGGGGCCACGGTGTTTCTGTATCTCTATTATGTTGGTGCGGCTTCGGAACTTTCAAATATCTTGATATATCTCGAGAACTACGCATCTGATCAAAAAATATCATAGAACATAAAAAGTAGAAATCCTAATTTTCTACAAAAAAGGTCTCTTAACATTTTGCCGTAGCTCGCCTCGTTTCCGAGATATTTGCAGATTTATCTCAAGGGAAGGGGCCTGACGGACATATTTCCAGATATTTCTTCTTCTTGTTGTTCTTCTTCTGCACAGCTAAGCTGGAAGTGGCATTTGCAGCTCGCAATAGTGCAGAGTTACCTCAAAGAAAGGGGCCACGGTGTTTCTGTATCTCTATTATGTTGGTGCGGCTTCGGAACTTTGAAATATCTTGATATATCTCGAGAACTACGCATCTGATCAAAAAATATCATAGAACATAAAAAGTAGGAAACTTAATTCTCTACAAAAAAGGTCTCTTAACATTTTGCCATAGCTCGCTTCGTTTCCGAGATATTTGCAGATTTATCTCAAGGGAAGGGGCCTGACGGACATATTTCGAGATATTTCTTCTTCTTGTTGTTCTTCTTCTGCACAGCTAAGCTGGAAGTGGCATTTGCAGCGCGCAATAGTGCAGAGTTATCTCAAAGAAAGGGGCCACGGTGTTTCTGTATCTCTATTATGTTGGTGCGGCTTCGGAACTTTTAAATATCTTGATATATCTCGAGAACTACGCATCCGATCAAAAAATATCATAGAACCTAAAAAGTAGGAAATTTAATTCTCTACAAAAAAGGTCTCTTAACATTTTGCCATAGCTCGCTTCGTTTCCGAGATATTTGCAGATTTATCTCGAGGGAAGGGGCCTGACGGACATATTTCGCGATATTTCTTCTTCTTGTTGTTCTTCTTCTGCACAGCTAAGCTGGAAGTGGCATTTGCAGCGCGCAATAGTGTAGAGTTATCTCAAAGAAAGGGGCCACGGTGTTTCTGTATCTCTATTATGTTGGTGCGGCTTCGGAACTTTTAAATATCTTGATATATCTCGAGAACTACGCATCTGATCAAAAAATATCATAGAACATAAAAAGTAGGAATCCTAATTTTCTACAAAAAAGGTCTCTTAACATTTTGCCGTAGCTCGCTTTGTTTCCGAGATATTTGCAGATTTATCTCAAGGGAAGGGGCCTGACGGACATATTTCGAGATATTTCTTCTTTTTGTTGTTCTTCTTCTGCACAGCTAAGCTGGAAGTGGCATTTGCAGCTCGCAATAGTGCAGAGTTATCTCAAAGAAAGGGGCCACGGAGTTTCTGTATCTGTATTATGTTGGTGCGGCTTCGGAACTTTTAAATATCTTGATATATCTCGAGAACTACGCATCCGATCAAAAAATATCATAGAACATAAAAAGTAGGAAACTTAATTCTCTACAAAAAAGGTCTCTTAACATTTTGCCATAGCTCGCTTCGTTTCCGAGATATTTGCAGATTTATCTCGAGGGAAGGGGCCTGACGGACATATTTCGAGATATTTCTTCTTCTTGTTGTTCTTCTTCTGCACAGCTAAGCTGGAAGTGGCATTTGCAGCTCGCAATAGTGCAGAGTTATCTCAAAGAGAGGGGCCACGGTGTTTCTGTATCTCTATTATGTTGGTGCGGCTTCGGAACTTTCAAATATCTTGATATATCTCGAGAACTACGCATCTGATCAAAAAATATCATAGAACATAAAAAGTAGGAATCCTAATTTTCTACAAAAAAGGTCTCTTAACATTTTGCCATAGCTCGCTTCGTTTCCGAGATATTTGCAGATTTATCTCGAGGGAAGGGGCCTGACGGACATATCTCGAGATATTTCTTCTTCTTGTTGTTCTTCTTCTGCACAGCTAAGCTGGAAGTGGCATTTGCAGCTCGCAATAGTGCAGAGTTATCTCAAAGAAAGGGGCCACGGTGTTTCTGTATCTCTATTATGTTGGTGCGGCTTCGGAACTTTCAAATATCTTGATATATCTCGAGAACTACGCATCTGATCGAAAAATATCATAGAACATAAAAAGTAGGAATCCTAGTTTTCTACAAAAAAGGTCTCTTAACATTTTGCCGTAGCTCGCTTCGTTTCCGAGATATTTGCAGATTTATCTCAAGGGAAGGGGCCTGACGGACATATTTCCAGATATTTCTTCTTCTTGATGTTCTTCTTCTGCACAGCTAAGCTGGAAGTGGCATTTGCAGCTCGCAATAGTGCAGAGTTATCTCAAAGAAAGGGGCCACGGTGTTTCTGTATCTCTATTATGTTGGTGCGGCTTCGGAATTTTTAAATATCTTGATATATCTCGAGAACTACGCATCTGATCGAAAAATATCATAGAACATAAAAAGTAGGAAACTTAATTCTCTACGAAAGAGGTCTCTTAACATTTTGCCATAGCTCGCTTCGTTTCCGAGATATTTGCAGATTTATCTCAAGGGAAGGGGCCTGACGGACATATTTCGAGATATTTCTTCTTTTTGTTGTTCTTCTTCTGCACAGCTAAGCTGGAAGTGGCATTTGCAGCTCGCAATAGTGCAGTGTTATCTCAAAGAAAGGGGCCACGGTGTTTCTGTATCTCTATTATGTTGGTGCGGCTTCGGAACTTTCAAATATCTTGATATATCTCGAGAACTACGCATCTGATCAAAAAATATCATAGAACATAAAAAGTAGGAATCCTAATTTTCTACAAAAAAGGTCTCTTAACATTTTGCCGTAGCTCGCTTTGTTTCCGAGATATTTGCAGATTTATCTCAAGGGAAGGGGCCTGACGAACATATTTCGAGATATTTCTTCTTTTTGTTGTTCTTCTTCTGCACAGCTAAGCTGGAAGTGGCATTTGCAGTTCGCAATAGTGCAGAGTTATCTCAAAGACAGGGGCCACGGTGTTTCTGTATCTCTATTATGTTGGTGCGGCTTCGGAACTTTTAAATATCTTGATATATCTCGAGAACTACGCATCCGATCAAAAAATATCATAGAACATAAAAAGTAGGAAACTTAATTCTCTACAAAAAAGGTCTCTTAACATTTTGCCATAGCTCGCTTCGTTTCCGAGATATTTGCAGATTCAGCTCAAAGGAACTGGCCTGACGGACATATTTCGAGATATTTCTTCTTCTTCTTGTTCTTCCTCTGCACAGCTAAGCTGGAAGTGGCATTTGCAGCTCGCAATAGTGCACAGTTATCTCAAAGAAAGGGGCCACGGTGTTTCTGTATCTCTATTATGTTGGTGCGGCTTCGGAACTTTTAAATATCTCGATATATCTCGAAAACTACGCTTCTGATCAAAAAATATCATAGAACATAAATTGTAGGAAACATAATTCTCTACAAAAAAGGTCTCTTAACATTTTGCCATAGCTCGCTTCGTTTCCGAGATATTTGCAGATATATCTCAAGGGCAGGGGCCTGACGGACATATTTCGAGATATTTCTTCTTCTTGTTGTTCTTCTTCTGCACAGCTAAGCTGGAAGTGGCATTTACAGCTCGCAATAGTGCAGAGTTATCTCAAAGAAAGGGGCCACAGTGTTTCTGTATCTCTATTATGTTGGTGCGGCTTCGGAACTTTTAAATATCTTGATATATCTCGAGAACTACGCATCTGATCGAAAAATATCATAGAACATAAAAAGTAGGAATCCTAATTTTCTACAAAAAAGGTCTCTTAACATTTTGCCGTAGCTCGCTTCGTTTCCGAGATATTTGCAGATTTATCTCAAGGGAAGGGGCCTGACGGACATATTTCGAGATATTTCTTCTTCTTGTTGTTCTTCTTCTGCACAGCTAAGCTGGAAGTGGCATTTGCAGCTCGCAATAGTGCAGAGTTATCTCAAAGAAAGGGGCCACGGTGTTTCTGTATCTCTATTATGTTGGTGCGGCTTCGGAACTTTTAAATATCTTGATATATCTCGAGAACTACGCATCTGATCGAAAAATATCATAGAACATAAAAAGTAGGAAACTTAATTCTCTACGAAAGAGGTCTCTTAACATTTTGCCATAGCTCGCTTCGTTTCCGAGATATTTGCAGATTTATCTCAAGGGAAGGGGCCTGACGGACATATTTCGAGATATTTCTTCTTTTTGTTGTTCTTCTTCTGCACAGCTAAGCTGGAAGTGGCATTTGCAGCTCGCAATAGTGCAGAGTTATCTCAAAGAAAGGGGCCACGGTGTTTCTGTATCTCTATTATGTTGGTGCGGCTTCGGAACTTTCAAATATCTTGATATATCTCGAGAACTACGCATCTGATCAAAAAATATCATAGAACATAAAAAGTAGAAATCCTAATTTTCTACAAAAAAGGTCTCTTAACATTTTGCCGTAGCTCGCCTCGTTTCCGAGATATTTGCAGATTTATCTCAAGGGAAGGGGCCTGACGGACATATTTCCAGATATTTCTTCTTCTTGTTGTTCTTCTTCTGCACAGCTAAGCTGGAAGTGGCATTTGCAGCTCGCAATAGTGCAGAGTTACCTCAAAGAAAGGGGCCACGGTGTTTCTGTATCTCTATTATGTTGGTGCGGCTTCGGAACTTTGAAATATCTTGATATATCTCGAGAACTACGCATCTGATCAAAAAATATCATAGAACATAAAAAGTAGGAAACTTAATTCTCTACAAAAAAGGTCTCTTAACATTTTGCCATAGCTCGCTTCGTTTCCGAGATATTTGCAGATTTATCTCAAGGGAAGGGGCCTGACGGACATATTTCGAGATATTTCTTCTTCTTGTTGTTCTTCTTCTGCACAGCTAAGCTGGAAGTGGCATTTGCAGCGCGCAATAGTGCAGAGTTATCTCAAAGAAAGGGGCCACGGTGTTTCTGTATCTCTATTATGTTGGTGCGGCTTCGGAACTTTTAAATATCTTGATATATCTCGAGAACTACGCATCCGATCAAAAAATATCATAGAACCTAAAAAGTAGGAAATTTAATTCTCTACAAAAAAGGTCTCTTAACATTTTGCCATAGCTCGCTTCGTTTCCGAGATATTTGCAGATTTATCTCGAGGGAAGGGGCCTGACGGACATATTTCGAGATATTTCTTCTTCTTGTTGTTCTTCTTCTGCACAGCTAAGCTGGAAGTGGCATTTGCAGCGCGCAATAGTGTAGAGTTATCTCAAAGAAAGGGGCCACGGTGTTTCTGTATCTCTATTATGTTGGTGCGGCTTCGGAACTTTTAAATATCTTGATATATCTCGAGAACTACGCATCTGATCAAAAAATATCATAGAACATAAAAAGTAGGAATCCTAATTTTCTACAAAAAAGGTCTCTTAACATTTTGCCGTAGCTCGCTTTGTTTCCGAGATATTTGCAGATTTATCTCAAGGGAAGGGGCCTGACGGACATATTTCGAGATATTTCTTCTTTTTGTTGTTCTTCTTCTGCACAGCTAAGCTGGAAGTGGCATTTGCAGCTCGCAATAGTGCAGAGTTATCTCAAAGAAAGGGGCCACGGAGTTTCTGTATCTGTATTATGTTGGTGCGGCTTCGGAACTTTTAAATATCTTGATATATCTCGAGAACTACGCATCCGATCAAAAAATATCATAGAACATAAAAAGTAGGAAACTTAATTCTCTACAAAAAAGGTCTCTTAACATTTTGCCATAGCTCGCTTCGTTTCCGAGATATTTGCAGATATATCTCAAGGGCAGGGGCCTGACGGACATATTTCGAGATATTTCTTCTTCTTGTTGTTCTTCTTCTGCACAGCTAAGCTGGAAGTGGCATTTACAGCTCGCAATAGTGCAGAGTTATCTCAAAGAAAGGGGCCACGGTGTTTCTGTATCTCTATTATGTTGGTGCGGCTTCGGTACTGTTAAATATCCCGATATATCTCGAAAACTACGCTTCTGATCAAAAAATATCATAGAACATAAATTGTAGGAAACATAATTCTCTACAAAAAAGGTCTCTTAACATTTTGCCATAGCTCGCTTCGTTTCCGAGATATTTGCAGATATATCTCAAGGGCAGGGGCCTGACGGACATATTTCGAGATATTTCTTCTTCTTGTTGTTCTTCTTCTGCACAGCTAAGCTGGAAGTGGCATTTACAGCTCGCAATAGTGCAGAGTTATCTCAAAGAAAGGGGCCACGGTGTTTCTGTATCTCTATTATGTTGGTGCGGCCTCGGAACTTTTAAATATCTTGATGTATCTCGAGAACTACGCATCTGATCAAAAAATATCATAGAACATAAAAAGTAGGAAACTTAATTCTCTACAAAAAAGGTCTCTTAACATTTTGCCATAGCTCTCTTCGTTTCCGAGATATTTGCAGATTTATCTCAAGGGAAGGGGCCTGACGGACATATTTCGAGATACTTCTTCTTCTTCTTGTTCTTCTTCTGCACAGCTAAGCTGGAAGTGGCATTTGCAGCTCGCAATAGTGCAGAGTTATCTCAAAGAAAGGGGCCACGGTGTTTCTGTATCTCTATTATGTTGGTGCGGCTTCGGAACTTTTAAGTATCTCGATATATCTCGAAAACTACGCTTCTGATCAAAAAATATCATAGAACATAAATTGTAGGAAACATAATTCTCTACAAAAAACGTCTCTTAACATTTTGCCATAGCTCTCTTCGTTTCCGAGATATTTGCAGATTCAGCTCAAAGGAACTGGCCTGACGGACATATTTCGAGATATTTCTTCTTCTTCTTGTTCTTCCTCTGCACAGCTAAGCTGGAAGTGGCATTTGCAGCTCGCAATAGTGCAGAGTTATCTCAAAGAAAGGGGCCACGGTGTTTCTGTATCTCTATTATGTTGGTGCGGCTTCGGTACTGTTAAATATCCCGATATATCTCGAAAACTACGCTTCTGATCAAAAAATATCATAGAACATAAATTGTAGGAAACATAATTCTCTACAAAAAAGGTCTCTTAACATTTTGCCATAGCTCGCTTCGTTTCCGAGATATTTGCAGATATATCTCAAGGGCAGGGGCCTGACGGACATATTTCGAGATGTTTCTTCTTCTTGTTGTTCTTCTTCTGCACAGCTAAGCTGGAAGTGGCATTTACAGCTCGCAATAGTGCAGAGTTATCTCAAAGAAAGGGGCCACGGTGTTTCTGTATCTCTATTATGTTGGTGCGGCTTCGGAACTTTTAAATATCTTGATATATCTCGAGAACTACGCATCTGATCAAAAAATATCATAGAACATAAAAAGTAGGAAACTTAATTCTCTACAAAAAAGGTCTCTTAACATTTTGCCATAGCTCTCTTCGTTTCCGAGATATTTGCAGATTTATCTCAAGGGAAGGGGCCTGACGGACATATTTCGAGATACTTCTTCTTCTTGTTGTTCTTCTTCTGCACAGCTAAGCTGGAAGTAGCATTTGCAGCTCGCAATAGTGCAGAGTTATCTCAAAGAAAGGGGCCACGGTGTTTCTGTATCTCTATTATGTTGGTGCGGCGTCGGAACTTTTAAATATCTTAATATATCTCGAGAACTACGCATCTGATCAAAAAATATCATAGAACGTAAAAAGTAGGAAACTTAATTCTCTACAAAAAAGGTCTCTCAACATTTTGCCATAGCTCGCTTCGTTTCCGAGATATTTGCAGATTTATCTCGAGGGAAGGGGCCTGACGGACATATTTCGAGATATTTCTTCTTCTTGTTGTTCTTCTTCTGCACAGCTAAGCTGGAAGCGGCATTTGCGGCTCGCACTAGTGCAGAGTTATCTCAAAGAAAGGGGCCACGGTGTTTCTGTATCTCTATTATGTTGGTGCGGCTTCGGAACTTTTAAATATCTCGATGTATCTCGAAAACTACGCTTCTGATCAAAAAATATCATAGAACATAAATTGTAGGAAACATAATTCTCTACAAAAAAGGTCTCTTAACATTTTGCCATAGCTCGCTTCGTTTCCGAGATATTTGCAGATATATCTCAAGGGCAGGGGCCTGACGGACATATTTCGAGATATTTCTTCTTCTTGTTGTTCTTCTTCTGCACAGCTAAGCTGGAAGTGGCATTTACAGCTCGCAATAGTGCAGAGTTATCTCAAAGAAAGGGGCCAAGGTGTTTCTGTATCTCTATTATGTTGGTGCGGCTTCGGAAGTTTTAAATATCTTGATATATCTCGAGAACTACGCATCTGATCAAAAAATATCATAGAACATAAAAAGTAGGAAACTTAATTCTCTACAAAAAAGGTCTCTTAACATTTTGCCATAGCTCTCTTCGCTTCCGAGATATTTGCAGATTTATCTCAAGGGAAGGGGCCTGACGGACATATTTCGAGATACTTCTTCTTCTTGTTGTTCTTCTTCTGCACAGCTAAGCTGGAAGTGGCATTTGCAGCTCGCAATAGTGCAGAGTTATCTCAAAGAAAGGGGCCACGGTGTTTCTGTATCTCTATTATGTTGGTGCGGCTTCGGAACTTTTAAATATCTTAATATATCTCGAGAACTACGCATCTGATCAAAAAATATCATAGAACATAAAAAGTAGGAAACTTAATTCTCTACAAAAAAGGTCTCTTAACATTTTGCCATAGCTCGCTTCGTTTCCGAGATATTTGCAGATTTATCTCAAGGGAAGGGGCCTAACGGACATATTTCGAGATATTTCTTCTTCTTGTTGTTCTTCTTCTGCACAGCTAAGCTGGAAGTGGCATTTGCGGCTCGCACTAGTGCAGAGTTATCTCAAAGAAAGGGGCCACGGTGTTTCTGTATCTCTATTATGTTGGTGCGGTTTCGGAACTTTTAAATATCTTGATATATCTCGAGAACTACGCATCTGATCAAAAAATATCATAGAACATAAAAAGTAGGAAACATAATTCTGTACAAAAAAGGTCTCTTAACATTTTGCCATAGCTCGCTTCGTTTCCGAGATATTTGCAGATTTATCTCAAGGGAAGGGGCCTGACGGACATATTTCGAGATATTTCTTCTTCTTGTTGTTCTTCTTCTGCACAGCTAAGCTGGAAGTGGCATTTGCGGCTCGCACTAGTGCACAGTTATCTCAAAGAAAGGGGCCACGGTGTTTCTGTATCTCTATTATGTTGGTGCGGCTTCGGAACTTTTAAGTATCTCGATATATCTCGAAAACTACGCTTCTGATCAAAAAATATCATAGAACATAAATTGTAGCAAACATAATTCTCTACAAAAAAGATCTCTTAACATTTTGCCATAGCTCGCTTCCTTTCCGAGATATTTGCAGATATATCTCAAGGGAAGGGGCCTGACGGGCATATTTCGGGATATTTCTTCTTCTTGTTGTTCTTCTTCTGCACAGCTAAGCTGGAAGTGGCATTTGCAGCTCGCAATAGTGCAGAGATATCTCAAAGAAAGGGGCCACGGTGTTTCTGTATCTCTATTATGTTGGTGCGGCTTCGGAACTTTTAAATATCTTGATATATCTCGAGAACTACGCGTCTGATCAAAAAATATCATAGAACGTAAAAAGTAGGAAACATAATTCTGTACAAAAAAGGTCTCTTAACATTTTGCCATAGCTCGCTTCGTTTCCGAGATATTTGCAGATATATCTCAAGGGAAGGGGCCTGACGGGCATATTTCGAGATACTTCTTCTTCTTGTTGTTCTTCTTCTGCACAGCTAAGCTGGAAGTGGCATTTGCGGCTCGCACTAGTGCAGAGTTATCTCAAAGAAAGGGGCCACGGTGTTACTGTATCTCTATTATGTTGGTGCGTCTTCGGAACTTTTAAATATCTCGATATATCTCGATAACTACGCTTCTGATCAAAAAATATCATAGAACATAAATTGTAGGAAACATAATTCTCTACAAAAAACGTCTCTTAACATTTTGCCATAGCTCGTTTCGTTTCCGAGATATTTGCAGATTCAGCTCAAAGGAACTGGCCTGACGGACATATTTCGAGATATTTCTTCTTCTTGTTGTTCTTCCTCTGCACAGCTAAGCTGGAAGTGGCATTTGCAGCTCGCACTAGTGCAGAGTTATCTCAAAGAAAGGGGCCACGGTGTTTCTGTATCTCTATTATGTTGGTGCGGTTTCGGAACTTCTAAATATCTTGATATATCCCGAGAACTACGCATCTGATCAAAAAATATCATAGAACATAAAAAGTAGGAAACATAATTCTGTACAAAAAAGGTCTCTTAACATTTTGCCATAGCTCGCCTCGTTTCCGAGATATTTGCAGATTTATCTCAAGGGAAGGGGCCTGACGGACATATTTCGAGATATTTCTTCTTCTTGTTGTTCTTCTTCTGTACAGCTAAGCTGGAAGTGGCATTTGCGGCTCGCACTAGTGCACAGTTATCTCAAAGAAAGGGGCCACGGTGTTTCTGTATCTCTATTATGTTGGTGCGGCTTCGGAACTTTTAAGTATCTCGATATATCTCGAAAACTACGCTTCTGATCAAAAAATATCATAGAGCATAAATTGTAGCAAACATAATTCTCTACAAAAAAGGTCTCTTAACATTTTGCCATAGCTCGCTTCCTTTCCGAGATATTTGCAGATATATCTCAAGGGAAGGGGCCTGACGGGCATATTTCGAGATATTTCTTCTTCTTGTTGTTCTTCTTCTGCACAGCTAAGCTGGAAGTGGCATTTACAGCTCGCAATAGTGCAGAGTTATCTCAAAGAAAGGGGCCACGGTGTTTCTGTATCTCTATTATGTTGGTGCGGCTTCGGAACTTTTAAATATCTTGATATATCTCGAGAACTACGCATCCGATCAAAAAATATCATAGAACATGAAAAGTAGGAAACTTAATTCTCTACAAAAAAGGTCTCTTAACATTTTGCCATAGCTCTCTTCGTTTCCGAGATATTTGCAGATATATCTCAAGGGAAGGGGCCTGACGGACATATTTCGAGATATTTCTTCTTCTTGTTGTTCTTCTTCTGCACAGCTAAGCTGGAAGTGGCATTTGCGGCTCGCACTAGTGCAGAGTTATCTCAAAGAAAGGGGCCACGGTGTTTCTGTATCTCTATTATGTTGGTGCGTCTTCGGAACTTTTAAATATCTCGATATATCTCGAAAACTACGCTTCTGATCAAAAAATATCATAGAACATAAATTGTAGGAAACATAATTCTCTACAAAAAACGTCTCTTAACATTTTGCCATAGCTCGTTTCGTTTCCGAGATATTTGCAGATTCAGCTCAAAGGAACTGGCCTGACGGACATATTTCGAGATATTTCTTCTTCTTGTTGTTCTTCTTCTGCACAGCTAAGCTGGAAGTGGCATTTGCAGCTCGCAATAGTGCAGAGATATCTCAAAGAAAGGGGCCACGGTGTTTCTGTATCTCTATTATGTTGGTGCGGCTTCGGAACTTTTAAATATCTTGATATATCTCGAGAACTACGCGTCTGATCAAAAAATATCATAGAACGTAAAAAGTAGGAAACATAATTCTGTATAAAAAAGGTCTCTTAACATTTTGCCATAGCTCGCTTCGTTTCCGAGATATTTGCAGATATATCTCAAGGGAAGGGGCCTGACGGACATATTTCGAGATATTTCTTCTTCTTGTTGTTCTTCTTCTGCACAGCTAAGCTGGAAGTGGCATTTACAGCTCGCAATAGTGCAGAGTTATCTCAAAGAAAGGGGCCACGGTGTTTCTGTATCTCTATTATGTTGGTGCGGCTTCGGAACTTTTAAATATCTTGATATATCTCGAGAACTACGCATCTGATCAAAAAATATCATAGAACATGAAAAGTAGGAAACTTAATTCTCTACAAAAAAGGTCTCTTAACATTTTGCCGTAGCTCTCTTCGTTTCCGAGATATTTGCAGATACATCTCAAGGGAAGGGGCCTGACGGACATATTTCGAGATATTTCTTCTTCTTGTTGTTCTTCTTCTGCACAGCTAAGCTGGAAGTGGCATTTGCAGCTCGCAATAGTGCAGAGTTATCTCAAAGAAAGGGGCCACGGTGTTTCTGTATCTCTATTATGTTGGTGCGGCTTCGGAACTTTTAAATATCTTGATATATCTCGAGAACTACGCATCTGATCAAAAAATATCATAGAACATAAAAAGTAGGAAACTTAATTCTCTACAAAAAAGCTCGCTTAACATTTTGCCATAGCTCGCTTCGTTTCCGAGATATTTGCATATTTATCTCAAGGGAAGGGGCCTGACGGACATATTTCGAGATATTTCTTCTTCTTGTTGTTCTTCTTCTGCACAGCTAAGCTGGAAGTGGCATTTGCGGCTCGCACTAGTGCAGAGTTATCTCAAAGAAGGGGGCCACGGTGTTTCTGTATCTCTATTATGTTGGTGCGGCTTCGGAACTTTTAAATATCTCGATATATCTCGAAAACTACGCTTCTGATCAAAAAATATCATAGAACATAAATTGTAGCAAACATAATTCTCTACAAAAAAGGTCTCTTAACATTTTGCCATAGCTCGCTTCCTTTCCGAGATATTTGCAGATATATCTCAAGGGAAGGGGCCTGACGGGCATATTTCGAGATATTTCTTCTTCTTGTTGTTCTTCTTCTGCACAGCTAAGCTGGAAGTGGCATTTACAGCTCGCAATAGTGCAGAGTTATCTCAAAGAAAGGGGCCACGGTGTTTCTGTATCTCTATTATGTTGGTGCGGCTTCGGAACTTTTAAATATCTTGATATATCTCGAGAACTACGCATCCGATCAAAAAATATCATAGAACATGAAAAGTAGGAAACTTAATTCTCTACAAAAAAGGTCTCTTAACATTTTGCCATAGGTCTCTTCGTTTCCGAGATATTTGCAGATATATCTCAACGGAAGGGGCCTGACGGACATATTTCGAGATATTTCTTCTTCTTGTTGTTCTTCTTCTGCACAGCTAAGCTGGAAGTGGCATTTGCGGCTCGCACTAGTGCAGAGTTATCTCAAAGAAAGGGGCCACGGTGTTTCTGTATCTCTATTATGTTGGTGCAGCTTCGGAACTTTTAAATATCTTGATATATCTCGAGAACTACGCATCTGATCAAAAAATATCATCGAACATAAAAAGTAGGAAACTTAATTCTCTACAAAAAAGGTCTCTTAACATTTTGCCATAGCTCGCTTCGTTTCCGAGATATTTGCAGATTTATCCCAAGGGAAGTGGCCTGACGGACATATTTCGAGATATTTCTTCTTCTTGTTGTTCTTCTTCTGCACAGCTAAGCTGGAAGTGGCATTTGCAGCTCGCAAGAGTGCAGAGTTATCCCAAAGAAAGGGGCCACGGTGTTTCTGTATCTCTATTATGTTGGTGCGGCTTCGGAACTTTTACATATCTCGATATATCTCGAAAACTACGCTTCTGATCAAAAAATATCATAGAACATAAATTGTAGGAAACATAATTCTCTACAAAAAAGGTCTCTTAACATTTTGCCATAGCTCATTTCGTTTCCGAGATATTTGCAGATATATCTCAAGGGAAGGGTCCTGATGGACATATTTCGAGATATTTCTTCTTCTTGTTGTTCTTTTTCTGCACAGCTAAACTGGAAGTGGCATTTCCAGCTCGCAATCGTGCAGAGTTATCTCAAAGAAAGGGGCCACGGTGTTTCTGTATCTCTATTACGTTGGTGCAGCTTCGGAACTTTTAAATATCTTGATATATCTCGATAACTACGCCTCTGATCGAAAAATATCATAGAACATAAAAAGTAGGAAACTTAATTCTCTACAAAAAAAGTCTCTTAACATTTTGCCATGGCACGCTTCGTTTCCGAGATATTTGCAGATTTATCTCAAGGGAAGGGGCCTGACGGACATATTTCGAGATATTTCTTCTTCTTGTTGTTCTTCTTCTGCACAGCTAAGCTGGAAGTGGCATTTGCGGCTCGCACTAGTGCAGAGTTATCTCAAAGAAAGGAGCCACGGTGTTTCTGTATCTCTATTATGTTGGTGCGGCTTCGGAACTTTTAAATATCTCGATATATCTCGAAAAGTACGCTTCTGATCAAAAAATATCATAGAACATAAATTGTAGGAAACATAATTCTCTACAAGAAACGTCTCTTAGCATTTTGCCATAGCTCGCTTCGTTTCCGAGATATTTGCAGATTCAGCTCAAAGGAACGGGCCTGACGGACATATTTCGAGATACTTCTTCTTCTTGTTGTTCTTCCTCTGCACAGCTAAGCTGGAAGTGGCATTTGCAGCTCGCAAGAGTGCAGAGTTATCCCAAAGAACGGGGCCACGGTGTTTCTGTATCTCTATTATGTTGGTGCGGCTTCGGAACTTTTACATATCTCGATATATCTCGAAAACTACGCTTCTGATCAAAAAATATCATAGAACATAAATTGTAGGAAACATAATTCTCTACAAAAAAGGTCTCTTAACATTTTGCCATAGCTCGCTTCGTTTCCGAGATATTTGCAGATTTATCTCAAGGGAAGGGGCCTGACGGACATATTTCGAGATATTTCTTCTTCTTGTTGTTCTTCTTCTGCACAGCTAAGCTCGAAGTGGCATTTGCAGCTCGCAATAGTGCAGAGTTATCTCAAAGAAAGAGGCCACGGTGTTTCTGTACCTCTATTATGTTGGTGCAGCTTCGGAACTTTTAAATATCTTGATATATCTCGAGAACTACGCATCTGATCAAAAAACATCATCGAACATAAAAAGTAGGAAACTTAATTCTCTACAAAAAAGGTCTCTTAACATTTTGCCATAGCTCGCTTCGTTTCCGAGATATTTGCAGATATATCTCAAGGGAAGGGGCCTGACGGACATATTTCGAGATATTTCTTCTTCTTGTTGTTCTTCTTCTGCACAGCTAAGCTGGAAGTGGCATTTACAGCTCGCAATAGTGCAGAGTTATCTCAAAGAAAGGGGCCACGGTGTTTCTGTATCTCTATTATGTTGGTGCGGCTTCGGAACTTTTAAATATCTTGATATATCTCGAGAACTACGCATCTGATCAAAAAATATCATAGAACATGAAAAGTAGGAAACTTAATTCTCTACAAAAAAGGTCTCTTAACATTTTGCCATAGCTCGCTTCGTTTCCGAGATATTTGCAGATTTATCTCAAGGGAAGTGGCCTGACGGACAAATTTCGAGATATTTCTTCTTCTTGTTGTTCTTTTTCTGCACAGCTAAACTGGAAGTGGCATTTCCAGCTCGCAATCGTGCAGGGTTATCTCAAAGAAAGGGGCCACGGTGTTTCTGTACCTCTATTATGTTGGTGCAGCTTCGGAACTTTTAAATATCTTGATATATCTCGAGAACTACGCATCTGATCAAAAAATATCATCGAACATAAAAAGTAGGAAACTTAATTCTCTACAAAAAAGGTCTCTTAACATTTTGCCATAGCTCGCTTTGTTTCCGAGATATTTGCAGATTTATCTCAAGGGAAGGGTCCTGATGGACATATTTCGAGATACTTCTTCTTCTTGTTGTTCTTCCTCTGCACAGCTAAGCTGGAAGTGGCATTTGCAGCTCGCAAGAGTGCAGAGTTATCCCAAAGAACGGGGCCACGGTGTTTCTGTATCTCTATTATGTTGGTGCGGCTTCGGAACTTTTACATATCTCGATATATCTCGAAAACTACGCTTCTGATCAAAAAATATCATAGAACATAAATTGTAGGAAACATAATTCTCTACAAAAAAGGTCTCTTAACATTTTGCCATAGCTCGCTTCGTTTCCGAGATATTTGCAGATTTATCTCAAGGGAAGGGGCCTGACGGACATATTTCGAGATATTTCTTCTTCTTGTTGTTCTTCTTCTGCACAGCTAAGCTCGAAGTGGCATTTGCAGCTCGCAATAGTGCAGAGTTATCTCAAAGAAAGAGGCCACGGTGTTTCTGTACCTCTATTATGTTGGTGCAGCTTCGGAACTTTTAAATATCTTGATATATCTCGAGAACTACGCATCTGATCAAAAAACATCATCGAACATAAAAAGTAGGAAACTTAATTCTCTACAAAAAAGGTCTCTTAACATTTTGCCATAGCTCGCTTCGTTTCCGAGATATTTGCAGATATATCTCAAGGGAAGGGGCCTGACGGACATATTTCGAGATATTTCTTCTTCTTGTTGTTCTTCTTCTGCACAGCTAAGCTGGAAGTGGCATTTACAGCTCGCAATAGTGCAGAGTTATCTCAAAGAAAGGGGCCACGGTGTTTCTGTATCTCTATTATGTTGGTGCGGCTTCGGAACTTTTAAATATCTTGATATATCTCGAGAACTACGCATCTGATCAAAAAATATCATAGAACATGAAAAGTAGGAAACTTAATTCTCTACAAAAAAGGTCTCTTAACATTTTGCCATAGCTCGCTTCGTTTCCGAGATATTTGCAGATTTATCTCAAGGGAAGTGGCCTGACGGACAAATTTCGAGATATTTCTTCTTCTTGTTGTTCTTTTTCTGCACAGCTAAACTGGAAGTGGCATTTCCAGCTCGCAATCGTGCAGGGTTATCTCAAAGAAAGGGGCCACGGTGTTTCTGTACCTCTATTATGTTGGTGCAGCTTCGGAACTTTTAAATATCTTGATATATCTCGAGAACTACGCATCTGATCAAAAAATATCATCGAACATAAAAAGTAGGAAACTTAATTCTCTACAAAAAAGGTCTCTTAACATTTTGCCATAGCTCGCTTTGTTTCCGAGATATTTGCAGATTTATCTCAAGGGAAGGGTCCTGATGGACATATTTCGAGATATTTCTTCTTCTTGTTGTTCTTTTTCTGCACAGCTAAACTGGAAGTGGCATTTCCAGCTCGCAATCGTGCAGAGTTATCTCAAAGAAAGGGGCCACGGTGTTTCTGTATCTCTATTACGTTGGTGCGGCTTCGGAACTTTTAAATATCTTGATATATCTCGATAACTACGCCTCTGATCGAAAAATATCATAGAAGATAAAAAGTAGGAAACTTAATTCTCTACAAAAAAAGTCTCTTAACATTTTGCCATAGCACGCTTCGTTTCCGAGATATTTGCAGATTTATCTCAAGGGAAGGGGCCTGACGGACATATTTCGAGATATTTCTTCTTCTTGTTGTTCTTCTTCTGCACAGCTAAGCTGGAAGTGGCATTTGCGCCTCGCACTAGTGCAGAGTTATCTCAAAGAAAGGGGCCACGGTGTTTCTGTATCTCTATTATGTTGGTGCGGCTTCGGAACTTTTAAATATCTCGATATATCTCGAAAACTACGCTTCTGATCAAAAAATATCATAGAACATAATATGTAGCAAACATAATTCTCTACAAAAAAGGTCTCTTAACATTTTGCCATAGCTCGCTTCGTTTCCGAGATATTTGCAGATTTATCTCAAGGGAAGGGGCCTAACGGACATATTTCGAGATATTTCTTCTTCTTGTTGTTCTTCTTCTGCACAGCTAAACTGGAAGTGGCATTTCCAGCTCGCAATAGTGCAGAGTTATCTCAAAGAAAGGGGCCACGGTGTTTCTGTATCTCTATTATGTTGGTGCGGCTTCGGAACTTTTAAATATCTTGATATATCTCGAGAACTACGCATCTGATCAAAAAATATCATAGAACACAAAAAGTAGGAAACTTAATTCTCTACAAAAAAGGTCTCTTAACATCTTGCCATAGCTCGCTTCGTTTCCGAGATATTTGCAGATTTATCTCAAGGGAAGGGGCCTGACGGACATATTTCGAGATATTTCTTCTTCTTGTTGTTCTTCTTCTGCACAGCTGAGCTGGAAGTGGCATTTGCAGGTCGCAATAGTGCAGAGTTATCTCAAAGAAAGGGGCCACGGTGTTTCTGTATCTCTATTATGTTGGTGCGGCTTCGGAACTTTTAAATATCTCGATATATCTCGAAAACTACGCTTCTGATCAAAAAATATCATAGAACGTAAATTGTAGGAAACATTATTCTCTACAAAAAAGGTCTCTTAACATTTTGCCATAGCTCGCTTCGTTTCCGAGATATTTGCAGATTTATCTCAAGGGAAGGGGCCTGACGGACATATTTCGAGCTATTTCTTCTTCTTGTTGTCCTTCTTCTGCACAGCTAAACTGGAAGTGGCATTTCCAGCTCGCAATAGTGCAGAGTTATCTCAAAGAGAGGGGCCACGGTGTTTCTGTATCTCTATTATGTTGGTGCGGCTTCGGAACTTTTAAATATCTTGATATATCTCGAGAACTACGCATCTGATCAAAAAATATCATAGAAGATAAAAAGTAGGAAACTTAATTCTCTACAAAAAAGGTCTATTAACATTTTGCCATAGCTCGCTTCGTTTCCGAGATATGTGCAGATTTATCTCAAGGGAAGGGGCCTGACGGACATATTTCGAGATATTTCTTCTTCTTGTTGTTCTTCTTCTGCACAGCTAAGCTGGAAGTGGCATTTGCAGCTCGCACTAGTGCAGAGTTATCTCAAAGAAAGGGGCCACGGTGTTTCTGTATCTCTATTATGTTGGTGCGGCTTCGGAACTTTTAAATATCTCGATGTATCTCGAAAACTACGCTTTTGATCAAAAAATATCATAGAACATAAATTGTAGGAAACATAATTCTCTATAAAAAACGTCTCTTAACATTTTGCCATAGCTCGCTTCGTTTCCGAGATATTTGCAGATTCATCTCAAAGGAACTGGCCTGACGGACATATTTCGAGATATTTCTTCTTCTGGTTGTTCTTCCTCTGCACAGCTAAGCTGGAAGTGGCATTTGCAGCTCGCAATAGTGCAGAGTTATCTCAAAGAAAGGGGCCACGGCGTTTCTGTATCTCTATTATGTTGGTGCGGCTTCGGAACTTTTAAATATCTTGATATATCTCGAGAACTACGCATCTGATCAAAAAATATCATACAACATAAATTGTAGGAAACATAATTCTCTACAAAAAAGGTCTCTTAACATTTTGCCATAGCTCGCTTCGTTTCCGAGATATTTGCAGATATATCTCAAGGGAAGGGGCCTGACGGACATATTTCGAGATATTTCTTCTTCTTGTTGTTCTTCTTCTGCACAGCTAAGCTGGAAGTGGCATTTACAGCTCGCAATAGTGCAGAGTTATCTCAAAGAAAGGGGCCACGGTGTTTCTGTATCTCTATTATGTTGGTGCGGCTTCGGAACTTTTAAATATCTTGATATATCTCGAGAACTACGCATCTGATCAAAAAATATCATAGAACATGAAAAGTAGGAAACTTAATTCTCTACAAAAAAGGTCTCTTAACATTTTGCCATAGCTCTCTTCGCTTCCGAGATATTTGCAGATTTGTCTCAAGGGAAGGGGCCTGACGGACATATTTCGAGATATTTCTTCTTCTTGTTGTTCTTCTTCTGCACAGCTAAGCTGGAAGTGGCATTTGCAGCTCGCAATAGTGCAGAGTTATCTCAAAGAAAGGGGCCACGGTGTTTCTGTATCTCTATTATGTTGGTGCGGCTTCGGAACTTTTAAATATCTCGATATATCTCGAAAACTACGCTTCTGATCAAAAAATATCATAGAACGTAAATTGTAGGAAACATAATTCTCTACAAAAAAGGTCTCTTAACATTTTGCCATAGCTCGCTTCGTTTCCGAGATATTTGCAGATTTATCTCAAGGGAAGGGGCCTGACGGACATATTTCGAGCTATTTCTTCTTCTTGTTGTCCTTCTTCTGCACAGCTAAACTGGAAGTGGCATTTCCAGCTCGCAATAGTGCAGAGTTATCTCAAAGAGAGGGGCCACGGTGTTTCTGTATCTCTATTATGTTGGTGCGGCTTCGGAACTTTTAAATATCTTGATATATCTCGAGAACTACGCATCTGATCAAAAAATATCATAGAAGATAAAAAGTAGGAAACTTAATTCTCTACAAAAAAGGTCTATTAACATTTTGCCATAGCTCGCTTCGTTTCCGAGATATTTGCAGATTTATCTCAAGGGAAGGGGCCTGACGGACATATTTCGAGATATTTCTTCTTCTTGTTGTTCTTCTTCTGCACAGCTAAGCTGGAAGTGGCATTTGCGGCTCGCACTAGTGCAGAGTTATCTCAAAGAAAGGGGCCACGGTGTTTCTGTATCCCTATTATGTTGGTGCGGCTTCGGAACTTTTAAATATCTCGATATATCTCGAAAACTACGCTTCGGATCAAAAAATATCATAGAACATAAATAGTAGGAAACATAATTCTCTACAAAAAACGTCTCTTAACATTTTGCCATAGCTCGCTTCGTTTCCGAGATATGTGCAGATTTATCTCAAGGGAAGGGGCCTGACGGACATATTTCGAGATATTTCTTCTTCTTGTTGTTCTTCTCCTGCACAGCTAAGCTGGAAGTGGCATTTGCAGCTCGCACTAGTGCAGAGTTATCTCAAAGAAAGGGGCCACGGTGTTTCTGTATCTCTATTATGTTGGTGCGGCTTCGGAACTTTTAAATATCTCGATGTATCTCGAAAACTACGCTTCTGATCAAAAAATATCATGGAACATAAATTGTAGGAAACATAATTCTCTATAAAAACCGTCTCTAAACATTTTGCCATAGCTCGCTTCGTTTCCGAGATATTTGCAGATTCATCTCAAAGGAACTGGCCTGACGGAAATATTTCGAGATATTTCTTCTTCTGGTTGTTCTTCCTCTGCACAGCTAAGCTGGAAGTGGCATTTGCAGCTCGCAATAGTGCAGAGTTATCTCAAAGAAAGGGGCCACGGCGTTTCTGTATCTCTATTATGTTGGTGCGGCTTCGGAACTTTTAAATATCTTGATATATCTCGAGAACTACGCATCTGATCAAAAAATATCATAGAACATAAAAAGTAGGAAACTTAATTCTCTACAAAAAAGGTCTCTTAACATTTTGCCATAGCTCGCTTCGTTTCCGAGATATTTGCAGATTTATCTCAAGGGAAGGGGCCTGACGGACATATTTCGAGATATTTCTTCTTCTTGTTGTTCTTCTTCTGCACAGCTAAGCTGGAAGTGGCATTTGCGGCTCGCACTAGTGCAGAGTTATCTCAAAGAAAGGGGCCACGGTGTTTCTGTATCTCTATTATGTTGGTGCGGCTTCGGAACTTTTAAATATCTCGATGTATCTCGAAAACTACGCTTCTGATCAAAAAATATCATACAACATAAATTGTAGGAAACATAATTCTCTACAAAAAAGGTCTCTTAACATTTTGCCATAGCTCGCTTCGTTTCCGAGATATTTGCAGATATATCTCAAGGGAAGGGGCCTGACGGACATATTTCGAGATATTTCTTCTTCTTGTTGTTCTTCTTCTGCACAGCTAAGCTGGAAGTGGCATTTACAGCTCGCAATAGTGCAGAGTTATCTCAAAGAAAGGGGCCACGGTGTTTCTGTATCTCTATTATGTTGGTGCGGCTTCGGAACTTTTAAATATCTTGATATATCTCGAGAACTACGCATCTGATCAAAAAATATCATAGAACATGAAAAGTAGGGAACTTAATTCTCTACAAAAAAGGTCTCTTAACATTTTGCCATAGCTCTCTTCGCTTCCGAGATATTTGCAGATTTATCTCAAGGGAAGGGGCCTGACGGACATATTTCGAGATATTTCTTCTTCTTGTTGTTCTTCTTCTGCACAGCTAAGCTGGAAGTGGCATTTGCAGCTCGCAATAGTGCAGAGTTATCTCAAAGAAAGGGGCCACGGTGTTTCTGTATCTCTATTATGTTGGTGCGGCTTCGGAACTTTTAAATATCTTGATATATCTCGAGAACTACGCGTCTGATCAAAAAATATCATAGAACATAAAAAGTAGGAAACTTAATTCTCTACAAAAACGGTCTCTTAACATTTTGCCATAGCTCGCTTCGTTTCCGAGATATTTGCAGATATATCTCAAGGGAAGGGGCCTGACGGACATATTTCGAGATATTTCTTCTTCTTGTTGTTCTTCTTCTGCACAGCTAAGCTGGAAGTGGCATTTGCGGCTCGCACTAGTGCACAGTTATCTCAAAGAAAGGGGCCACGGTGTTTCTGTATCTCTATTATGTTGGTGCGTCTTCGGAACTTTTAAATATCTCGATATATCTCGAAAACTACGCTTCTGATCAAAAAATATCATAGAACATAAATTGTAGGAAACGTAATTCTCTACAAAAAACGTCTCTTAACATTTTGCCATAGCTCGCTTCGTTTCCGAGATATTTGCAGATTCAGCTCAAAGGAACTGGCCTGACGGACATATTTCGAGATATTTCTTCTTCTTGTTGTTCTTCCTCTGCACAGCTAAGCTGGAAGTGGCATTTGCAGCTCGCAATAGTGCAGAGTTATCTCAAAGAAAGGGGCCACGGTGTTTCTGTATCTCTATTATGTTGGTGCGGCTTCGGAACTTTTAAATATGTTGATATATCTCGAGAACTACGCATCTGATCAAAAAATATCATAGAACATAAAAAGTAGGAAACTTAATTCTCTACAAAAAAGGTCTCTTAACATTTTGCCATAGCTCGCTTCGTTTCCGAGATATTTGCAGATTTATCTCAAGGGAAGGGGCCTGACGGACATATTTCGAGATATTTCTTCTTCTTGTTGTTCTTCTTCTGCACAGCTAAGCTGGAAGTGGCATTTGCGGCTCGCACTAGTGCAGAGTTATCTCAAAGAAAGGGGCCACGGTGTTTCTGTATCTCTATTATGTTGGTGCGGCTTCGGAACTTTTAAATATCTCGATGTATCTCGAAAACTACGCTTCTGATCAAAAAATATCATACAACATAAATTGTAGGAAACATAATTCTCTACAAAAAAGGTCTCTTAACATTTTGCCATAGCTCGCTTCGTTTCCGAGATATTTGCAGATATATCTCAAGGGAAGGGGCCTGACGGACATATTTCGAGATATTTCTTCTTCTTGTTGTTCTTCTTCTGCACAGCTAAGCTGGAAGTGGCATTTGCAGCTCGCAATAGTGCAGAGTTATCTCAAAGAAAGGGGCCACGGCGTTTCTGTATCTCTATTATGTTGGTGCGGCTTCGGAACTTTTAAATATCTTGATATATCTCGAGAACTACGCATCTGATCAAAAAATATCATACAACATAAATTCTAGGAAACATAATTCTCTACAAAAAACGTCTCTTAACATTTTGCCATAGCTCGCTTCGTTTCCGAGATATGTGCAGATTTATCTCAAGGGAAGGGGCCTGACGGACATATTTCGAGATATTTCTTCTTCTTGTTGTTCTTCTCCTGCACAGCTAAGCTGGAAGTGGCATTTGCAGCTCGCACTAGTGCAGAGTTATCTCAAAGAAAGGGGCCACGGTGTTTCTGTATCTCTATTATGTTGGTGCGGCTTCGGAACTTTTAAATATCTCGATGTATCTCGAAAACTACGCTTCTGATCAAAAAATATCATGGAACATAAATTGTAGGAAACATAATTCTCTATAAAAACCGTCTCTAAACATTTTGCCATAGCTCGCTTCGTTTCCGAGATATTTGCAGATTCATCTCAAAGGAACTGGCCTGACGGACATATTTCGAGATATTTCTTCTTCTGGTTGTTCTTCCTCTGCACAGCTAAGCTGGAAGTGGCATTTGCAGCTCGCAATAGTGCAGAGTTATCTCAAAGAAAGGGGCCACGGCGTTTCTGTATCTCTATTATGTTGGTGCGGCTTCGGAACTTTTAAATATCTTGATATATCTCGAGAACTACGCATCTGATCAAAAAATATCATAGAACATAAAAAGTAGGAAACTTAATTCTCTACAAAAAAGGTCTCTTAACATTTTGCCATAGCTCGCTTCGTTTCCGAGATATTTGCAGATTTATCTCAAGGGAAGGGGCCTGACGGACATATTTCGAGATATTTCTTCTTCTTGTTGTTCTTCTTCTGCACAGCTAAGCTGGAAGTGGCATTTGCGGCTCGCACTAGTGCAGAGTTATCTCAAAGAAAGGGGCCACGGTGTTTCTGTATCTCTATTATGTTGGTGCGGCTTCGGAACTTTTAAATATCTCGATGTATCTCGAAAACTACGCTTCTGATCAAAAAATATCATACAACATAAATTGTAGGAAACATAATTCTCTACAAAAAAGGTCTCTTAACATTTTGCCATAGCTCGCTTCGTTTCCGAGATATTTGCAGATATATCTCAAGGGAAGGGGCCTGACGGACATATTTCGAGATATTTCTTCTTCTTGTTGTTCTTCTTCTGCACAGCTAAGCTGGAAGTGGCATTTACAGCTCGCAATAGTGCAGAGTTATCTCAAAGAAAGGGGCCACGGTGTTTCTGTATCTCTATTATGTTGGTGCGGCTTCGGAACTTTTAAATATCTCGATGTATCTCGAAAACTACGCTTCTGATCAAAAAATATCATACAACATAAATTGTAGGAAACATAATTCTCTACAAAAAAGGTCTCTTAACATTTTGCCATAGCTCGCTTCGTTTCCGAGATATTTGCAGATATATCTCAAGGGAAGGGGCCTGACGGACATATTTCGAGATATTTCTTCTTCTTGTTGTTCTTCTTCTGCACAGCTAAGCTGGAAGTGGCATTTACAGCTCGCAATAGTGCAGAGTTATCTCAAAGAAAGGGGCCACGGTGTTTCTGTATCTCTATTATGTTGGTGCGGCTTCGGAACTTTTAAATATCTTGATATATCTCGAGAACTACGCATCTGATCAAAAAATATCATAGAACATAAAAAGTAGGAAACTTAATTCTCTACAAAAACGGTCTCTTAACATTTTGCCATAGCTCGCTTCGTTTCCGAGATATTTGCAGATATATCTCAAGGGAAGGGGCCTGACGGACATATTTCGAGATATTTCTTCTTCTTGTTGTTCTTCTTCTGCACAGCTAAGCTGGAAGTGGCATTTGCGGCTCGCACTAGTGCACAGTTATCTCAAAGAAAGGGGCCACGGTGTTTCTGTATCTCTATTATGTTGGTGCGTCTTCGGAACTTTTAAATATCTCGATATATCTCGAAAACTACGCTTCTGATCAAAAAATATCATAGAACATAAATTGTAGGAAACGTAATTCTCTACAAAAAACGTCTCTTAACATTTTGCCATAGCTCGCTTCGTTTCCGAGATATTTGCAGATTCAGCTCAAAGGAACTGGCCTGACGGACATATTTCGAGATATTTCTTCTTCTTGTTGTTCTTCCTCTGCACAGCTAAGCTGGAAGTGGCATTTGCAGCTCGCAATAGTGCAGAGTTATCTCAAAGAAAGGGGCCACGGTGTTTCTGTATCTCTATTATGTTGGTGCGGCTTCGGAACTTTTAAATATCTTGATATATCTCGAGAACTACGCGTCTGATCAAAAAATATCATAGAACATAAAAAGTAGGAAACTTAATTCTCTACAAAAACGGTCTCTTAACATTTTGCCATAGCTCGCTTCGTTTCCGAGATATTTGCAGATATATCTCAAGGGAAGGGGCCTGACGGACATATTTCGAGATATTTCTTCTTCTTGTTGTTCTTCCTCTGCACAGCTAAGCTGGAAGTGGCATTTGCAGCTCGCAATAGTGCAGAGTTATCTCAAAGAAAGGGGCCACGGTGTTTCTGTATCTCTGTTATGTTGGTGCGGCTTCGGAACTTTTAAATATCTTGATATATCTCGAAAACTACGCTTCGGATCAAAAAATATCATAGAACATAAATAGTAGGAAACATAATTCTCTACAAAAAACGTCTCTTAACATTTTGCCATAGCTCGCTTCGTTTCCGAGATATGTGCAGATTTATCTCAAGGGAAGGGGCCTGACGGACATATTTCGAGATATTTCTTCTTCTTGTTGTTCTTCTTCTGCACAGCTAAGCTGGAAGTGGCATTTGCGGCTCGCACTAGTGCACAGTTATCTCAAAGAAAGGGGCCACGGTGTTTCTGTATCTCTATTATGTTGGTGCGTCTTCGGAACTTTTAAATATCTCGATATATCTCGAAAACTACGCTTCTGATCAAAAAATATCATAGAACATAAATTGTAGGAAACGTAATTCTCTACAAAAAATGTCTCTTAACATTTTGCCATAGCTCGCTTCGTTTCCGAGATATTTGCAGATTCAGCTCAAAGGAACTGGCCTGACGGACATATTTCGAGATATTTCTTCTTCTTGTTGTTCTTCCTCTGCACAGCTAAGCTGGAAGTGGCATTTGCAGCTCGCAATAGTGCAGAGTTATCTCAAAGAAAGGGGCCACGGTGTTTCTGTATCTCTATTATGTTGGTGCGGCTTCGGAACTTTTAAATATCTTGATATATCTCGAGAACTACGCATCTGATCAAAAAATATCATAGAACATAAAAAGTAGGAAACTTAATTCTCTACAAAAAAGGTCTCTTAACATTTTGCCATAGCTCGCTTCGTTTCCGAGATATTTGCAGATTTATCTCAAGGGAAGGGGCCTGACGGACATATTTCGAGATATTTCTTCTTCTTGTTGTTCTTCTTCTGCACAGCTAAGCTGGAAGTGGCATTTGCAGCTCGCAATAGTGCAGAGTTATCTCAAAGAAAGGGGCCACGGTGTTTCTGTATCTCTATTATGTTGGTGCGGCTTCGGAACTTTTAAATATCTTGATATATCTCGAGAACTACGCGTCTGATCAAAAAATATCATAGAACATGAAAAGTAGGAAACTTAATTCTCTACAAAAACGGTCTCTTAACATTTTGCCATAGCTCGCTTCGTTTCCGAGATATTTGCAGATATATCTCAAGGGAAGGGGCCTGACGGACATATTTCGAGATATTTCTTCTTCTTGTTGTTCTTCTTCTGCACAGCTAAGCTGGAAGTGGCATTTGCGGCTCGCACTAGTGCACAGTTATCTCAAAGAAAGGGGCCACGGTGTTTCTGTATCTCTATTATGTTGGTGCGTCTTCGGAACTTTTAAATATCTCGATATATCTCGAAAACTACGCTTCTGATCAAAAAATATCATAGAACATAAATTGTAGAAAACGTAATTCTCTACAAAAAACGTCTCTTAACATTTTGCCATAGCTCGCTTCGTTTCCGAGATATTTGCAGATTCAGCTCAAAGGAACTGGCCTGACGGACATAGTTCGAGATATTTCTTCTTCTTGTTGTTCTTCCTCTGCACAGCTAAGCTGGAAGTGGCATTTGCAGCTCGCAATAGTGCAGAGTTATCTCAAAGAAAGGGGCCACGGTGTTTCTGTATCTCTATTATGTTGGTGCGGCTTCGGAACTTTTAAATATCTTGATATATCTCGAGAACTACGCATCTGATCAAAAAATATCATAGAACATAAAAAGTAGGAAACTTAATTCTCTACAAAAAAGGTCTCTTAACATTTTGCCATAGCTCGCTTCGTTTCCGAGATATTTGCAGATTCAGCTCAAAGGAACTGGCCTGACGGACATAGTTCGAGATATTTCTTCTTCTTGTTGTTCTTCCTCTGCACAGCTAAGCTGGAAGTGGCATTTGCAGCTCGCAATAGTGCAGAGTTATCTCAAAGAAAGGGGCCACGGTGTTTCTGTATCCCTATTATGTTGGTGCGGCTTCTGAACTTTTAAATATCTCGATATATCTCGAAAACTACGCTTCTGACCAAAAAATATCATAGAACATAAATTGTAGGAAACATAATTCTCTACAAAAAACGTCTCTTAACATTTTGCCATAGCTCGCTTCGTTTCCGAGATATTTGCAGATTCAGCTCAAAGGAACTGGCCTGACGGACATATTTCGAGATATTTCTTCTTCTTGTTGTTCTTCCTCTGCACAGCTAAGCTGGAAGTGGCATTTGCGGCTCGCACTAGTGCAGAGTTATCTCAAAGAAAGGGGCCACGGTGTTTCTGTATCCCTATTATGTTGGTGCGGCTTCTGAACTTTTAAATATCTCGATATATCTCGAAAACTACGCTTCTGACCAAAAAATATCATAGAACATAAATTATAGGAAACATAATTCTCTACAAAAAACGTCTCTTAACATTTTGCCATAGCTCGCTTCGTTTCCGAGATATTTGCAGATTCAGCTCAAAGGAACTGGCCTGACGGACATATTTCGAGATATTTCTTCTTCTTGTTGTTCTTCCTCTGCACAGCTAAGCTGGAAGTGGCATTTGCGGCTCGCACTAGTGCAGAGTTATCTCAAAGAAAGGGGCCACGGTGTTTCTGTATCCCTATTATGTTGGTGCGGCTTCGAAACTTTTAAATATCTTGATATATCTCGAGAACTACGCATCTGATCAAAAAATATCATAGAACATAAAAAGTAGGAAACTTAATTCTCTACAAAAAAGGTCTCTTAACATTTTGCCATAGCTCGCTTCGTTTCCGAGATATTTGCAGATTTATCTCAAGGGAAGGGGCCTGACGGACATATTTCGAGATATTTCTTCTTCTTGTTGTTCTTCTTCTGCACAGCTAAGCTGGAAGTGGCATTTACAGCTCGCAATAGTGCAGAGTTATCTCAAAGAAAGGGGCCACGGTGTTTCTGTATCTCTATTATGTTAGTGCGGTTTCGGAACTTTTAAATATCTTGATATATCTCGAGAACTACGCATCTGATCAAAAAATATCATAGAACACAAAAAGTAGGAAACTTAATTCTCTACAAATAAGGTCTCTTAACATTTTGCCATAGCTCGCGTCGTTTCCGAGATATTTGCAGATTTATCTCAAGGGAAGGGGCCTGACGGACATATTTCGAGATATTTCTTCCTCTTGTTGTTCTTCTTCTGCACAGCTAAGCTGGAAGTGGCATTTGCGGCTCGCACTAGTGCAGAGTTATCTCAAAGAAAGGGGCCACGGTGTTTCTGTATCTGTATTATGTTGGTGCGGCTTCGGAACTTTTAAATATCTTGATATATCTCGAGAACTACGCATCTGATCAAAAAATATCATAGAACATAAAAAGTAGGAAACTTAATTCTCTACAAAAAAGGTCTCTTAACATTTTGCCATAGCTCGCTTCGTTTCCGAGATATTTGCAGATTTATCTCAAGGAAAGGGGCCTGACGGACATATTTCGAGATATTTCTTCTTCTTGTTGTTCTTCTTCTGCACAGCTAAGCTGGAAGTGGCATTTGCGTCTCGCACTAGTGCAGAGTTATCTCAAAGAAAGGGGCCACGGTGTTTCTGTATCTGTATTATGTTGGTGCGGCTTCGGAACTTTTAAATATCTTGATATATCTCGAGAACTACGCATCTGATCAAAAAATATCATAGAACATAAAAAGTAGGAAACTTAATTCTCTACAAAAAAGGTCTCTTAAGATTTTGCCATAGCTCGCTTCGTTTCCGAGATATTTGCAGATTTATCTCAAGGGAAGGGGCCTGACGGACATATTTCGAAATATTTCTTCTTCTTGTTGTTCTTCTTCTGCACAGCTAAGCTGGAAGTGGCATTTGCGGCTCGCACTATTGCAGAGTTATCTCAAAGAAAGGGGCCACGGTGTTTCTGTATCTCTATTATGTTGGTGCGGCTTCGGAACTTTTAAATATCTCGATATATCTCGAAAACTACGCTTCTGATCAAAAAATATCATAGAGCGTAAATTGTAGGAAACATTATTCTCTACAAAAAAGGTCTCTTAAGATTTTGCCATAGCTCGCTTCGTTTCCGAGATATTTGCAGATTTATCTCAAGGGAAGGGGCCTGACGGACATATTTCGAAATATTTCTTCTTCTTGTTGTTCTTCTTCTGCACAGCTAAGCTGGAAGTGGCATTTGCGGCTCGCACTATTGCAGAGTTATCTCAAAGAAAGGGGCCACGGTGTTTCTGTATCTCTATTATGTTGGTGCGGCTTCGGAACTTTTAAATATGTCGATATATCTCGAAAACTACGCTTCTGATCAAAAAATATCATAGAACATAAATTGTAGGAAACATAATTCTCTACAAAAAACGTCTCTTAACATTTTGCCATAGCTCGCTTCGTTTCCGAGATATTTGCAGATTCAGCTCAAAGGAACTGGCCTGACGGACATATTTCGAGATATTTCTTCTTCTTGTTGTTCTTCCTCTGCACAGCTAAGCTGGAAGTGGCATTTGCGGCTCGCACTAGTGCAGAGTTATCTCAAAGAAAGGGGCCACGGTGTTTCTGTATCTCTATTATGTTGGTGCGGCTTCGGAACTTTTAAATATCTCGATATATCTCGAAAACTACGCTTCTGATCAAAAAATATCATAGAACGTAAATTGTAGGAAACATTATTCTCTACAAAAAAGGTCTCTTAACATTTTGCCATAGCTCGCTTCGTTTCCGAGATATTTGGAGATTCATCTCAAGGGAAGTGGCCTGACGGACATATTTCGAGATATTTCTTCTTCTTGTTGTTCTTCTTCCGCACAGCTAAGCTGGAAGTGGCATTTGCAGCTCGCAATAGTGCAGAGTTATCCCAAAGAAAGGGGCCACGGTGTTTCTGTATCTCTATTATGTTGGTGCGGCTTCGGAACTTTTAAATATCTTGATATATCTCGAGAACTACGCATCTGATCAAAAAATATCATACTACATAAAAAGTAGGAAACTTAATTCTCTACAAGAAAGGTCTCTAATCATTTTGCCATAGCTCGCTTCGTTTCCGAGATATTTGCAGATTTATCTCAAGGGAAGGGGCCTGACGGACATATTTCGAGATATTTCTTCTTCTTGTTGTTCTTCTTCTGCACAGCTAAGCTGGAAGTGGCATTTGCGGCTCGCACTAGTGCAGAGTTATCTCAAAGAAAGGGGCCACGGTGTTTCTGTATCTCTATTATGTTGGTGCGGCTTCGGAACTTTTAAATATCTTGATATATCTCGAGAACTACGCATCTGATCAAAAAATATCATAGAACATGAAAAGTAGGAAACTTAATTCTCTACAAAAAAGGTCTCTTAACATTTTGCCATAGCTCTCTTCGTTTCCGAGATATTTGCAGATTTATCTCAAGGGAAGGGGCCTGACGGACATATTTCGAGATATTTCTTCTTCTTGTTGTTCTTCTTCTGCACAGCTAAGCTCGAAGTGGCATTTGCAGCTCGCAATAGTGCAGAGTTATCTCAAAGGAAGAGGCCACGGTGTTTCTGTACCTCTATTATGTTGGTGCAGCTTCGGAACTTTTAAATATCTTGATATATCTCGAGAACTACGCATCTGATCAAAAAATATCATCGAACATAAAAAGTAGGAAACTTAATTCTCTACAAAAAAGGTCTCTTACCATTTTGCCATAGCTCGCTTCGTTTCCGAGATATTTGCAGATTCAGCTCAAAGGAACTGGCCTGACGGACATATTTCGAGATATTTCTTCTTCTTGTTGTTCTTCCTCTGCACAGCTATGCTGGAAGTGGCATTTGCAGCTCGCAATAGTGCAGAGTTATCTTAAAGAAAGGGGCCACGGTGTTTCTGTATCTCTATTATGTTGGTGCGGCTTCGGAACTTTTAAATATCTTGATATATCTCGAGAACTACGCATCTGATCAAAAAATGTCATAGAACATAAAAAGTAGGAAACTTAATTCTCTACAAAAAAGGTCTCTTAACATTTTGCCATAGCTCGCTTCGTTTCCGAGATATTTGCAGATTTATCTCAAGGGAAGGGGCCTGACGGACATATTTCGAGAAGTTTCTTCTTCTTGTTGTTCTTCTTCTGCACAGCTAAGCTGGAAGTGGCATTTGCGGCTCGCACTAGTGCAGAGTTATCTCAAAGAAAGGGGCCACCGTGTTTCTGTATCTCTATTATGTTGGTGCGGCTTCGGAACTTTTAAATATCTCGATATATCTCGACAACTACGCTTCTGATCAAAAAATATCATAGAACATAAAAAGTAGGAAACTTAATTCTCTACAAAAAAGGTCTCTTAACATTTTGCCATAGCTCGCTTCGTTTCCGAGATATTTGCAGATTTATCTCAAGGGAAGGGGCCTAACGGACATATTTCGAGATATTTCTTCTTCTTGTTGTTCTTCTTCTGCACAGCTAAGCTCGAAGCGGCATTTGCAGCTCGCAATAGTGCAGAGTTATCCCAAAGAAAGGGGCCACGGTGTTTCTGTACCTCTATTATGTTGGTGCAGCTTCGGAACTTTTAAATATCTTGATATATCTCGAGAACTACGCATCTGATCAAAAAATATCATCGAACATAAAAAGTAGGAAACTTAATTCTCTACAAAAAAGGTCTCTTAACATTTTGCCATAGCTCGCTTCGTTTCCGAGATATTTGCAGATTTATCTCAAGGGAAGGTGCCTGACGGACATATTTCGAAATATTTCTTCTTCTTGTTGTTCTTCTTCTGCACAGCTAAGCTGGAAGTGGCATTTGCGGCTCGCACTATTGCAGAGTTATCTCAAAGAAAGGGGCCACGGTGTTTCTGTATCTCTATTATGTTGGTGCGGCTTCGTAACTTTTAAATATCTCGATATATCTCGAAAACTACGCTTCTGATCAAAAAATATCATAGAACATAAATTGTAGGAAACATAATTCTCTACAAAAAAGGTCTCTTAACATTTTGCCATAGCTCGCTTGGTTTCCGAGATATTTGCAGATATATCTCAAGGGAAGTGGCCTGACGGACATATTTCGAGATATTTCTTCTTCTTGTTGTTCTTCTTCCGCACAGCTAAGCTGGAAGTGGCATTTGCAGCTCGCAATAGTGCAGAGTTATCCCAAAGAAAGGGGCCACGGTGTTTCTGTATCTGTATTATGTTGGTGCGGCTTCGGAACTTTTAAATATCTTGATATATCTCGAGAACTACGCATCTGATCAAAAAATATCATAGAACATGAAAAGTAGGAAACTTAATTCTCTACAAAAAAGGTCTCTTAACATTTTGCCATAGCTCGCTTCGTTTCCGAGATATTTGCAGATTTATCTCAAGGGAAGGGGCCTGACGGACATATTTCGAGAAGTTTCTTCTTCTTGTTGTTCTTCTTCTGCACAGCTAAGCTGGAAGTGGCATTTGCGGCTCGCACTAGTGCACAGTTATCTCAAAGAAAGGGGCCACGGTGTTTCTGTATCTCTAATATGTTGGTGCGGCTTCGGAACTTTTAAGTATCTCGATATATCTCGAAAACTACGCTTCTGATCAAAAAATATCATAGAACATAAATTGTAGGAAACATAATTCTCTACAAAAAACGTCTCTTAACATTTTGCCATAGCTCGCTTCGTTTCCGAGATATTTGCAGATTCAGCTCAAAGGAACTGGCCTGACGGACATATTTCGAGATATTTCTTCTTCTTGTTGTTCTTCCTCTGCACAGCTAAGCTGGAAGTGGCATTTGCGGCTCGCACTAGTGCAGAGTTATCTCAAAGAAAGGGGCCACGGTGTTTCTGTATCTCTATTATGTTGGTGCGGCTTCGGAACTTTTAAATATCTCGATATATCTCGAAAACTACGCTTCTGATCAAAAAATATCATAGAGCGTAAATTGTAGGAAACATTATTCTCTACAAAAAAGGTCTCTTAACATTTTGCCATAGCTCGCTTCGTTTCCGAGATATTTGGAGATTCATCTCAAGGGAAGTGGCCTGACGGACATATTTCGAGATATTTCTTCTTCTTGTTGTTCTTCTTCCGCACAGCTAAGCTGGAAGTGGCATTTGCAGCTCGCAATAGTGCAGAGTTATCCCAAAGAAAGGGGCCACGGTGTTTCTGTATCTGTATTATGTTGGTGCGGCTTCGGAACTTTTAAATATCTTGATATATCTCGAGAACTACGCATCTGATCAAAAAATATCATAGAACATGAAAAGTAGGAAACTTAATTCTCTACAAAAAAGGTCTCTTAACATTTTGCCATAGCTCGCTTCGTTTCCGAGATATTTGCAGATTTATCTCAAGGGAAGGGGCCTGACGGACATATTTCGAGAAGTTTCTTCTTCTTGTTGTTCTTCTTCTGCACAGCTAAGCTGGAAGTGGCATTTGCGGCTCGCACTAGTGCAGAGTTATCTCAAAGAAAGGGGCCACCGTGTTTCTGTATCTCTATTATGTTGGTGCGGCTTCGGAACTTTTAAATATCTCGATATATCTCGACAACTACGCTTCTGATCAAAAAATATCATAGAACATAAAAAGTAGGAAACTTAATTCTCTACAAAAAAGGTCTCTTAACATTTTGCCATAGCTCGCTTCGTTTCCGAGATATTTGCAGATTTATCTCAAGGGAAGGGGCCTAACGGACATATTTCGAGATATTTCTTCTTCTTGTTGTTCTTCTTCTGCACAGCTAAGCTCGAAGCGGCATTTGCAGCTCGCAATAGTGCAGAGTTATCCCAAAGAAAGGGGCCACGGTGTTTCTGTACCTCTATTATGTTGGTGCAGCTTCGGAACTTTTAAATATCTTGATATATCTCGAGAACTACGCATCTGATCAAAAAATATCATCGAACATAAAAAGTAGGAAACTTAATTCTCTACAAAAAAGGTCTCTTAACATTTTGCCATAGCTCGCTTCGTTTCCGAGATATTTGCAGATTTATCTCAAGGGAAGGTGCCTGACGGACATATTTCGAAATATTTCTTCTTCTTGTTGTTCTTCTTCTGCACAGCTAAGCTGGAAGTGGCATTTGCGGCTCGCACTATTGCAGAGTTATCCCAAAGAAAGGGGCCACGGTGTTTCTGTATCTCTATTATGTTGGTGCGGCTTCGTAACTTTTAAATATCTCGATATATCTCGAAAACTACGCTTCTGATCAAAAAATATCATAGAACATAAATTGTAGGAAACATAATTCTCTACAAAAAAGGTCTCTTAACATTTTGCCATAGCTCGCTTGGTTTCCGAGATATTTGCAGATATATCTCAAGGGAAGTGGCCTGACGGACATATTTCGAGATATTTCTTCTTCTTGTTGTTCTTCTTCCGCACAGCTAAGCTGGAAGTGGCATTTGCAGCTCGCAATAGTGCAGAGTTATCCCAAAGAAAGGGGCCACGGTGTTTCTGTATCTGTATTATGTTGGTGCGGCTTCGGAACTTTTAAATATCTTGATATATCTCGAGAACTACGCATCTGATCAAAAAATATCATAGAACATGAAAAGTAGGAAACTTAATTCTCTACAAAAAAGGTCTCTTAACATTTTGCCATAGCTCGCTTCGTTTCCGAGATATTTGCAGATTTATCTCAAGGGAAGGGGCCTGACGGACATATTTCGAGAAGTTTCTTCTTCTTGTTGTTCTTCTTCTGCACAGCTAAGCTGGAAGTGGCATTTGCGGCTCGCACTAGTGCACAGTTATCTCAAAGAAAGGGGCCACGGTGTTTCTGTATCTCTAATATGTTGGTGCGGCTTCGGAACTTTTAAGTATCTCGATATATCTCGAAAACTACGCTTCTGATCAAAAAATATCATAGAACATAAATTGTAGGAAACATAATTCTCTACAAAAAACGTCTCTTAACATTTTGCCATAGCTCGCTTCGTTTCCGAGATATTTGCAGATTCAGCTCAAAGGAACTGGCCTGACGGACATATTTCGAGATATTTCTTCTTCTTGTTGTTCTTCCTCTGCACAGCTAAGCTGGAAGTGGCATTTGCGGCTCGCACTAGTGCAGAGTTATCTCAAAGAAAGGGGCCACGGTGTTTCTGTATCTCTATTATGTTGGTGCGGCTTCGGAACTTTTAAATATCTCGATATATCTCGAAAACTACGCTTCTGATCAAAAAATATCATAGAGCGTAAATTGTAGGAAACATTATTCTCTACAAAAAAGATCTCTTAACATTTTGCCATAGCTCGCTTCGTTTCCGAGATATTTGGAGATTCATCTCAAGGGAAGTGGCCTGACGGACATATTTCGAGATATTTCTTCTTCTTGTTGTTCTTCTTCCGCACAGCTAAGCTGGAAGTGGCATTTGCAGCTCGCAATAGTGCAGAGTTATCCCAAAGAAAGGGGCCACGGTGTTTCTGTATCTGTATTATGTTGGTGCGGCTTCGGAACTTTTAAATATCTTCATATATCTCGAGAACTACGCATCTGATCAAAAAATATCATAGAACATGAAAAGTAGGAAACTTAATTCTCTACAAAAAAGGTCTCTTAACATTTTGCCATAGCTCGCTTCGTTTCCGAGATATTTGCAGATTTATCTCAAGGGAAGGGGCCTGACGGACATATTTCGAGAAGTTTCTTCTTCTTGTTGTTCTTCTTCTGCACAGCTAAGCTGGAAGTGGCATTTGCGGCTCGCACTAGTGCACAGTTATCTCAAAGAAAGGGGCCACGGTGTTTCTGTATCTCTAATATGTTGGTGCGGCTTCGGAACTTTTAAGTATCTCGATATATCTCGAAAACTACGCTTCTGATCAAAAAAGATCATAGAACATAAATTGTAGGAAACATAATTCTCTACAAAAAACGTCTCTTAACATTTTGCCGTAGCTCGCTTCGTTTCCGAGATATTTGCAGATTCAGCTCAAAGGAACTGGCCTGACGGACATATTTCGAGATATTTCTTCTTCTTGTTGTTCTTCTTCTGCACAGCAGAGCTGGAAGTGGCATTTGCAGCTCGCAATAGTGCAGAGTTATCTCAAAGAGAGGGGCCACGGTGTTTCTGTATCTCTATTATGTTGGTGCGGCTTCGGAACTTTTAAGTATCTTGATCTATCTCGAGAACTACGCATCTGATCAAAAAATATCATAGAAGATAAAAAGTAGGAAACTTAATTCGCTACAAAAAAGGTCTCTTAACATTTCGCCATAGCTCGCATTGTTTCCGAGATATTTGCAGATTTATCTCAAGGGAAGTGGCCTGACGGACATATTTCGAGATATTTCTTCTTCTTGTTGTTCTTCTTCTACACAGCTAAGCTGGAAGTGGCATTTGCGGCTCGCACTAGTGCAGAGTTATCTCAAAGAAAGGGGCCACGGTGTTTCTGTATCCCTATTATGTTGGTGCGGCTTCGGAACTTTTAAATATCTCGATATATCTCGAAAACTAGGCTTCTGATCAAAAAATATCATAGAACATAAATTGTAGGAAACATAATTCTCTACAAAAAACGTCTCTTAACATTTTGCCATAGCTCGTTTCGTTTCCGAGATATTTGCAGATTCAGCTCAAAGGAACTGGCCTGACGGACATATTTCGAGATATTTCTTCTTCTTGTTGTTCTTCCTCTGCACAGCTAAGCTGGAAGTGGCATTTGCAGCTCGCAATAGTGCAGAGTTATCTCAAAGAAAGGGGCCACGGTGTTTCTGTATCTCTATTATGTTGGTGCGGCTTCGGAACTTTTAAATATCTTGATATATCTCGAGAACTACGCATCTGATCAAAAAATATCATAGAACATAAAAAGTAGGAAACTTAATTCTCTACAAAAAAGGTCTCTTAACATTTTGCCATAGCTCGCTTCGTTTCCGAGATATTTGCAGATTTATCTCAAGGGAAGGGGCCTGACGGACATATTTCGAGATATTTCTTCTTCTTGTTGTTCTTCTTCTGCACAGCTAAACTGGAAGTGGCATTTCCAGCTCGCAATAGTGCAGAGTTATCCCAAAGAAAGGGGCCACGATGTTTCTGTATCTCTATTATGTTGGTGCGGCTTCGGAACTTTTAAATATCTCGATATATCTCGAAAACTACGCTTCTGATCAAAAAATATCATACTACATAAAAAGTAGGAAACTTAATTCTCTACAAGAAAGGTCTCTAAACATTTTGCCATAGCTCGCTTCGTTTCCGAGATATTTGCAGATTTATCTCAAGGGAAGGGGCCTGACGGACATACTTCGAGATATTTCTTCTTCTTGTTGTTCTTCTTCTGCACAGCAGAGCTGGAAGTGGCATTTGCAGCTCGCAATAGTGCAGAGTTATCTCAAAGAGAGGGGCCACGGTGTTTCTGTATCTCTATTATGTTGGTGCGGCTTCGGAACTTTTAAGTATCTTGATCTATCTCGAGAACTACGCATCTGATCAAAAAATATCATAGAAGATAAAAAGTAGGAAACTTAATTCTCTACAAAAAACGTCTCTTAACATTTTGCCATAGCTCGATTCGTTTCCGAGATATTTGCAGATTCAGCTCAAAGGAACTGGCCTGACGGACATATTTCGAGATATTTCTTCTTCTTGTTGTTCTTCCTCTGCACAGCTAAGCTGGAAGTGGCATTTGCAGCTCGCAATAGTGCAGAGTTATCTCAAAGAAAGGGGCCACGGTGTTTCTGTATCTCTATTATGTTGGTGCGGCTTCGGAACTTTTAAATATCTTGATATATCTCGAGAACTACGCATCTGATCAAAAAATATCATAGAACATAAGAAGTAGGAAACTTAATTCTCTACAAAAAAGGTCTCTTAACATTTTGCCATAGCTCGCTTCGTTTCCGAGATATTTGCAGATTTATCTCAAGGGAAGGGGCCTGACGGACATATTTCGAGATATTTCTTCTTCTTGTTGTTCTTCTTCTGCACAGCTAAGCTGGAAGTGGCATTTGCGGCTCGCACTAGTGCAGAGTTATCTCAAAGAAAGGGGCCACGGTGTTTCTGTATCTCTATTATGTTGGTGCGGCTTCGGAACTTTTAAATATCTTGATATATCTCGAGAACTACGCATCTGATCAAAAAATATCATAGAACATAAGAAGTAGGAAACTTAATTCTCTACAAAAAAGGTCTCTTAACATTTTGCCATAGCTCGCTTCGTTTCCGAGATATTTGCAGATTTATCTCAAGGGAAGGGGCCTGACGGACATATTTCGAGATATTTCTTCTTCTTGTTGTTCTTCTTCTGCACAGCTAAGCTGGAAGTGGCATTTGCGGCTCGCACTAGTGTAGAGTTATCTCAAAGAAAGGGGCCACGGTGTTTCTGTATCTCTATTATGTTGGTGCGGCTTCGGAACTTTTAAATATCTTGATATATCTCGAGAACTACGCATCTGATCAAAAAATATCATAGAACATAAAAAGTAGGAAACTTAATTCTCTACAAAAAAGGTCTCTTAACATTTTGCCATAGCTCGCTTCGTTTCCGAGATATTTGCAGATTCATCTCAAGGGAAGGGGTCTGACGGACATATTTCGAGATATTTCTTCTTCTTGTTGTTCTTCTTCTGCACAGCTAAGCTCGAAGTGGCATTTGCAGCTCGCAATAGTGCAGAGTTATCTCAAAGAAAGAGGCCACGGTGTTTCTGTACCTCTATTATGTTGGTGCAGCTTCGGAACTTTTAAATATCTTGATATATCTCGAGAACTACGCATCTGATCAAAAAATATCATCGAACATAAAAAGTAGGAAACTTAATTCTCTACAAAAAAGGTCTCTTAACATTTTGCCATAGCTCGCTTCGTTTCCGAGATATTTGCAGATTTATCTCAAGGGAAGTGGCCTGACGGACATATTTCGAGATATTTCTTCTTCTTGTTGTTCTTCTTCTGCACAGCTAAGCTGGAAGTGGCATTTGCAGCTCGCAATAGTGCAGAATTATCCCAAAGAAAGGGGCCACGGTGTTTCTGTATCTCTATTATGTTGGTGCGGCTTCGGAACTTTTAAATATCTCGATATATCTCGAAAACTACGCATCTGATCAAAAAATATCATAGAAGATAAAAAGTAGGAAACTTAATTCTCTACAAAAAACGTCTCTTAACATTTTGCCATAGCTCGTTTCGTTTCCGAGATATTTGCAGATTCAGCTCAAAGGAACTGGCCTGACGGACATATTTCGAGATATTTCTTCTTCTTGTTGTTCTTCCTCTGCACAGCTAAGCTGGAAGTGGCATTTGCAGCTCGCAATAGTGCAGAGTTATCTCAAAGAAAGGGGCCACGGTGTTTCTGTATCTCTATTATGTTGGTGCGGCTTCGGAACTTTTAAATATCTTGATATATCTCGAGAACTACGCATCTGATCAAAAAATATCATAGAACATAAGAAGTAGGAAACTTAATTCTCTACAAAAAAGGTCTCTTAACATTTTGCCATAGCTCGCTTCGTTTCCGAGATATTTGCAGATTTATCTCAAGGGAAGTGGCCTGACGGACATATTTCGAGATATTTCTTCTTCTTGTTGTTCTTCTTCTGCACAGCTAAGCTGGAAGTGGCATTTGCAGCTCGCAATAGTGCAGAATTATCCCAAAGAAAGGGGCCACGGTGTTTCTGTATCTCTATTATGTTGGTGCGGCTTCGGAACTTTTAAATATCTCGATATATCTCGAAAACTACGCTTCTGATAAAAAATATCATACAACATAAAAAGTAGGAAACTTAATTCTCTACAAAAAAGGTCTCTTAACGTTTTGCAATAGCTCGCTTCGTTTCCGAGATATTTGCAGATTTATCTCAAGGGAAGGGTCCTGACGGATATATTTCGAGATATTTCTTCTTCTTGTTGTTCTTCTTCTGCACAGCTAAACTGGAAGTGGCATTTCCAGCTCGCAATAGTGCAGAGTTATCCCAAAGAAAGGGGCCACGATGTTTCTGTATCTCTATTATGTTGGTGCGGCTTCGGAACTTTTAAATATCTTGATATATCTCGAGAACTACGCATCTGATCAAAAAATATCATAGAACATAAAAAGTAGGAAACTTAATTCTCTACAAAAAAGGTCTCTTAACATTTTGCCATAGCTCGCTTCGTTTCCGAGATATTTGCAGATTCATCTCAAGGGAAGGGGTCTGACGGACATATTTCGAGATATTTCTTCTTCTTGTTGTTCTTCTTCTGCACAGCTAAGCTCGAAGTGGCATTTGCAGCTCGCAATAGTGCAGAGTTATCTCAAAGAAAGAGGCCACGGTGTTTCTGTACCTCTATTATGTTGGTGCAGCTTCGGAACTTTTAAATATCTTGATATATCTCGAGAACTACGCATCTGATCAAAAAATATCATCGAACATAAAAAGTAGGAAACTTAATTCTCTACAAAAAAGGTCTCTTAACATTTTGCCATAGCTCGCTTCGTTTCCGAGATATTTGCAGATTTATCTCAAGGGAAGTGGCCTGACGGACATATTTCGAGATATTTCTTCTTCTTGTTGTTCTTCTTCTGCACAGCTAAGCTGGAAGTGGCATTTGCAGCTCGCAATAGTGCAGAATTATCCCAAAGAAAGGGGCCACGGTGTTTCTGTATCTCTATTATGTTGGTGCGGCTTCGGAACTTTTAAATATCTCGATATATCTCGAAAACTACGCATCTGATCAAAAAATATCATAGAAGATAAAAAGTAGGAAACTTAATTCTCTACAAAAAACGTCTCTTAACATTTTGCCATAGCTCGTTTCGTTTCCGAGATATTTGCAGATTCAGCTCAAAGGAACTGGCCTGACGGACATATTTCGAGATATTTCTTCTTCTTGTTGTTCTTCCTCTGCACAGCTAAGCTGGAAGTGGCATTTGCAGCTCGCAATAGTGCAGAGTTATCTCAAAGAAAGGGGCCACGGTGTTTCTGTATCTCTATTATGTTGGTGCGGCTTCGGAACTTTTAAATATCTTGATATATCTCGAGAACTACGCATCTGATCAAAAAATATCATAGAACATAAGAAGTAGGAAACTTAATTCTCTACAAAAAAGGTCTCTTAACATTTTGCCATAGCTCGCTTCGTTTCCGAGATATTTGCAGATTTATCTCAAGGGAAGGGGCCTGACGGACATATTTCGAGATATTTCTTCTTCTTGTTGTTCTTCTTCTGCACAGCTAAGCTGGAAGTGGCATTTGCGGCTCGCACTAGTGCAGAGTTATCTCAAAGAAAGGGGCCACGGTGTTTCTGTATCTCTATTATGTTGGTGCGGCTTCGGAACTTTTAAATATCTTGATATATCTCGAGAACTACGCATCTGATCAAAAAATATCATAGAACATAAAAAGTAGGAAACTTAATTCTCTACAAAAAAGGTCTCTCAACATTTTGCCATAGCTCGCTTCGTTTCCGAGATATTTGCAGATTCATCTCAAGGGAAGGGGTCTGACGGACATATTTCGAGATATTTCTTCTTCTTGTTGTTCTTCTTCTGCACAGCTAAGCTCGAAGTGGCATTTGCAGCTCGCAATAGTGCAGAGTTATCTCAAAGAAAGAGGCCACGGTGTTTCTGTACCTCTATTATGTTGGTGCAGCTTCGGAACTTTTAAATATCTTGATATATCTCGAGAACTACGCATCTGATCAAAAAATATCATCGAACATAAAAAGTAGGAAACTTAATTCTCTACAAAAAAGGTCTCTTAACATTTTGCCATAGCTCGCTTCGTTTCCGAGATATTTGCAGATTTATCTCAAGGGAAGTGGCCTGACGGACATATTTCGAGATATTTCTTCTTCTTGTTGTTCTTCTTCTGCACAGCTAAGCTGGAAGTGGCATTTGCAGCTCGCAATAGTGCAGAATTATCCCAAAGAAAGGGGCCACGGTGTTTCTGTATCTCTATTATGTTGGTGCGGCTTCGGAACTTTTTAATATCTCGATATATCTCGAAAACTACGCTTCTGATAAAAAATATCATACAACATAAAAAGTAGGAAACTTAATTCTCTACAAAAAAGGTCTCTTAACGTTTTGCAATAGCTCGCTTCGTTTCCGAGATATTTGCAGATTTATCTCAAGGGAAGGGTCCTGACGGATATATTTCGAGATATTTCTTCTTCTTGTTGTTCTTCTTCTGCACAGCTAAACTGGAAGTGGCATTTCCAGCTCGCAATAGTGCAGAGTTATCCCAAAGAAAGGGGCCACGATGTTTCTGTATCTCTATTATGTTGGTGCGGCTTCGGAACTTTTAAATATCTCGATATATCTCGAAAACTACGCTTCTGATCAAAAATATCATACAACATAAAAAGTAGGAAACTTAATTCTCTACAAAAAAGGTCTCTTAACGTTTTGCAATAGCTCGCTTCGTTTCCGAGATATTTGCAGATTTATCTCAAGGGAAGGGTCCTGACGGATATATTTCGAGATATTTCTTCTTCTTGTTGTTCTTCTTCTGCACAGCAGAGCTGGAAGTGGCATTTGCAGCTCGCAATAGTGCAGAGTTATCTCAAAGAGAGGGGCCACGGTGTTTCTGTATCTCTATTATGTTGGTGCGGCTTCGGAACTTTTAAGTATCTTGATCTATCTCGAGAACTACGCATCTGATCAAAAAATATCATAGAAGATAAAAAGTAGGAAACTTAATTCTCTACAAAAAAGGTCTCTTAACATTTCGCCATAGCTCGCATTGTTTCCGAGATATTTGCAGATTTATCTCAAGGGAAGGGGCCTGTCGGACATATTTTGAGATATTTCTTCTTCTTGTTGCTCTTTTTCTGCACAGCTAAGCTGGAAGTGGCATTTGCGGCTCGCACTAGTGCAGAGTTATCTCAAAGAAATGGGCCACGGTGTTTCTGTATCTCTATTATGTTGGTGCGGCTTCGGAACTTTTAAATATCTCGATATATCTCGAAAACTACGCTTCTGATCAAAAAATATCATAGAACATAAATTGTAGGAAACATAATTCTCTACAAAAAAGGTCTCATAACATTTTGCCATAGCTCGCTTCGTTTCCGAGATATTTGCAGATTTATCTCAAGGGAAGGGGCCTGACGGACATATTTCGAGATATTTCTTCTTCTTGTTGTTCTTCTTCTGCATAGCTAAGCTGGAAGTGGCATTTGCAGCTCGCACTATTGCAGAGTTATCTCAAAGAAAGGGGCCACGGTGTTTCTGTATCTCTATTATGTTGGTGCGGCTTCGGAACTTTTAAATATCTCGATATATCTCGAAAACTACGCTTCTGATCAAAAAATATCATAGAACATAAATTGTAGGAAACATAATTCTCTACAAAAAAGGTCTCTTAACATTTTGCGATAGCTCGCTTCGTTTCCGAGATATTTGCAGATTTATCTCAAGGGTAGGGGCCTGACGGACATATTTCGAGATATTTCTTCTTCTTGTTGTTCTTCTTCTGCACAGCTAAGCTGGAAGTGGCATTTGCGGCTCGCACTAGTGCAGAGTTATCTCAAAGAAAGGGGCCACGGTGTTTCTGTATCCCTATTATGTTGGTGCGGCTTCGGAACTTTTAAATATCTTGATATATCTCGAGAACTACGCATCTGATCAAAAAATATCATAGAACATAAAAAGTAGGAAACTTAATTCTCTACAAAAAAGGTCTCTTAACATTTTGCAATAGCTCGCTTCGTTTCCGAGATATTTGCAGATTCATCTCAAGGGAAGGGGTCTGACGGACATATTTCGAGATATTTCTTCTTCTTGTTGTTCTTCTTCTGCACAGCTAAGCTCGAAGTGGCATTTGCAGCTCGCAATAGTGCAGAGTTATCTCAAAGAAAGAGGCCACGGTGTTTCTGTACCTCTATTATGTTGGTGCAGCTTCGGAACTTTTAAATATCTTGATATATCTCGAGAACTACGCATCTGATCAAAAAATATCATCGAACATAAAAAGTAGGAAACTTAATTCTCTACAAAAAAGGTCTCTTAACATTTTGCCATAGCTCGCTTCGTTACCGAGATATTTGCAGATTTATCTCAAGGGAAGTGGCCTGACGGACATATTTCGAGATATTTCTTCTTCTTGTTGTTCTTCTTCTGCACAGCTAAGCTGGAAGTGGCATTTGCAGCTCGCAATAGTGCAGAGTTATCCCAAAGAAAGGGGCCACGGTGTTTCTGTATCTCTATTATGTTGGTGCGGCTTCGGAACTTTTAAATATCTCGATATATCTCGAAAACTACGCTTCTGATAAAAAATATCATACAACATAAAAAGTAGGAAACTTAATTCTCTACAAAAAAGGTCTCTTAACGTTTTGCAATAGCTCGCTTCGTTTCTGAGATATTTGCAGATTTATCTCAAGGGAAGGGTCCTGACGGATATATTTCGAGATATTTCTTCTTCTTGTTGTTCTTCTTCTGCACAGCTAAACTGGAAGTGGCATTTCCAGCTCGCAATAGTGCAGAGTTATCCCAAAGAAAGGGGCCACGATGTTTCTGTATCTCTATTATGTTGGTGCGGCTTCGGAACTTTTAAATATCTCGATATATCTCGAAAACTACGCTTCTGATCAAAAAATATCATACTACATAAAAAGTAGGAAACTTAATTCTCTACAAGAAAGGTCTCTAAACATTTTGCCATAGCTCGCTTCGTTTCCGAGATATTTGCAGATTTATCTCAAGGGAAGGGGCCTGACGGACATATTTCGAGATATTTCTTCTTCTTGTTGTTCTTCTTCTGCACAGCAGAGCTGGAAGTGGCATTTGCAGCTCGCAATAGTGCAGAGTTATCTCAAAGAGAGGGGCCACGGTGTTTCTGTATCTCTATTATGTTGGTGCGGCTTCGGAACTTTTAAGTATCTTGATCTATCTCGAGAACTACGCATCTGATCAAAAAATATCATAGAAGATAAAAAGTAGGAAACTTAATTCGCTACAAAAAAGGTCTCTTAACATTTCGCCATAGCTCGCATTGTTTCCGAGATATTTGCAGATTTATCTCAAGGGAAGTGGCCTGACGGACATATTTCGAGATATTTCTTCTTCTTGTTGTTCTTCTTCTGCACAGCTAAGCTGGAAGTGGCATTTGCGGCTCGCACTAGTGCAGAGTTATCTCAAAGAAAGGGGCCACGGTGTTTCTGTATCCCTATTATGTTGGTGCGGCTTCGGAACTTTTAAATATCTCGATATATCTCGAAAACTAGGCTTCTGATCAAAAAATATCATAGAACATAAATTGTAGGAAACATAATTCTCTACAAAAAACGTCTCTTAACATTTTGCCATAGCTCGTTTCGTTTCCGAGATATTTGCAGATTCAGCTCAAAGGAACTGGCCTGACGGACATATTTCGAGATATTTCTTCTTCTTGTTGTTCTTCCTCTGCACAGCTAAGCTGGAAGTGGCATTTGCAGCTCGCAATAGTGCAGAGTTATCTCAAAGAAAGGGGCCACGGTGTTTCTGTATCTCTATTATGTTGGTGCGGCTTCGGAACTTTTAAATATCTTGATATATCTCGAGAACTACGCATCTGATCAAAAAATATCATAGAACATAAAAAGTAGGAAACTTAATTCTCTACAAAAAAGGTCTCTTAACATTTTGCCATAGCTCGCTTCGTTTCCGAGATATTTGCAGATTTATCTCAAGGGAAGGGGCCTGACGGACATATTTCGAGATATTTCTTCTTCTTGTTGTTCTTCTTCTGCACAGCTAAACTGGAAGTGGCATTTCCAGCTCGCAATAGTGCAGAGTTATCCCAAAGAAAGGGGCCACGATGTTTCTGTATCTCTATTATGTTGGTGCGGCTTCGGAACTTTTAAATATCTCGATATATCTCGAAAACTACGCTTCTGATCAAAAAATATCATACTACATAAAAAGTAGGAAACTTAATTCTCTACAAGAAAGGTCTCTAAACATTTTGCCATAGCTCGCTTCGTTTCCGAGATATTTGCAGATTTATCTCAAGGGAAGGGGCCTGACGGACATATTTCGAGATATTTCTTCTTCTTGTTGTTCTTCTTCTGCACAGCAGAGCTGGAAGTGGCATTTGCAGCTCGCAATAGTGCAGAGTTATCTCAAAGAGAGGGGCCACGGTGTTTCTGTATCTCTATTATGTTGGTGCGGCTTCGGAACTTTTAAGTATCTTGATCTATCTCGAGAACTACGCATCTGATCAAAAAATATCATAGAAGATAAAAAGTAGGAAACTTAATTCTCTACAAAAAACGTCTCTTAACATTTTGCCATAGCTCGATTCGTTTCCGAGATATTTGCAGATTCAGCTCAAAGGAACTGGCCTGACGGACATATTTCGAGATATTTCTTCTTCTTGTTGTTCTTCCTCTGCACAGCTAAGCTGGAAGTGGCATTTGCAGCTCGCAATAGTGCAGAGTTATCTCAAAGAAAGGGGCCACGGTGTTTCTGTATCTCTATTATGTTGGTGCGGCTTCGGAACTTTTAAATATCTTGATATATCTCGAGAACTACGCATCTGATCAAAAAATATCATAGAACATAAGAAGTAGGAAACTTAATTCTCTACAAAAAAGGTCTCTTAACATTTTGCCATAGCTCGCTTCGTTTCCGAGATATTTGCAGATTTATCTCAAGGGAAGGGGCCTGACGGACATATTTCGAGATATTTCTTCTTCTTGTTGTTCTTCTTCTGCACAGCTAAGCTGGAAGTGGCATTTGCGGCTCGCACTAGTGCAGAGTTATCTCAAAGAAAGGGGCCACGGTGTTTCTGTATCTCTATTATGTTGGTGCGGCTTCGGAACTTTTAAATATCTTGATATATCTCGAGAACTACGCATCTGATCAAAAAATATCATAGAAGATAAGAAGTAGGAAACTTAATTCTCTACAAAAAAGGTCTCTTAACATTTTGCCATAGCTCGCTTCGTTACCGAGATATTTGCAGATTTATCTCAAGGGAAGTGGCCTGACGGACACATTTCGAGATATTTCTTCTTCTTGTTGTTCTTCTTCTGCACAGCTAAGCTGGAAGTGGCATTTGCAGCTCGCAATAGTGCAGAGTTATCCCAAAGAAAGGGGCCACGGTGTTTCTGTATCTCTATTATGTTGGTGCGGCTTCGGAACTTTTAAATATCTCGATATATCTCGAAAACTACGCTTCTGATAAAAAATATCATACAACATAAAAAGTAGGAAACTTAATTCTCTACAAAAAAGGTCTCTTAACGTTTTGCAATAGCTCGCTTCGTTTCTGAGATATTTGCAGATTTATCTCAAGGGAAGGGTCCTGACGGATATATTTCGAGATATTTCTTCTTCTTGTTGTTCTTCTTCTGCACAGCTAAACTGGAAGTGGCATTTCCAGCTCGCAATAGTGCAGAGTTATCCCAAAGAAAGGGGCCACGATGTTTCTGTATCTCTATTATGTTGGTGCGGCTTCGGAACTTTTAAATATCTCGATATATCTCGAAAACTACGCTTCTGATCAAAAAATATCATACTACATAAAAAGTAGGAAACTTAATTCTCTACAAGAAAGGTCTCTAAACATTTTGCCATAGCTCGCTTCGTTTCCGAGATATTTGCAGATTTATCTCAAGGGAAGGGGCCTGACGGACATATTTCGAGATATTTCTTCTTCTTGTTGTTCTTCTTCTGCACAGCAGAGCTGGAAGTGGCATTTGCAGCTCGCAATAGTGCAGAGTTATCTCAAAGAGAGGGGCCACGGTGTTTCTGTATCTCTATTATGTTGGTGCGGCTTCGGAACTTTTAAGTATCTTGATCTATCTCGAGAACTACGCATCTGATCAAAAAATATCATAGAAGATAAAAAGTAGGAAACTTAATTCGCTACAAAAAAGGTCTCTTAACATTTCGCCATAGCTCGCATTGTTTCCGAGATATTTGCAGATTTATCTCAAGGGAAGTGGCCTGACGGACATATTTCGAGATATTTCTTCTTCTTGTTGTTCTTCTTCTGCACAGCTAAGCTGGAAGTGGCATTTGCGGCTCGCACTAGTGCAGAGTTATCTCAAAGAAAGGGGCCACGGTGTTTCTGTATCCCTATTATGTTGGTGCGGCTTCGGAACTTTTAAATATCTCGATATATCTCGAAAACTAGGCTTCTGATCAAAAAATATCATAGAACATAAATTGTAGGAAACATAATTCTCTACAAAAAACGTCTCTTAACATTTTGCCATAGCTCGTTTCGTTTCCGAGATATTTGCAGATTCAGCTCAAAGGAACTGGCCTGACGGACATATTTCGAGATATTTCTTCTTCTTGTTGTTCTTCCTCTGCACAGCTAAGCTGGAAGTGGCATTTGCAGCTCGCAATAGTGCAGAGTTATCTCAAAGAAAGGGGCCACGGTGTTTCTGTATCTCTATTATGTTGGTGCGGCTTCGGAACTTTTAAATATCTTGATATATCTCGAGAACTACGCATCTGATCAAAAAATATCATAGAACGTAAAAAGTAGGAAACTTAATTCTCTACAAAAAAGGTCTCTTAACATTTTGCCATAGCTCGCTTCGTTTCCGAGATATTTGCAGATTTATCTCAAGGGAAGGGGCCTGACGGACATATTTCGAGATATTTCTTCTTCTTGTTGTTCTTCTTCTGCACAGCTAAACTGGAAGTGGCATTTCCAGCTCGCAATAGTGCAGAGTTATCCCAAAGAAAGGGGCCACGATGTTTCTGTATCTCTATTATGTTGGTGCGGCTTCGGAACTTTTAAATATCTCGATATATCTCGAAAACTACGCTTCTGATCAAAAAATATCATACTACATAAAAAGTAGGAAACTTAATTCTCTACAAGAAAGGTCTCTAAACATTTTGCCATAGCTCGCTTCGTTTCCGAGATATTTGCAGATTTATCTCAAGGGAAGGGGCCTGACGGACATATTTCGAGATATTTCTTCTTCTTGTTGTTCTTCTTCTGCACAGCAGAGCTGGAAGTGGCATTTGTAGCTCGCAATAGTGCAGAGTTATCTCAAAGAGAGGGGCCACGGTGTTTCTGTATCTCTATTATGTTGGTGCGGCTTCGGAACTTTTAAGTATCTTGATCTATCTCGAGAACTACGCATCTGATAAAAAATATCATAGAAGATAAAAAGTAGGAAACTTAATTCTCTACAAAAAACGTCTCTTAACATTTTGCCATAGCTCGATTCGTTTCCGAGATATTTGCAGATTCAGCTCAAAGGAACTGGCCTGACGGACATATTTCGAGATATTTCTTCTTCTTGTTGTTCTTCCTCTGCACAGCTAAGCTGGAAGTGGCATTTGCAGCTCGCAATAGTGCAGAGTTATCTCAAAGAAAGGGGCCACGGTGTTTCTGTATCTCTATTATGTTGGTGCGGCTTCGGAACTTTTAAATATCTTGATATATCTCGAGAACTACGCATCTGATCAAAAAATATCATAGAACATAAGAAGTAGGAAACTTAATTCTCTACAAAAAAGGTCTCTTAACATTTTGCCATAGCTCGCTTCGTTTCCGAGATATTTGCAGATTTATCTCAAGGGAAGGGGCCTGACGGACATATTTCGAGATATTTCTTCTTCTTGTTGTTCTTCTTCTGCACAGCTAAGCTGGAAGTGGCATTTGCGGCTCGCACTAGTGCAGAGTTATCTCAAAGAAAGGGGCCACGGTGTTTCTGTATCTCTATTATGTTGGTGCGGCTTCGGAACTTTTAAATATCTTGATATATCTCGAGAACTACGCATCTGATCAAAAAATATCATAGAACATAAGAAGTAGGAAACTTAATTCTCTACAAAAAAGGTCTCTTAACATTTTGCCATAGCTCGCTTCGTTTCCGAGATATTTGCAGATTTATCTCAAGGGAAGGGGCCTGACGGACATATTTCGAGATATTTCTTCTTCTTGTTGTTCTTCTTCTGCACAGCTAAGCTGGAAGTGGCATTTGCGGCTCGCACTAGTGTAGAGTTATCTCAAAGAAAGGGGCCACGGTGTTTCTGTATCTCTATTATGTTGGTGCGGCTTCGGAACTTTTAAATATCTTGATATATCTCGAGAACTACGCATCTGATCAAAAAATATCATCGAACATAAAAAGTAGGAAAGTTAATTCTCTACAAAAAAGGTCTCTTAACATTTTGCCATAGCTCGCTTCGTTTCCGAGATATTTGCAGATTTATCTCAAGGGAAGTGGCCTGACGGACATATTTCGAGATATTTCTTCTTCTTGTTGTTCTTCTTCTGCACAGCTAAGCTGGAAGTGGCATTTGCAGCTCGCAATAGTGCAGAATTATCCCAAAGAAAGGGGCCACGGTGTTTCTGTATCTCTATTATGTTGGTGCGGCTTCGGAACTTTTAAATATCTCGATATATCTCGAAAACTACGCATCTGATCAAAAAATATCATAGAAGATAAAAAGTAGGAAACTTAATTCTCTACAAAAAACGTCTCTTAACATTTTGCCATAGCTCGTTTCGTTTCCGAGATATTTGCAGATTCAGCTCAAAGGAACTGGCCTGACGGACATATTTCGAGATATTTCTTCTTCTTGTTGTTCTTCCTCTGCACAGCTAAGCTGGAAGTGGCATTTGCAGCTCGCAATAGTGCAGAGTTATCTCAAAGAAAGGGGCCACGGTGTTTCTGTATCTCTATTATGTTGGTGCGGCTTCGGAACTTTTAAATATCTTGATATATCTCGAGAACTACGCATCTGATCAAAAAATATCATAGAACATAAGAAGTAGGAAACTTAATTCTCTACAAAAAAGGTCTCTTAACATTTTGCCATAGCTCGCTTCGTTTCCGAGATATTTGCAGATTTATCTCAAGGGAAGTGGCCTGACGGACATATTTCGAGATATTTCTTCTTCTTGTTGTTCTTCTTCTGCACAGCTAAGCTGGAAGTGGCATTTGCAGCTCGCAATAGTGCAGAATTATCCCAAAGAAAGGGGCCACGGTGTTTCTGTATCTCTATTATGTTGGTGCGGCTTCGGAACTTTTAAATATCTCGATATATCTCGAAAACTACGCTTCTGATAAAAAATATCATACAACATAAAAAGTAGGAAACTTAATTCTCTACAAAAAAGGTCTCTTAACGTTTTGCAATAGCTCGCTTCGTTTCCGAGATATTTGCAGATTTATCTCAAGGGAAGGGTCCTGACGGATATATTTCGAGATATTTCTTCTTCTTGTTGTTCTTCTTCTGCACAGCTAAACTGGAAGTGGCATTTCCAGCTCGCAATAGTGCAGAGTTATCCCAAAGAAAGGGGCCACGATGTTTCTGTATCTCTATTATGTTGGTGCGGCTTCGGAACTTTTAAATATCTTGATATATCTCGAGAACTACGCATCTGATCAAAAAATATCATAGAACATAAAAAGTAGGAAACTTAATTCTCTACAAAAAAGGTCTCTTAACATTTTGCCATAGCTCGCTTCGTTTCCGAGATATTTGCAGATTCATCTCAAGGGAAGGGGTCTGACGGACATATTTCGAGATATTTCTTCTTCTTGTTGTTCTTCTTCTGCACAGCTAAGCTCGAAGTGGCATTTGCAGCTCGCAATAGTGCAGAGTTATCTCAAAGAAAGAGGCCACGGTGTTTCTGTACCTCTATTATGTTGGTGCAGCTTCGGAACTTTTAAATATCTTGATATATCTCGAGAACTACGCATCTGATCAAAAAATATCATCGAACATAAAAAGTAGGAAACTTAATTCTCTACAAAAAAGGTCTCTTAACATTTTGCCATAGCTCGCTTCGTTTCCGAGATATTTGCAGATTTATCTCAAGGGAAGTGGCCTGACGGACATATTTCGAGATATTTCTTCTTCTTGTTGTTCTTCTTCTGCACAGCAGAGCTGGAAGTGGCATTTGCAGCTCGCAATAGTGCAGAGTTATCTCAAAGAGAGGGGCCACGGTGTTTCTGTATCTCTATTATGTTGGTGCGGCTTCGGAACTTTTAAGTATCTTGATCTATCTCGAGAACTACGCATCTGATCAAAAAATATCATAGAAGATAAAAAGTAGGAAACTTAATTCTCTACAAAAAACGTCTCTTAACATTTTGCCATAGCTCGATTCGTTTCCGAGATATTTGCAGATTCAGCTCAAAGGAACTGGCCTGACGGACATATTTCGAGATATTTCTTCTTCTTGTTGTTCTTCCTCTGCACAGCTAAGCTGGAAGTGGCATTTGCAGCTCGCAATAGTGCAGAGTTATCTCAAAGAAAGGGGCCACGGTGTTTCTGTATCTCTATTATGTTGGTGCGGCTTCGGAACTTTTAAATATCTTGATATATCTCGAGAACTACGCATCTGATCAAAAAATATCATAGAACATAAGAAGTAGGAAACTTAATTCTCTACAAAAAAGGTCTCTTAACATTTTGCCATAGCTCGCTTCGTTTCCGAGATATTTGCAGATTTATCTCAAGGGAAGGGGCCTGACGGACATATTTCGAGATATTTCTTCTTCTTGTTGTTCTTCTTCTGCACAGCTAAGCTGGAAGTGGCATTTGCGGCTCGCACTAGTGCAGAGTTATCTCAAAGAAAGGGGCCACGGTGTTTCTGTATCTCTATTATGTTGGTGCGGCTTCGGAACTTTTAAATATCTTGATATATCTCGAGAACTACGCATCTGATCAAAAAATATCATAGAACATAAGAAGTAGGAAACTTAATTCTCTACAAAAAAGGTCTCTTAACATTTTGCCATAGCTCGCTTCGTTTCCGAGATATTTGCAGATTTATCTCAAGGGAAGGGGCCTGACGGACATATTTCGAGATATTTCTTCTTCTTGTTGTTCTTCTTCTGCACAGCTAAGCTGGAAGTGGCATTTGCGGCTCGCACTAGTGTAGAGTTATCTCAAAGAAAGGGGCCACGGTGTTTCTGTATCTCTATTATGTTGGTGCGGCTTCGGAACTTTTAAATATCTTGATATATCTCGAGAACTACGCATCTGATCAAAAAATATCATCGAACATAAAAAGTAGGAAACTTAATTCTCTACAAAAAAGGTCTCTTAACATTTTGCCATAGCTCGCTTCGTTTCCGAGATATTTGCAGATTTATCTCAAGGGAAGTGGCCTGACGGACATATTTCGAGATATTTCTTCTTCTTGTTGTTCTTCTTCTGCACAGCTAAGCTGGAAGTGGCATTTGCAGCTCGCAATAGTGCAGAATTATCCCAAAGAAAGGGGCCACGGTGTTTCTGTATCTCTATTATGTTGGTGCGGCTTCGGAACTTTTAAATATCTCGATATATCTCGAAAACTACGCATCTGATCAAAAAATATCATAGAAGATAAAAAGTAGGAAACTTAATTCTCTACAAAAAACGTCTCTTAACATTTTGCCATAGCTCGTTTCGTTTCCGAGATATTTGCAGATTCAGCTCAAAGGAACTGGCCTGACGGACATATTTCGAGATATTTCTTCTTCTTGTTGTTCTTCCTCTGCACAGCTAAGCTGGAAGTGGCATTTGCAGCTCGCAATAGTGCAGAGTTATCTCAAAGAAAGGGGCCACGGTGTTTCTGTATCTCTATTATGTTGGTGCGGCTTCGGAACTTTTAAATATCTTGATATATCTCGAGAACTACGCATCTGATCAAAAAATATCATAGAACATAAGAAGTAGGAAACTTAATTCTCTACAAAAAAGGTCTCTTAACATTTTGCCATAGCTCGCTTCGTTTCCGAGATATTTGCAGATTTATCTCAAGGGAAGTGGCCTGACGGACATATTTCGAGATATTTCTTCTTCTTGTTGTTCTTCTTCTGCACAGCTAAGCTGGAAGTGGCATTTGCAGCTCGCAATAGTGCAGAATTATCCCAAAGAAAGGGGCCACGGTGTTTCTGTATCTCTATTATGTTGGTGCGGCTTCGGAACTTTTAAATATCTCGATATATCTCGAAAACTACGCTTCTGATAAAAAATATCATACAACATAAAAAGTAGGAAACTTAATTCTCTACAAAAAAGGTCTCTTAACGTTTTGCAATAGCTCGCTTCGTTTCCGAGATATTTGCAGATTTATCTCAAGGGAAGGGTCCTGACGGATATATTTCGAGATATTTCTTCTTCTTGTTGTTCTTCTTCTGCACAGCTAAACTGGAAGTGGCATTTCCAGCTCGCAATAGTGCAGAGTTATCCCAAAGAAAGGGGCCACGATGTTTCTGTATCTCTATTATGTTGGTGCGGCTTCGGAACTTTTAAATATCTTGATATATCTCGAGAACTACGCATCTGATCAAAAAATATCATAGAACATAAAAAGTAGGAAACTTAATTCTCTACAAAAAAGGTCTCTTAACATTTTGCCATAGCTCGCTTCGTTTCCGAGATATTTGCAGATTCATCTCAAGGGAAGGGGTCTGACGGACATATTTCGAGATATTTCTTCTTCTTGTTGTTCTTCTTCTGCACAGCTAAGCTCGAAGTGGCATTTGCAGCTCGCAATAGTGCAGAGTTATCTCAAAGAAAGAGGCCACGGTGTTTCTGTACCTCTATTATGTTGGTGCAGCTTCGGAACTTTTAAATATCTTGATATATCTCGAGAACTACGCATCTGATCAAAAAATATCATCGAACATAAAAAGTAGGAAACTTAATTCTCTACAAAAAAGGTCTCTTAACATTTTGCCATAGCTCGCTTCGTTTCCGAGATATTTGCAGATTTATCTCAAGGGAAGTGGCCTGACGGACATATTTCGAGATATTTCTTCTTCTTGTTGTTCTTCTTCTGCACAGCTAAGCTGGAAGTGGCATTTGCAGCTCGCAATAGTGCAGAATTATCCCAAAGAAAGGGGCCACGGTGTTTCTGTATCTCTATTATGTTGGTGCGGCTTCGGAACTTTTAAATATCTCGATATATCTCGAAAACTACGCATCTGATCAAAAAATATCATAGAAGATAAAAAGTAGGAAACTTAATTCTCTACAAAAAACGTCTCTTAACATTTTGCCATAGCTCGTTTCGTTTCCGAGATATTTGCAGATTCAGCTCAAAGGAACTGGCCTGACGGACATATTTCGAGATATTTCTTCTTCTTGTTGTTCTTCCTCTGCACAGCTAAGCTGGACGTGGCATTTGCAGCTCGCAATAGTGCAGAGTTATCTCAAAGAAAGGGGCCACGGTGTTTCTGTATCTCTATTATGTTGGTGCGGCTTCGGAACTTTTAAATATCTTGATATATCTCGAGAACTACGCATCTGATCAAAAAATATCATAGAACATAAGAAGTAGGAAACTTAATTCTCTACAAAAAAGGTCTCTTAACATTTTGCCATAGCTCGCTTCGTTTCCGAGATATTTGCAGATTTATCTCAAGGGAAGGGGCCTGACGGACATATTTCGAGATATTTCTTCTTCTTGTTGTTCTTCTTCTGCACAGCTAAGCTGGAAGTGGCATTTGCGGCTCGCACTAGTGCAGAGTTATCTCAAAGAAAGGGGCCACGGTGTTTCTGTATCTCTATTATGTTGGTGCGGCTTCGGAACTTTTAAATATCTTGATATATCTCGAGAACTACGCATCTGATCAAAAAATATCATAGAACATAAAAAGTAGGAAACTTAATTCTCTACAAAAAAGGTCTCTCAACATTTTGCCATAGCTCGCTTCGTTTCCGAGATATTTGCAGATTCATCTCAAGGGAAGGGGTCTGACGGACATATTTCGAGATATTTCTTCTTCTTGTTGTTCTTCTTCTGCACAGCTAAGCTCGAAGTGGCATTTGCAGCTCGCAATAGTGCAGAGTTATCTCAAAGAAAGAGGCCACGGTGTTTCTGTACCTCTATTATGTTGGTGCAGCTTCGGAACTTTTAAATATCTTGATATATCTCGAGAACTACGCATCTGATCAAAAAATATCATCGAACATAAAAAGTAGGAAACTTAATTCTCTACAAAAAAGGTCTCTTAACATTTTGCCATAGCTCGCTTCGTTTCCGAGATATTTGCAGATTTATCTCAAGGGAAGTGGCCTGACGGACATATTTCGAGATATTTCTTCTTCTTGTTGTTCTTCTTCTGCACAGCTAAGCTGGAAGTGGCATTTGCAGCTCGCAATAGTGCAGAATTATCCCAAAGAAAGGGGCCACGGTGTTTCTGTATCTCTATTATGTTGGTGCGGCTTCGGAACTTTTAAATATCTCGATATATCTCGAAAACTACGCTTCTGATAAAAAATATCATACAACATAAAAAGTAGGAAACTTAATTCTCTACAAAAAAGGTCTCTTAACGTTTTGCAATAGCTCGCTTCGTTTCCGAGATATTTGCAGATTTATCTCAAGGGAAGGGTCCTGACGGATATATTTCGAGATATTTCTTCTTCTTGTTGTTCTTCTTCTGCACAGCTAAACTGGAAGTGGCATTTCCAGCTCGCAATAGTGCAGAGTTATCCCAAAGAAAGGGGCCACGATGTTTCTGTATCTCTATTATGTTGGTGCGGCTTCGGAACTTTTAAATATCTCGATATATCTCGAAAACTACGCTTCTGATCAAAAATATCATACAACATAAAAAGTAGGAAACTTAATTCTCTATAAAAAAGGTCTCTTAACGTTTTGCAATAGCTCGCTTCGTTTCCGAGATATTTGCAGATTTATCTCAAGGGAAGGGTCCTGACGGATATATTTCGAGATATTTCTTCTTCTTGTTGTTCTTCTTCTGCACAGCAGAGCTGGAAGTGGCATTTGCAGCTCGCAATAGTGCAGAGTTATCTCAAAGAGAGGGGCCACGGTGTTTCTGTATCTCTATTATGTTGGTGCGGCTTCGGAACTTTTAAGTATCTTGATCTATCTCGAGAACTACGCATCTGATCAAAAAATATCATAGAAGATAAAAAGTAGGAAACTTAATTCTCTACAAAAAAGGTCTCTTAACATTTCGCCATAGCTCGCATTGTTTCCGAGATATTTGCAGATTTATCTCAAGGGAAGGGGCCTGTCGGACATATTTCGAGATATTTCTTCTTCTTGTTGCTCTTTTTCTGCACAGCTAAGCTGGAAGTGGCATTTGCGGCTCGCACTAGTGCAGAGTTATCTCAAAGAAAGGGGCCACGGTGTTTCTGTATCTCTATTATGTTGGTGCGGCTTCGGAACTTTTAAATATCTCGATATATCTCGAAAACTACGCTTCTGATCAAAAAATATCATAGAACATAAATTGTAGGAAACATAATTCTCTACAAAAAACGTCTCTTAACATTTTGCCATAGCTCGCTTCGTTTCCGAGATATTTGCAGATTCATCTCAAGGGAAGTGGCCTGACGGACATATTTCGAGATATTTCTTCTTCTTGTTGTTCTTCTTCTGCACAGCTAAGCTGGAAGTGGCATTTGCAGCTCGCAATAGTGCAGAGTTATCTCAAAGAAAGGGGCCACGGTGTTTCTGTATCTCTATTATGTTGGTGCGGCTTCGGAACTTTTAAATATCTTGATATATCTCGAGAACTACGCATCTGATCAAAAAATATCATAGAACATAAAAAGTAGGAAACTTAATTCTCTACAAAAAAGGTCTCTTAACATTTTGCCATAGCTCGCTTCGTTTCCGAGATATTTGCAGATTTATCTCAAGGGAAGGGGCCTGACGGACATATTTCGAGATATTTCTTCTTCTTGTTGTTCTTCTTCTGCACAGCTAAGCTGGAAGTGGCATTTGCAGCTCGCACTAGTGCAGAGTTATCTCAAAGAAAGGGGCCACGGTGTTTCTGTATCTCTATTATGTTGGTGCGGCTTCGGAACTTTTAAATATCTCGATATATCTCGAAAACTACGCTTCTGATCAAAAAATATCGTAGAACATAAATTGTAGGAAACATAATTCTCTACAAAAAAGGTCTCTTAACATTTTGCGATAGCTCGCTTCGTTTCCGAGATATTTGCAGATATATCTCAAGGGAAGGGGCCTGACGGACATATTTCGAGATATTTCTTCCTCTTGTTGTTCTTCTTCTGCACAGCTAAGCTGGAAGTGGCATTTACAGCTCGCAATAGTGCAGAGTTATCTCAAAGAAAGGGGCCACGGTGTTTCTGTATCTCTATTATGTTGGTGCGGCTTCGGAACTTTTAAGTATCTTGATATATCTCGAGAACTACGCATCTGATCAAAAAATATCATAGAACATAAAAAGTAGGAAACCTAATTCTCTACAAAAAAGGTCTCTTAACATTTTGCCATAGCTCTCTTCGTTTCCGAGATATTTGCAGATTTATCTCAAGGGAAGGGGCCTGACGGACATATTTCGAGATATTTCTTCTTCTTGTTGTTCTTCTTCTGTACAGCTACGCTGAAGTGGCATTTGCAGCTCGCAATAGTGCAGAGTTATCTCAAAGAAAGGGGCCACGGTGTTTCTGTATCTCTATTATGTTGGTGCGGCTTCGGAACTTTTAAATATCTTGATATATCTCGAGAACTACGCATCTGATCAAAAAATATCATAGAACATAAAAAGTAGGAAACTTAATTCTCTACAAAAAAGGTCGCTTAACATTTTGCCATAGCTCGCTTCGTTTCCGAGATATTTGCATCTTTATCTCAAGGGAAGGGGCCTGACGGACATATTTCGAGATATTTCTTCTTCTTGTTGTTCTTCTTCTGCACAGCTAAGCTGGAAGTGGCATTTGCGGCTCGCACTAGTGCAGAGTTATCTCAAAGAACGGGGCCACGGTGTTTCTGTATCCCTATTATGTTGGTGCGGCTTCGGAACTTTTAAATATCTTGATATATCTCGAGAACTACGCTTCTGATCAAAAAATATCATAGAACATAAATTGTAGGAAACATAATTCTCTACAAAAAACGTCTCTTAACATTTTACCATAGCTCGCTTCGTTTCCGAGATATTTGCAGATTCAGCTCAAAGGAACTGGCCTGACGGACATATTTCGAGATATTTCTTCTTCTTGTTGTTCTTCTTCTGCACAGCTAAGCTGGAAGTGGCATTTGCAGCTCGCAATAGTGCATAGCTATCTGAAAGAAAGGGGCCACGGTGTTTCTGTATCTCTATTATGTTGGTGCGGCTTCGGAACTTTTAAATATCTTGATATATCTCGAGAACTACGCATCTGATCAAAAAATATCATAGAACATAAAAAGTAGGAAACTTAATTCGCTACAAAAAAGGTCTCTTAACATTTTGCCATAGCTCGCTTCGTTTCCGAGATATTTGCAGATTTATCTCAAGGGAAGGGGCCTGATGGACATATTTCGAGATATTTCTTCTTCTTGTTGTTCTTCTTCTGCACAGCTAAGCTGGAAGTGGCATTTGCGGCTCGCAATAGTGCAGAGTTATCTCAACGAAAGGGGCCACGATGTTTCTGTATCTCTATTATGTTGGTGCGGCTTCGGAACTTTTAAATATCTCGATATATCTCGAAAACTACGCTTCTGATCAAAAAATATCATAGAACATAGATTGTAGGAAACATAATTCTCTACAAAAAAGGTCTATTAACATTTTGCCATAGCTCGCTTCGTTTCCGAGATATTTGCAGATTTATCTCAAGGGAAGGGGCCTGACGGACATATTTCGAGATATTTCTTCTTCTTGTTGTTCTTCTTCTGCACAGCTAAGCTGAAAGTGGCATTTGCAGCTCGCAATAGTGCAGAGTTATCTCAAAGAAAGGGGCCACGGTGTTTCTGTATCTCTATTATGTTGGTGCGGCTTCGGAACTTTTAAATATCTTGATAGATCTCGAGAACTACGCATCTGATCAGAAAATATCATAGAAGATAAAAAGTAGGAAACTTAATTCTCTACAAAAAAGGTCTCTTAACATTTTGCCATAGCTCGCTTCGTTTCCGAGATATTTGCAGATTTATCTCAAGGTAAGGGGCCTGACGGACATATTTCGAGATATTTCTTCTTCTTGTTGTTCTTCTTCTGCACAGCTAAGCTGAAAGTGGCATTTGCAGCTCGCAATAGTGCATAGCTATCTGAAAGAAAGGGGCCATGGTGTTTCTGTATCTCTATTATGTTGGTGCGGCTTCGGAACTTTTAAATATCTTGATATATCTCGAGAACTACGCATCTGATCAGAAAATATCATAGAAGATAAAAAGTAGGAAACTTAATTCGCTACAAAAAAGGTCTCTTAACATTTTGCCATAGCTCGCTTCGTTTCCGAGATATTTGCAGATTTATCTCAAGGGAAGGGGCCTGACGGACATATTTCGAGATATTTCTTCTTCTTGTTGTTCTTCTTCTGCACAGCTAAGCTGGAAGTGGCATTTGCGGCTCGCACTAGTGCAGAGTTATCTCAAAGAAAGGGGCCACGGTGTTTCTGTATCTCTATTATGTTGGTGCGGCTTCGGAACTTTTAAGTATCTTGATATATCTCGAGAACTACGCATCTGATCAAAAAATATCATAGAACATAAAAAGTAGGAAACCTAATTCTCTACAAAAAAGGTCTCTTAACATTTTGCCATAGCTCTCTTCGTTTCCGAGATATTTGCAGATTTATCTCAAGGGAAGGGGCCTGACGGACATATTTCGAGATATTTCTTCTTCTTGTTGTTCTTCTTCTGTACAGCTACGCTGAAGTGGCATTTGCAGCTCGCTATAGTGCAGAGTTATCTCAAAGAAAGGGGCCACGGTGTTTCTGTATCTCTATTATGTTGGTGCGGCTTCGGAACTTTTAAATATCTTGATATATCTCGAGAACTACGCATCTGATCAAAAAATATCATAGAACATAAAAAGTAGGAAACTTAATTCTCTACAAAAAAGGTCGCTTAACATTTTGCCATAGCTCGCTTCGTTTCCGAGATATTTGCATCTTTATCTCAAGGGAAGGGGCCTGACGGACATATTTCGAGATATTTCTTCTTCTTGTTGTTCTTCTTCTGCACAGCTAAGCTGGAAGTGGCATTTGCGGCTCGCACTAGTGCAGAGTTATCTCAAAGAACGGGGCCACGGTGTTTCTGTATCCCTATTATGTTGGTGCGGCTTCGGAACTTTTAAATATCTTGATATATCTCGAGAACTACGCTTCTGATCAAAAAATATCATAGAACATAAATTGTAGGAAACATAATTCTCTACAAAAAACGTCTCTTAACATTTTACCATAGCTCGCTTCGTTTCCGAGATATTTGCAGATTCAGCTCAAAGGAACTGGCCTGACGGACATATTTCGAGATATTTCTTCTTCTTGTTGTTCTTCCACTGCACAGCTAAGCTGGAAGTGGCATTTGCAGCTCGCAATAGTGCAGAGTTATCTCAAAGAAAGGGGCCACGGTGTTTCTGTATCTCTATTATGTTGGTGCGGCTTCGAAACTTTTGAATATCTTGATATATCTCGAGAACTACGCATCTGATCAAAAAATATCATAGAATATAGAAAGTAGGAAACCTAATTTTCTACAAAAAAGGTCTCTTAACATTTTGCCATAGCTCTCTTCGTTTCCGAGATATTTGCAGATTTATCTCAAGGGAAGGGGCCTGACGGACATATTTCGAGATATTTCTTCTTCTTGTTGTTCTTCTTCTGTACAGCTAAGCTGAAAGTGGCCTTTGCAGCTCGCAATAGTGCAGAGTTATCTCAAAGAAAGGGGCCACGGTGTTTCTGTATCTCTATTATGTTGGTGCGGCTTCGGAACATTTAAATATCTTGATATATCTCGAGAACTACGCATCTGATCAAAAAATATCATAGAACATAAAAAGTAGGAAACTTAATTCTCTACAAAAAAGGTCGCTTAACATTTTGCCATAGCTCGCTTCGTTTCCGCGATATTTGCAGATTCAGCTCAAAGGAACTGGCCTGACGGACATATTTCGAGATATTTCTTCTTCTTGTTGTTCTTCCACTGCACAGCTAAGCTGGAAGTGGCATTTGCAGCTCGCAATAGTGCAGAGTTATCTCAAAGAAAGGGGCCACGGTGTTTCTGTATCTCTATTATGTTGGTGCGGCTTCGGAACTTTTGAATATCTTGATATATCTCGAGAACTACGCATCTGATCAAAAAATATCATAGAACATAAAAAGTAGGAAACTTAATTCTCTACAAAAAAGGTCTCTTAACATTTTGCCATAGCTCGCTTCGTTTCCGAGATATTTGCAGATTTATCTCAAGGGAAGGGGCCTGACGGACATATTTCGAGATATTTCTTCTTCTTGTTGTTCTTCTTCTGCACAGCTAAGCTGGAAGTGGCATTTGCGGCTCGCACTAGTGCAGAGTTATCTCAACGAAAGCGGCCACGGTGTTTCTGTATCTCTATTATGTTGGTGCGGCTTCGGAACTTTTAAATATCTCGATATATCTCGAAAACTACGCTTCTGATCAAAAAATATCATAGAACATAAATTGTAGGAAACATAATTCTCTACAAAAAAGGTCTCTTAACATTTTGCCATAGCTCGCTTCGTTTCCGAGATATTAGCAGATTTATCTCAAGGTAAGGGGCCTGACGGACATATTTCGAGATATTTCTTCTTCTTGTTGTTCTTCTTCTGCACAGCTAAGCTGGAAGTGGCATTTGCAGCTCGCAATAGTGCATAGCTATCTGAAAGAAAGGGGCCACGGTGTTTCTGTATCTCTATTATGTTGGTGCGGCTTCGGAACTTTTAAATATCTCGATATATCTCGAAAACTACGCTTCTGATCAAAAAATATCATAGAAAATAAATTGTAGGAAACATAATTCTCTACAAAAAAGGTCTCTTAACATTTTGCCATAGCTCGCTTCGTTTCCGAGATATTTGCAGATTTATCTCAAGGGAAGGGGCCTGACGGACATATTTCGAGATATTTCTTCTTCTTGTTGTTCTTCTTCTGCACAGCTAAGCTGAAAGTGGCATTTGCAGCTCGCAATAGTGCAGAGTTATCTCAAAGAAAGGGGCCACGGTGTTTCTGTATCTCTATTATGTTGGTGCGGCTTCGGAACTTTTAAATATCTTGATAGATCTCGAGAACTACGCATCTGATCAGAAAATATCATAGAAGATAAAAAGTAGGAAACTTAATTCTCTACAAAAAAGGTCTCTTAACATTTTGCCATAGCTCGCTTCGTTTCCGAGATATTTGCAGATTTATCTCAAGGTAAGGGGCCTGACGGACATATTTCGAGATATTTCTTCTTCTTGTTGTTCTTCTTCTGCACAGCTAAGCTGGAAGTGGCATTTGCAGCTCGCAATAGTGCATAGCTATCTGAAAGAAAGGGGCCACGGTGTTTCTGTATCTCTATTATGTTGGTGCGGCTTCGGAACTTTTAAATATCTTGATATATCTCGAGAACTACGCATCTGATCAAAAAATATCATAGAACATAAAAAGTAGGAAACTTAATTCGCTACAAAAAAGGTCTCTTAACATTTTGCCATAGCTCGCTTCGTTTCCGAGATATTTGCAGATTTATCTCAAGGGAAGGGGCCTGATGGACATATTTCGAGATATTTCTTCTTCTTGTTGTTCTTCTTCTGCACAGCTAAGCTGGAAGTGGCATTTGCGGCTCGCAATAGTGCAGAGTTATCTCAACGAAAGGGGCCACGATGTTTCTGTATCTCTATTATGTTGGTGCGGCTTCGGAACTTTTAAATATCTCGATATATCTCGAAAACTACGCTTCTGATCAAAAAATATCATAGAACATAGATTGTAGGAAACATAATTCTCTACAAAAAAGGTCTATTAACATTTTGCCATAGCTCGCTTCGTTTCCGAGATATTTGCAGATTTATCTCAAGGGAAGGGGCCTGACGGACATATTTCGAGATATTTCTTCTTCTTGTTGTTCTTCTTCTGCACAGCTAAGCTGAAAGTGGCATTTGCAGCTCGCAATAGTGCAGAGTTATCTCAAAGAAAGGGGCCACGGTGTTTCTGTATCTCTATTATGTTGGTGCGGCTTCGGAACTTTTAAATATCTTGATAGATCTCGAGAACTACGCATCTGATCAGAAAATATCATAGAAGATAAAAAGTAGGAAACTTAATTCTCTACAAAAAAGGTCTCTTAACATTTTGCCATAGCTCGCTTCGTTTCCGAGATATTTGCAGATTTATCTCAAGGTAAGGGGCCTGACGGACATATTTCGAGATATTTCTTCTTCTTGTTGTTCTTCTTCTGCACAGCTAAGCTGAAAGTGGCATTTGCAGCTCGCAATAGTGCATAGCTATCTGAAAGAAAGGGGCCATGGTGTTTCTGTATCTCTATTATGTTGGTGCGGCTTCGGAACTTTTAAATATCTTGATATATCTCGAGAACTACGCATCTGATCAGAAAATATCATAGAAGATAAAAAGTAGGAAACTTAATTCGCTACAAAAAAGGTCTCTTAACATTTTGCCATAGCTCGCTTCGTTTCCGAGATATTTGCAGATTTATCTCAAGGGAAGGGGCCTGACGGACATATTTCGAGATATTTCTTCTTCTTGTTGTTCTTCTTCTGCACAGCTAAGCTGGAAGTGGCATTTGCGGCTCGCACTAGTGCAGAGTTATCTCAAAGAAAGGGGCCACGGTGTTTCTGTATCTCTATTATGTTGGTGCGGCTTCGGAACTTTTAAATATCTTGATATATCTCGAGAACTACGCGTCTGATCAAAAAATATCATAGAACATAAAAAGTAGGAAACATAATTCTCTACAAAAAAGGTCTCTTAACATTTTGCCATAGCTCGCTTCGTTTCCGAGATATTTGCAGATTTATCTCAAGGGAAGGGGCCTGACGGACATATTTCGAGATATTTCTTCTTCTTGTTGTTCTTCTTCTGCGCAGCTAAGCTGGAAGTGGCATTTGCAGCTCGCAATAGTGCAGAGTTATCTCAAAGAAAGGGGCCACGGTGTTTCTGTATCTCTATTATGTTGGTGCGGCTTCGGAACTTTTAAATATCTTGATATATCTCGAGAACTACGCATCTGATCAAAAAATATCATAGAACATAAAAAGTAGGAAACTTAATTCTCTACAAAAAAGGTCGCTTAACATTTTGCCATAGCTCGCTTCGTTTCCGAGATATTTGCATCTTTATCTCAAGGGAAGGGGCCTGACGGACATATTTCGAGATATTTCTTCTTCTTGTTGTTCTTCTTCTGCACAGCTAAGCTGGAAGTGGCATTTGCGGCTCGCACTAGTGCAGAGTTATCTCAAAGAACGGGGCCACGGTGTTTCTGTATCCCTATTATGTTGGTGCGGCTTCGGAACTTTTAAATATCTTGATATATCTCGAGGACTACGCTTCTGATCAAAAAATATCATAGAACATAAATTGTAGGAAACATAATTCTCTACAAAAAACGTCTCTTAACATTTTACCATAGCTCGCTTCGTTTCCGAGATATTTGCAGATTCAGCTCAAAGGAACTGGCCTGACGGACATATTTCGAGATATTTCTTCTTCTTGTTGTTCTTCCACTGCACAGCTAAGCTGGAAGTGGCATTTGCAGCTCGCAATAGTGCAGAGTTATCTCAAAGAAAGGGGCCACGGTGTTTCTGTATCTCTATTATGTTGGTGCGGCTTCGAAACTTTTGAATATCTTGATATATCTCGAGAACTACGCATCTGATCAAAAAATATCATAGAATATAGAAAGTAGGAAACCTAATTTTCTACAAAAAAGGTCTCTTAACATTTTGCCATAGCTCTCTTCGTTTCCGAGATATTTGCAGATTTATCTCAAGGGAAGGGGCCTGACGGACATATTTCGAGATATTTCTTCTTCTTGTTGTTCTTCTTCTGTACAGCTAAGCTGAAAGTGGCATTTGCAGCTCGCAATAGTGCAGAGTTATCTCAAAGAAAGGGGCCACGGTGTTTCTGTATCTCTATTATGTTGGTGCGGCTTCGGAACATTTAAATATCTTGATATATCTCGAGAACTACGCATCTGATCAAAAAATATCATAGAACATAAAAAGTAGGAAACTTAATTCTCTACAAAAAAGGTCGCTTAACATTTTGCCATAGCTCGCTTCGTTTCCGAGATATTTGCATATTTATCTCAAGGGAAGGGGCCAGACGGACATATTTCGAGATATTTCTTCTTCTTGTTGTTCTTCTTCTGCACAGCTAAGCTGGAAGTGGCATTTGCGGCTCGCACTAGTGCAGAGTTATCTCAAAGAACGGGGCCACGGTGTTTCTGTATCCCTATTATGTTGGTGCGGCTTCGGAACTTTTAAATATCTTGATATATCTCGAGAACTACGCTTCTGATCAAAAAATATCATAGAACATAAATTGTAGGAAACATAATTCTCTACAAAAAACGTCTCTTAACATTTTGCCATAGCTCGCTTCGTTTCCGCGATATTTGCAGATTCAGCTCAAAGGAACTGGCCTGACGGACATATTTCGAGATATTTCTTCTTCTTGTTGTTCTTCCACTGCACAGCTAAGCTGGAAGTGGCATTTGCAGCTCGCAATAGTGCAGAGTTATCTCAAAGAAAGGGGCCACGGTGTTTCTGTATCTCTATTATGTTGGTGCGGCTTCGGAACTTTTGAATATCTTGATATATCTCGAGAACTACGCATCTGATCAAAAAATATCATAGAACATAAAAAGTAGGAAACTTAATTCTCTACAAAAAAGGTCTCTTAACATTTTGCCATAGCTCGCTTCGTTTCCGAGATATTTGCAGATTTATCTCAAGGGAAGGGGCCTGACGGACATATTTCGAGATATTTCTTCTTCTTGTTGTTCTTCTTCTGCACAGCTAAGCTGGAAGTCGCATTTGCGGCTCGCACTAGTGCAGAGTTATCTCAACGAAAGCGGCCACGGTGTTTCTGTATCTCTATTATGTTGGTGCGGCTTCGGAACTTTTAAATATCTCGATATATCTCGAAAACTACGCTTCTGATCAAAAAATATCATAGAACATAAATTGTAGGAAACATAATTCTCTACAAAAAAGGTCTCTTAACATTTTGCCATAGCTCGCTTCGTTTCCGAGATATTAGCAGATTTATCTCAAGGTAAGGGGCCTGACGGACATATTTCGAGATATTTCTTCTTCTTGTTGTTCTTCTTCTGCACAGCTAAGCTGGAAGTGGCATTTGCAGCTCGCAATAGTGCATAGCTATCTGAAAGAAAGGGGCCACGGTGTTTCTGTATCTCTATTATGTTGGTGCGGCTTCGGAACTTTTAAATATCTCGATATATCTCGAAAACTACGCTTCTGATCAAAAAATATCATAGAACATAAATTGTAGGAAACATAATTCTCTACAAAAAAGGTCTCTTAACATTTTGCCATAGCTCGCTTCGTTTCCGAGATATTTGCAGATTTATCTCAAGGGAAGGGGCCTGACGGACATATTTCGAGATATTTCTTCTTCTTGTTGTTCTTCTTCTGCACAGCTAAGCTGAAAGTGGCATTTGCAGCTCGCAATAGTGCAGAGTTATCTCAAAGAAAGGGGCCACGGTGTTTCTGTATCTCTATTATGTTGGTGCGGCTTCGGAACTTTTAAATATCTTGATAGATCTCGAGAACTACGCATCTGATCAGAAAATATCATAGAAGATAAAAAGTAGGAAACTTAATTCTCTACAAAAAAGGTCTCTTAACATTTTGCCATAGCTCGCTTCGTTTCCGAGATATTTGCAGATTTATCTCAAGGTAAGGGGCCTGACGGACATATTTCGAGATATTTCTTCTTCTTGTTGTTCTTCTTCTGCACAGCTAAGCTGGAAGTGGCATTTGCAGCTCGCAATAGTGCATAGCTATCTGAAAGAAAGGGGCCACGGTGTTTCTGTATCTCTATTATGTTGGTGCGGCTTCGGAACTTTTAAATATCTTGATATATCTCGAGAACTACGCATCTGATCAAAAAATATCATAGAACATAAAAAGTAGGAAACTTAATTCGCTACAAAAAAGGTCTCTTAACATTTTGCCATAGCTCGCTTCGTTTCCGAGATATTTGCAGATTTATCTCAAGGGAAGGGGCCTGATGGACATATTTCGAGATATTTCTTCTTCTTGTTGTTCTTCTTCTGCACAGCTAAGCTGGAAGTGGCATTTGCGGCTCGCAATAGTGCAGAGTTATCTCAACGAAAGGGGCCACGATGTTTCTGTATCTCTATTATGTTGGTGCGGCTTCGGAACTTTTAAATATCTCGATATATCTCGAAAACTACGCTTCTGATCAAAAAATATCATAGAACATAGATTGTAGGAAACATAATTCTCTACAAAAAAGGTCTATTAACATTTTGCCATAGCTCGCTTCGTTTCCGAGATATTTGCAGATTTATCTCAAGGGAAGGGGCCTGACGGACATATTTCGAGATATTTCTTCTTCTTGTTGTTCTTCTTCTGCACAGCTAAGCTGAAAGTGGCATTTGCAGCTCGCAATAGTGCAGAGTTATCTCAAAGAAAGGGGCCACGGTGTTTCTGTATCTCTATTATGTTGGTGCGGCTTCGGAACTTTTAAATATCTTGATAGATCTCGAGAACTACGCATCTGATCAGAAAATATCATAGAAGATAAAAAGTAGGAAACTTAATTCTCTACAAAAAAGGTCTCTTAACATTTTGCCATAGCTCGCTTCGTTTCCGAGATATTTGCAGATTTATCTCAAGGTAAGGGGCCTGACGGACATATTTCGAGATATTTCTTCTTCTTGTTGTTCTTCTTCTGCACAGCTAAGCTGAAAGTGGCATTTGCAGCTCGCAATAGTGCATAGCTATCTGAAAGAAAGGGGCCATGGTGTTTCTGTATCTCTATTATGTTGGTGCGGCTTCGGAACTTTTAAATATCTTGATATATCTCGAGAACTACGCATCTGATCAGAAAATATCATAGAAGATAAAAAGTAGGAAACTTAATTCGCTACAAAAAAGGTCTCTTAACATTTTGCCATAGCTCGCTTCGTTTCCGAGATATTTGCAGATTTATCTCAAGGGAAGGGGCCTGACGGACATATTTCGAGATATTTCTTCTTCTTGTTGTTCTTCTTCTGCACAGCTAAGCTGGAAGTGGCATTTGCGGCTCGCACTAGTGCAGAGTTATCTCAAAGAAAGGGGCCACGGTGTTTCTGTATCTCTATTATGTTGGTGCGGCTTCGGAACTTTTAAATATCTTGATATATCTCGAGAACTACGCGTCTGATCAAAAAATATCATAGAACATAAAAAGTAGGAAACATAATTCTCTACAAAAAAGGTCTCTTAACATTTTGCCATAGCTCGCTTCGTTTCCGAGATATTTGCAGATTTATCTCAAGGGAAGGGGCCTGACGGACATATTTCGAGATATTTCTTCTTCTTGTTGTTCTTCTTCTGCGCAGCTAAGCTGGAAGTGGCATTTGCAGCTCGCAATAGTGCAGAGATATCTCAAAGAAAGGGGCCACGGTGTTTCTGTATCTCTATTATGCTGGTGCGGCTTCGGAACTTTTAAATATCTTGATATATCTCGAGAACTACGCATCTGATCCAAAAATATCATAGAACATAAATAGTAGGAAACTTAATTCTCTACAAAAAAGGTCTCTCAACATTTTGCCATAGCTCGCTTCGTTTCCGAGATATTTGCAGATTTATCTCAAGGGAAGGGGCCTAACGGACATATTTCCAGATATTTCTTCTTCTTGTTGTTCTTCTTCTGCACAGCTAAGCTGGAAGTGGCATTTGCGGCTCGCACTAGTGCAGAGTTATCTCAAAGAAAGGGGCCACGGTGTTTCTGTATCTCTATTATGTTGGTGCGGCTTCGGAACTTTTAAATATCTCGATATATCTCGAAAACTACGCTTCTGATCAAAAAATATCATAGAACATAAATTGTATGAAACATAATTCTCTACAAAAAAGGTCTCTTTACATTTTGCCATTGCTCGCTTCGTTTCCGAGATATTTGCAGATATATCTCAAGGGAAGGGGCCTGACGGACATATTTCGAGATATTTCTTCTTCTTGTTGTTCTTCTTCTGCACAGCTAAGCTGGAAGTGGCATTTACAGCTCGCAATAGTGCAGAGTTATCTCAAAGAAAGGGGCCACGGTGTTTCTGTATCTCTATTATGTTGGTGCGGCTTCGGAACTTTTAAATATCTTGATATATCTCGAGAACTACGCATCTGATCAAAAAATGTCATAGAAGATAAAAAGTAGGGAACTTAATTCTCTACAAAAAAGGTCTCTTAACATTTTCCCATAGCTGGCATCGTTTCCGAGATATTTGCAGATTTATCTCAAGGGAAGGGGCCTGACGGACATATTCCGAGATATTTCTTCTTCTTGTTGTTCCTCTTCTGCACAGCTAAGCTGGAAGTGGCATTTGCAGCTCGCAATAGTGCAGAGTTATCTCAAAGAGAGGGGCCACGGTGTTTCTGTATCTCTATTATGTTGGTGCGGCTTCGGAACTTTTAAATATCTTGATATATCTCGAGAACTACGCATCTGATCAGAAAATATCATAGAAGATAAAAAGTAGGAAACTTAATTCTCTACAAAAAAGGTCTCTTAACATTTTGCCATAGCTCGCTTCGTTTCCGAGATATTTGCAGATTTATCTCAAGGGAAGGGGCCTGACGGACATATTTCGAGATATTTCTTCTTCTTGTTGTTCTTCTTCTGCACAGCTAAGCTGAAAGTGGCATTTGCAGCTCGCAATAGTGCAGAGTTATCTCAAAGAAAGGGGCCACGGTGTTTCTGTATCTCTATTATGTTGGTGCGGCTTCGGAACTTTTAAATATCTTGATATATCGCGAGAACTACGCATCTGATCAGAAAATATCATATAAGATAAAAAGTAGGAAACTTAATTCTCTACAAAAAAGGTCTCTTAACATTTTGCCATAGCTCGCTTCGTTTCCGAGATATTTGCAGATTTATCTCAAGGGAAGGGGCCTGACGGACATATTTCGAGATATTTCTTCTTCTTGTTGTTCTTCTTCTGCGCAGCTAAGCTGGAAGTGGCATTTGCAGCTCGCAATACTGCAGAGATATCTCAAAGAAAGGGGCCACGGTGTTTCTGTATCTCTATTATGCTGGTGCGGCTTCGGAACTTTTAAATATCTTGATATATCTCGAGAACTACGCATCTGATCCAAAAATATCATAGAACGTAAATAGTAGGAAACTTAATTCTCTACAAAAAAGGTCTCTCAACATTTTGCCATAGCTCGCTTCGTTTCCGAGATATTTGCAGATTTATCTCAAGGGAAGGGGCCTAACGGACATATTTCCAGATATTTCTTCTTCTTGTTGTTCTTCTTCTGCACAGCTAAGCTGGAAGTGGCATTTGCGGCTCGCACTAGTGCAGAGTTATCTCAAAGAAAGGGGCCACGGTGTTTCTGTATCTCTATTATGCTGGTGCGGCTTCGGAACTTTTAAATATCTTGATATATCTCGAGAACTACGCATCTGATCCAAAAATATCATAGAACATAAATAGTAGGAAACTTAATTCTCTACAAAAAAGGTCTCTCAACATTTTGCCATAGCTCGCTTCGTTTCCGAGATATTTGCAGATTTATCTCAAGGGAAGGGGCCTAACGGACATATTTCCAGATATTTCTTCTTCTTGTTGTTCTTCTTCTGCACAGCTAAGCTGGAAGTGGCATTTGCGGCTCGCACTAGTGCAGAGTTATCTCAAAGAAAGGGGCCACGGTGTTTCTGTATCTCTATTATGTTGGTGCAGCTTCAGAACTATTAAATATCTTGATGTATCTCGAGAACTACGCATCTGATCAAAAAATATCATGGAACATAAAAAGTAGAAAACTTAATTCTCTACAGAAAAGGTCTCTTAACATTTTGCCATAGCTCGCTTCGTTTCCGAGATATTTGCAGATTTATCTCAAGGGAAGGGGCCTGACGGACATATTTCGAGATATTTCTTCTTCTTGTTGTTCTTCTTCTGCACAGCTAAACTGGACGTGGCATTTCCAGCTCGCAATAGTGCAGAGTTATCTGAAAGAAAGGGGCCACGCTGTTTCTGTATCTCTATTATGTTGGTGCGGCTTCGGAACTTTTAAATATCTCGATATATCTCGAAAACTCCGCTTCTGATCAAAAAATATTATAGAACATAAATTGTATGAAACATAATTCTCTACAAAAAAGGTCTCTTCACATTTTGCCATAGCTCGCTTCGTTTCCGAGATATTTGCAGATATATCTCAAGGGAAGGGGCCTGACGGACATATTTCGAGATATTTCTTCTTCTTGTTGTTCTTCTTCTGCACAGCTAAGCTGGAAGTGGCATTTACAGCTCGCAATAGTGCAGAGTTATCTCAAAGAAAGGGGCCACGGTGTTTCTGTATCTCTATTATGCTGGTGCGGCTTCGGAACTTTTAAATATCTTGATATATCTCGAGAACTACGCATCTGATCCAAAAATATCATAGAACATAAATAGTAGGAAACTTAATTCTCTACAAAAAAGGTCTCTCAACATTTTGCCATAGCTCGCTTCGTTTCCGAGATATTTGCAGATTTATCTCAAGGGAAGGGGCCTAACGGACATATTTCCAGATATTTCTTCTTCTTGTTGTTCTTCTTCTGCACAGCTAAGCTGGAAGTGGCATTTGCGGCTCGCACTAGTGCAGAGTTATCTCAAAGAAAGGGGCCACGGTGTTTCTGTATCTCTATTATGTTGGTGCAGCTTCAGAACTTTTAAATATCTTGATGTATCTCGAGAACTACGCATCTGATCAAAAAATATCATGGAACATAAAAAGTAGAAAACTTAATTCTCTACAGAAAAGGTCTCTTAACATTTTGCCATAGCTCGCTTCGTTTCCGAGATATTTGCAGATTTATCTCAAGGGAAGGGGCCTAACGGACATATTTCGTGATATTTCTTCTTCTTGTTGTTCTTCTTCTGCACAGCTAAGCTGGAAGTGGCATTTGCAGCTCGCAATAGTGCAGAGTTATCTCAAAGAAAGGGGCCACGGTGTTTCTGTATCTCTATTATGTTGGTGCGGCTTCGGAACTTTTAAATATCTCGATATATCTCGAAAACTACGCTTCTGATCAAAAAATATCATACAACCTAAATTGTAGGAAACATAATTCTCTACAAAAAAGGTCTCTTAACATTTTGCCATAGCTCGCTTCGTTTCCGAGATATTTGCAGATTTATCTCAAGGGAAGGGGCCTGACCGACATATTTCGAGATATTTCTTCTTCTTGTTGTTCTTCTTCTGCACAGCTGAGCTGGAAGTGGCATTTACAGGTCGCAATAGTGCAGAGTTATCTCAAAGAAAGGGGCCACGGTGTTTCTGTATCTCTATTATGTTGGTGCGGCTTCGGAACTTTTAAATATCTTGATATATCTCGAGAACTACGCATCTGATCAAAAAATATCATAGAAGATAAAAAGTAGGAAACTTAATTCTCTACAGAAAAGGTCTCTTAACATTTCGCCATAGCTCGCTTCGTTTCCGAGATATTTGCAGATTTATCTCAAGGGAAGGGGCCTGTCGGACATATTTCGAGATATTTCTTCTTCTTGTTGTTCTTCTTCTGCACAGCTAAGCTGGAAGTGGCATTTGCGGCTCGCACTAGTGCAGAGTTATCTCAAAGAAAGGGGCCACGGTGTTTCTGTATCTCTATTATGTTGGTGCGGCTTCGGAACTTTTAAATATCTCGATATATCTCGAAAACTACGCTTCTGATCAAAAAATATCATAGAACATGAATTGTAGGAAACATAATTCTCTACAAAAAACGTCTCTTCACATTTTGCCATAGCTCGCTTCGTTTCCGAGATATTTGCAGATTCAGCTCAAAGGAACTGGCCTGACGGACATATTTCGAGATATTTCTTCTTCTTGTTGTTCTTCCTCTGCACAGCTAAGCTGGAAGTGGCATTTACAGCTCGCAATAGTGCAGAGTTATCTCAAAGAAAGGGGCCACGGTGTTTCTGTATCTCTATTATGTTGCTGCGGCTTCGGAACTTTTAAATATCTCGATATATCTCGAAAACTACGCTTCTGATCAAAAAATATCATAGAACATAAAAAGTAGGAAACTTAATTCTCTACAAAAAAGGTCTCTTAACATTTTGCCATAGCTCGCTTCGTTTCCGAGATATTTGCAGATTTATCTCAAGGGAAGGGGCCTGACGGACATATTTCGAGATATTTCTTCTTCTTGTTGTTCTTCTTCTGCACAGCTGAGCTGGAAGTGGCATTTGCAGGTCGCAATAGTGCAGAGTTATCTCAAAGAAAGGGGCCACGGTGTTTCTGTATCTCTATTATGTTGGTGCGGCTTCGGAACTTTTAAATATCTCGATATATCTCGAAAACTACGCTTCTGATCAAAAAATATCATAGAACGTAAATTGTAGGAAACATTATTCTCTACAAAAAAGGTCTCTTAACATTTTGCCATAGCTCGCTTCGTTTCCGAGATATTTGCAGATTTATCTCAAGGGAAGGGTCCTGATGGACATATTTCGAGATATTTCTCCTTCTTGTTGTTCTTCTTCTGCACAGCTAAGCTGGAAGTGGCATTTGCGGCTCGCACTAGTGCAGAGTTATCTCAAAGAAAGGGGCCACGGTGTTTCTGTATCTCTATTATGTTGGTGCGGCTTCGGAACTTTTAAATATCTCGATATATCTCGAAAACTACGCTTCTGATCAAAAAATATCATAGAACATGAATTGTAGGAAACATAATTCTCTACAAAAAACGTCTCTTCACATTTTGCCATAGCTCGCTTCGTTTCCGAGATATTTGCAGATTCAGCTCAAAGGAACTGGCCTGACGGACATATTTCGAGATATTTCTTCTTCTTGTTGTTCTTCCTCTGCAGCGCTAAGCTGGAAGTGGCATTTACAGCTCGCAATAGTGCAGAGTTATCTCAAGGAAAGGGGCCACGGTGTTTCTGTATCTCTATTATGTTGGTGCGGCTTCGGAACTTTTAAATATCTCGATATATCTCGAAAACTACGCTTCTGATCAAAAAATATCATAGAACATAAAAAGTAGGAAACTTAATTCTCTACAAAAAAGGTCTCTTAACATTTTGCCATAGCTCGCTTCGTTTCCGAGATATTTGCAGATTTATCTCAAGGGAAGGGGCCTGACGGACATATTTCGAGATATTTCTTCTTCTTGTTGTTCTTCTTCTGCACAGCTGAGCTGGAAGTGGCATTTGCAGGTCGCAATAGTGCAGAGTTATCTCAAAGAAAGGGGCCACGGTGTTTCTGTATCTCTATTATGTTGGTGCGGCTTCGGAACTTTTAAATATCTCGATATATCTCGAAAACTACGCTTCTGATCAAAAAATATCATAGAACGTAAATTGTAGGAAACATTATTCTCTACAAAAAAGGTCTCTTAACATTTTGCCATAGCTCGCTTCGTTTCCGAGATATTTGCAGATTTATCTCAAGGGAAGGGTCCTGATGGACATATTTCGAGATATTTCTCCTTCTTGTTGTTCTGCTTCTGCACAGCTAAACTGGAAGTGGCATTTCCAGCTCGCAATCGTGCAGAGTTATCTCAAAGAAAGGGGCCACGGTGTTTCTGTATCTCTATTATGTTGGTGCGGCTTCGGAACTTTTAAATATCTTGATATATCTCGAGAACTACGCATCTGATTAAAAAATATCATAGAAGATAAAAAGTAGGAAACTTAATTCTCTACAGAAAAGGTCTCTTAAAATTTCGCCATAGCTCGCTTCGTTTCCGAGATATTTGCAGATTTATCTCAAGGGAAGGGGCCTGTCGGACATATTTCGAGATATTTCTTCTTCTTGTTGTTCTTCTTCTGCACAGCTAAGCTGGAAGTGGCATTTGCGGCTCGCACTAGTGCAGAGTTATCTCAAAGAAAGGGGCCACGGTGTTTCTGTATCTCTATTATGTTGGTGCGGCTTCGGAACTTTTAAATATCTTGATATATCTCGAGAACTACGCATCTGATCAAAAAATATCGTAGAAGATAAAAAGTAGGAAACTTAATTCTCTACAAAAAAGGTCTCTTCACATTTTGCCATAGCTCGCTTCGTTTCCGAGATATTTGCAGATTTATCTCAAGGTAAGGGGCCTGTCGGACATATTTCGAGATATTTCTTCTTCTTGTTGTTCTTCTTCTGCACAGCTAAGCTGGAAGTGGCATTTGCGGCTCGCACTAGTGCAGAGTTATCTCAAAGAAAGGGGCCACGGTGTTTCTGTATCTCTATTATGTTGGTGCGGCTTCGGAACTTTTAAATATCTCGATATATCTCGAAAACTACGCTTCTGATCAAAAAATATGATAGGACATAAATTGTAGGAAACATAATTCTCTACAAAAAACGTCTCTTAACATTTTGCCATAGCTCGCTTCGTTTCCGAGATATTTGCAGATTCAGCTCAAAGGAACGGGCCTGACGGACATATTTCGAGATACTTCTTCTTCTTGTTGGTCTTCCTCTGCACAGCTAAGCTGGAAGTGGCATTTGCAGCTCGCAATAGTGCAGAGTTATCTCAAAGAAAGGGGCCACGGTGTTTCTGTATCTCTATTATGTTGGTGCGGCTTCGGAACTTTTAAATATCGTGATATATCTCGAGAACTACGCATCTGATCAAAAAATATCATAGAACATAAAAAGTAGGAAACTTAATTCTCTACAGAAAAGGTCTCTTAACATTTCGCCATAGCTCGCTTCGTTTCCGAGATATTTGCAGATTTATCTCAAGGGAAGGGGCCTGTCGGACATATTTCGAGATATTTCTTCTTCTTGTTGTTCTTCTTCTGCACAGCTAAGCTGGAAGTGGCATTTGCGGCTCGCACTAGTGCAGAGTTATCTCAAAGAAAGGGGCCACGGTGTTTCTGTATCTCTATTATGTTGGTGCGGCTTCGGAACTTTTAAATATCTCGATATATCTCGAAAACTACGCTTCTGATCAAAAAATATCATAGAACATAAATTGTAGGAAACATAATTCTCTACAAAAAACGTCTCTTAACATTTTGCCATAGCTCGCTTCGTTTCCGAGATATTTGCAGATTCAGCTCAAAGGAACGGGCCTGACGGACATATTTCGAAATACTTCTTCTTCTCGTTGTTCTTCCTCTGCACAGCTAAGCTGGAAGTGGCATTTACAGCTCGCAATAGTGCAGAGTTATCTCAAAGAAAGGGGCCACGGTGTTTCTGTATCTCTATTATGTTGGTGCGGCTTCGGAACTTTTAAATATCTTGATATATCTCGAGAACTACGCATCTGATCAAAAAATATCATAGAACATAAAAAGTAGGAAACTTAATTCTCTACAAAAAAGGTCTCTTAACATTTTGCCATAGCTCGCTTCGTTTCCGAGATATTTGCAGATTTATCTCAAGGGAAGGGGCCTGACGGACATATTTCGAGATATTTCTTCTTCTTGTTGTTCTTCTTCTGCACAGCTAAGCTGGAAGTGGCATTTGCGGCTCGCACTAGTGCAGAGTTATCTCAAAGAAAGGGGCCACGGTGTTTCTGTATCTCTATTATGTTGGTGCGGCTTCGGAACTTTTAAATATCTTGATATATCTCGAGAACTACGCATCTGATCAAAAAATATCGTAGAAGATAAAAAGTAGGAAACTTAATTCTCTACAAAAAAGGTCTCTTCACATTTTGCCATAGCTCGCTTCGTTTCCGAGATATTTGCAGATTTATCTCAAGGGAAGGGGCCTGTCGGACATATTTCGAGATATTTCTTCTTCTTGTTGTTCTTCTTCTGCACAGCTAAGCTGGAAGTGGCATTTGCGGCTCGCACTAGTGCAGAGTTATCTCAAAGAAAGGGGCCACGGTGTTTCTGTATCTCTATTATGTTGGTGCGGCTTCGGAACTTTTAAATATCTCGATATATCTCGAAAACTACGCTTCTGATCAAAAAATATCATAGAACATAAATTGTAGGAAACATAATTCTCTACACAAAACGTCTCTTAACATTTTGCCATAGCTCGCTTCGTTTCCGAGATATTTGCAGATTCAGCTCAAAGGAACGGGCCTGACGGACATATTTCGAGATACTTCTTCTTCTCGTTGTTCTTCCTCTGCACAGCTAAGCTGGAAGTGGCATTTACAGCTCGCAATAGTGCAGAGTTATCTCAAAGAAAGGGGCCACGGTGTTTCTGTATCTCTATTATGTTGGTGCGGCTTCGGAACTTTTAAATATCTTGATATATCTCGAGAACTACGCATCTGATCAAAAAATATCATAGAACATAAAAAGTAGGAAACTTAATTCTCTACAAAAAAGGTCTCTTAACATTTTGCCATAGCTCGCTTCGTTTCCGAGATATTTGCAGATTTATCTCAAGGGAAGGGGCCTGACGGACATATTTCGAGATATTTCTTCTTCTTGTTGTTCTTCTTCTGCACAGCTAAGCTGGAAGTGGCATTTGCGGCTCGCACTAGTGCAGAGTTATCTCAAAGAAAGGGGCCACGGTGTTTCTGTATCCCTATTATGTTGGTGCGGCTTCGGAACTTTTAAATATCTCGATATATCTCGAAAACTACGCTTCTGATCAAAAAATATCATAGAACATAAATTGTAGGAAACATAATTCTCTACAAAAAACGTCTCTTAACATTTTGCCATAGCTCGCTTCGTTTCCGAGATATTTGCAGATATATCTCAAGGGAAGGGGCCTGACGGACATATTTCGAGATATTCTTCTTCTTGTTGTACTTCTTCTGCACAGCTAAGCTGGAAGTGGCATTTACAGCTCGCAATAGTGCAGAGTTATCTCAAAGAAAGGGGCCACGGTGTTTCTGTATCTCTATTATGTTGGTGCGGCTTCGGAACTTTTAAATATCTTGATATATCTCGAGAACTACGCATCTGATCAAAAAATATCATAGAACATAAAAAGTAGGAAACTTAATTCTCTACAAAAAAGGTCTCTTAACATTTTGCCATAGCTCGCTTCGTTTCCGAGATATTTGCAGATTTATCTCAAGGGAAGGGGCCTGACGGACATATTTCGAGATATTTCTTCTTCTTGTTGTTCTTCTTCTGCACAGCTAAGCTGGAAGTGGCATTTGCGGCTCGCACTAGTGCAGAGTTATCTCAAAGAAAGGGGCCACGGTGTTTCTGTATCTCTATTATTTGGTGCGGCTTTGGAACTTTTAAATATCTCGATATATCTCGAAAACTACGCTTCTGATCAAAAAATATCATAGAACATAGATTGTAGGAAACAGAATTCTCTACAAAAAAGGTCTCTTAACATTTTGCCATAGCTCGCTTCCTTTCCGAGATATTTGCAGATATATCTCAAGGGAAGGGGCCTGACGGACATATTTCGAGATATTTCTTCTTCTTGTTGTTCTTCTTCTGCACAGCTAAGCTGGAAGTGGCATTTACAGCTCGCAATAGTGCAGAGTTATCTCAAAGAAAGGGGCCACGGTGTTTCTGTATCTCTATTATGTTGGTGCGGCTTCGGAACTTTTAAATATCTTGATATATCTCGAGAACTACGCATCTGATCAAAAAATATCATAGAACATAAAAAGTAGGAAACTTAATTCTCTACAAAAAAGGTCTCTTAACATTTTGCCATAGCTCGCTTCGTTTCCGAGATATTTGCAGATTTATCTCAAGGGAAGGGGCCTGACGGACATATTTCGAGATATTTCTTCTTCTTGTTGTTCTTCTTCTGCACAGCTAAGCCGGAAGTGGCATTTGCGGCTCGCACTAGTGCAGAGTTATCTCAAAGAAAGGGGCCACCGTGTTTCTGTATCCCTATTATGTTGGTGCGGCTTCGGAACTTTTAAATATCTCGATATATCTCGAAAACTACGCTTCTCATCAAAAAATATCATAGAACATAAATTGTAGGAAACATAATTCTCTACAAAAAACGTCTCTTAACATTTTGCCATAGCTCGCTTCGTTTCCGAGATATTTGCAGATTCAGCTCAAAGGAACTGGCCTGACGGACATATTTCGAGATATTTCTTCTTCTTGTTGTTCTTCCTCTGCACAGCTAAGCTGGAAGTGGCATTTGCAGCTCGCAATAGTGCAGAGTTATCTCAAAGAAAGGGGCCACGGTGTTTCTGTATCTCTATTATGTTGGTGCGGCTTCGGAACTTTTAAATATCTTGATATATCTCGAGATCTACGCATCTCATCAAAAAATATCATAGAACATAAAAAGTAGGAAACTTAATTCTCTACAAAAAAGGTCTCTTAACATTTTGCCATAGCTCGCTTCGTTTCCGAGATATTTGCAGATTTATCTCAAGGGAAGGGGCCTGACGGACATATTTCGAGATATTTCTTCTTCTTGTTGTTCTTCTTCTGCACAGCTAAGCTGGAAGTGGCATTTGCGGCTCGCACTAGTGCAGAGTTATCTCAAAGAAAGGGGCCACGGTGTTTCTGTATCTCTATTATGTTGGTGCGGCTTCGGAACTTTTAAATATCTTGATATATCTCGAGAACTACGCATCTGATCAAAAAATATCATAGAACATAAAAAGTAGGAAACTTAATTCTCTACAAAAAAGGTCTCTTAACATTTCGCCATAGCTCGCTTCGTTTCCGAGATATTTGCAGATTTATCTCAAGGGAAGGGGCCTGACGGACATATTTCGAGATATTTCTTCTTCTTGTTGTTCTTCTTCTGCACAGCTAAGCTGGAAGTGGCATTTGCGGCTCGCACTAGTGCAGAGTTATCTCAAAGAAAGGGGCCACGGTGTTTCTGTATCCCTATTATGTTGGTGCGGCTTCGGAACTTTTAAATATCTCGATATATCTCGAAAACTACGCTTCTGATCAAAAAATATCATAGAACATAAATTGTAGGAAACATAATTCTCTACAAAAAACGTCTCTTAACATTTTGCCATAGCTCGCTTCGTTTCCGAGATATTTGCAGATTCAGCTCAAGGGAAGGGGCCTGACGGACATATTTCGAGATATTTCTTCTTCTTGTTGTTCTTCTTCTGCACAGCTAAGCTGGAACTGGCATTTGCGGCTCGCACTAGTGCAGAGTTATCTCAAAGAAAGGGGCCACGGTGTTTCTGTATCTCTATTATATTGGTGCGGCTTCGGAACTTTTAAATATCTCGATGTATCTCGAAAACTACGCTTCTGATCAAAAAATATCATAGAACATAAATTGTAGGAAGCATAATTCTCTACAAAAAAGGTCTCTTAACATTTTGCCATAGCTCGCTTCGTTTCCGAGATATTTGCAGATATATCTCAAGGGAAGGGGCCTGACGGACATATTTCGAGATATTTCTTCTTCTTGTTGTTCTTCCTCTGCACAGCTAAGCTGGAAGTGGCATTTGCAGCTCGCAATAGTGCAGAGTTATCTCAAAGAAAGGGGCCACGGTGTTTCTGTATCTCTATTATGTTGGTGCGGCTTCGGAACTTTTAAATATCTTGATATATCTCGAGAACTACGCATCTGATCAAAAAATATCATAGAACATGAAAAGTAGGAAACTTAATTCTCTACAAAAAAGGTCTCTTAACATTTCGCCATAGCTCGCTTCGTTTCCGAGATATTTGCAGATTTATCTCAAGGGAAGGGGCCTGACGGACATATTTCGAGATATTTCTTCTTCTTGTTGTCCTTCTTCTGCACAGCTAAGCTGGAAGTGGCATTTACAGCTCGCAATCGTGCAGAGTTATCTCAAAGAAAGAGGCCACGGTGTTTCTGTATCTCTATTATGTTGGTGCGGCTTCGGAACTTTTAAATGTCTTGATATATCTCGAGAACTACGCATCTGATCAAAAAATATCATAGAACATAAAAAGTAGGAAACTTAATTCTCTAGAAAAAAGGTCTCTTAACATTTCGCCATAGCTCGCTTCGTTTCCGAGATATTTGCAGATTTATCTCAAGGGAAGGGGCCTGACGGACATATTTCGAGATATTTCTTCTTCTTGTTGTTCTTCTTCTGCACAGCTAAGCTGGAAGTGGCATTTGCGGCTCGCACTAGTGCAGAGTTATCTCAAAGAAAGGGGCCACGGTGTTTCTGTATCCCTGTTATGTTGGTGCGGCTTCGGAACTTTTAAACATCTCGATATATCTCGAAAACTACGCTTCTGATCAAAAAATATCATAGAACATAAATTGTAGGAAACATAATTCTCTATAAAAAACGTCTCTTAACATTTTGCCATAGCTCGCTTCGTTTCCGAGATATTTGCAGATTCAGCTCAAAGGAACTGGCCTGACGGACATATTTCGAGATATTTCTTCTTCTTGTTGTTCTTCCTCTGCACAGCTAAGCTGGAAGTGGCATTTGCAGCTCGCAATAGTGCAGAGTTATCTCAAAGAAAGGGGCCACGGTGTTTCTGTATCCCTGTTATGTTGGTGCGGCTTCGGAACTTTTAAATATCTCGATATATCTCGAAAACTACGCTTCTGATCAAAAAATATCATAGAACATAAATTGAAGGAAACATAATTCTCTATAAAAAACGTCTCTTAACATTTTGCCATAGCTCGCTTCGTTTCCGAGATATTTGCAGATATATCTCAAGGGAAGGGGCCTGACGGACATATTTCGAGATATTTCTTCTTCTTGTTGTTCTTCTTCTGCACAGCTAAGCTGGAAGTGGCATTTGCAGCTCGCAATAGTGCAGAGTTATCTCAAAGAAAGGGGCCACGGTGTTTCTGTATCTCTATTATGTTGGTGCGGCTTCGGAACTTTTAAATATCTTAATATATCTCGAGAACTACGCATCTGATCAAAAAATATCATAGAAGATAAAAAGTAGGAAACTTAATTCTCTACAAAAAAGGTCTCTTAACATTTTGCCATAGCTCGCTTCGTTTCCGAGATATTTGCAGATTTATCTCAAGGGAAGTAGCCTGACGGACATATTTCGAGATATTTCTTCTTCTTGTTGTTCTTCTTCTGCACAGCTAAGCTGGAAGTGGCTTTTGCGTCTCGCTCTAGTGCACAGTTATCTCAAAGAAAGGGGCCACGGTGTTTCTGTATCTCTATTATGTTGGTGCGGCTTCGGAACTATTAAATATCTCGATATATCTCGAAAACTACGCTTCTGATCAAAAAATATCATAGAACATAAATTGTAGGAAACATAATTCTCTACAAAAAACGTCTCTTAACATTTTGCCATAGCTCGCTTCGTTTCCGAGATATTTGCAGATTCAGCTCAAAGGAACTGGCCTGACGGACATATTTCGAGATATTTCTTCTTCTTGTTGTTCTTCCTCTGCACAGCTAAGCTGGAAGTGGCATTTGCAGCTCGCAATAGTGCAGAATTATCTCAAAGAAAGGGGCCACGGTGTTTCTGTATCTCTATTATGTTGGTGCGGCTTCGGAACTTTTAAATATCTTGATATATCTCGAGATCTACGCATCTCATCAAAAAATATCATAGAACATAAAAAGTAGGAAACTTAATTCTCTACAAAAAAGGTCTCTTAACATTTTGCCATAGCTCGCTTCGTTTCCGAGATATTTGCAGATTTATCTCAAGGGAAGGGGCCTGACGGACATATTTCGAGATATTTCTTCTTCTTGTTGTTCTCCTTCTGCACAGCTAAGCTGGAAGTGGCATTTGCGGCTCGCACTAGTGCAGAGTTATCTCAAAGAAAGGGGCCACGGTGTTTCTGTATCTCTATTATGTTGGTGCGGCTTCGGAACTTTTAAATATCTTGATATATCTCGAGAACTACGCATCTGATCAAAAAATATCATAGAACATAAAAAGTAGGAAACTTAATTCTCTACAAAAAAGGTCTCTTAACATTTCGCCATAGCTCGCTTCGTTTCCGAGATATTTGCAGATTTATCTCAAGGGAAGGGGCCTGACGGACATATTTCGAGATATTTCTTCTTCTTGTTGTTCTTCTTCTGCACAGCTAAGCTGGAAGTGGCATTTGCGGCTCGCACTAGTGCAGAGTTATCTCAAAGAAAGGGGCCACGGTGTTTCTGTATCCCTATTATGTTGGTGCGGCTTCGGAACTTTTAAATATCTCGATATATCTCGAAAACTACGCTTCTGATCAAAAAATATCATAGAACATAAAAAGTAGGAAACTTAATTCTCTACAAAAAAGGTCTCTTAACATTTCGCCATAGCTCGCTTTGTTTCCGAGATATTTGCAGATTTATCTCAAGGGAAGGGGCCTGACGGACATATTTCGAGATATTTCTTCTTCTTGTTGTTCTTCTTCTGCACAGCTAAGCTGGAAGTGGCATTTGCGGCTCGCACTAGTGCAGAGTTATCTCAAAGAAAGGGGCCACGGTGTTTCTGTATCTCTATTATGTTGGTGCGGCTTCGGAACTTTTAAATATCTTGATATATCTCGAGAACTACGCATCTGATCAAAAAATATCATAGAACATAAAAAGTAGGAAACTTAATTCTCTACAAAAAAGGTCTCTTAACATTTCGCCATAGCACGCTTCGTTTCCGAGATATTTGCAGATGTATCTCAAGGGAAGGGGCCTGACGGACATATTTCGAGATATTTCTTCTTCTTGTTGTTCTTCTTCTGCACAGCTAAGCTGGAAGTGGCATTTGCGGCTCGCACTAGTGCAGAGTTATCTCAAAGAAAGGGGCCACGGTGTTTCTGTATCCCTATTATGTTGGTGCGGCTTCGGAACTTTTAAATATCTCGATATATCTCGAAAACTACGCTTCTGATCAAAAAATATCATAGAACATAAATTGTAGGAAACATAATTCTCTATAAAAAACGTCTCTGAACATTTTGCCATAGCTCGCTTCGTTTCCGAGATATTTGCAGATTTATCTCAAGGGAAGGGGCGTGACGGACATATTTCGAGATATTTCTTCTTCTTGTTGTTCTTCTTCTGCACAGCTAAGCTGGAAGTGGCATTTGCGGCTCGCACTAGTGCAGAGTTATCTCAAAGAAAGGGGCCACGGTGTTTCTGTATCCCTATTATGTTGGTGCGGCTTCGGAACTTTTAAATATCTCGATATATCTCGAAAACTACGCTTCTGATCAAAAAATATCATAGAACATAAATTGTAGGAAACATAATTCTCTACAAAAAACGTCTCTTAACATTTTGCCATAGCTCGCTTCGTTTCCGAGATATTTGCAGATTCAGCTCAAGGGAAGGGGCCTGACGGACATATTTCGAGATATTTCTTCTTCTTGTTGTTCTTCTTCTGCACAGCTAAGCTGGAACTGGCATTTGCGGCTCGCACTAGTGCAGAGTTATCTCAAGGAAAGGGGCCACGGTGTTTCTGTATCTCTATTATATTGGTGCGGCTTCGGAACTTTTAAATATCTCGATGTATCTCGAAAACTACGCTTCTGATCAAAAAATATCATAGAACATAAATTGTAGGAAGCATAATTCTCTACAAAAAAGGTCTCTTAACATTTTGCCATAGCTCGCTTCGTTTCCGAGATATTTGCAGATATATCTCAAGGGAAGGGGCCTGACGGACATATTTCGAGATATTTCTTCTTCTTGTTGTTCTTCCTCTGCACAGCTAAGCTGGAAGTGGCATTTGCAGCTCGCAATAGTGCAGAGTTATCTCAAAGAAAGGGGCCACGGTGTTTCTGTATCTCTATTATGTTGGTGCGGCTTCGGAACTTTTAAATATCTTGATATATCTCGAGAACTACGCATCTGATCAAAAAATATCATAGAACATAAAAAGTAGGAAACTTAATTCTCTACAAAAAAGGTCTCTTAACATTTCGCCATAGCTCGCTTCGTTTCCGAGATATTTGCAGATTTATCTCAAGGGAAGGGGCCTGACGGACATATTTCGAGATATTTCTTCTTCTTGTTGTCCTTCTTCTGCACAGCTAAGCTGGAAGTGGCATTTACAGCTCGCAATCGTGCAGAGTTATCTCAAAGAAAGGGGCCACGGTGTTTCTGTATCTCTATTATGTTGGTGCGGCTTCGGAACTTTTAAATGTCTTGATATATCTCGAGAACTACGCATCTGATCAAAAAATATCATAGAACATAAAAAGTAGGAAACTTAATTCTCTACAAAAAAGGTCTCTTAACATTTCGCCATAGCTCGCTTCGTTTCCGAGATATTTGCAGATTTATCTCAAGGGAAGGGACCTGACGGACATATTTCGAGATATTTCTTCTTCTTGTTGTTCTTCTTCTGCACAGCTAAGCTGGAAGTGGCATTTGCGGCTCGCACTAGTGCAGAGTTATCTCAAAGAAAGGGGCCACGGTGTTTCTGTATCCCTGTTATGTTGGTGCGGCTTCGGAACTTTTAAATATCTCGATATATCTCGAAAACTACGCTTCTGATCAAAAAATATCATAGAACATAAATTGTAGGAAACATAATTCTCTATAAAAAACATCTCTTAACATTTTGCCATAGCTCGCTTCGTTTCCGAGATATTTGCAGATTCAGCTCAAAGGAACTGGCCTGACGGACATATTTCGAGATATTTCTTCTTCTTGTTGTTCTTCCTCTGCACAGCTAAGCTGGAAGTGGCATTTGCAGCTCGCAATAGTGCAGAGTTATCTCAAAGAAAGGGGCCACGGTGTTTCTGTATCCCTGTTATGTTGGTGCGGCTTCGGAACTTTTAAATATCTCGATATATCTCGAAAACTACGCTTCTGATCAAAAAATATCATAGAACATAAATTGTAGGAAACATAATTCTCTATAAAAAACGTCTCTTAACATTTTGCCATAGCTCGCTTCGTTTCCGAGATATTTGCAGATATATCTCAAGGGAAGGGGCCTGACGGACATATTTCGAGATATTTCTTCTTCTTGTTGTTCTTCTTCTGCACAGCTAAGCTGGAAGTGGCATTTGCAGCTCGCAATAGTGCAGAGTTATCTCAAAGAAAGGGGCCACGGTGTTTCTGTATCTCTATTATGTTGGTGCGGCTTCGGAACTTTTAAATATCTTAATATATCTCGAGAACTACGCATCTGATCAAAAAATATCATAGAAGATAAAAAGTAGGAAACTTAATTCTCTACAAAAAAGGTCTCTTAACATTTTGCCATAGCTCGCTTCGTTTCCGAGATATTTGCAGATTTATCTCAAGGGAAGGGGCCTGACGGACATATTTCGAGATATTTCTTCTTCTTGTTGTTCTTGTTCTGCACAGCTAAGCTGGAAGTGGCATTTGCGGCTCGCACTAGTGCAGAGTTATCTCAAAGAAAGGGGCCACGGTGTTTCTGTGTCTCTATTATGTTGGTGCGGTTTCGGAACTTTTAAATATCTTGATATATCTCGAGAACTACGCATCTGATCAAAAAATATCATAGAACATAAAAAGTAGGAAACTTAATTCTCTGCAAATAAGGTCTCTTAACATTTTGCCATAGCTCGCTTCGTTTCCGAGATATTTGCAGATTTATCTCAAGGGAAGGGGCCTGACGGACATATTTCGAGATATTTCTTCTTCTTGTTGTTCTTCTTCTGCGCAGCTAAGCTGGAAGTGGCATTTGCAGCTCGCAATAGTGCAGAGATATCTCAAAGAAAGGGGCCACGCTGTTTCTGTATCTCTATTATGTTGGTGCGGCTTCGGAACTTTTAAATATCTTGATATATCTCGAGAGCTACGCGTCTGATCAAAAAATATCATAGAACGTAAAAAGTAGGAAACATAATTCTCTACAAAAAAGGTCTCTTAACATTTTGCCATAGCTCGCTTCGTTTCCGAGATATTTGCAGATTTATCTCAAGGGAAGTGGCCTGACGGACATATTTCGAGATATTTCTTCTTCTTGTTGTTCTTCTTCTGCACAGCTAAGCTGGAAGTGGCATTTACAGCTCGCAATCGTGCAGAGTTATCTCAAAGAAAGGGGCCACGGTGTTTCTGTATCTCTTATTATGTTGGTGCGGCTTCGGAACTTTTAAATATCTTGATATATCTCGAGAACTACGCATCTGATCAAAAAATATCATAGAACATAAAAAGTAGGAAACTTAATTCTCTACAAAAAAGGTCTCTTAACATTTCGCCATAGCTCGCTTCGTTTCCGAGATATTTGCAGATTTATCTCAAGGGAAGGGGCCTGACGGACATATTTCGAGATATTTCTTCTTCTTGTTGTTCTTCTTCTGCACAGCTAAGCTGGAAGTGGCATTTGCGGCTCGCACTAGTGCAGAGTTATCTCAAAGAAAGGGGCCACGGTGTTTCTGTATCTCTATTATTTGGTGCGGCTTTGGAACTTTTAAATATCTCGATATATCTCGAAAACTACGCTTCTGATCAAAAAATATCATAGCACATAGATTGTAGGAAACAGAATTCTCTACAAAAAAGGTCTCTTAACATTTTGCCATAGCTCGCTTCCTTTCCGAGATATTTGCAGATATATCTCAAGGGAAGGGGCCTGACGGACATATTTCGAGATATTTCTTCTTCTTGTTGTTCTTCTTCTGCACAGCTAAGCTGGAAGTGGCATTTACAGCTCGCAATAGTGCAGAGTTATCTCAAAGAAAGGGGCCACGGTGTTTCTGTATCTCTATTATGTTGGTGCGGCTTCGGAACTTTTAAATATCTTGATATATCTCGAGAACTACGCATCTGATCAAAAAATATCATAGAACATAAAAAGTAGGAAACTTAATTCTCTACAAAAAAGGTCTCTTAACATTTTGCCATAGCTCGCTTCGTTTCCGAGATATTTGCAGATTTATCTCAAGGGAAGGGGCCTGACGGACATATTTCGAGATATTTCTTCTTCTTGTTGTTCTTCTTCTGCACAGCTAAGCCGGAAGTGGCATTTGCGGCTCGCACTAGTGCAGAGTTATCTCAAAGAAAGGGGCCACCGTGTTTCTGTATCCCTATTATGTTGGTGCGGCTTCGGAACTTTTAAATATCTCGATATATCTCGAAAACTACGCTTCTGATCAAAAAATATCATAGAACATAAATTGTAGGAAACATAATTCTCTACAAAAAACGTCTCTTAACATTTTGCCATAGCTCGCTTCGTTTCCGAGATATTTGCAGATTCAGCTCAAAGGAACTGGCCTGACGGACATATTTCGAGATATTTCTTCTTCTTGTTGTTCTTCCTCTGCACAGCTAAGCTGGAAGTGGCATTTGCAGCTCGCAATAGTGCAGAGTTATCTCAAAGAAAGGGGCCACGGTGTTTCTGTATCTCTATTATGTTGGTGCGGCTTCGGAACTTTTAAATATCTTGATATATCTCGAGATCTACGCGTCTGATCAAAAAATATCATAGAACATAAAAAGTAGGAAACATAATTCTCTACAAAAAAGGTCTCTTAACATTTCGCCATAGCTCGCTTCGTTTCCGAGATATTTGCAGATTTATCTCAAGGGAAGGGGCCTGACGGACATATTTCGAGATATTTCTTCTTCTTGTTGTTCTTCTTCTGCACAGCTAAGCTGGAAGTGGCATTTGCGGCTCGCACTAGTGCAGAGTTATCTCAAAGAAAGGGGCCACGGTGTTTCTGTATCCCTATTATGTTGGTGCGGCTTCGGAACTTTTAAATATCTCGATATATCTCGAAAACTACGATTCTGATCAAAAAATATCATAGAACATAAATTGTAGGAAACATAATTCTCTATAAAAAACGTCTCTTAACATTTTGCCATAGCTCGCTTCGTTTCCGAGATATTTGCAGATTTATCTCAAGGGAAGGGGCCTGACGGACATATTTCGAGATATTTCTTCTTCTTGTTGTTCTTCTTCTGCACAGCTAAGCTGGAAGTGGCATTTGCGGCTCGCACTAGTGCAGAGTTATCTCAAAGAAAGGGGCCACGGTGTTTCTGTATCCCTATTATGTTGGTGCGGCTTCGGAACTTTTAAATATCTCGATATATCTCGAAAACTACGCTTCTGATCAAAAAATATCATAGAACATAAATTGTAGGAAACATAATTCTCTACAAAAAACGTCTCTTAACATTTTGCCATAGCTCGCTTCGTTTCCGAGATATTTGCAGATTCAGCTCAAGGGAAGGGGCCTGACGGACATATTTCGAGATATTTCTTCTTCTTGTTGTTCTTCTTCTGCACAGCTAAGCTGGAACTGGCATTTGCGGCTCGCACTAGTGCAGAGTTATCTCAAAGAAAGGGGCCACGGTGTTTCTGTATCCCTGTTATGTTGGTGCGGCTTCGGAACTTTTAAATATCTCGATATATCTCGAAAACTACGCTTCTGATCAAAAAATATCATAGAACATAAATTGTAGGAAACATAATTCTCTATAAAAAACGTCTCTTAACATTTTGCCATAGCTCGCTTCGTTTCCGAGATATTTGCAGATTCAGCTCAAAGGAACTGGCCTGACGGACATATTTCGAGATATTTCTTCTTCTTGTTGTTCTTCCTCTGCACAGCTAAGCTGGAAGTGGCATTTGCAGCTCGCAATAGTGCAGAGTTATCTCAAAGAAAGGGGCCACGGTGTTTCTGTATCCCTGTTATGTTGGTGCGGCTTCGGAACTTTTAAATATCTCGATATATCTCGAAAACTACGCTTCTGATCAAAAAATATCATAGAACATAAATTGTAGGAAACATAATTCTCTATAAAAAACGTCTCTTAACATTTTGCCATAGCTCGCTTCGTTTCCGAGATATTTGCAGATATACCTCAAGGGAAGGGGCCTGACGGACATATTTCGAGATATTTCTTCTTCTTGTTGTTCTTCTTCTGCACAGCTAAGCTGGAAGTGGCATTTGCAGCTCGCAATAGTGCAGAGTTATCTCAAAGAAAGGGGCCACGGTGTTTCTGTATCTCTATTATGTTGGTGCGGCTTCGGAACTTTTAAATGTCTTGATATATCTCGAGAACTACGCATCTGATCAAAAAATATCATAGAACATAAAAAGTAGGAAACTTAATTCTCTACAAAAAAGGTCTCTTAACATTTCGCCATAGCTCGCTTCGTTTCCGAGATATTTGCAGATTTATCTCAAGGGAAGGGGCCTGACGGACATATTTCGAGATATTTCTTCTTCTTGTTGTTCTTCTTCTGCACAGCTAAGCTGGAAGTGGCATTTGCGGCTCGCACTAGTGCAGAGTTATCTCAAAGAAAGGGGCCACGGTGTTTCTGTATCCCTGTTATGTTGGTGCGGCTTCGGAACTTTTAAATATCTCGATATATCTCGAAAACTACGCTTCTGATCAAAAAATATCATAGAACATAAATTGTAGGAAACATAATTCTCTATAAAAAACGTCTCTTAACATTTTGCCATAGCTCGCTTCGTTTCCGAGATATTTGCAGATTCAGCTCAAAGGAACTGGCCTGACGGACATATTTCGAGATATTTCTTCTTCTTGTTGTTCTTCCTCTGCACAGCTAAGCTGGAAGTGGCATTTGCAGCTCGCAATAGTGCAGAGTTATCTCAAAGAAAGGGGCCACGGTGTTTCTGTATCTCTATTATGTTGGTGCGGCTTCGGAACTTTTAAATATCTTGATATATCTCGAGAACTACGCATCTGATCAAAAAATATCATAGAACATAAAAAGTAGGAAACCTAATTCTCTACAAAAAAGGTCTCTTAACATTTCGCCATAGCTCGCTTCGTTTCCGAGATATTTGCAGATTTATCTCAAGGGAAGGGGCCTGACGGACATATTTCGAGATATTTCTTCTTCTTGTTGTCCTTCTTCTGCACAGCTAAGCTGGAAGTGGCATTTACAGCTCGCAATCGTGCAGAGTTATCTCAAAGAAAGGGGCCACGGTGTTTCTGTATCTCTATTATGTTGGTGCGGCTTCGGAACTTTTAAATGTCTTGATATATCTCGAGAACTACGCATCTGATCAAAAAATATCATAGAACATAAAAAGTAGGAAACTTAATTCTCTACAAAAAAGGTCTCTTAACATTTCGCCATAGCTCGCTTCGTTTCCGAGATATTTGCAGATTTATCTCAAGGGAAGGGGCCTGACGGACATATTTCGAGATATTTCTTCTTCTTGTTGTTCTTCTTCTGCACAGCTAAGCTGGAAGTGGCATTTGCGGCTCGCACTAGTGCAGAGTTATCTCAAAGAAAGGGGCCACGGTGTTTCTGTATCCCTGTTATGTTGGTGCGGCTTCGGAACTTTTAAATATCTCGATATATCTCGAAAACTACGCTTCTGATCAAAAAATATCATAGAACATAAATTGTAGGAAACATAATTCTCTATAAAAAACGTCTCTTAACATTTTGCCATAGCTCGCTTCGTTTCCGAGATATTTGCAGATTCAGCTCAAAGGAACTGGCCTGACGGACATATTTCGAGATATTTCTTCTTCTTGTTGTTCTTCCTCTGCACAGCTAAGCTGGAAGTGGCATTTGCAGCTCGCAATAGTGCAGAGTTATCTCAAAGAAAGGGGCCACGGTGTTTCTGTATCCCTGTTATGTTGGTGCGGCTTCGGAACTTTTAAATATCTCGATATATCTCGAAAACTACGCTTCTGATCAAAAAATATCATAGAACATAAATTGTAGGAAACATAATTCTCTATAAAAAACGTCTCTTAACATTTTGCCATAGCTCGCTTCGTTTCCGAGATATTTGCAGATATATCTCAAGGGAAGGGGCCTGACGGACATATTTCGAGATATTTCTTCTTCTTGTTGTTCTTCTTCTGCACAGCTAAGCTGGAAGTGGCATTTGCAGCTCGCAATAGTGCAGAGTTATCTCAAAGAAAGGGGCCACGGTGTTTCTGTATCTCTATTATGTTGGTGCGGCTTCGGAACTTTTAAATATCTTAATATATCTCGAGAACTACGCATCTGATCAAAAAATATCATAGAAGATAAAAAGTAGGAAACTTAATTCTCTACAAAAAAGGTCTCTTAACATTTTGCCATAGCTCGCTTCGTTTCCGAGATATTTGCAGATTTATCTCAAGGGAAGGGGCCTGACGGACATATTTCGAGATATTTCTTCTTCTTGTTGTTCTTGTTCTGCACAGCTAACCTGGAAGTGGCATTTGCGGCTCGCACTAGTGCAGAGTTATCTCAAAGAAAGGGGCCACGGTGTTTCTGTATCTCTATTATGTTGGTGCGGTTTCGGAACTTTTAAATATCTTGATATATCTCGAGAACTACGCATCTGATCAAAAAATATCATAGAACATAAAAAGTAGGAAACTTAATTCTCTGCAAATAAGGTCTCTTAACATTTTGCCATAGCTCGCTTCGTTTCCGAGATATTTGCAGATTTATCTCAAGGGAAGGGGCCTGACGGACATATTTCGAGATATTTCTTCTTCTTGTTGTTCTTCTTCTGCGCAGCTAAGCTGGAAGTGGCATTTGCAGCTCGCAATAGTGCAGAGATATCTCAAAGAAAGGGGCCACGCTGTTTCTGTATCTCTATTATGTTGGTGCGGCTTCGGAACTTTTAAATATCTTGATATATCTCGAGAGCTACGCGTCTGATCAAAAGATATCATAGAACGTAAAAAGTAGGAAACATAATTCTCTACAAAAAAGGTCTCTTAACATTTTGCCATAGCTCGCTTCGTTTCCGAGATATTTGCAGATTCAGCTCAAAGGAACTGGCCTGACGGACATATTTCGAGATATTTCTTCTTCTTGTTGTTCTTCCTCTGCACAGCTAAGCTGGAAGTGGCATTTGCAGCTCGCAATAGGGCAGAATTATCTCAAAGAAAGGGGCCACGGTGTTTCTGTATCTCTATTATGTTGGTGCGGCTTCGGAACTTTTAAATATCTTGATATATCTCGAGATCTACGCATCTCATCAAAAAATATCATAGAACATAAAAAGTAGGAAACTTAATTCTCTACAAAAAAGGTCTCTTAACATTTTGCCATAGCTCGCTTCGTTTCCGAGATATTTGCAGATTTATCTCAAGGGAAGGGGCCTGACGGACATATTTCGAGATATTTCTTCTTCTTGTTGTTCTTCTTCTGCACAGCTAAGCTGGAAGTGGCATTTGCGGCTCGCACTAGTGCAGAGTTATCTCAAAGAAAGGGGCCACGGTGTTTCTGTATCCCTATTATGTTGGTGCGGCTTCGGAACTTTTAAATATCTCGATATATCTCGAAAACTACGCTTCTGATCAAAAAATATCATAGAACATAAATTGTAGGAAACATAATTCTCTATAAAAAACGTCTCTTAACATTTTGCCATAGCTCGCTTCGTTTCCGAGATATTTGCAGATTTATCTCAAGGGAAGGGGCCTGACGGACATATTTCGAGATATTTCGTCTTCTTGTTGTTCTTCTTCTGCACAGCTAAGCTGGAAGTGGCATTTGCGGCTCGCACTAGTGCAGAGTTATCTCAAAGAAAGGGGCCACGGTGTTTCTGTATCCCTATTATGTTGGTGCGGCTTCGGAACTTTTAAATATCTCGATATATCTCGAAAACTACGCTTCTGATCAAAAAATATCATAGAACATAAATTGTAGGAAACATAATTCTCTATAAAAAACGTCTCTTAACATTTTGCCATAGCTCGCTTCGTTTCCGAGATATTTGCAGATTTATCTCAAGGGAAGGGGCCTGACGGACATATTTCGAGATATTTCGTCTTCTTGTTGTTCTTCTTCTGCACAGCTAAGCTGGAAGTGGCATTTGCGGCTCGCACTAGTGCAGAGTTATCTCAAAGAAAGGGGCCACGGTGTTTCTGTATCCCTATTATGTTGGCGCGGCTTCGGAACTTTTAAATATCTCGATATATCTCGAAAACTACGCTTCTGATCAAAAAATATCATAGAACATAAATTGTAGGAAACATAATTCTCTACAAAAAACGTCTCTTAACATTTTGCCATAGCTCGCTTCGTTTCCGAGATATTTGCAGATTCAGCTCAAGGGAAGGGGCCTGACGGACATATTTCGAGATATTTCTTCTTCTTGTTGTTCTTCCTCTGCACAGCTAAGCTGGAAGTGGCATTTGCAGCTCGCAATAGTGCAGAGTTATCTCAAAGAAAGGGGCCACGGTGTTTCTGTATCTCTATTATGTTGGTGCGGCTTCGGAACTTTTAAATGTCTTGATATATCTCGAGAACTACGCATCTGATCAAAAAATATCATAGAACATAAAAAGTAGGAAACTTAATTCTCTACAAAAAAGGTCTCTTAACATTTCGCCATAGCTCGCTTCGTTTCCGAGATATTTGCAGATTTATCTCAAGGGAAGGGACCTGACGGACATATTTCGAGATATTTCTTCTTCTTGTTGTTCTTCTTCTGCACAGCTAAGCTGGAAGTGGCGTTTGCGGCTCGCACTAGTGCAGAGTTATCTCAAAGAAAGGGGCCACGGTGTTTCTGTATCCCTGTTATGTTGGTGCGGCTTCGGAACTTTTAAATATCTCGATATATCTCGAAAACTACGCTTCTGATCAAAAAATATCATAGAACATAAATTGTAGGAAACATAATTCTCTATAAAAAACGTCTCTTAACATTTTGCCATAGCTCGCTTCGTTTCCGAGATATTTGCAGATTCAGCTCAAAGGAACTGGCCTGACGGACATATTTCGAGATATTTCTTCTTCTTGTTGTTCTTCCTCTGCACAGCTAAGCTGGAAGTGGCATTTGCAGCTCGCAATAGTGCAGAGTTATCTCAAAGAAAGGGGCCACGGTGTTTCTGTATCCCTGTTATGTTGGTGCGGCTTCGGAACTTTTAAATATCTCGATATATCTCGAAAACTACGCTTCTGATCAAAAAATATCATAGAACATAAATTGTAGGAAACATAATTCTCTATAAAAAACGTCTCTTAACATTTTGCCATAGCTCGCTTCGTTTCCGAGATATTTGCAGATATATCTCAAGGGAAGGGGCCTGACGGACATATTTCGAGATATTTCTTCTTCTTGTTGTTCTTCTTCTGCACAGCTAAGCTGGAAGTGGCATTTGCAGCTCGCAATAGTGCAGAGTTATCTCAAAGAAAGGGGCCACGGTGTTTCTGTATCTCTATTATGTTGGTGCGGCTTCGGAACTTTTAAATATCTTAATATATCTCGAGAACTACGCATCTGATCAAAAAATATCATAGAAGATAAAAAGTAGGAAACTTAATTCTCTACAAAAAAGGTCTCTTAACATTTTGCCATAGCTCGCTTCGTTTCCGAGATATTTGCAGATTTATCTCAAGGGAAGGGGCCTGACGGACATATTTCGAGATATTTCTTCTTCTTGTTGTTCTTCTTCTGCACAGCTAAGCTGGAAGTGGCATTTGCGGCTCGCACTAGTGCAGAGTTATCTCAAAGAAAGGGGCCACGGTGTTTCTGTATCTCTATTATGTTGGTGCGGTTTCGGAACTTTTAAATATCTTGATATATCTCGAGAACTACGCATCTGATCAAAAAATATCATAGAACATAAAAAGTAGGAAACTTAATTCTCTGCAAATAAGGTCTCTTAACATTTTGCCATAGCTCGCTTCGTTTCCGAGATATTTGCAGATTTATCTCAAGGGAAAGGGCCTGACGGACATATTTCGAGATATTTCTTCTTCTTGTTGTTCTTCTTCTGCGCAGCTAAGCTGGAAGTGGCATTTGCAGCTCGCAATAGTGCAGAGATATCTCAAAGAAAGGGGCCACGCTGTTTCTGTATCTCTATTATGTTGGTGCGGCTTCGGAACTTTTAAATATCTTGATATATCTCGAGAGCTACGCGTCTGATCAAAAAATATCATAGAACGTAAAAAGTAGGAAACATAATTCTCTACAAAAAAGGTCTCTTAACATTTTGCCATAGCTCGCTTCGTTTCCGAGATATTTGCAGATTTATCTCAAGGGAAGTGGCCTGACGGACATATTTCGAGATATTTCTTCTTCTTGTTGTTCTTCTTCTGCACAGCTAAGCTGGAAGTGGCATTTGCGTCTCGCTCTAGTGCAGAGTTATCTCAAAGAAAGGGGCCACGGTGTTTCTGTATCTCTATTATGTTGGTGCGGCTTCGGAACTATTAAATATCTCGATATATCTCGAAAACTACGCTTCTGATCAAAAAATATCATAGAACATAAATTGTAGGAAACATAATTCTCTACAAAAAACGTCTCTTAACATTTTGCAATAGCTCGCTTCGTTTCCGAGATATTTGCAGATTCAGCTCAAAGGAACTGGCCTGACGGACATATTTCGAGATATTTCTTCTTCTTGTTGTTCTTCCTCTGCACAGCTAAGCTGGAAGTGGCATTTGCAGCTCGCAATAGTGCAGAATTATCTCAAAGAAAGGGGCCACGGTGTTTCTGTATCTCTATTATGTTGGTGCGGCTTCGGAACTTTTAAATATCTTGATATATCTCGAGATCTACGCATCTCATCAAAAAATATCATAGAACATAAAAAGTAGGAAACTTAATTCTCTACAAAAAAGGTCTCTTAACATTTTGCCATAGCTCGCTTCGTTTCCGAGATATTTGCAGATTTATCTCAAGGGAAGGGGCCTGACGGACATATTTCGGGATATTTCTTCTTCTTGTTGTTCTTCTTCTGCACAGCTAAGCTGGAAGTGGCATTTACAGCTCGCAATCGTGCAGAGTTATCTCAAAGAAAGGGGCCACGGTGTTTCTGTATCTCTTATTATGTTGGTGCGGCTTCGGAACTTTTAAATATCTTGATATATCTCGAGAACTACGCATCTGATCAAAAAATATCATAGAACATAAAAAGTACGAAACTTAATTCTCTACAAAAAAGGTCTCTTAACATTTCGCCATAGCTCGCTTCGTTTCCGAGATATTTGCAGATTTATCTCAAGGGAAGGGGCCTGACGGACATATTTCGAGATATTTCTTCTTCTTGTTGTTCTTCTTCTGCACAGCTAAGCTGGAAGTGGCATTTGCGGCTCGCACTAGTGCAGAGTTATCTCAAAGAAAGGGGCCACGGTGTTTCTGTATCTCTATTATTTGGTGCGGCTTTGGAACTTTTAAATATCTCGATATATCTCGAAAACTACGCTTCTGATCAAAAAATATCATAGAACATAGATTGTAGGAAACAGAATTCTCTACAAAAAAGGTCTCTTAACATTTTGCCATAGCTCGCTTCCTTTCCGAGATATTTGCAGATATATCTCAAGGGAAGGGGCCTGACGGACATATTTCGAGATATTTCTTCTTCTTGTTGTTCTTCTTCTGCACAGCTAAGCTGGAAGTGGCATTTACAGCTCGCAATAGTGCAGAGTTATCTCAAAGAAAGGGGCCACGGTGTTTCTGTATCTCTATTATGTTGGTGCGGCTTCGGAACTTTTAAATATCTTGATATATCTCGAGAACTACGCATCTGATCAAAAAATATCATAGAACATAAAAAGTAGGAAACTTAATTCTCTACAAAAAAGGTCTCTTAACATTTTGCCATAGCTCGCTTCGTTTCCGAGATATTTGCAGATTTATCTCAAGGGAAGGGGCCTGACGGACATATTTCGAGATATTTCTTCTTCTTGTTGTTCTTCTTCTGCACAGCTAAGCCGGAAGTGGCATTTGCGGCTCGCACTAGTGCAGAGTTATCTCAAAGAAAGGGGCCACCGTGTTTCTGTATCCCTATTATGTTGGTGCGGCTTCGGAACTTTTAAATATCTCGATATATCTCGAAAACTACGCTTCTGATCAAAAAATATCATAGAACATAAATTGTAGGAAACATAATTCTCTACAAAAAACGTCTCTTAACATTTTGCCATAGCTCGCTTCGTTTCCGAGATATTTGCAGATTCAGCTCAAAGGAACTGGCCTGACGGACATATTTCGAGATATTTCTTCTTCTTGTTGTTCTTCCTCTGCACAGCTAAGCTGGAAGTGGCATTTGCAGCTCGCAATAGTGCAGAGTTATCTCAAAGAAAGGGGCCACGGTGTTTCTGTATCTCTATTATGTTGGTGCGGCTTCGGAACTTTTAAATATCTTGATATATCTCGAGATCTACGCATCTCATCAAAAAATATCATAGAACATAAAAAGTAGGAAACTTAATTCTCTACAAAAAAGGTCTCTTAACATTTTGCCATAGCTCGCTTCGTTTCCGAGATATTTGCAGATTTATCTCAAGGGAAGGGGCCTGACGGACATATTTCGAGATATTTCTTCTTCTTGTTGTTCTTGTTCTGCACAGCTAACCTGGAAGTGGCATTTGCGGCTCGCACTAGTGCAGAGTTATCTCAAAGAAAGGGGCCACGGTGTTTCTGTATCTCTATTATGTTGGTGCGGTTTCGGAACTTTTAAATATCTTGATATATCTCGAGAGCTACGCGTCTGATCAAAAAATATCATAGAACATAAAAAGTAGGAAACATAATTCTCTACAAAAAAGGTCTCTTAACATTTTGCCATAGCTCGCTTCGTTTCCGAGATATTTGCAGATTCAGCTCAAAGGAACTGGCCTGACGGACATATTTCGAGATATTTCTTCTTCTTGTTGTTCTTCCTCTGCACAGCTAAGCTGGAAGTGGCATTTGCAGCTCGCAATAGGGCAGAATTATCTCAAAGAAAGGGGCCACGGTGTTTCTGTATCTCTATTATGTTGGTGCGGCTTCGGAACTTTTAAATATCTTGATATATCTCGAGATCTACGCATCTCATCAAAAAATATCATAGAACATAAAAAGTAGGAAACTTAATTCTCTACAAAAAAGGTCTCTTAACATTTTGCCATAGCTCGCTTCGTTTCCGAGATATTTGCAGATTTATCTCAAGGGAAGGGGCCTGACGGACATATTTCGAGATATTTCTTCTTCTTGTTGTTCTTCTTCTGCACAGCTAAGCTGGAAGTGGCATTTGCGGCTCGCACTAGTGCAGAGTTATCTCAAAGAAAGGGGCCACGGTGTTTCTGTATCCCTATTATGTTGGTGCGGCTTCGGAACTTTTAAATATCTCGATATATCTCGAAAACTACGCTTCTGATCAAAAAATATCATAGAACATAAATTGTAGGAAACATAATTCTCTATAAAAAACGTCTCTTAACATTTTGCCATAGCTCGCTTCGTTTCCGAGATATTTGCAGATTTATCTCAAGGGAAGGGGCCTGACGGACATATTTCGAGATATTTCGTCTTCTTGTTGTTCTTCTTCTGCACAGCTAAGCTGGAAGTGGCATTTGCGGCTCGCACTAGTGCAGAGTTATCTCAAAGAAAGGGGCCACGGTGTTTCTGTATCCCTATTATGTTGGTGCGGCTTCGGAACTTTTAAATATCTCGATATATCTCGAAAACTACGCTTCTGATCAAAAAATATCATAGAACATAAATTGTAGGAAACATAATTCTCTACAAAAAACGTCTCTTAACATTTTGCCATAGCTCGCTTCGTTTCCGAGATATTTGCAGATTCAGCTCAAGGGAAGGGGCCTGACGGACATATTTCGAGATATTTCTTCTTCTTGTTGTTCTTCTTCTGCACAGCTAAGCTGGAAGTGGCATTTGCGGCTCGCACTAGTGCAGAGTTATCTCAAAGAAAGGGGCCACGGTGTTTCTGTATCTCTATTATGTTGGTGCGGTTTCGGAACTTTTAAATATCTTGATATATCTCGAGAACTACGCATCTGATCAAAAAATATCATAGAACATAAAAAGTAGGAAACTTAATTCTCTGCAAATAAGGTCTCTTAACATTTTGCCATAGCTCGCTTCGTTTCCGAGATATTTGCAGATTTATCTCAAGGGAAAGGGCCTGACGGACATATTTCGAGATATTTCTTCTTCTTGTTGTTCTTCTTCTGCGCAGCTAAGCTGGAAGTGGCATTTGCAGCTCGCAATAGTGCAGAGATATCTCAAAGAAAGGGGCCACGCTGTTTCTGTATCTCTATTATGTTGGTGCGGCTTCGGAACTTTTAAATATCTTGATATATCTCGAGAGCTACGCGTCTGATCAAAAAATATCATAGAACGTAAAAAGTAGGAAACATAATTCTCTACAAAAAAGGTCTCTTAACATTTTGCCATAGCTCGCTTCGTTTCCGAGATATTTGCAGATTTATCTCAAGGGAAGTGGCCTGACGGACATATTTCGAGATATTTCTTCTTCTTGTTGTTCTTCTTCTGCACAGCTAAGCTGGAAGTGGCATTTGCGTCTCGCTCTAGTGCAGAGTTATCTCAAAGAAAGGGGCCACGGTGTTTCTGTATCTCTATTATGTTGGTGCGGCTTCGGAACTATTAAATATCTCGATATATCTCGAAAACTACGCTTCTGATCAAAAAATATCATAGAACATAAATTGTAGGAAACATAATTCTCTACAAAAAACGTCTCTTAACATTTTGCAATAGCTCGCTTCGTTTCCGAGATATTTGCAGATTCAGCTCAAAGGAACTGGCCTGACGGACATATTTCGAGATATTTCTTCTTCTTGTTGTTCTTCCTCTGCACAGCTAAGCTGGAAGTGGCATTTGCAGCTCGCAATAGTGCAGAATTATCTCAAAGAAAGGGGCCACGGTGTTTCTGTATCTCTATTATGTTGGTGCGGCTTCGGAACTTTTAAATATCTTGATATATCTCGAGATCTACGCATCTCATCAAAAAATATCATACAACATAAAAAGTAGGAAACTTAATTCTCTACAAAAAAGGTCTCTTAACATTTTGCCATAGCTCGCTTCGTTTCCGAGATATTTGCAGATTTATCTCAAGGGAAGGGGCCTGACGGACATATTTCGAGATATTTCTTCTTCTTGTTGTTCTTCTTCTGCACAGCTAAGCTGGAAGTGGCATTTACAGCTCGCAATCGTGCAGAGTTATCTCAAAGAAAGGGGCCACGGTGTTTCTGTATCTCTTATTATGTTGGTGCGGCTTCGGAACTTTTAAATATCTTGATATATCTCGAGAACTACGCATCTGATCAAAAAATATCATAGAACATAAAAAGTACGAAACTTAATTCTCTACAAAAAAGGTCTCTTAACATTTCGCCATAGCTCGCTTCGTTTCCGAGATATTTGCAGATTTATCTCAAGGGAAGGGGCCTGACGGACATATTTCGAGATATTTCTTCTTCTTGTTGTTCTTCTTCTGCACAGCTAAGCTGGAAGTGGCATTTGCGGCTCGCACTAGTGCAGAGTTATCTCAAAGAAAGGGGCCACGGTGTTTCTGTATCTCTATTATTTGGTGCGGCTTTGGAACTTTTAAATATCTCGATATATCTCGAAAACTACGCTTCTGATCAAAAAATATCATAGAACATAGATTGTAGGAAACAGAATTCTCTACAAAAAAGGTCTCTTAACATTTTGCCATAGCTCGCTTCCTTTCCGAGATATTTGCAGATATATCTCAAGGGAAGGGGCCTGACGGACATATTTCGAGATATTTCTTCTTCTTGTTGTTCTTCTTCTGCACAGCTAAGCTGGAAGTGGCATTTACAGCTCGCAATAGTGCAGAGTTATCTCAAAGAAAGGGGCCACGGTGTTTCTGTATCTCTATTATGTTGGTGCGGCTTCGGAACTTTTAAATATCTTGATATATCTCGAGAACTACGCATCTGATCAAAAAATATCATAGAACATAAAAAGTAGGAAACATAATTCTCTACAAAAAAGGTCTCTTAACATTTTGCCATAGCTCGCTTCGTTTCCGAGATATTTGCAGATTTATCTCAAGGGAAGTGGCCTGACGGACATATTTCGAGATATTTCTTCTTCTTGTTGTTCTTCTTCTGCACAGCTAAGCTGGAAGTGGCATTTGCGTCTCGCTCTAGTGCAGAGTTATCTCAAAGAAAGGGGCCACGGTGTTTCTGTATCTCTATTATGTTGGTGCGGCTTCGGAACTATTAAATATCTCGATATATCTCGAAAACTACGCTTCTGATCAAAAAATATCATAGAACATAAATTGTAGGAAACATAATTCTCTACAAAAAACGTCTCTTAACATTTTGCAATAGCTCGCTTCGTTTCCGAGATATTTGCAGATTCAGCTCAAAGGAACTGGCCTGACGGACATATTTCGAGATATTTCTTCTTCTTGTTGTTCTTCCTCTGCACAGCTAAGCTGGAAGTGGCATTTGCAGCTCGCAATAGTGCAGAATTATCTCAAAGAAAGGGGCCACGGTGTTTCTGTATCTCTATTATGTTGGTGCGGCTTCGGAACTTTTAAATATCTTGATATATCTCGAGATCTACGCATCTCATCAAAAAATATCATACAACATAAAAAGTAGGAAACTTAATTCTCTACAAAAAAGGTCTCTTAACATTTTGCCATAGCTCGCTTCGTTTCCGAGATATTTGCAGATTTATCTCAAGGGAAGGGGCCTGACGGACATATTTCGAGATATTTCTTCTTCTTGTTGTTCTTCTTCTGCACAGCTAAGCTGGAAGTGGCATTTACAGCTCGCAATCGTGCAGAGTTATCTCAAAGAAAGGGGCCACGGTGTTTCTGTATCTCTTATTATGTTGGTGCGGCTTCGGAACTTTTAAATATCTTGATATATCTCGAGAACTACGCATCTGATCAAAAAATATCATAGAACATAAAAAGTACGAAACTTAATTCTCTACAAAAAAGGTCTCTTAACATTTCGCCATAGCTCGCTTCGTTTCCGAGATATTTGCAGATTTATCTCAAGGGAAGGGGCCTGACGGACATATTTCGAGATATTTCTTCTTCTTGTTGTTCTTCTTCTGCACAGCTAAGCTGGAAGTGGCATTTGCGGCTCGCACTAGTGCAGAGTTATCTCAAAGAAAGGGGCCACGGTGTTTCTGTATCTCTATTATTTGGTGCGGCTTTGGAACTTTTAAATATCTCGATATATCTCGAAAACTACGCTTCTGATCAAAAAATATCATAGAACATAGATTGTAGGAAACAGAATTCTCTACAAAAAAGGTCTCTTAACATTTTGCCATAGCTCGCTTCCTTTCCGAGATATTTGCAGATATATCTCAAGGGAAGGGGCCTGACGGACATATTTCGAGATATTTCTTCTTCTTGTTGTTCTTCTTCTGCACAGCTAAGCTGGAAGTGGCATTTACAGCTCGCAATAGTGCAGAGTTATCTCAAAGAAAGGGGCCACGGTGTTTCTGTATCTCTATTATGTTGGTGCGGCTTCGGAACTTTTAAATATCTTGATATATCTCGAGAACTACGCATCTGATCAAAAAATATCATAGAACATAAAAAGTAGGAAACTTAATTCTCTACAAAAAAGGTCTCTTAACATTTTGCCATAGCTCGCTTCGTTTCCGAGATATTTGCAGATTTATCTCAAGGGAAGGGGCCTGACGGACATATTTCGAGATATTTCTTCTTCTTGTTGTTCTTCTTCTGCACAGCTAAGCCGGAAGTGGCATTTGCGGCTCGCACTAGTGCAGAGTTATCTCAAAGAAAGGGGCCACCGTGTTTCTGTATCCCTATTATGTTGGTGCGGCTTCGGAACTTTTAAATATCTCGATATATCTCGAAAACTACGCTTCTGATCAAAAAATATCATAGAACATAAATTGTAGGAAACATAATTCTCTACAAAAAACGTCTCTTAACATTTTGCCATAGCTCGCTTCGTTTCCGAGATATTTGCAGATTCAGCTCAAAGGAACTGGCCTGACGGACATATTTCGAGATATTTCTTCTTCTTGTTGTTCTTCCTCTGCACAGCTAAGCTGGAAGTGGCATTTGCAGCTCGCAATAGTGCAGAGTTATCTCAAAGAAAGGGGCCACGGTGTTTCTGTATCTCTATTATGTTGGTGCGGCTTCGGAACTTTTAAATATCTTGATATATCTCGAGATCTACGCATCTCATCAAAAAATATCATAGAACATAAAAAGTAGGAAACTTAATTCTCTACAAAAAAGGTCTCTTAACATTTTGCCATAGCTCGCTTCGTTTCCGAGATATTTGCAGATTTATCTCAAGGGAAGGGGCCTGACGGACATATTTCGAGATATTTCTTCTTCTTGTTGTTCTTCTTCTGCACAGCTAAGCTGGAAGTGGCATTTGCGGCTCGCACTAGTGCAGAGTTATCTCAAAGAAAGGGGCCACGGTGTTTCTGTATCTCTATTATGTTGGTGCGGCTTCGGAACTTTTAAATATCTTGATATATCTCGAGAACTACGCATCTGATCAAAAAATATCATAGAACATAAAAAGTAGGAAACTTAATTCTCTACAAAAAAGGTCTCTTAACATTTCGCCATAGCTCGCTTCGTTTCCGAGATATTTGCAGATTTATCTCAAGGGAAGGGGCCTGACGGACATATTTCGAGATATTTCTTCTTCTTGTTGTTCTTCTTCTGCACAGCTAAGCTGGAAGTGGCATTTGCGGCTCGCACTAGTGCAGAGTTATCTCAAAGAAAGGGGCCACGGTGTTTCTGTATCCCTATTATGTTGGTGCGGCTTCGGAACTTTTAAATATCTCGATATATCTCGAAAACTACGCTTCTGATCAAAAAATATCATAGAACATAAATTGTAGGAAACATAATTCTCTACAAAAAACGTCTCTTAACATTTTGCCATAGCTCGCTTCGTTTCCGAGATATTTGCAGATTCAGCTCAAGGGAAGGGGCCTGACGGACATATTTCGAGATATTTCTTCTTCTTGTTGTTCTTCTTCTGCACAGCTAAGCTGGAACTGGCATTTGCGGCTCGCACTAGTGCAGAGTTATCTCAAAGAAAGGGGCCACGGTGTTTCTGTATCTCTATTATATTGGTGCGGCTTCGGAACTTTTAAATATCTCTATGTATCTCGAAAACTACGCTTCTGATCAAAAAATATCATAGAACATAAATTGTAGGAAGCATAATTCTCTACAAAAAAGGTCTCTTAACATTTTGCCATAGCTCGCTTCGTTTCCGAGATATTTGCAGATATATCTCAAGGGAAGGGGCCTGACGGACATATTTCGAGATATTTCTTCTTCTTGTTGTTCTTCCTCTGCACAGCTAAGCTGGAAGTGGCATTTGCAGCTCGCAATAGTGCAGAGTTATCTCAAAGAAAGGGGCCACGGTGTTTCTGTATCTCTATTATGTTGGTGCGGCTTCGGAACTTTTAAATATCTTGATATATCTCGAGAACTACGCATCTGATCAAAAAATATCATAGAACATAAAAAGTAGGAAACTTAATTCTCTACAAAAAAGGTCTCTTAACATTTCGCCATAGCTCGCTTCGTTTCCGAGATATTTGCAGATTTATCTCAAGGGAAGGGGCCTGACGGACATATTTCGAGATATTTCTTCTTCTTGTTGTCCTTCTTCTGCACAGCTAAGCTGGAAGTGGCATTTACAGCTCGCAATCGTGCAGAGTTATCTCAAAGAAAGGGGCCACGGTGTTTCTGTATCTCTATTATGTTGGTGCGGCTTCGGAACTTTTAAATGTCTTGATATATCTCGAGAACTACGCATCTGATCAAAAAATATCATAGAACATAAAAAGTAGGAAACTTAATTCTCTACAAAAAAGGTCTCTTAACATTTCGCCATAGCTCGCTTCGTTTCCGAGATATTTGCAGATTTATCTCAAGGGAAGGGGCCTGACGGACATATTTCGAGATATTTCTTCTTCTTGTTGTTCTTCTTCTGCACAGCTAAGCTGGAAGTGGCATTTGCGGCTCGCACTAGTGCAGAGTTATCTCAAAGAAAGGGGCCACGGTGTTTCTGTATCCCTGTTATGTTGGTGCGGCTTCGGAACTTTTAAATATCTCGATATATCTCGAAAACTACGCTTCTGATCAAAAAATATCATAGAACATAAAAAGTAGGAAACTTAATTCTCTACAAAAAAGGTCTCTTAACATTTCGCCATAGCTCGCTTCGTTTCCGAGATATTTGCAGATTTATCTCAAGGGAAGGGGCCTGACGGACATATTTCGAGATATTTCTTCTTCTTGTTGTCCTTCTTCTGCACAGCTAAGCTGGAAGTGGCATTTACAGCTCGCAATCGTGCAGAGTTATCTCAAAGAAAGGGGCCACGGTGTTTCTGTATCTCTATTATGTTGGTGCGGCTTCGGAACTTTTAAATATCTTGATATATCTCGAGAACTACGCATCTGATCAAAAAATATCATAGAACATAAAAAGTAGGAAACTTAATTCTCTACAAAAAACGTCTCTTAACATTTTGCCATAGCTCGCTTCGTTTCCGAGATATTTGCAGATATATCTCAAGGGAAGGGGCCTGACGGACATATTTCGAGATATTTCTTCTTCTTGTTGTTCTTCTTCTGCACAGCTAAGCTGGAAGTGGCATTTACAGCTCGCAATAGTGCAGAGTTATCTCAAAGAAAGGGGCCACGGTGTTTCTGTATCTCTATTATGTTGGTGCGGCTTCGGAACTTTTAAATATCTTAATATATCTCGAGAACTACGCATCTGATCAAAAAATATCATAGAAGATAAAAAGTAGGAAACTTAATTCTCTACAAAAAAGGTCTCTTAACATTTTGCCATAGCTCGCTTCGTTTCCGAGATATTTGCAGATTTATCTCAAGGGAAGGGGCCTGACGGACATATTTCGAGATATTTCTTCTTCTTGTTGTTCTTCTTCTGCACAGCTAAGCTGGAAGTGGCATTTGCGGCTCGCACTAGTGCAGAGTTATCTCAAAGAAAGGGGCCACGGTGTTTCTGTATCTCTATTATGTTGGTGCGGTTTCGGAACTTTTAAATATCTTGATATATCTCGAGAACTACGCATCTGATCAAAAAATATCATAGAACATAAAAAGTAGGAAACTTAATTCTCTGCAAATAAGGTCTCTTAACATTTTGCCATAGCTCGCTTCGTTTCCGAGATATTTGCAGATTTATCTCAAGGGAAGGGGCCTGACGGACATATTTCGAGATATTTCTTCTTCTTGTTGTTCTTCTTCTGCGCAGCTAAGCTGGAAGTGGCATTTGCAGCTCGCAATAGTGCAGAGATATCTCAAAGAAAGGGGCCACGCTGTTTCTGTATCTCTATTATGTTGGTGCGGCTTCGGAACTTTTAAATATCTTGATATATCTCGAGAGCTACGCGTCTGATCAAAAAATATCATAGAACATAAAAAGTAGGAAACATAATTCTCTACAAAAAAGGTCTCTTAACATTTTGCCATAGCTCGCTTCGTTTCCGAGATATTTGCAGATTTATCTCAAGGGAAGTGGCCTGACGGACATATTTCCAGATATTTCTTCTTCTTGTTGTTCTTCTTCTGCACAGCTAAGCTGGAAGTGGCATTTGCAGCTCGCAATAGTGCAGAGTTATCTCAAAGAAAGGGGCCACGGTGTTTCTGTATCTCTATTATGTTGGTGCGGCTTCGGAACTTTTAAATATCTTGATATATCTCGAGAACTACGCATCTGATCAAAAAATATCATAGAACATAAAAAGTAGGAAACTTAATTCTCTACAAAAAAGGTCTCTTAACATTTTGCCATAGCTCGCTTCCTTTCCGAGATATTTGCAGATTTATCTCAAGGGAAGGGGCCTGACGGACATATTTCGAGATATTTCTTCTTCTTGTTGTTCTTCTTCTGCACAGCTAAGCTGGAAGTGGCATTTGCAGCTCGCAATAGTGCATAGTTATCTGAAAGGAAGGGGCCACGGTGTTTCCGTATCTCTATTATGTTGGTGCGGCTTCGGAACTTTTAAATATCTTGATATATCTCGAGAACTACGCATCTAATCAAAAAATATCATAGAACATAAAAAGTAGGAAACTTAATTCTCTACAAAAAAGGTCTCTTAACATTTTGCCATAGCTCTCTTCGTTTCCGAGATATTTGCAGATTTATCTCAAGGGAAGGGGCTTGACGGACATATTTCGAGATATTTCTTCTTCTTGTTGTTCTTCTTCTGCACAGCTAAGCTGGAAGTGGCATTTGCAGCTCGCAATAGTGCAGAGTTATCTCAAAGAAAGGGGCCACGGTGTTTCTGTATCTCTATTATGTTGGTGCGGCTTCGGAACTTTTAGATATCTTGATATATCTCGAGAACTACGCATCTGATCAAAAAATATCATAGAACATAAAAAGTAGGAAACATAATTCTCTACAAAAAAGGTCTCTTAACATTTCGCCATAGCTCGCTTCGTTTCCGAGATATTTGCAGATATATCTCAAGGGAAGGGGCCTCACGGACATATTTCGAGATATTGCTTCTTCTTGTTGTTCTTCTGCACAGCTAAGCTGGAAGTGGCATTTGCAGCTCGCAATAGTGCATAGTTATCTGAAAGAAAGGGGCCACGGTGTTTCCGTATCTCTATTATGTTGGTGCGGCTTCGGAACTTTTAAATATCTTGATATATCTCGAGAACTACGCATCTAATCAAAAAATATCATAGAACATAAAAAGTAGGAAACTTAATTCTCTACAAAAAAGGTCTCTTAACATTTTGCCATAGCTCTCTTCGTTTCCGAGATATTTGCAGATTTATCTCAAGGGAAGGGGATTGACGGACATATTTCGAGATATTTCTTCTTCTTGTTGTTCTTCTTCTGCACAGCTAAGCTGGAAGTGGCATTTGCAGCTCGCAATAGTGCAGAGTTATCTCAAAGAAAGGGGCCACGGTGTTTCTGTATCTCTATTATGTTGGTGCGGCTTCGGAACTTTTAGATATCTTGATATATCTCGAGAACTACGCATCTGATCAAAAAATATCATAGAACATAAAAAGTAGGAAACTTAATTCTCTACAAAAAAGGTCTCTTAACATTTTGCCATAGCTCGCTTCGTTTCCGAGATATTTGCAGATTTATCTCAAGGGAAGGGGCCTGACGGACATATTTCGAGATATTTCTTCTTCTTGTTGTTCTTCTTCTGCACAGCTAAGCTGGAAGTGGCATTTGCGGCTCGCACTAGTGCAGAGTTATCTCAACGAAAGGGGCCACGGTGTTTCTGTATCTCTATTATGTTGGTGCGGCTTCGGAACTTTTAAATATCTCGATATATCTCGAAAACTACGCTTCTGATCAAAAAATATCATAGAACATAAATTGTAGGAAACTTAATTCTCTACAATAAAGGTCTCTTAACATTTTGCCATAGCTCTCTTCGTTTCCGAGATATTTGCAGATTTATCTCAAGGGAAGGGGCCTGACGGACATATTTCGAGATATTTCTTCTTCTTGTTGTTCTTCTGCACAGCTAAGCTGGAAGTGGCATTTGCAGCTCGCAATAGTGCATAGTTATCTGAAAGAAAGGGGCCACGGTGTTTCTGTATCTCTATTATGTTGGTGCGGCTGCGGAACTTTTAAATATCTTGATATATCTCGAGAACTACGCATCTAATCAAAAAATATCATAGAACATAAAAAGTAGGAAACTTAACTCTCTACAAAAAAGGTCTCTTAACATTTTGCCATAGCTCTCTTCGTTTCCGAGATATTTGCAGATTTATCTCAAGGGAAGGGGCCTGACGGACATATTTCGAGATATTTCTTCTTCTTGTTGTTCTTCTTCTGCACAGCTAAGCCGGAAGTGGCATTTGCGGCTCGCACTAGTGCAGAGTTATCTCAAAGAAAGGGGCCACCGTGTTTCTGTATCCCTATTATGTTGGTGCGGCTTCGGAACTTTTAAATATCTCGATATATCTCGAAAACTACGCTTCTGATCAAAAAATATCATAGAACATAAATTGTAGGAAACATAATTCTCTACAAAAAACGTCTCTTAACATTTTGCCATAGCTCGCTTCGTTTCCGAGATATTTGCAGATTCAGCTCAAAGGAACTGGCCTGACGGACATATTTCGAGATATTTCTTCTTCTTGTTGTTCTTCCTCTGCACAGCTAAGCTGGAAGTGGTATTTGCAGCTCGCAATAGTGCAGAGTTATCTCAAAGAAAGGGGCCACGGTGTTTCTGTATCTCTATTATGTTGGTGCGGCTTCGGAACTTTTAAATATCTTGATATATCTCGAGATCTACGCATCTCATCAAAAAATATCATAGAACATAAAAAGTAGGAAACTTAATTCTCTACAAAAAACGTCTCTTAACATTTTGCCATAGCTCGCTTCGTTTCCGAGATATTTGCAGATTTATCTCAAGGGAAGGGGCCTGACGGACATATTTCGAGATATTTCTTCTTCTTGTTGTTCTTCTTCTGCACAGCTAAGCTGGAAGTGGCATTTACAGCTCGCAATAGTGCAGAGTTATCTCAAAGAAAGGGGCCACGGTGTTTCTGTATCTCTATTATGTTGGTGCGGCTTCGGAACTTTTAAATATCTTAATATATCTCGAGAACTACGCATCTGATCAAAAAATATCATAGAAGATAAAAAGTAGGAAACTTAATTCGCTACAAAAAAGGTCTCTTAACATTTTGCCATAGCTCGCTTCGTTTCCGAGATATTTGCAGATTTATCTCAAGGGAAGGGGCCTGACGGACATATTTCGAGATACTTCTTCTTCTTGTTGTTCTTCTTCTGCACAGCTAAGCTGGAAGTGGCATTTGCGGCTCGCACTAGTGCAGAGTTATCTCAAAGAAAGGGGCCACGGTGTTTCTGTATCTCTATTATGTTGGTGCGGTTTCGGAACTTTTAAATATCTTGATATATCTCGAGAACTACGCATCTGATCAAAAAATATCATAGAACATAAAAAGTAGGAAACTTAATTCTCTGCAAATAAGGTCTCTTAACATTTTGCCATAGCTCGCTTCGTTTCCGAGATATTTGCAGATTTATCTCAAGGGAAGGGGCCTGACGGACATATTTCGAGATATTTCTTCTTCTTGTTGTTCTTCTTCTGCGCAGCTAAGCTGGAAGTGGCATTTGCAGCTCGCAATAGTGCAGAGATATCTCAAAGAAAGGGGCCACGCTGTTTCTGTATCTCTATTATGTTGGTGCGGCTTCGGAACTTTTAAATATCTTGATATATCTCGAGAGCTACGCGTCTGATCAAAAAATATCATAGAACATAAAAAGTAGGAAACATAATTCTCTACAAAAAAGGTCTCTTAACATTTTGCCATAGCTCGCTTCGTTTCCGAGATATTTGCAGATTTATCTCAAGGGAAGTGGCCTGACGGACATATTTCGAGATATTTCTTCTTCTTGTTGTTCTTCTTCTGCACAGCTAAGCTGGAAGTGGCATTTGCGGCTCGCTCTAGTGCAGAGTTATCTCAAAGAAAGGGGCCACGGTGTTTCTGTATCTCTATTATGTTGGTGCGGCTTCGGAACTTTTAAATATCTTGATATATCTCGAGAGCTACGCGTCTGATCAAAAAATATCATAGAACATAAAAAGTAGGAAACATAATTCTCTACAAAAAAGGTCTCTTAACATTTTGCCATAGCTCGCTTCGTTTCCGAGATATTTGCAGATTTATCTCAAGGGAAGTGGCCTGACGGACATATTTCGAGATATTTCTCCTTCTTGTTGTTCTTCTTCTGCACAGCTAAGCTGGAAGTGGCATTTGCGGCTCGCTCTAGTGCAGAGTTATCTCAAAGAAAGGGGCCACGGTGTTTCTGTATCTCTATTATGTTGGTGCGGCTTCGGAACTTTTAAATATCTTGATATATCTCGAGAACTACGCATCTGATCCAAAAATATCATAGAACATAAATAGTAGGAAACTTAATTCTCTACAAAAAAGTTCTCTCAGCATTTTGCCATAGCTCGCTTCGTTTCCGAGATATTTGCAGATTTATCTCAAGGGAAGGGGCCTGACGGACATATTTCCAGATATTTCTTCTTCTTGTTGTTCTTCTTCTGCACAGCTAAGCTGGAAGTGGCATTTGCAGCTCGCAATAGTGCAGAGTTATCTCAAAGAAAGGGGCCACGGTGTTTCTGTATCTCTATTATGTTGGTGCGGCTTCGGAACTTTTAAATATCTTGATATATCTCGAGAACTACGCATCTGATCAAAAAATATCATAGAACATAAAAAGTAGGAAACTTAATTCTCTACAAAAAAGGTCTCTTAACATTTTGCCATAGCTCGCTTCGTTTCCGAGATATTTGCAGATTTATCTCAAGGGAAGGGGCCTGACGGACATATTTCGAGATATTTCTTCTTCTTGTTGTTCTTCTTCTGCACAGCTAAGCTGGAAGTGGCATTTGCGGCTCGCACTAGTGCAGAGTTATCTCAACGAAAGGGGCCACGGTGTTTCTGTATCTCTATTATGTTGGTGCGGCTTCGGAACTTTTAAATATCTCGATATATCCCGAAAACTACGCTTCTGATCAAAAAATATCATAGAACATAAATTGTAGGAAACATAATTCTCTACAAAAAAGGTCTCTTAACATTTCGCCATAGCTCGCTTCGTTTCCGAGATATTTGCAGATATATCTCAAGGGAAGGGGCCTGACGGACATATTTCGAGATATTGCTTCTTCTTGTTGTTCTTCTGCACAGCTAAGCTGGAAGTGGCATTTGCAGCTCGCAATAGTGCATAGTTATCTGAAAGAAAGGGGCCACGGTGTTTCCGTATCTCTATTATGTTGGTGCGGCTTCGGAACTTTTAAATATCTTGATATATCTCGAGAACTACGCATCTAATCAAAAAATATCATAGAACATAAAAAGTAGGAAACTTAATTCTCTACAAAAAAGGTCTCTTAACATTTTGCCATAGCTCGCTTCGTTTCCGAGATATTTGCAGATTTATCTCAAGGGAAGGGGCCTGACGGACATATTTCGAGATATTTCTTCTTCTTGTTGTTCTTCTTCTGCACAGCTAAGCTGGAAGTGGCATTTGCGGCTCGCACTAGTGCAGAGTTATCTCAACGAAAGGGGCCACGGTGTTTCTGTATCTCTATTATGTTGGTGCGGCTTCGGAACTTTTAAATATCTCGATATATCTCGAAAACTACGCTTCTGATCAAAAAATATCATAGAACATAAATTGTAGGAAACTTAATTCTCTACAATAAAGGTCTCTTAACATTTTGCCATAGCTCTCTTCGTTTCCGAGATATTTGCAGATTTATCTCAAGGGAAGGGGCCTGACGGACATATTTCGAGATATTTCTTCTTCTTGTTGTTCTTCTGCACAGCTAAGCTGGAAGTGGCATTTGCAGCTCGCAATAGTGCATAGTTATCTGAAAGAAAGGGGCCACGGTGTTTCTGTATCTCTATTATGTTGGTGCGGCTGCGGAACTTTTAAATATCTTGATATATCTCGAGAACTACGCATCTAATCAAAAAATATCATAGAACATGAAAAGTAGGAAACTTAATTCTCTACAAAAAAGGTCTCTTAACATTTTGCCATAGCTCTCTTCGTTTCCGAGATATTTGCAGATTTATCTCAAGGGAAGGGGCCTGACGGACATATTTCGAGATATTTCTTCTTCTTGTTGTTCTTCTTCTGCACAGCTAAGCTGGAAGTGGCATTTGCGGCTCGCACTAGTGCAGAGTTATCTCAACGAAAGGGGCCACGGTGTTTCTGTATCTCTATTATGTTGGTGCGGCTTCGGAACTTTTAAATATCTCGATATATCTCGAAAACTACGCTTCTGATCAAAAAATATCATAGAACATAAATTGTAGGAAACTTAATTCTCTTCAAAAAAGGTCACTTAACATTTTGCCATAGCTCTCTTCGTTTCCGAGATATTTGCAGATTTATCTCAAGGGAAGGGGCCTGACGGACATATTTCGAGATATTTCTTCTTCTTGTTGTTCTTCTGCACAGCTAAGCTGGAAGTGGCATTTGCAGCTTGCAATAGTGCATAGTTATCTGAACGAAAGGGGCCACGGTGTTTCTGTATCTCTATTATGTTGGTGCGGCTTCGGAACTTTTAAATATCTTGATATATCTCGAGAACTACGCATCTGATCAAAAAATATCATAGAACATAAAAAGTAGGAAGCTTAATTCTCTACAAAAGAGGTCTCTTAACATTTTGCCATAGCTCGCTTCGTTTCCGAGATATTTGCAGATTTATCTCAAGGGAAGGGGCCTGACGGACATATTTCGAGATATTTCTTCTTCTTGTTGTTCTTCTTCTGCACAGCTAAGCTGGAAGTGGCATTTGCGGCTCGCACTAGTGCAGAGTTATCTCAACGAAAGGGGCCACGGTGTTTCTGTATCTCTATTATGTTGGTGCGGCTTCGGAACTTTTAAATATCTTGATATATCTCGAGAACTACGCATCTAATCAAAAAATATCATAGAACATAAAAAGTAGGAAACTTAATTCTCTACAAAAAAGGTCTCTTAACATTTTGCCATAGCTCTCTTCGTTTCCGAGATATTTGCAGATTTATCTCAAGGGAAGGGGCCTGACGGACATATTTCGAGATATTTCTTCTTCTTGTTGTTCTTCTTCTGCACAGCTAAGCTGGAAGTGGCATTTGCAGCTCGCAATAGTGCAGAGTTATCTCAAAGAAAGGGGCCACGGTGTTTCTGTATCTCTATTATGTTGGTGCGGCTTCGGAACTTTTAAATATCTTGATATATCTCGAGAACTACGCATCTGATCAAAAAATATCATAGAACATAAAAAGTAGGAAACTTAATTCTCTACAAAAAAGGTCTCTTAACATTTTGCCATAGCTCGCTTCGTTTCCGAGATATTTGCAGATATATCTCAAGGGAAGGGGCCTGACGGACATATTTCGAGATATTTCTTCTTCTTGTTGTTCTTCTTCTGCACAGCTAAGCTGGAAGTGGCATTTGCGGCTCGCACTAGTGCAGAGTTATCTGAACGAAAGGGGCCACGGTGTTTCTGTATCTCTATTATGTTGGTGCGGCTTCGGAACTTTTAAATATCTCGATATATCTCGAAAACTACGCTTCTGATCAAAAAATATCATAGAACATAAATTGTAGGAAACATAATTCTCTACAAAAAAGGTCTCTTAACATTTTGTCATAGCTCGCTTCGTTTCCGAGATATTTGCAGATATATCTCAAGGGAAGGGGCCTGACGGACATATTTCGAGATATTTCTTCTTCTTGTTGTTCTTCTTCTGCACAGCTAAGCTGGAAGTGGCATTTACAGCGCGCAATAGTGCAGAATTATCTCAAAGAAAGGGGCCACGGTGTTTCTGTATCTCTATTATGTTGGTGCGGCTTCGGAACTTTTAAATATCTTGATATATCTCGAGAACTACGCATCTGATCAAAAAATATCATAGAACATAAAAAGTAGGAAGCTTAATTCTCTACAAAAGAGGTCTCTTAACATTTTGCCATAGCTCGCTTCGTTTCCGAGATATTTGCAGATTTATCTCAAGGGAAGGGGCCTAACGGACATATTTCGAGATATTTCTTCTTCTTGTTGTTCTTCTTCTGCACAGCTAAACTGGAAGTGGCATTTCCAGCTCGCAGTAGTGCAGAGTTATCTCAAAGAGAGGGGCCACGGTGTTTCTGTATCTCTATTATGTTGGTGCGGCTTCGGAACTTTTAAATATCTCGATATATCTCGAAAACTACGCTTCTGATCAAAAAATATCATAGAACATAAATTGTAGGAAACATAATTCTCTACAAAAAAGGTCTCTTAACATTTTGCCATAGCTCGCTTCGTTTCCGAGATATTTGCAGATATATCTCAAGGGAAGGGGCCTGACGGACATATTTCGAGATATTTCTTCTTCTTGTTGTTCTTCTTCTGCACAGCTAAGCTGGAAGTGGCATTTACAGCGCGCAATAGTGCAGAGTTATCTCAAAGAAAGGGGCCACGGTGTTTCTGTATCTCTATTATGTTGGTGCGGCTTCGGAACTTTTAAATATCTTGATATATCTCGAGAACTACGCATCTGATCAAAAAATATCATAGAACATAAAAAGTAGGAAGCTTAATTCTCTACAAAAGAGGTCTCTTAACATTTTGCCATAGCTCTCTTCGTTTCCGAGATATTTGCAGATTTATCTCAAGGGAAGGGGCCTGACGGACATATTTCGAGATATTTCTTCTTCTTGATGTTCTTCTTCTGCACAGCTAAGCTGGAAGTGGCATTTGCGGCTCGCACTAGTGCAGAGTTATCTCAACGAAAGGGGCCACGGTGTTTCTGTATCTCTATTATGTTGGTGCGGCTTCGGAACTTTTAAATATCTCGATATATCTCGAAAACTACGCTTCTGATCAAAAAATATCATAGAACATAAAAAGTAGGAAACTTAATTCTCTACAAAAAAGGTCTCTTAACATTTCGCCATAGCTCGCTTCGTTTCCGAGATATTTGCAGATTTATCTCAAGGGAAGGGGCCTGACGGACATATTTCGAGATATTTCTTCTTCTTGTTGTCCTTCTTCTGCACAGCTAAGCTGGAAGTGGCATTTACAGCTCGCAATCGTGCAGAGTTATCTCAAAGAAAGGGGCCACGGTGTTTCTGTATCTCTATTATGTTGGTGCGGCTTCGGAACTTTTAAATATCTTGATATATCTCGAGAACTACGCATCTGATCAAAAAATATCATAGAACATAAAAAGTAGGAAACTTAATTCTCTACAAAAAATGTCTCTTAACATTTTCCCATAGCTCGCTTCGTTTCCGAGATATTTGCAGATATATCTCAAGGGAAGGGGCCTGACGGACATATTTCGAGATATTTCTTCTTCTTGTTGTTCTTCTTCTGCACAGCTAAGCTGGAAGTGGCATTTACAGCTCGCAATAGTGCAGAGTTATCTCAAAGAAAGGGGCCACGGTGTTTCTGTATCTCTATTATGTTGGTGCGGCTTCGGAACTTTTAAATATCTTAATATATCTCGAGAACTACGCATCTGATCAAAAAATATCATAGAAGATAAAAAGTAGGAAACTTAATTCGCTACAAAAAAGGTCTCTTAACATTTTGCCATAGCTCGCTTCGTTTCCGAGATATTTGCAGATTTATCTCAAGGGAAGGGGCCTGACGGACATATTTCGAGATATTTCTTCTTCTTGTTGTTCTTCTTCTGCACAGCTAAGCTGGAAGTGGCATTTGCGGCTCGCACTAGTGCAGAGTTATCTCAACGAAAGGGGCCACGGTGTTTCTGTATCTCTATTATGTTGGTGCGGCTTCGGAACTTTTAAATATCTCGATATATCTCGAAAACTACGCTTCTGATCAAAAAATATCATAGAACATAAAAAGTAGGAAACTTAATTCTCTACAAAAAAGGTCTCTTAACATTTCGCCATAGCTCGCTTCGTTTCCGAGATATTTGCAGATTTATCTCAAGGGAAGGGGCCTGACGGACATATTTCGAGATATTTCTTCTTCTTGTTGTCCTTCTTCTGCACAGCTAAGCTGGAAGTGGCATTTACAGCTCGCAATCGTGCAGAGTTATCTCAAAGAAAGGGGCCACGGTGTTTCTGTATCTCTATTATGTTGGTGCGGCTTCGGAACTTTTAAATATCTTGATATATCTCGAGAACTACGCATCTGATCAAAAAATATCATAGAACATAAAAAGTAGGAAACTTAATTCTCTACAAAAAATGTCTCTTAACATTTTGCCATAGCTCGCTTCGTTTCCGAGATATTTGCAGATATATCTCAAGGGAAGGGGCCTGACGGACATATTTCGAGATATTTCTTCTTCTTGTTGTTCTTCTTCTGCACAGCTAAGCTGGAAGTGGCATTTACAGCTCGCAATAGTGCAGAGTTATCTCAAAGAAAGGGGCCACGGTGTTTCTGTATCTCTATTATGTTGGTGCGGCTTCGGAACTTTTAAATATCTTAATATATCTCGAGAACTACGCATCTGATCAAAAAATATCATAGAAGATAAAAAGTAGGAAACTTAATTCGCTACAAAAAAGGTCTCTTAACATTTTGCCATAGCTCGCTTCGTTTCCGAGATATTTGCAGATTTATCTCAAGGGAAGGGGCCTGACGGACATATTTCGAGATATTTCTTCTTCTTGTTGTTCTTCTTCTGCACAGCTAAGCTGGAAGTGGCATTTGCGGCTCGCACTAGTGCAGAGTTATCTCAAAGAAAGGGGCCACGGTGTTTCTGTATCTCTATTATGTTGGTGCGGTTTCGGAACTTTTAAATATCTTGATATATCTCGAGAACTACGCATCTGATCAAAAAATATCATAGAACATAAAAAGTAGGAAACTTAATTCTCTACAAAAAATGTCTCTTAACATTTTGCCATAGCTCGCTTCGTTTCCGAGATATTTGCAGATATATCTCAAGGGAAGGGGCCTGACGGACATATTTCGAGATATTTCTTCTTCTTGTTGTTCTTCTTCTGCACAGCTAAGCTGGAAGTGGCATTTACAGCTCGCAATAGTGCAGAGTTATCTCAAAGAAAGGGGCCACGGTGTTTCTGTATCTCTATTATGTTGGTGCGGCTTCGGAACTTTTAAATATCTTAATATATCTCGAGAACTACGCATCTGATCAAAAAATATCATAGAAGATAAAAAGTAGGAAACTTAATTCGCTACAAAAAAGGTCTCTTAACATTTTGCCATAGCTCGCTTCGTTTCCGAGATATTTGCAGATTTATCTCAAGGGAAGGGGCCTGACGGACATATTTCGAGATATTTCTTCTTCTTGTTGTTCTTCTTCTGCACAGCTAAGCTGGAAGTGGCATTTGCGGCTCGCACTAGTGCAGAGTTATCTCAAAGAAAGGGGCCACGGTGTTTCTGTATCTCTATTATGTTGGTGCGGTTTCGGAACTTTTAAATATCTTGATATATCTCGAGAACTACGCATCTGATCAAAAAATATCATAGAACATAAAAAGTAGGAAACTTAATTCTCTGCAAATAAGGTCTCTTAACATTTTGCCATAGCTCGCTTCGTTTCCGAGATATTTGCAGATTTATCTCAAGGGAAGGGGCCTGACGGACATATTTCGAGATATTTCTTCTTCTTGTTGTTCTTCTTCTGCGCAGCTAAGCTGGAAGTGGCATTTGCAGCTCGCAATAGTGCAGAGATATCTCAAAGAAAGGGGCCACGCTGTTTCTGTATCTCTATTATGTTGGTGCGGCTTCGGAACTTTTAAATATCTTGATATATCTCGAGAGCTACGCGTCTGATCAAAAAATATCATAGAACATAAAAAGTAGGAAACATAATTCTCTACAAAAAAGGTCTCTTAACATTTTGCCATAGCTCGCTTCGTTTCCGAGATATTTGCAGATTTATCTCAAGGGAAGTGGCCTGACGGACATATTTCGAGATATTTCTTCTTCTTGTTGTTCTTCTTCTGCACAGCTAAGCTGGAAGTGGCATTTGCGGCTCGCTCTAGTGCAGAGTTATCTCAAAGAAAGGGGCCACGGTGTTTCTGTATCTCTATTATGTTGGTGCCGCTTCGGAACTTTTAAATATCTTGATATATCTCGAGAACTACGCATCTGATCCAAAAATATCATAGAACATAAATAGTAGGAAACTTAATTCTCTACAAAAAAGTTCTCTCAGCATTTTGCCATAGCTCGCTTCGTTTCCGAGATATTTGCAGATTTATCTCAAGGGAAGGGGCCTGACGGACATATTTCCAGATATTTCTTCTTCTTGTTGTTCTTCTTCTGCACAGCTAAGCTGGAAGTGGCATTTGCAGCTCGCAATAGTGCAGAGTTATCTCAAAGAAAGGGGCCACGGTGTTTCTGTATCTCTATTATGTTGGTGCGGCTTCGGAACTTTTAAATATCTTGATATATCTCGAGAACTACGCATCTGATCAAAAAATATCATAGAACATAAAAAGTAGGAAACTTAATTCTCTACAAAAAAGGTCTCTTAACATTTTGCCATAGCTCGCTTCGTTTCCGAGATATTTGCAGATTTATCTCAAGGGAAGGGGCCTGACGGACATATTTCGAGATATTTCTTCTTCTTGTTGTTCTTCTTCTGCACAGCTAAGCTGGAAGTGGCATTTGCGGCTCGCACTAGTGCAGAGTTATCTCAACGAAAGGGGCCACGGTGTTTCTGTATCTCTATTATGTTGGTGCGGCTTCGGAACTTTTAAATATCTCGATATATCTCGAAAACTACGCTTCTGATCAAAAAATATCATAGAACATAAATTGTAGGAAACTTAATTCTCTACAATAAAGGTCTCTTAACATTTTGCCATAGCTCTCTTCGTTTCCGAGATATTTGCAGATTTATCTCAAGGGAAGGGGCCTGACGGACATATTTCGAGATATTTCTTCTTCTTGTTGTTCTTCTGCACAGCTAAGCTGGAAGTGGCATTTGCAGCTCGCAATAGTGCATAGTTATCTGAAAGAAAGGGGCCACGGTGTTTCTGTATCTCTATTATGTTGGTGCGGCTGCGGAACTTTTAAATATCTTGATATATCTCGAGAACTACGCATCTAATCAAAAAATATCATAGAACATGAAAAGTAGGAAACTTAATTCTCTACAAAAAAGGTCTCTTAACATTTTGCCATAGCTCTCTTCGTTTCCGAGATATTTGCAGATTTATCTCAAGGGAAGGGGCCTGACGGACATATTTCGAGATATTTCTTCTTCTTGTTGTTCTTCTTCTGCACAGCTAAGCTGGAAGTGGCATTTGCGGCTCGCACTAGTGCAGAGTTATCTCAACGAAAGGGGCCACGGTGTTTCTGTATCTCTATTATGTTGGTGCGGCTTCGGAACTTTTAAATATCTCGATATATCTCGAAAACTACGCTTCTGATCAAAAAATATCATAGAACATAAATTGTAGGAAACTTAATTCTCTTCAAAAAAGGTCACTTAACATTTTGCCATAGCTCTCTTCGTTTCCGAGATATTTGCAGATTTATCTCAAGGGAAGGGGCCTGACGGACATATTTCGAGATATTTCTTCTTCTTGTTGTTCTTCTGCACAGCTAAGCTGGAAGTGGCATTTGCAGCTTGCAATAGTGCATAGTTATCTGAAAGAAAGGGGCCACAGTGTTTCTGTATCTCTATTATGTTGGTGCGGCTTCGGAACTTTTAAATATCTTGATATATCTCGAGAACTACGCATCTAATCAAAAAATATCATAGAACATAAAAAGTAGGAAACTTAATTCTCTACAAAAAAGGTCTCTTAACATTTTGCCATAGCTCTCTTCGTTTCCGAGGTGTTTGCAGATTTATCTCAAGGGAAGGGGCCTGACGGACATATTTCGAGATATTTCTTCTTCTTGTTGTTCTTCTTCTGCACAGCTAAGCTGGAAGTGGCATTTGCAGCTCGCAATAGTGCAGAGTTATCTCAAAGAAAGGGGCCACGGTGTTTCTGTATCTCTATTATGTTGGTGCGGCTTCGGAACTTTTAAATATCTTGATATATCTCGAGAACTACGCATCTGATCAAAAAATATCATAGAACATAAAAAGTAGGAAACTTAATTCTCTACAAAAAAGGTCTCTTAACATTTTGCCATAGCTCGCTTCGTTTCCGAGATATTTGCAGATTTATCTCAAGGGAAGGGGCCTGACGGGCATATTTCGAGATATTTCTTCTTCTTGTTGTTCTTCTTCTGCACAGCTAAGCTGGAAGTGGCATTTGCGGCTCGCACTAGTGCAGAGTTATCTGAACGAAAGGGGCCACGGTGTTTCTGTATCTCTATTATGTTGGTGCGGCTTCGGAACTTTTAAATATCTCGATATATCTCGAAAACTACGCTTCTGATCAAAAAATATCATAGAACATAAATTGTAGGAAACATAATTCTCTACAAAAAAGGTCTCTTAACATTTTGTCATAGCTCGCTTCGTTTCCGAGATATTTGCAGATATATCTCAAGGGAAGGGGCCTGACGGACATATTTCGAGATATTTCTTCTTCTTGTTGTTCTTCTTCTGCACAGCTAAGCTGGAAGTGGCATTTACAGCGCGCAATAGTGCAGAGTTATCTCAAAGAAAGGGGCCACGTTGTTTCTGTATCTCTATTATGTTGGTGCGGCTTCGGAACTTTTAAATATCTTGATATATCTCGAGAACTACGCATCTGATCAAAAAATATCATAGAACATAAAAAGTAGGAAGCTTAATTCTCTACAAAAGAGGTCTCTTAACATTTTGCCATAGCTCGCTTCGTTTCCGAGATATTTGCAGATTTATCTCAAGGGAAGGGGCCTAACGGACATATTTCGAGATATTTCTTCTTCTTGTTGTTCTTCTTCTGCACAGCTAAACTGGAAGTGGCATTTACAGCTCGCAATAGTGCAGAGTTATCTCAAAGAAAGGGGCCACGGTGTTTCTGTATCTCTATTATGTTGGTGCGGCTTCGGAACTTTTAAATATCTTGATATATCTCGAGAACTACGCATCAGATCAAAAAATATCATAGAACATAAAAAGTAGGAAACTTAATTCTCTACAAAAAAGGTCTCTTAACATTTTGCCATAGCTCTCTTCGTTTCCGAGATATTTGCAGATTTATCTCAAGGGAAGGGGCCTGACGGACATATTTCGAGATATTTCTTCTTCTTGATGTTCTTCTTCTGCACAGCTAAGCTGGAAGTGGCATTTGCAGCTCGCAATAGTGCAGAGTTATCTCAAAGAAAGGGGCCACGGTGTTTCTGTATCTCTATTATGTTGGTGCGGCTTCGGAATTTTTAAATATCTTGATATATCTCGAGAACTACGCATCTAATCAAAAAATATCATAGAACATAAAAAGTAGGAAACTTAATTCTCTACAAAAAAGGTCTCTTAACATTTTGCCATAGCTCTCTTCGTTTCCGAGATATTTGCAGATTTATCTCAAGGGAAGGGGCCTGACGGACATATTTCGAGATATTTCTTCTTCTTGTTGTTCTTCTTCTGCACAGCTAAGCTGGAAGTGGCATTTGCGGCTCGCACTAGTGCAGAGTTATCTCAACGAAAGGGGCCACGGTGTTTCTGTATCTCTATTATGTTGGTGCGGCTTCGGAACTTTTAAATATCTCGATATATCTCGAAAACTACGCTTCTGATCAAAAAATATCATAGAACATAAATTGTAGGAAACTTAATTCTCTACAAAAAAGGTCACTTAACATTTTGCCATAGCTCTCTTCGTTTCCGAGATATTTGCAGATTTATCTCAAGGGAAGGGGCCTGACGGACATATTTCGAGATATTTCTTCTTCTTGTTGTTCTTCTGCACAGCTAAGCTGGAAGTGGCATTTGCAGCTTGCAATAGTGCATAGTTATCTGAAAGAAAGGGGCCACAGTGTTTCTGTATCTCTATTATGTTGGTGCGGCTTCGGAACTTTTAAATATCTTGATATATCTCGAGAACTACGCATCTAATCAAAAAATATCATAGAACATAAAAAGTAGGAAACTTAATTCTCTACAAAAAAGGTCTCTTAACATTTTGCCATAGCTCTCTTCGTTTCCGAGATATTTGCAGATTTATCTCAAGGGAAGGGGCGTCACGGACATATTTCGAGATATTTCTTCTTCTTGTTGTTCTTCTTCTGCACAGCTAAACTGGAAGTGGCATTTCCAGCTCGCAGTAGTGCAGAGTTATCTCAAAGAGAGGGGCCACGGTGTTTCTGTATCTCTATTATGTTGGTGCGGCTTCGGAACTTTTAAATATCTCGATATATCTCGAAAACTACGCTTCTGATCAAAAAATATCATAGAACATAAATTGTAGGAAACATAATTCTCTACAAAAAAGGTCTCTTAAGATTTTGCCATAGCTCGCTTCGTTTCCGAGATATTTGCAGATATATCTCAAGGGAAGGGGCCTGACGGACATATTTCGAGATATTTCTTCTTCTTGTTGTTCTTCTTCTGCACAGCTAAGCTGGAAGTGGCATTTACAGCTCGCAATAGTGCACAGTTATCTCAAAGAAAGGGGCCACGGTGTTTCTGTATCTCTATTATGTTGGTGCGGCTTCGGAACTTTTAAATATCATGATATATCTCGAGAACTACGCATCAGATCAAAAAATATCATAGAACATAAAACGTAGGAAACTTAATTCTCTACAAAAAAGGTCTCTCAACATTTTGCCATAGCTCGCTTCGTTTCCGAGATATTTGCAGATTTATCTCAAGGGAAGGGGCCTGACGGACATATTTCGAGATATTTCTTCTTCTTGTTGTTCTTCTTCTGCACAGCTAAGCTGGAAGTGGCATTTGCGGCTCGCACTAGTGCAGAGTTATCTCAAAGAAAGGGGCCACGGTGTTTCTGTATCTCTATTATGTTGGTGCGGCTTTGGAACTTTTAAATATCTCGATATATCTCGAGAACTACGCATCTGATCAAAAAATATCATAGAACATAAAACGTAGGAAACTTAATTCTCTACAAAAAAGGTCTCTCAACATTTTGCCATAGCTCGCTTCGTTTCCGAGATATTTGCAGATTTATCTCAAGGGAAGGGGCCTGACGGACATATTTCGAGATATTTCTTCTTCTTGTTGTTCTTCTTCTGCACAGCTAAGCTGGAAGTGGCATTTGCGGCTCGCACTAGTGCAGAGTTATCTCAAAGAAAGGGGCCACGGTGTTTCTGTATCTCTATTATGTTGGTGCGGCTTCGGAACTTTTAAATATCTTGATATATCTCGAGAACTACGCATCAGATCAAAAAATATCATAGAACATAAAAAGTAGGAAACTTAATTCTCTACAAAAAAGGTCTCTTAACATTTTGCCATAGCTCTCTTCGTTTCCGAGATATTTGCAGATTTATCTCAAGGGAAGGGGCCTGACGGACATATTTCGAGATATTTCTTCTTCTTGATGTTCTTCTTCTGCACAGCTAAGCTGGAAGTGGCATTTGCAGCTCGCAATAGTGCAGAGTTATCTCAAAGAAAGGGGCCACGGTGTTTCTGTATCTCTATTATGTTGGTGCGGCTTCGGAACTTTTAAATATCTTGATATATCTCGAGAACTACGCATCTGATCAAAAAATATCATAGAACATAAAACGTAGGAAACTTAATTCTCTACAAAAAAGGTCTCTCAACATTTTGCCATAGCTCGCTTCGTTTCCGAGATATTTGCAGATATATCTCAAGGGAAGGGGCCTGACGGACATATTTCGAGATATTTCTTCTTCTTGTTGTTCTTCTTCTGCACAGCTAAGCTGGAAGTGGCATTTACAGCTCGCAATAGTGCAGAGTTATCTCAAAGAAAGGGGCCACGGTGTTTCTGTATCTCTATTATGTTGGTGCGGCTTCGGAACTTTTAAATATCTTGATATATCTCGAGAACTACGCATCAGATCAAAAAATATCATAGAACATAAAAAGTAGGAAACTTAATTCTCTACACAAAAGGTCTCTTAACATTTTGCTATAGCTCGCTTCGTTTCCGAGATATTTGCAGATTCAGCTCAAAGGAACTGGCCTGACGGACATATTTCGAGATATTTCTTCTTCTTGTTGTTCTTCCTCTGCACAGCTAAGCTGGAAGTGGCATTTGCAGCTCGCAATAGTGCAGAGTTATCTCAAAGAAAGGGGCCACGGTGTTTCTGTATCTCTATTATGTTGGTGCGGCTTTGGAACTTTTAAATATCTCGATATATCTCGAAAACTACGCTTCTGATCAAAAAATATCATAGAACATAAATTGTAGGAAACATAATTCTCTACAAAAAAGGTCTCTTAACATTTTGCCATAGCTCGCTTCGTTTCCGAGATATTTGCAGATATATCTCAAGGGAAGGGGCCTGACGGACATATTTCGAGATATGTCTTCTTCTTGTTGTTCTTCTTCTGCACAGCTAAGCTGGAAGTGGCATTTACAGCTCGCAATAGTGCAGAGTTATCTCAAAGAAAGGGGCCACGGTGTTTCTGTATCTCTATTATGTTGGTGCGGCTTCGGAACTTTTAAATATCTTGATATATCTCGAGAACTACGCATCAGATCAAAAAATATCATAGAACATAAAAAGTAGGAAACTTAATTCTCTACAAAAAAGGTCTCTTAACATTTTGCCATAGCTCTCTTCGTTCCCGAGATATTTGCAGATTTATCTCAAGGGAAGGGGCCTGACGGACATATTTCGAGATATTTCTTCTTCTTGTTGTTCTTCTTCTGCACAGCTAAGCTGGAAGTGGCATTTGCAGCTCGCAATAGTGCAGAGTTATCTCAAAGAAAGGGGCCACGGTGTTTCTGTATCTCTATTATGTTGGTGCGGCTTCGGAACTTTTAAATATCTTGATATATCTCGAGAACTACGCATCTGATCAAAAAATATCATAGAACATAAAAAGTAGGAAACTTAATTCTCTACAAAAAAGGTCTCTTAAGATTTTGCCATAGCTCGCTTCGTTTCCGAGATATTTGCAGATTTATCTCAAGGGAAGGGGCGTCACGGACATATTTCGAGATATTTCTTCTTCTTGTTGTTCTTCTTCTGCACAGCTAAACTGGAAGTGGCATTTCCAGCTCGCAGTAGTGCAGAGTTATCTCAAAGAGAGGGGCCACGGTGTTTCTGTATCTCTATTATGTTGGTGCGGCTTCGGAACTTTTAAATATCTCGATATATCTCGAAAACTACGCTTCTGATCAAAAAATATCATAGAACATAAATTGTAGGAAACATAATTCTCTACAAAAAAGGTCTCTTAAGATTTTGCCATAGCTCGCTTCGTTTCCGAGATATTTGCAGATATATCTCAAGGGAAGGGGCCTGACGGACATATTTCGAGATATTTCTTCTTCTTGTTGTTCTTCTTCTGCACAGCTAAGCTGGAAGTGGCATTTACAGCTCGCAATAGTGCACAGTTATCTCAAAGAAAGGGGCCACGGTGTTTCTGTATCTCTATTATGTTGGTGCGGCTTCGGAACTTTTAAATATCATGATATATCTCGAGAACTACGCATCAGATCAAAAAATATCATAGAACATAAAACGTAGGAAACTTAATTCTCTACAAAAAAGGTCTCTCAACATTTGGCCATAGCTCGCTTCGTTTCCGAGATATTTGCAGATTTATCTCAAGGGAAGGGGCCTGACGGACATATTTCGAGATATTTCTTCTTCTTGTTGTTCTTCTTCTGCACAGCTAAGCTGGAAGTGGCATTTGCGGCTCGCACTAGTGCAGAGTTATCTCAAAGAAAGGGGCCACGGTGTTTCTGTATCTCTATTATGTTGGTGCGGCTTTGGAACTTTTAAATATCTCGATATATCTCGAGAACTACGCATCTGATCAAAAAATATCATAGAACATAAAACGTAGGAAACTTAATTCTCTACAAAAAAGGTCTCTCAACATTTTGCCATAGCTCGCTTCGTTTCCGAGATATTTGCAGATTTATCTCAAGGGAAGGGGCCTGACGGACATATTTCGAGATATTTCTTCTTCTTGTTGTTCTTCTTCTGCACAGCTAAGCTGGAAGTGGCATTTGCGGCTCGCACTAGTGCAGAGTTATCTCAAAGAAAGGGGCCACGGTGTTTCTGTATCTCTATTATGTTGGTGCGGCTTCGGAACTTTTAAATATCTTGATATATCTCGAGAACTACGCATCAGATCAAAAAATATCATAGAACATAAAAAGTAGGAAACTTAATTCTCTACAAAAAAGGTCTCTTAACATTTTGCCATAGCTCTCTTCGTTTCCGAGATATTTGCAGATTTATCTCAAGGGAAGGGGCCTGACGGACATATTTCGAGATATTTCTTCTTCTTGATGTTCTTCTTCTGCACAGCTAAGCTGGAAGTGGCATTTGCAGCTCGCAATAGTGCAGAGTTATCTCAAAGAAAGGGGCCACGGTGTTTCTGTATCTCTATTATGTTGGTGCGGCTTCGGAACTTTTAAATATCTTGATATATCTCGAGAACTACGCATCTGATCAAAAAATATCATAGAACATAAAACGTAGGAAACTTAATTCTCTACAAAAAAGGTCTCTCAACATTTTGCCATAGCTCGCTTCGTTTCCGAGATATTTGCAGATATATCTCAAGGGAAGGGGCCTGACGGACATATTTCGAGATATTTCTTCTTCTTGTTGTTCTTCTTCTGCACAGCTAAGCTGGAAGTGGCATTTACAGCTCGCAATAGTGCAGAGTTATCTCAAAGAAAGGGGCCACGGTGTTTCTGTATCTCTATTATGTTGGTGCGGCTTCGGAACTTTTAAATATCTTGATATATCTCGAGAACTACGCATCACATCAAAAAATATCATAGAACATAAAAAGTAGGAAACTTAATTCTCTACACAAAAGGTCTCTTAACATTTTGCTATAGCTCGCTTCGTTTCCGAGATATTTGCAGATTCAGCTCAAAGGAACTGGCCTGACGGACATATTTCGAGATATTTCTTCTTCTTGTTGTTCTTCCTCTGCACAGCTAAGCTGGAAGTGGCATTTGCAGCTCGCAATAGTGCAGAGTTATCTCAAAGAAAGGGGCCACGGTGTTTCTGTATCTCTATTATGTTGGTGCGGCTTTGGAACTTTTAAATATCTCGATATATCTCGAAAACTACGCTTCTGATCAAAAAATATCATAGAACATAAATTGTAGGAAACATAATTCTCTACAAAAAAGGTCTCTTAACATTTTGCCATAGCTCGCTTCGTTTCCGAGATATTTGCAGATATATCTCAAGGGAAGGGGCCTGACGGACATATTTCGAGATATGTCTTCTTCTTGTTGTTCTTCTTCTGCACAGCTAAGCTGGAAGTGGCATTTACAGCTCGCAATAGTGCAGAGTTATCTCAAAGAAAGGGGCCACGGTGTTTCTGTATCTCTATTATGTTGGTGCGGCTTCGGAACTTTTAAATATCTTGATATATCTCGAGAACTACGCATCAGATCAAAAAATATCATAGAACATAAAAAGTAGGAAACTTAATTCTCTACAAAAAAGGTCTCTTAACATTTTGCCATAGCTCTCTTCGTTCCCGAGATATTTGCAGATTTATCTCAAGGGAAGGGGCCTGACGGACATATTTCGAGATATTTCTTCTTCTTGTTGTTCTTCTTCTGCACAGCTAAGCTGGAAGTGGCATTTGCAGCTCGCAATAGTGCAGAGTTATCTCAAAGAAAGGGGCCACGGTGTTTCTGTATCTCTATTATGTTGGTGCGGCTTCGGAACTTTTAAATATCTTGATATATCTCGAGAACTACGCATCTGATCAAAAAATATCATAGAACATAAAAAGTAGGAAACTTAATTCTCTACAAAAAAGGTCTCTTAAGATTTTGCCATAGCTCGCTTCGTTTCCGAGATATTTGCAGATTTATCTCAAGGGAAGGGGCCTAACGGACATATTTCGAGATATTTCTTCTTCTTGTTGTTCTTCTTCTGCACAGCTAAACTGGAAGTGGCATTTCCAGCTCGCAGTAGTGCAGAGTTATCTCAAAGAGAGGGGCCACGGTGTTTCTGTATCTCTATTATGTTGGTGCGGCTTCGGAACTTTTAAATATCTCGATATATCTCGAAAACTACGCTTCTGATCAAAAAATATCATAGAACATAAATTGTAGGAAACATAATTCTCTACAAAAAAGGTCTCTTAAGATTTTGCCATAGCTCGCTTCGTTTCCGAGATATTTGCAGATATATCTCAAGGGAAGGGGCCTGACGGACATATTTCGAGATATTTCTTCTTCTTGTTGTTCTTCTTCTGCACAGCTAAGCTGGAAGTGGCATTTACAGCTCGCAATAGTGCACAGTTATCTCAAAGAAAGGGGCCACGGTGTTTCTGTATCTCTATTATGTTGGTGCGGCTTCGGAACTTTTAAATATCATGATATATCTCGAGAACTACGCATCAGATCAAAAAATATCATAGAACATAAAACGTAGGAAACTTAATTCTCTACAAAAAAGGTCTCTCAACATTTGGCCATAGCTCGCTTCGTTTCCGAGATATTTGCAGATTTATCTCAAGGGAAGGGGCCTGACGGACATATTTCGAGATATTTCTTCTTCTTGTTGTTCTTCTTCTGCACAGCTAAGCTGGAAGTGGCATTTGCGGCTCGCACTAGTGCAGAGTTATCTCAAAGAAAGGGGCCACGGTGTTTCTGTATCTCTATTATGTTGGTGCGGCTTTGGAACTTTTAAATATCTCGATATATCTCGAGAACTACGCATCTGATCAAAAAATATCATAGAACATAAAACGTAGGAAACTTAATTCTCTACAAAAAAGGTCTCTCAACATTTTGCCATAGCTCGCTTCGTTTCCGAGATATTTGCAGATTTATCTCAAGGGAAGGGGCCTGACGGACATATTTCGAGATATTTCTTCTTCTTGTTGTTCTTCTTCTGCACAGCTAAGCTGGAAGTGGCATTTGCGGCTCGCACTAGTGCAGAGTTATCTCAAAGAAAGGGGCCACGGTGTTTCTGTATCTCTATTATGTTGGTGCGGCTTCGGAACTTTTAAATATCTTGATATATCTCGAGAACTACGCATCAGATCAAAAAATATCATAGAACATAAAAAGTAGGAAACTTAATTCTCTACAAAAAAGGTCTCTTAACATTTTGCCATAGCTCTCTTCGTTTCCGAGATATTTGCAGATTTATCTCAAGGGAAGGGGCCTGACGGACATATTTCGAGATATTTCTTCTTCTTGATGTTCTTCTTCTGCACAGCTAAGCTGGAAGTGGCATTTGCAGCTCGCAATAGTGCAGAGTTATCTCAAAGAAAGGGGCCACGGTGTTTCTGTATCTCTATTATGTTGGTGCGGCTTCGGAACTTTTAAATATCTTGATATATCTCGAGAACTACGCATCTGATCAAAAAATATCATAGAACATAAAACGTAGGAAACTTAATTCTCTACAAAAAAGGTCTCTCAACATTTTGCCATAGCTCGCTTCGTTTCCGAGATATTTGCAGATATATCTCAAGGGAAGGGGCCTGACGGACATATTTCGAGATATTTCTTCTTCTTGTTGTTCTTCTTCTGCACAGCTAAGCTGGAAGTGGCATTTACAGCTCGCAATAGTGCAGAGTTATCTCAAAGAAAGGGGCCACGGTGTTTCTGTATCTCTATTATGTTGGTGCGGCTTCGGAACTTTTAAATATCTTGATATATCTCGAGAACTACGCATCACATCAAAAAATATCATAGAACATAAAAAGTAGGAAACTTAATTCTCTACACAAAAGGTCTCTTAACATTTTGCTATAGCTCGCTTCGTTTCCGAGATATTTGCAGATTCAGCTCAAAGGAACTGGCCTGACGGACATATTTCGAGATATTTCTTCTTCTTGTTGTTCTTCCTCTGCACAGCTAAGCTGGAAGTGGCATTTGCAGCTCGCAATAGTGCAGAGTTATCTCAAAGAAAGGGGCCACGGTGTTTCTGTATCTCTATTATGTTGGTGCGGCTTTGGAACTTTTAAATATCTCGATATATCTCGAAAACTACGCTTCTGATCAAAAAATATCATAGAACATAAATTGTAGGAAACATAATTCTCTACAAAAAAGGTCTCTTAACATTTTGCCATAGCTCGCTTCGTTTCCGAGATATTTGCAGATATATCTCAAGGGAAGGGGCCTGACGGACATATTTCGAGATATGTCTTCTTCTTGTTGTTCTTCTTCTGCACAGCTAAGCTGGAAGTGGCATTTACAGCTCGCAATAGTGCAGAGTTATCTCAAAGAAAGGGGCCACGGTGTTTCTGTATCTCTATTATGTTGGTGCGGCTTCGGAACTTTTAAATATCTTGATATATCTCGAGAACTACGCATCAGATCAAAAAATATCATAGAACATAAAAAGTAGGAAACTTAATTCTCTACAAAAAAGGTCTCTTAACATTTTGCCATAGCTCTCTTCGTTCCCGAGATATTTGCAGATTTATCTCAAGGGAAGGGGCCTGACGGACATATTTCGAGATATTTCTTCTTCTTGTTGTTCTTCTTCTGCACAGCTAAGCTGGAAGTGGCATTTGCAGCTCGCAATAGTGCAGAGTTATCTCAAAGAAAGGGGCCACGGTGTTTCTGTATCTCTATTATGTTGGTGCGGCTTCGGAACTTTTAAATATCTTGATATATCTCGAGAACTACGCATCTGATCAAAAAATATCATAGAACATAAAAAGTAGGAAACTTAATTCTCTACAAAAAAGGTCTCTTAAGATTTTGCCATAGCTCGCTTCGTTTCCGAGATATTTGCAGATTTATCTCAAGGGAAGGGGCCTAACGGACATATTTCGAGATATTTCTTCTTCTTGTTGTTCTTCTTCTGCACAGCTAAACTGGAAGTGGCATTTCCAGCTCGCAGTAGTGCAGAGTTATCTCAAAGAGAGGGGCCACGGTGTTTCTGTATCTCTATTATGTTGGTGCGGCTTCGGAACTTTTAAATATCTCGATATATCTCGAAAACTACGCTTCTGATCAAAAAATATCATAGAACATAAATTGTAGGAAACATAATTCTCTACAAAAAAGGTCTCTTAAGATTTTGCCATAGCTCGCTTCGTTTCCGAGATATTTGCAGATATATCTCAAGGGAAGGGGCCTGACGGACATATTTCGAAATATTTCTTCTTCTTGTTGTTCTTCTTCTGCACAGCTAAGCTGGAAGTGGCATTTACAGCTCGCAATAGTGCAGAGTTATCTCAAAGAAAGGGGCCACGGTGTTTCTGTATCTCTATTATGTTGGTGCGGCTTCGGAACTTTTAAATATCATGATATATCTCGAGAACTACGCATCAGATCAAAAAATATCATAGAACATAAAAAGTAGGAAACTTAATTCTCTATAAAAAAGGTCTCTTAACATTTTGCCATAGCTCTCTTCGTTTCCGAGATATTTGCAGATTTATCTCAAGGGAAGGGGCCTGACGGACATATTTCGAGATATTTCTTCTTCTTGATGTTCTTCTTCTGCACAGCTAAGCTGGAAGTGGTATTCGCAGCTCGCAATAGTGCAGAGTTATCTCAAAGAAAGGGGCCACGGTGTTTCTGTATCTCTACTATGTTGGTGCGGCTTCGGAACTTTTAAATATCTTGATATATCTCGAGAACTACGCATCTGATCAAAAAATATCATAGAACATAAAACGTAGGAAACTTAATTCTCTACAAAAAAGGTCTCTCAACATTTTGCCATAGCTCGCTTCGTTTCCGAGATATTTGCAGATTTATCTCAAGGGAAGGGGCCTGACGGACATATTTCGAGATATTTCTTCTTCTTGTTGTTCTTCTTCTGCACAGCTAAGCTGGAAGTGGCATTTGCGGCTCGCACTAGTGCAGAGTTATCTCAAAGAAAGGGGCCACGGTGTTTCTGTATCTCTATTATGTTGGTGCGGCTTTGGAACTTTTAAATATCTCGATATATCTCGAGAACTACGCATCTGATCAAAAAATATCATAGAACATAAAACGTAGGAAACTTAATTCTCTACAAAAAAGGTCTCTCAACATTTTGCCATAGCTCGCTTCGTTTCCGAGATATTTGCAGATTTATCTCAAGGGAAGGGGCCTGACGGACATATTTCGAGATATTTCTTCTTCTTGTTGTTCTTCTTCTGCACAGCTAAGCTGGAAGTGGCATTTGCGGCTCGCACTAGTGCAGAGTTATCTCAAAGAAAGGGGCCACGGTGTTTCTGTATCTCTATTATGTCGGTGCGGCTTCGGAACTTTTAAATATCTTGATATATCTCGAGAACTACGCATCAGATCAAAAAATATCATAGAACATAAAAAGTAGGAAACTTAATTCTCTACAAAAAAGGTCTCTTAACATTTTGCCATAGCTCTCTTCGTTTCCGAGATATTTGCAGATTTATCTCAAGGGAAGGGGCCTGACGGACATATTTCGAGATATTTCTTCTTCTTGATGTTCTTCTTCTGCACAGCTAAGCTGGAAGTGGCATTTGCAGCTCGCAATAGTGCAGAGTTATCTCAAAGAAAGGGGCCACGGTGTTTCTGTATCTCTATTATGTTGGTGCGGCTTCGGAACTTTTAAATATCTTGATATATCTCGAGAACTACGCATCTGATCAAAAAATATCATAGAACATAAAACGTAGGAAACTTAATTCTCTACAAAAAAGGTCTCTCAACATTTTGCCATAGCTCGCTTCGTTTCCGAGATATTTGCAGATTTATCTCAAGGGAAGGGGCCTGACGGACATATTTCGAGATATTTCTTCTTCTTGTTGTTCTTCTTCTGCACAGCTAAGCTGGAAGTGGCATTTGCGGCTCGCACTAGTGCAGAGTTATCTCAAAGAAAGGGGCCACGGTGTTTCTGTATCTCTATTATGTTCGTGCGGCTTTGGAACTTTTAAATATCTCGATATATCTCGAAAACTACGCTTCTGACCAAAAAATATCATAGAACATAAATTGTACGAAACATAATTCTCTACAAAAAAGGTCTCTTAACATTTTGCCATAGCTCGCTTCGTTTCCGAGATATTTGCAGATATATCTCAAGGGAAGGGGCCTGACGGACATATTTCGAGATATTTCTTCTTCTTGTTGTTCTTCTTCTGCACAGCTAAGCTGGAAGTGGCATTTACAGCTCGCAATAGTGCAGAGTTATCTCAAAGAAAGGGGCCACGGTGTTTCTGTATCTCTATTATGTTGGTGCGGCTTCGGAACTTTTAAATATCTTGATATATCTCGAGAACTACGCATCTGATCAAAAAATATCATAGAACATAAAAAGTAGGAAACTTAATTCTCTACAAAAAAGGTCTCTTAACATTTTGCCATAGCTCGCTTCGTTTCCGAGATATTTGCAGATATATCTCAAGGGAAGGGGCCTGACGGACACATTTCGAGATATTTCTTCTTCTTGTTGTTCTTCTTCTGCACAGCTAAGCTGGAAATGGCATTTGCGCCTCGCACTAGTGCAGAGTTATCTCAACGAAAGGGGCCACGGTGTTTCTGTATCTCTATTATGTTGGTGCGGCTTCGGAACTTTTAAATATCTCGATATATCTCGAAAACTACGCTTCTGATCAAAAAATATCATAGAACATAAATTGTAGGAAACATAATTCGCTACAAAAAAGGTTTCTTAACATTTTGCCATAGCTCGCTTCGTTTCCGAGATATTTGCAGATATATCTCAAGGGAAGGGGCCTGACGGACATATTTCGAGATATTTCTTCTTCTTGTTGTTCTTCTTCTGCACAGCTAAGCTGGAAGTGGCACTTACAGCTCGCAATAGTGCAGAGTTATCTCAAAGAAACGGGCCACGGTGTTTCTGTATCTCTATTATGTTGGTGCGGCTTCGGAACTTTTAAATATCTTGATATATCTCGAGAACTACGCATCAGATCAAAAAATATCATAGAACATAAAAAGTAGGAAACTTAATTCTCTACACAAAAGGTCTCTTAACATTTTGCCATAGCTCGCTTCGTTTCCGAGATATTTGCAGATTCAGCTCAAAGGAACTGGCCTGACGGACATATTTCGAGATATTTCTTCTTCTTGTTGTTCTTCCTCTGCACAGCTAAGCTGGAAGTGGCATTTGCAGCTCGCAATAGTGCAGAGTTATCTCAAAGAAAGGGGCCACGGTGTTTCTGTATCTCTATTATGTTGGTGCGGCTTTGGAACTTTTAAATATCTCGATATATCTCGAAAACTACGCTTCTGACCAAAAAATATCATAGAACATAAATTGTACGAAAGATAATTCCCTACAAAAGAGGTCTCTTAGCATTTTGCCATAGCTCGCTTCGTTTCCGAGATATTTGCAGATATATCTCAAGGGAAGGGGCCTGACGGACATATTTCGAGATATTTCTTCTTCTTGTTGTTCTTCTTCTGCACAGCTAAGCTGGAAGTGGCATTTACAGCTCGCAATAGTGCAGAGTTATCTCAAAGAAAGGGGCCACGGTGTTTCTGTATCTCTATTATGTTGGTGCGGCTTCGGAACTTTTAAATATCTTGATATATCTCGAGAACTACGCATCTGATCAAAAAATATCATAGAACATAAAAAGTAGGAAACTTAATTCTCTACAAAAAAGGTCTCTTAACATTTTGCCATAGCTCGCTTCGTTTCCGAGATATTTGCAGATATATCTCAAGGGAAGGGGCCTGACGGACATATTTCGAGATATTTCTTCTTCTTGTTGTTCTTCTTCTGCACAGCTAAGCTGGAAGTGGCATTTGCGGCTCGCACTAGTGCAGAGTTATCTCAACGAAAGGGGCCACGGTGTTTCTGTATCTCTATTATGTTGGTGCGGCTTCGGAACTTTTAAATATCTCGATATATCTCGAAAACTACGCTTCTGATCAAAAAATATCATAGAACCTAAATTGTAGGAAACATAATTCTCTACAAAAAAGGTCTCTTAACATTTTGCCATAGCTCGCTTCGTTTCCGAGATATTTGCAGATATATCTCAAGGGAAGGGGCCTGACGGACATATTTCGAGATATTTCTTCTTCTTGTTGTTCTTCTTCTGCACAGCTAAGCTGGAAGTGGCATTTACAGCTCGCAATAGTGCAGAGTTATCTCAAAGAAAGGGGCCACGGTGTTTCTGTATCTCTATTATGTTGGTGCGGCTTCGGAACTTTTAAATATCTTGATATATCTCGAGAACTACGCATCAGATCAAAAAATATCATAGAACATAAAAAGTAGGAAACTTAATTCTCTACAAAAAAGGTCTCTTAAGATTTTGCCATAGCTCGCTTCGTTTCCGAGATATTTGCAGATTTATCTCAAGGGAAGGGGCCTAACGGACATATTTCGAGATATTTCTTCTTCTTGTTGTTCTTCTTCTGCACAGCTAAACTGGAAGTGGCATTTCCAGCTCGCAGTAGTGCAGAGTTATCTCAAAGAAAGGGGCCACGGTGTTTCTGTATCTCTATTATGTTGTTGCGGCTTTGGAACTTTTAAATATCTCGATATATCTCGAGAACTACGCATCTGATCAAAAAATATCATAGAACATAAAACGTAGGAAACTTAATTCTCTACAAAAAAGGTCTCTCAACATTTTGCCATAGCTCGCTTCGTTTCCGAGATATTTGCAGATTTATCTCAAGGGAAGGGGCCTGACGGACATATTTCGAGATATTTCTTCTTCTTGTTGTTCTTCTTCTGCACAGCTAAGCTGGAAGTGGCATTTGCGGCTCGCACTAGTGCAGAGTTATCTCAAAGAAAGGGGCCACGGTGTTTCTGTATCTCTATTATGTTGGTGCGGCTTCGGAACTTTTAAATATCTTGATATATCTCGAAAACTACGCATCAGATCAAAAAATATCATAGAACATAAAAAGTAGGAAACATAATTCTCTACAAAAAAGGTCTCTTAACATTTTGCCATAGCTCTCTTCGTTTCCGAGATATTTGCAGATTTATCTCAAGGGAAGGGGCCTGACGGACATATTTCGAGATATTTCTTCTTCTTGATGTTCTTCTTCTGCACAGCTAAGCTGGAAGTGGCATTTGCAGCTCGCAATAGTGCAGAGTTATCTCAAAGAAAGGGGCCACGGTGTTTCTGTATCTCTATTATGTTGGTGCGGCTTCGGAACTTTTAAATATCTTGCTATATCTCGAGAACTACGCATCAGATCAAAAAATATCATAGAACATAAAAAGTAGGAAACTTAATTCTCTACAAAAAGGTCTCTTAACATTTTGCCATAGCTCTCTTCGTTTCCGAGATATTTGCAGATTTATCTCAAGGGAAGGGGCCTGACGGACATATTTCGAGATATTTCTTCTTCTTGATGTTCTTCTTCTGCACAGCTAAGCTGGAAGTGGCATTTGCAGCTCGCAATAGTGCAGAGTTATCTCAAAGAAAGGGGCCACGGTGTTTCTGTATCTCTATTATGTTGGTGCGGCTTCGGAACTTTTAAATATCTTGATATATCTCGAGAACTACGCATCTGATCAGAAAATATTATAGAACATAAAACGTAGGAAACTTAATTCTCTACAAAAAAGGTCTCTCAACATTTTGCCATAGCTCGCTTCGTTTCCGAGATATTTGCAGATTTATCTCAAGGGAAGGGGCCTGACGGACATATTTCGAGATATTTCTTCTTCTTGTTGTTCTTCTTCTGCACAGCTAAGCTGGAAGTGGCATTTGCGGCTCGCACTAGTGCAGAGTTATCTCAAACAAAGGGGCCACGGTGTTTCTGTATCTCTATTATGTTGGTGCGGCTTTGGAACTTTTAAATATCTCGATATATCTCGAAAACTACGCTTCTCACCAAAAAATATCATAGAACAGAAATTGTACGAAACATAATTCTCTACAAAAAAGGTCTCTTAACATTTTGCCATAGCTCGCTTCGTTTCCGAGATATTTGCAGATTTATCTCAAGGGAAGGGGCCTGACGGACATATTTCGAGATATTTCTTCTTCTTGTTGTTCTTCTTCTGCACAGCTAAACTGGAAGTGGCATTTCCAGCTCGCAATAGTGCAGAGTTATCTCAAAGAAAGGGGCCACGGTGTTTCTGTATCCCTATTATGTTGGTGCGGCTTCGGAACTTTTAAATATCTCGATATATCTCGAAAACTACGCTTCTGATCAAAAAATATCATAGAACATAAATTGTAGGAAACATAATTCTCTACAAAAAACGTCTCTTAACATTTTGCCATAGCTCGCTTCGTTTCCGAGATATTTGCAGATACAGCACAAAGGAACTGGCCTGACGGACATATTTCGAGATATTTCTTCTTCTTGTTGCTCTTCCTCTGCACAGCTAAGCTGGAATTGGCATTTGCAGCTCGCAATAGTGCAGAGTTATCTGTAAGAAAAGGGCCACGGTGTTTCTGTATCTCTATTATGTTGGTGCGGCTTCGGAACTTTTAAATATCTTGATATATCTCGAGAACTACGCATCTGATCAAAAAATATCATAGAACATAAAAAGTAGGAAACTTAATTCTCTACAAAAAAGGTCTCTTAACATTTTACCATAGCTCGCTTCGTTTCCGAGATATTTGCAGATTTATCTCAAGGGAAGGGGCCTGACGGACATATTTCGAGATATTTCTTCTTCTTGTTGTTCTTCTTCTGCACAGCTAAGCTGGAAGTGGCATTTGCGGCTCGCACTAGTGCAGAGTTATCTCAAAGAAAGGGGCCACGGTGTTTCTGTATCTCTATTATGTTGGTGCGGCTTCGGAACTTTTAAATATCTTGCTATATCTCGAGAACTACGCATCAGATCAAAAAATATCATAGAACATAAAAAGTAGGAAACTTAATTCTCTACAAAAAGGTCTCTTAACATTTTGCCATAGCTCTCTTCGTTTCCGAGATATTTGCAGATTTATCTCAAGGGAAGGGGCCTGACGGACATATTTCGAGATATTTCTTCTTCTTGATGTTCTTCTTCTGCACAGCTAAGCTGGAAGTGGCATTTGCAGCTCGCAATAGTGCAGAGTTATCTCAAAGAAAGGGGCCACGGTGTTTCTGTATCTCTATTATGTTGGTGCGGCTTCGGAACTTTTAAATATCTTGATATATCTCGAGAACTACGCATCTGATCAGAAAATATTATAGAACATAAAACGTAGGAAACTTAATTCTCTACAAAAAAGGTCTCTCAACATTTTGCCATAGCTCGCTTCGTTTCCGAGATATTTGCAGATTTATCTCAAGGGAAGGGGCCTGACGGACATATTTCGAGATATTTCTTCTTCTTGTTGTTCTTCTTCTGCACAGCTAAGCTGGAAGTGGCATTTGCGGCTCGCACTAGTGCAGAGTTATCTCAAACAAAGGGGCCACGGTGTTTCTGTATCTCTATTATGTTGGTGCGGCTTTGGAACTTTTAAATATCTCGATATATCTCGAAAACTACGCTTCTCACCAAAAAATATCATAGAACAGAAATTGTACGAAACATAATTCTCTACAAAAAAGGTCTCTTAACATTTTGCCATAGCTCGCTTCGTTTCCGAGATATTTGCAGATTTATCTCAAGGGAAGGGGCCTGACGGACATATTTCGAGATATTTCTTCTTCTTGTTGTTCTTCTTCTGCACAGCTAAACTGGAAGTGGCATTTCCAGCTCGCAATAGTGCAGAGTTATCTCAAAGAAAGGGGCCACGGTGTTTCTGTATCCCTATTATGTTGGTGCGGCTTCGGAACTTTTAAATATCTCGATATATCTCGAAAACTACGCTTCTGATCAAAAAATATCATAGAACATAAATTGTAGGAAACATAATTCTCTACAAAAAACGTCTCTTAACATTTTGCCATAGCTCGCTTCGTTTCCGAGATATTTGCAGATTCAGCACAAAGGAACTGGCCTGACGGACATATTTCGAGATATTTCTTCTTCTTGTTGCTCTTCCTCTGCACAGCTAAGCTGGAATTGGCATTTGCAGCTCGCAATAGTGCAGAGTTATCTGTAAGAAAAGGGCCACGGTGTTTCTGTATCTCTATTATGTTGGTGCGGCTTCGGAACTTTTAAATATCTTGATATATCTCGAGAACTACGCATCTGATCAAAAAATATCATAGAACATAAAAAGTAGGAAACTTAATTCTCTACAAAAAAGGTCTCTTAACATTTTACCATAGCTCGCTTCGTTTCCGAGATATTTGCAGATTTATCTCAAGGGAAGGGGCCTGACGGACATATTTCGAGATATTTCTTCTTCTTGTTGTTCTTCTTCTGCACAGCTAAGCTGGAAGTGGCATTTGCGGCTCGCACTAGTGCAGAGTTATCTCAAAGAAAGGGGCCACGGTGTTTCTGTATCTCTATTATGTTGGTGCGGCTTCGGAACTTTTAAATATCTCGATATATCTCGAAAACTACGCTTCTGATCAAAAAATATCATAGAACATAAATTGTAGGAAACATAATTCTCTACAAAAAAGGTCTCTTAACATTTTGCCATAGCTCGCTTCGTTTCCGAGATATTTGCAGATTTATCTCAAGGGAAGGGGCCTGACGGACATATTTCGAGATATTTCTTCTTCTTGTTGTTCTTCTTCTGCACAGCTAAACTGGAAGTGGCATTTCCAGCTCGCAATAGTGCAGAGTTATCTCAAAGAGAGGGGCCACGGTGTTTCTGTATCTCTATTATGTTGGTGCGGCTTCGGAACTTTTAAATATCTTGATATATCTCGAGAACTACGCATCTGATCAAAAAATATCATAGAACATAAAAAGTAGGAAACTTAATTCTCTACAAAAAAGGTCTCTCAACATTTTGCCATAGCTCGCTTCGTTTCCGAGATATTTGCAGATTTATCTCGAGGGAAGGGGCCTGACGGACATATTTCGAGATATTTCTTCTTCTTGTTGTTCTTCTTCTGCACAGCTAAGCTGGAAGTGGCATTTGCGGCTCGCACTAGTGCAGAGTTATCTCAAAGAAAGGGGCCACGGTGTTTCTGTATCTCTATTATGTTGGTGCGGCTTCGGAACTTTTAAATATCTTGATATATCTCGAGAACTACGCATCTGATCAGAAAATATCATAGAAGATAAAAAGTAGGAAACTTAATTCTCTACAAAAAAGGTCTCTTAACATTTTGCCATAGCTCGCTTCATTTCCGAGATATTTGCAGGTTCAGCTCAAAGGAACTGGCCTGACGGACATATTTCGAGATATTTCTTCTTCTTGTTGTTCTTCCTCTGCACAGCTAAGCTGGAAGTGGCATTTGCAGCTCGCAATAGTGCAGAGTTATCTCGAAGAAAGGGGCCACGGTGTTTCTGTATCTCTATTATGTTGGTGCGGCTTCGGAACTTTTAGATATCTTGATATATCTCGAGAACTACGCATCTGATCAAAAAATATCATAGAACGTAAAAAGTAGGAAACATAATTCTCTACAAAAAAGGTCTCTTAACATTTTGCCATAGCTCGCTTCGTTTCCGAGATATTTGCAGATTTATCTCAAGGGAAGGGGCCTGACGGACACATTTCGAGATATTTCTTCTTCTTGTTGTTCTTCTTCTGCACAGCTAAGCTGGAAGTGGCATTTGCAGCTCGCAATAGTGCAGAGTTATCTCAAAGAAAGGGGCCACGGTGTTTCTGTATCTCTATTATGTTGGTGCGGCTTCGGAACTTTTAAATATCTTGATATATCTCGAGAACTACGCATCTGATCAAAAAATATCATAGAACATAAAAAGTAGGAAACTTAATTCTCTACAAAAAAGGTCTGTTAACATTTTGCCATAGCTCTCTTCGTTTCCGAGATATTTGCAGATTTATCTCAAGGGAAGGGGCCTGACGGACATATTTCGAGATATTTCTTCTTCTTGTTGTTCTTCTTCTGCACAGCTAAGCTGGAAGTGGCATTTGCAGCTCGCAATAGTGCAGAGTTATCTCAAAGAAAGGGGCCACGGTGTTTCTGTATCTCTATTGTGTTGGTGCGGCTTCGGAACTTTTAAATATCTTGATATTTCTCGAGAACTACGCATCTGATCAAAAAATATCATAGAACATAAAAAGTAGGAAACTTAATTCGCTACAAAAAGGTCTGTTAACATTTTGCCATAGCTCGCTTCGTTTCCGAGATATTTGCAGATTTATCTCAAGGGAAGGGGCCTAACGGACATATTTCATGATATTTCTTCTTCTTGTTGTTCTTCTTCTGCACAGCTAAGCTGGAAGTGGCATTTGCAGCTCGCATTAGTGCAGAGTTATCTCAAAGAAAGGGGCCACGGTGTTTCTGTATCTCTATTATGTAGGTGCGTCTTCGGAACTTTTAAATATCTTGATATATCTCGAGAACTACGCATCTGATCAAAAAATATCATAGAACATAAAAAGTAGGAAACTTAATTCGCTACAAAAAAGGTCTCTTAACATTTTGCCATAGCTCGCTTCGTTTCCGAGATATTTGCAGATTTATCTCAAGGGAAGGGGCCTAACGGACATATTTCGTGATATTTCTTCTTCTTGTTGTTCTTCTTCTGCACAGCTAAGCTGGAAGTGGCATTTGCAGCTCGCATTAGTGCAGAGTTATCTCAAAGAAAGGGGCCACGGTGTTTCTGTATCTCTATTATGTTGGTGCGGCTTCGGAACTTTTAAATATCTTGATATATCTCGAGAACTACGCATCTGATCAAAAAATATCATAGAGCATAAAAAGTAGGAAACTTAATTCGCTACAAAAAAGGTCTCTCAACATTTTGCCATAGCTCGCTTCGTTTCCGAGATATTTGCAGATTTATCTCAAGGGAAGGGGCCTAACGGACATATTTCGTGATATTTCTTCTTCTTGTTGTTCTTCTTCTGCACAGCTAAACTGGAAGTGGCATTTCCAGGTCGCAATAGTGCAGAGTTATCTAAAAGAAAGGAGCCACGGTGTTTCTGTATCTCTATTATGTTGGTGCGGCTTCGGAACTTTTAAATATCTTGATATATCTCGAGAACTACGCGTCTGATCAAAAAATATCATAGAACATAAAAAGTAGGAGACATAATTCCATACAAAAAAGGTCTCTTAACATTTTGCCATAGCTCGCTTCGTTTCCGAGATATTTGCAGATTTATCTCAAGGGAAGGGGCCTGACGGACATATTTCGAGATATTTCTTCTTCTTGTTGTTCTTCTTCTGCACAGCTAAGCTGGAAGTGGCATTTGCAGCTCGCAATAGTGCAGAGTTATCTCAAAGAAAGGGGCCACGGTGTTTCTGTATCTCTATTATGTTGGTGCGGCTTCGGAACTTTTAAATATCTTGATATACCTCGAGATCTACGCATCTGATCAAAAAATATCATAGAACATAAAAAGTAGGAAACTTAATTCTCTACAAAAAAGGTCTCTCAACATTTTGCCATAGCTCGCTTCGTTTCCGAGATACTTGCCGATTTATCTCAAGGGAAGGGGCCTGACGGACATATTTCGAGATATTTCTTCTTCTTGTTGTTCTTCTTCTGCACAGCTAAGCTGGAAGTGGCATTTGCAGTTCGCAATTGTGCAGAGTTATCGCAAAGAAAGGGGCCACGGTGTTTCTGTATCTCTATTATGTTGGTGCGGCTTCGGAACTTTTAAATATCTTGATATATCTCGAGAACTACGCGTCTGATCAAAAAATATCATAGAACATAAAAAGTAGGAGACATAATTCCATACAAAAAAGGTCTCTTAACATTTTGCCATAGCTCGCTTCGTTTCCGAGATATTTGCAGATTTATCTCAAGGGAAGGGGCCTGACGGACATATTTCGAGATATTTCTTCTTCTTGTTGTTCTTCTTCTGCACAGCTAAGCTGGAAGTGGCATTTGCAGCTCGCAATAGTGCAGAGTTATCTCAAAGAAAGGGGCCACGGTGTTTCTGTATCTCTATTATGTTGGTGCGGCTTCGGAACTTTTAAATATCTTGATATACCTCGAGATCTACGCATCTGATCAAAAAATATCATAGAACATAAAAAGTAGGAAACTTAATTCTCTACAAAAAAGGTCTCTCAACATTTTGCCATAGCTCGCTTCGTTTCCGAGATACTTGCCGATTTAGCTCAAGGGAAGGGGCCTGACGGACATATTTCGAGATATTTCTTCTTCTTGTTGTTCTTCCTCTGCACAGCTAAGCTGGAAGTGGCATTTGCAGTTCGCAATTGTGCAGAGTTATCGCAAAGAAAGGGGCCACGGTGTTTCTGTATCTCTATTATGTTGGTGCGGCTTCGGAACTTTTAAATATCTTGATATATCTCGAGAACTACGCATCTGATCAAAAAATATCATAGAACATAAAAAGTAGGAAACCAAATTTTCTACAAAAAAGGTCTCTTAACATTTTGCCGTAGCTCGCTTCGTTTCCGAGATATATGCAGATTTATCTCAAGGGAAGGGGCCTGACGGACATATTTCGAGATATTTCTTCTTCTTGTTGTTCTTCTTCTGCACAGCTAAGCTGGAAGTGGCATTTGCAGCTCGCAATAGTGCAGAGTTATCTCAAAGAAAGGGGCCACGGTGTTTCTGTATCTCTATTATGTTGGTGCGGCTTCGGAACTTTAAAATATCTTTATATATCTCGAGAACTACGCATCTGATTAAAAAATATCATAGAACGTAAAAAGTAGGAAACTTAATTCTCTACAAATAAAGTCGCTTAACATTTTGCCATAGCTCGCTTCGTTTCCGAGATATTTGCAGATTTATCTCAAGGGAAGGGGCCTGACGGACATATTTCGAGATATTTCTTCTTCTTGTTGTTCTTCTTCTGCACAGCTAAGCTGGAAGTGCCATTTGCAGCTCGCAATAGTGCAGAGTTATCTCAAAGAAAGGGGCCACGGTGTTTCTGTATCTCTATTATGTTGGTGCGGCTTCGGAACTTTAAAATATCTTTATATATCTCGAGAACTACGCATCTGATTAAAAAATATCATAGAACGTAAAAAGTAGGAAACTTAATTCTCTACAAATAAAGTCGCTTAACATTTTGCCATAGCTCGCTTCGTTTCCGAGATATTTGCCGATTTATCTCAAGGGAAGGGGCCTGACGGACATATTTCGAGATATTTCTTCTTCTTGTTGTTCTTCTTCTGCACAGCTAAGCTGGAAGTGGCATTTGCAGCTCGCAATAGTGCAGAGTTATCTCAAAGAAAGGGGCCACGGTGTTTCTGTATCTCTATTATGTTGGTGCGGCTTCGGAACTTTTAAATATCTTGATATATCTCGAGAACTACGCATCTGATCAAAAAATATCATAGAACATAAAAAATAGGAAACTTAATTCTCTACAAAAAAGGTCTCTTAACATTTTGCCATAGCTCGCTTCGTTTCCAAGATACTTGCAGATTTATCTCAAGGGAAGGGGCCTGACGTACATATTTCGAGATATTTCTTCTTCTTGTTGTTCTTCTTCTGCACAGCTAAACTGGAAGTGGCATTTCCAGCTCGCAGTAGTGCCGAGTTATCTCAAAGAAAGGGGCCACGGTGTTTCTGTATCTCTATTATGTTGGTGCGGCTTCGGAACTTTTAAATATCTTGATATATCTCGAGAACTACGCATCTGATCAAAAAATATCATAGAACATAAAAAGTAGAAAACTTAATTCTCTACAAAAAAGGTCTCTCAACATTTTGCCATAGCTCGCTTCGTTTCCGAGATATATGCAGATTTATCTCAAGGGAAGGGGCCTGACGGACATATTTCGAGATATTTCTTCTTCTTGTTGTTCTTCTTCTGCACAGCTAAACTGGAAGTGGCATTTCCAGCTCGCAATAGTGCAGAGTTATCTGAAAGAAAGGGGCCACGGTGTTTCTGTATCTCTATTATGTTGGTGCGGCTTCGGAACTTTCAAATATCTAGATATATCTAGAAAACTACGCTTCTGATCAAAAAATATCATAGAACATAAATTGTAGGAAACATAATTCTCTACAAAAAAGGTCTCTTAACATTTTGCCATAGCTCGCTTCGCTTCCGAGATATATGCAGATTTATCTCAAGGGAAGGGGCCTGACGGACATATTTCGAGATATTTCTTCTTCTTGTTGTTCTTCTTCTGCACAGCTAAGCTGGAAGTGGCATTTGCAGCTCGCAATAGTGCAGAGTTATCTCAAAGAAAGGGGCCACGGTATTTCTGTATCTCTATTATGTTGGTGCGGCTTCGGAACTTTTAAATATCTTGATATATCTCGAGAACTACGCATCTGATCAAATAATATCATAGAACATAAAAAGTAGGAAACTTAATTCTCCACAAATAAGGTCTCTTAACATTTTGCCATAGCTCGCTTCGTTTCCGAGATATTTGCAGATTTATCTCAAGGGAAGGGGCCTGACGGACATATTTCGAGATATTTCTTCTTCTTGTTGGTCTTCTTCTGCACAGCTAAGCTGGAAGTGGCATTTGCAGCTCGCAATAGTGCAGAGTTATCTCGAAGAAAGGGGCCACGGTGTTTCTGTATCTCTATTATGTTGGTGCGGCTTCGGATCTTTTAAATATCTCGATATATCTCGAAAACTACGCTTCTGATCAAAAAATATCATAGAACGTAAATTGTGGGAAACATAATTCTCTACAAAAAAGGTCTCTTAACATTTTGCCATAGCTCGCTTCGTTTCCGAGATATTTGCAGATTTATCTCAAGGGAAGGGGTCTGACGGACATATTTCGAGATATTTCTTCTTCTTGTTGTTCTTCTTCTGCACAGCTAAACTGGAAGTGGCATTTCCAGCTCGCAGTAGTGCAGAGTTATCTCAAAGAAAGGGGCCACGGTGTTTCTGTATCTCTATTATGTTGGTGCGGCTTCGGAACTTTAAAATATCTTGATATATCTCGAGAACTACGCATCTGATCAAAAAATATCATAGAACGTAAAAAGTAGGAAACTTAATTCTCTACAAATAAAGTCGCTTAACATTTTGCCATAGCTCGCTTCGTTTCCGAGATATTTGCAGATTTATCTCAAGGGAAGGGGCCTGACGGACATATTTCGAGATATTTCTTCTTCTTGTTGTTCTTCTTCTGCACAGCTAAGCTGGACGTGGCATTTACAGCTCGCAATAGTAAAGAGTTATCTCAAAGAAAGGGGCCACGGTGTTTCTGTATCTCTATTATGTTGGTGCGGCTTCGGAACTTTTAAATATCTCGATATATCTCGAGAACTACGCATCTGATCAAAAAATATCATAGAACATAAAAAGTAGGAAACTTAATTCTCTACAAATAAGGTCTCTTAACATTTTGCCATAGCTCGCTTCGTTTCCGAGATATTTGCAGATTTATCTCAAGGGAAGGGGCCTGACGGACATTTTTCGAGATATTTCTTCTTCTTGTTGTTCTTCTTCTGCACAGCTAAGCTGGAAGTGGCATTTGCAGCTCGCAATAGTGCAGAGTTATCTCGAAGAAAGGGGCCACGGTGTTTCTGTATCTCTATTATGTTGGTGCGGCTTCGGAACTTTAAAATATCTTTATATATCTCGAGAACTACGCATCTGATTAAAAAATATCATAGAACGTAAAAAGTAGGAAACTTAATTCTCTACAAATAAAGTCGCTTAACATTTTGCCATAGCTCGCTTCGTTTCCGAGATATTTGCAGATTTATCTCAAGGGAAGGGGCCTGACGGACATATTTCGAGATATTTCTTCTTCTTGTTGTTCTTCTTCTGCACAGCTAAGCTGGAAGTGGCATTTGCAGCTCGCAATAGTGCAGAGTTATCTCAAAGAAAGGGGCCACGGTGTTTCTGTATCTCTATTATGTTGGTGCGGCTTCGGAACTTTTAAATATCTTGATATATCTCGAGAACTACGCATCTGATCAAAAAATATCATAGAACATAAAAAGTAGGAAACTTAATTCTCTACAAAAAAGGTCTCTTAACATTTTGCCATAGCTCGCTTCGTTTCCAAGATACTTGCAGATTTATCTCAAGGGAAGGGGCCTGACGGACATATTTCGAGATATTTCTTCTTCTTGTTGTTCTTCTTCTGCACAGCTAAGCTGGAAGTGGCATTTGCAGCTCGCAATAGTGCAGAGTTATCTCAAAGAAAGGGGCCACGGTGTTTCTGTATCTCTATTATGTTGGTGCGGCTTCGGAACTTTTAAATATCTTGATATATCTCGAGAGCTACGCATCCGATCAAGAAATATCATAGAACATAAAAAGTAGGAAACTTAATTCTCTACAAAAAAGGTCTCTTAACATTTTGCCATAGCTCGCTTCGTTTCCGAGATATTTGCAGATTTATCTCGAGGGAAGGGGCCTGACGGACATATTTCGAGATATTTCTTCTTCTTGTTGTTCTTCTTCTGCACAGCTAAGCTGGACGTGGCATTTACAGCTCGCAATAGTGCAGAGTTATCTCAAAGAAAGGGGCCACGGTGTTTCTGTATCTCTATTATGTTGGTGCGGCTTCGGAACTTTTAAATATCTTGATATATCTCGAGAACTACGCATCTGATCAAATAATATCATAGAACATAAAAAGTAGGAAACTTAATTCTCCACAAATAAGGTCTCTTAACATTTTGCCATAGCTCGCTTCGTTTCCGAGATATTTGCAGATTTATCTCAAGGGAAGGGGCCTGACGGACATATTTCGAGATATTTCTTCTTCTTGTTGTTCTTCTTCTGCACAGCTAAGCTGGAAGTGGCATTTGCAGCTCGCAATAGTGCAGAGTTATCTCAAAGAAAGGGGCCACGGTGTTTCTGTATCTCTATTATGTTGGTGCGGCTTCGGAACTTTTAAATATCTTGATATATCTCGAGAACTACGCATCTGATCAAAAAATATCATAGAACATAAAAAGTAGGAAACTTAATTCTCTACAAAAAAGGTCTCTTAACATTTTGCCATAGCTCGCTTCGTTTCCAAGATACTTGCAGATTTATCTCAAGGGAAGGGGCCTGACGGACATATTTCGAGATATTTCTTCTTCTTGTTGTTCTTCTTCTGCACAGCTAAGCTGGAAGTGGCATTTGCAGCTCGCAATAGTGCAGAGTTATCTCAAAGAAAGGGGCCACGGTGTTTCTGTATCTCTATTATGTTGGTGCGGCTTCGGAACTTTTAAATATCTTGATATATCTCGAGAGCTACGCATCCGATCAAGAAATATCATAGAACATAAAAAGTAGGAAACTTAATTCTCTACAAAAAAGGTCTCTTAACATTTTGCCATAGCTCGCTTCGTTTCCGAGATATTTGCAGATTTATCTCGAGGGAAGGGGCCTGACGGACATATTTCGAGATATTTCTTCTTCTTGTTGTTCTTCTTCTGCACAGCTAAGCTGGACGTGGCATTTACAGCTCGCAATAGTGCAGAGTTATCTCAAAGAAAGGGGCCACGGTGTTTCTGTATCTCTATTATGTTGGTGCGGCTTCGGAACTTTTAAATATCTTGATATATCTCGAGAACTACGCATCTGATCAAAAAATATCATAGAACATAAAAAGTAGGAAACTTAATTCTCTACAAAAAAGGTCTCTTAACATTTTGCCATAGCTCGCTTCGTTTCCAAGATACTTGCAGATTTATCTCAAGGGAAGGGGCCTGACGGACATATTTCGAGATATTTCTTCTTCTTGTTGTTCTTCTTCTGCACAGCTAAGCTGGAAGTGGCATTTGCAGCTCGCAATAGTGCAGAGTTATCTCAAAGAAAGGGGCCACGGTATTTCTGTATCTCTATTATGTTGGTGCGGCTTCGGAACTTTTAAATATCTTGATATATCTCGAGAACTACGCAGCTGATCAAATAATATCATAGAACATAAAAAGTAGGAAACTTAATTCTCCACAAATAAGGTCTCTTAACATTTTGCCATAGCTCGCTTCGTTTCCGAGATATTTGCAGATTTATCTCGAGGGAAGGGGCCTGACGGACATATTTCGAGATATTTCTTCTTCTTGTTGTTCTTCTTCTGCACAGCTAAGCTGGACGTGGCATTTACAGCTCGCAATAGTGCAGAGTTATCTCAAAGAAAGGGGCCACGGTGTTTCTGTATCTCTATTATGTTGGTGCGGCTTCGGAACTTTTAAATATCTTGATATATCTCGAGAACTACGCATCTGATCAAAAAATATCATAGAACATAAAAAGTAGGAAACTTAATTCTCTACAAAAAAGGTCTCTTAACATTTTGCCATAGCTCGCTTCGTTTCCAAGATACTTGCAGATTTATCTCAAGGGAAGGGGCCTGACGGACATATTTCGAGATATTTCTTCTTCTTGTTGTTCTTCTTCTGCACAGCTAAGCTGGAAGTGGCATTTGCAGCTCGCAATAGTGCAGAGTTATCTCAAAGAAAGGGGCCACGGTATTTCTGTATCTCTATTATGTTGGTGCGGCTTCGGAACTTTTAAATATCTTGATATATCTCGAGAACTACGCAGCTGATCAAATAATATCATAGAACATAAAAAGTAGGAAACTTAATTCTCCACAAATAAGGTCTCTTAACATTTTGCCATAGCTCGCTTCGTTTCCGAGATATTTGCAGATTTATCTCAAGGGAAGGGGCCTGACGGACATATTTCGAGATATTTCTTCTTCTTGTTGGTCTTCTTCTGCACAGCTAAGCTGGAAGTGGCATTTGCAGCTCGCAATAGTGCAGAGTTATCTCGAAGAAAGGGGCCACGGTGTTTCTGTATCTCTATTATGTTGGTGCGGCTTCGGATCTTTTAAATATCTCGATATATCTCGAAAACTACGCTTCTGATCAAAAAATATCATAGAACGTAAATTGTGGGAAACATAATTCTCTACAAAAAAGGTCTCTTAACATTTTGCCATAGCTCGCTTCGTTTCCGAGATATTTGCAGATTTATCTCAAGGGAAGGGGTCTGACGGACATATTTCGAGATATTTCTTCTTCTTGTTGTTCTTCTTCTGCACAGCTAAACTGGAAGTGGCATTTCCAGCTCGCAGTAGTGCAGAGTTATCTCAAAGAAAGGGGCCACGGTGTTTCTGTATCTCTATTATGTTGGTGCGGCTTCGGAACTTTAAAATATCTTGATATATCTCGAGAACTACGCATCTGATCAAAAAATATCATAGAACGTAAAAAGTAGGAAACTTAATTCTCTACAAATAAAGTCGCTTAACATTTTGCCATAGCTCGCTTCGTTTCCGAGATATTTGCAGATTTATCTCAAGGGAAGGGGCCTGACGGACATATTTCGAGATATTTCTTCTTCTTGTTGTTCTTCTTCTGCACAGCTAAGCTGGAAGTGGCATTTGCAGCTCGCAATAGTGCAGAGTTATCTCAAAGAAAGGGGCCACGGTGTTTCTGTATCTCTATTATGTTGGTGCGGCTTCGGAACTTTTAAATATCTTGATATATCTCGAGAACTACGCATCTGATCAAAAAATATCATAGAACATAAAAAGTAGGAAACTTAATTCTCTACAAAAAAGGTCTCTTAACATTTTGCCATAGCTCGCTTCGTTTCCAAGATATTTGCAGATTTATCTCGAGGGAAGGGGCCTGACGGACATATTTCGAGATATTTCTTCTTCTTGTTGTTCTTCTTCTGCACAGCTAAGCTGGACGTGGCATTTACAGCTCGCAATAGTGCAGAGTTATCTCAAAGAAAGGGGCCACGGTGTTTCTGTATCTCTATTATGTTGGTGCGGCTTCGGAACTTTTAAATATCTTGATATATCTCGAGAACTACGCATCTGATCAAAAAATATCATAGAACATAAAAAGTAGGAAACTTAATTCTCTACAAAAAAGGTCTCTTAACATTTTGCCATAGCTCGCTTCGTTTCCAAGATACTTGCAGATTTATCTCAAGGGAAGGGGCCTGACGGACATATTTCGAGATATTTCTTCTTCTTGTTGTTCTTCTTCTGCACAGCTAAGCTGGAAGTGGCATTTGCAGCTCGCAATAGTGCAGAGTTATCTCAAAGAAAGGGGCCACGGTATTTCTGTATCTCTATTATGTTGGTGCGGCTTCGGAACTTTTAAATATCTTGATATATCTCGAGAACTACGCAGCTGATCAAATAATATCATAGAACATAAAAAGTAGGAAACTTAATTCTCCACAAATAAGGTCTCTTAACATTTTGCCATAGCTCGCTTCGTTTCCGAGATATTTGCAGATTTATCTCAAGGGAAGGGGCCTGACGGACATATTTCGAGATATTTCTTCTTCTTGTTGGTCTTCTTCTGCACAGCTAAGCTGGAAGTGGCATTTGCAGCTCGCAATAGTGCAGAGTTATCTCGAAGAAAGGGGCCACGGTGTTTCTGTATCTCTATTATGTTGGTGCGGCTTCGGATCTTTTAAATATCTCGATATATCTCGAAAACTACGCTTCTGATCAAAAAATATCATAGAACGTAAATTGTGGGAAACATAATTCTCTACAAAAAAGGTCTCTTAACATTTTGCCATAGCTCGCTTCGTTTCCGAGATATTTGCAGATTTATCTCAAGGGAAGGGGTCTGACGGACATATTTCGAGATATTTCTTCTTCTTGTTGTTCTTCTTCTGCACAGCTAAACTGGAAGTGGCATTTCCAGCTCGCAGTAGTGCAGAGTTATCTCAAAGAAAGGGGCCACGGTGTTTCTGTATCTCTATTATGTTGGTGCGGCTTCGGAACTTTAAAATATCTTGATATATCTCGAGAACTACGCATCTGATCAAAAAATATCATAGAACGTAAAAAGTAGGAAACTTAATTCTCTACAAATAAAGTCGCTTAACATTTTGCCATAGCTCGCTTCGTTTCCGAGATATTTGCAGATTTATCTCAAGGGAAGGGGCCTGACGGACATATTTCGAGATATTTCTTCTTCTTGTTGTTCTTCTTCTGCACAGCTAAGCTGGAAGTGGCATTTGCAGCTCGCAATAGTGCAGAGTTATCTCAAAGAAAGGGGCCACGGTGTTTCTGTATCTCTATTATGTTGGTGCGGCTTCGGAACTTTTAAATATCTTGATATATCTCGAGAACTACGCATCTGATCAAAAAATATCATAGAACATAAAAAGTAGGAAACTTCATTCTCTACCAAAAAGGTCTCTTAACATTTTGCCATAGCTCGCTTCGTTTCCGAGATATTTGCAGATTTATCTCAAGGGAAGGGGCCTGACGGACATATTTCGAGATATTTCTTCTTTTTGTTGTTCTTCTTCTGCACAGCTAAGCTGGAAGTGGCATTTGCAGCTCGCAATAGTGCAGAGTTATCTCAAAGAAAGGGGCCACGGTGTTTCTGTATCTCTATTATGTTGGTGCGGCTTCGGATTTTTTAAATATCTTGATATATCTCGAGAACTACGCATCCGATCAAAAAATATCATAGAGCATAAAAAGTAGGAAACTTAATTCTCTACAAAAAAGGTCTCTTAACATTTTGCCATAGCTCGCTTCGTTTCCGAGATATTTGCAGATTTATCTCGAGGGAAGGGGCCTGACGGACATTTTTCGAGATATTTCTTCTTCTTGTTGTTCTTCTTCTGCACAGCTAAGCTGGACGTGGCATTTACAGCTCGCAATAGTAAAGAGTTATCTCAAAGAAAGGGGCCACGGTGTTTCTGTATCTCTATTATGTTGGTGCGGCTTCGGAACTTTTAAATATCTCGATATATCTCGAGAACTACGCATCTGATCAAAAAATATCATAGAACATAAAAAGTAGGAAACTTAATTCTCTACAAATAAGGTCTCTTAACATTTTGCCATAGCTCGCTTCGTTTCCGAGATATTTGCAGATTTATCTCAAGGGAAGGGGCCTGACGGACATTTTTCGAGATATTTCTTCTTCTTGTTGTTCTTCTTCTGCACAGCTAAGCTGGAAGTGGCATTTGCAGCTCGCAATAGTGCAGAGTTATCTCGAAGAAAGGGGCCACGGTATTTCTGTATCTCTATTATGTTGGTGCGGCTTCGGAACTTTAAAATATCTTTATATATCTCGAGAACTACGCATCTGATTAAAAAATATCATAGAACGTAAAAAGTAGGAAACTTAATTCTCTACAAATAAAGTCGCTTAACATTTTGCCATAGCTCGCTTCGTTTCCGAGATATTTGCAGATTTATCTCAAGGGAAGGGGCCTGACGGACATATTTCGAGATATTTCTTCTTCTTGTTGTTCTTCTTCTGCACAGCTAAGCTGGAAGTGGCATTTGCAGCTCGCAATAGTGCAGAGTTATCTCAAAGAAAGGGGCCACGGTGTTTCTGTATCTCTATTATGTTGGTGCGGCTTCGGAACTTTTAAATATCTTGATATATCTCGAGAACTACGCATCTGATCAAAAAATATCATAGAACATAAAAAGTAGGAAACTTAATTCTCTACAAAAAAGGTCTCTTAACATTTTGCCATAGCTCGCTTCGTTTCCAAGATACTTGCAGATTTATCTCAAGGGAAGGGGCCTGACGGACATATTTCGAGATATTTCTTCTTCTTGTTGTTCTTCTTCTGCACAGCTAAGCTGGAAGTGGCATTTGCAGCTCGCAATAGTGCAGAGTTATCTCAAAGAAAGGGGCCACGGTGTTTCTGTATCTCTATTATGTTGGTGCGGCTTCGGAACTTTTAAATATCTTGATATATCTCGAGAGCTACGCATCCGATCAAGAAATATCATAGAACATAAAAAGTAGGAAACTTAATTCTCTACAAAAAAGGTCTCTTAACATTTTGCCATAGCTCGCTTCGTTTCCGAGATATTTGCAGATTTATCTCGAGGGAAGGGGCCTGACGGACATATTTCGAGATATTTCTTCTTCTTGTTGTTCTTCTTCTGCACAGCTAAGCTGGACGTGGCATTTACAGCTCGCAATAGTGCAGAGTTATCTCAAAGAAAGGGGCCACGGTGTTTCTGTATCTCTATTATGTTGGTGCGGCTTCGGAACTTTTAAATATCTTGATATATCTCGAGAACTACGCATCTGATCAAATAATATCATAGAACATAAAAAGTAGGAAACTTAATTCTCCACAAATAAGGTCTCTTAACATTTTGCCATAGCTCGCTTCGTTTCCGAGATATTTGCAGATTTATCTCAAGGGAAGGGGCCTGACGGACATATTTCGAGATATTTCTTCTTCTTGTTGTTCTTCTTCTGCACAGCTAAGCTGGAAGTGGCATTTGCAGCTCGCAATAGTGCAGAGTTATCTCAAAGAAAGGGGCCACGGTGTTTCTGTATCTCTATTATGTTGGTGCGGCTTCGGAACTTTTAAATATCTTGATATATCTCGAGAACTACGCATCTGATCAAAAAATATCATAGAACATAAAAAGTAGGAAACTTAATTCTCTACAAAAAAGGTCTCTTAACATTTTGCCATAGCTCGCTTCGTTTCCAAGATACTTGCAGATTTATCTCAAGGGAAGGGGCCTGACGGACATATTTCGAGATATTTCTTCTTCTTGTTGTTCTTCTTCTGCACAGCTAAGCTGGAAGTGGCATTTGCAGCTCGCAATAGTGCAGAGTTATCTCAAAGAAAGGGGCCACGGTGTTTCTGTATCTCTATTATGTTGGTGCGGCTTCGGAACTTTTAAATATCTTGATATATCTCGAGAGCTACGCATCCGATCAAGAAATATCATAGAACATAAAAAGTAGGAAACTTAATTCTCTACAAAAAAGGTCTCTTAACATTTTGCCATAGCTCGCTTCGTTTCCGAGATATTTGCAGATTTATCTCGAGGGAAGGGGCCTGACGGACATATTTCGAGATATTTCTTCTTCTTGTTGTTCTTCTTCTGCACAGCTAAGCTGGACGTGGCATTTACAGCTCGCAATAGTGCAGAGTTATCTCAAAGAAAGGGGCCACGGTGTTTCTGTATCTCTATTATGTTGGTGCGGCTTCGGAACTTTTAAATATCTTGATATATCTCGAGAACTACGCATCTGATCAAAAAATATCATAGAACATAAAAAGTAGGAAACTTAATTCTCTACAAAAAAGGTCTCTTAACATTTTGCCATAGCTCGCTTCGTTTCCAAGATACTTGCAGATTTATCTCAAGGGAAGGGGCCTGACGGACATATTTCGAGATATTTCTTCTTCTTGTTGTTCTTCTTCTGCACAGCTAAGCTGGAAGTGGCATTTGCAGCTCGCAATAGTGCAGAGTTATCTCAAAGAAAGGGGCCACGGTATTTCTGTATCTCTATTATGTTGGTGCGGCTTCGGAACTTTTAAATATCTTGATATATCTCGAGAACTACGCAGCTGATCAAATAATATCATAGAACATAAAAAGTAGGAAACTTAATTCTCCACAAATAAGGTCTCTTAACATTTTGCCATAGCTCGCTTCGTTTCCGAGATATTTGCAGATTTATCTCGAGGGAAGGGGCCTGACGGACATATTTCGAGATATTTCTTCTTCTTGTTGTTCTTCTTCTGCACAGCTAAGCTGGACGTGGCATTTACAGCTCGCAATAGTGCAGAGTTATCTCAAAGAAAGGGGCCACGGTGTTTCTGTATCTCTATTATGTTGGTGCGGCTTCGGAACTTTTAAATATCTTGATATATCTCGAGAACTACGCATCTGATCAAAAAATATCATAGAACATAAAAAGTAGGAAACTTAATTCTCTACAAAAAAGGTCTCTTAACATTTTGCCATAGCTCGCTTCGTTTCCAAGATACTTGCAGATTTATCTCAAGGGAAGGGGCCTGACGGACATATTTCGAGATATTTCTTCTTCTTGTTGTTCTTCTTCTGCACAGCTAAGCTGGAAGTGGCATTTGCAGCTCGCAATAGTGCAGAGTTATCTCAAAGAAAGGGGCCACGGTATTTCTGTATCTCTATTATGTTGGTGCGGCTTCGGAACTTTTAAATATCTTGATATATCTCGAGAACTACGCAGCTGATCAAATAATATCATAGAACATAAAAAGTAGGAAACTTAATTCTCCACAAATAAGGTCTCTTAACATTTTGCCATAGCTCGCTTCGTTTCCGAGATATTTGCAGATTTATCTCAAGGGAAGGGGCCTGACGGACATATTTCGAGATATTTCTTCTTCTTGTTGGTCTTCTTCTGCACAGCTAAGCTGGAAGTGGCATTTGCAGCTCGCAATAGTGCAGAGTTATCTCGAAGAAAGGGGCCACGGTGTTTCTGTATCTCTATTATGTTGGTGCGGCTTCGGATCTTTTAAATATCTCGATATATCTCGAAAACTACGCTTCTGATCAAAAAATATCATAGAACGTAAATTGTGGGAAACATAATTCTCTACAAAAAAGGTCTCTTAACATTTTGCCATAGCTCGCTTCGTTTCCGAGATATTTGCAGATTTATCTCAAGGGAAGGGGTCTGACGGACATATTTCGAGATATTTCTTCTTCTTGTTGTTCTTCTTCTGCACAGCTAAGCTGGAAGTGGCATTTGCAGCTCGCAATAGTGCAGAGTTATCTCAAAGAAAGGGGCCACGGTGTTTCTGTATCTCTATTATGTTGGTGCGGCTTCGGAACTTTCAAATATCTTGATATATCTCGAGAACTACGCATCTGATCAAAAAATATCATAGAACATAAAAAGTAGGAAACCTAATTCTCTACAAATAAGGTCTCTTAACATTTTGCCATAGCTCGCTTGGTTTCCGAGATATTTGCAGATTTATCTCAAGGGAAGGGGCCTGACGGACATATTTCGAGATATTTCTTCTTCTTGTTGTTCTTCTTCTGCACAGCTAAGCTGGAAGTGGCATTTGCAGCTCGCAATAGTGCAGAGTTATCTCAAAGAAAGGGGCCACGGTGTTTCTGTATCTCTATTATGTTGGTGCGTCTTCGGAACTTTTAAATATCTCGATATATCTCGAAAACTACGCTTCTGATCAAAAAATATTATAGAACATAAATTGTAGGAAACATAATTCTCTACAAAAAACGTCGCTTAACATTTTGCCATAGCTCGCTTCGTTTCCGAGATATTTGCAGATTCAGCTCAAAGGAACTGGCCTGACGGACATATTTCGAGATATTTTTTCTTCTTGTTGTTCTTCCTCTGCACAGCTAAGCTGGAAGTGGCATCTGCAGCTCGCAATAGTGCAGAGTTATCTCAAAGAAAGGGGCCACGGTGTTTCTGTATCTCTATTATGTTGGGGCGGCTTCGGAACTTTTAAATATCTCGATATATCTCGAAAACTACGCTTCTGATCAAAAAATATCATAGAACATAGATTGTAGGAAACATAATTCTCTACAAAAAAGGTCTCTTAACATTTTGCCATAGCTCGCTTCGTTTCCGAGATATTTGCAGATATATCTCAAGGGAAGGGGCCTGACGGACATATTTCGAGATATTTCTTCTTCTTGTTGTTCTTCTTCTGCACAGCTAAGCTGGAAGTGGCATTTGCAGCTCGCAATAGTGCAGAGTTATCTCAAAGAAAGGGGCCACGGTGTTTCTGTATCTCTATTATGTTGGTGCGGCTTCGGAACTTTTAAATATCTTGATATATCTCGAGAGCTACGCATCCGATCAAAAAATATCATAGAACATAAAAAGTAGGAAACTTAATTCTCTACAAAAAAGGTCTCTTAACATTTTGCCATAGCTCGCTTCGTTTCCGAGATATTTGCAGATTTATCTCGAGGGAAGGGGCCTGACGGACATATTTCGAGATATTTCTTCTTCTTGTTGTTCTTCTTCTGCACAGCTAAGCTGGACGTGGCATTTACAGCTCGCAATAGTGCAGAGTTATCTCAAAGAAAGGGGCCACGGTGTTTCTGTATCTCTATTATGTTGGTGCGGCTTCGGAACTTTTAAATATCTTGATATATCTCGAGAACTACGCATCTGATCAAAAAATATCATAGAACATAAAAAGTAGGAAACTTAATTCTCTACAAATAAGGTCTCTTAACATTTTGCCATAGCTCGCTTGGTTTCCGAGATATTTGCAGATTTATCTCAAGGGAAGGGGCCTGACGGACATTTTTCGAGATATTTCTTCTTCTTGTTGTTCTTCTTCTGCACAGCTAAGCTGGAAGTGGCATTTGCAGCTCGCAATAGTGCAGAGTTATCTCGAAGAAAGGGGCCACGGTGTTTCTGTATCTCTATTATGTTGGTGCGGCTTCGGAACTTTAAAATATCTTTATATATCTCGAGAACTACGCATCTGATTAAAAAATATCATACAACGTAAAAAGTAGGAAACTTAATTCTCTACAAATAAAGTCGCTTAACATTTTGCCATAGCTCGCTTCGTTTCCGAGATATTTGCAGATTTATCTCAAGGGAAGGGGCCTGACGGACATATTTCGAGATATTTCTTCTTCTTGTTGTTCTTCTTCTGCACAGCTAAGCTGGAAGTGGCATTTGCAGCTCGCAATAGTGCAGAGTTATCTCAAAGAAAGGGGCCACGGTGTTTCTGTATCTCTATTATGTTGGTGCGGCTTCGGAACTTTTAAATATCTTGATATATCTCGAGAACTACGCATCTGATCAAATAATATCATAGAACATAAAAAGTAGGAAACTTAATTCTCCACAAATAAGGTCTCTTAACATTTTGCCATAGCTCGCTTCGTTTCCGAGATATTTGCAGATTTATCTCAAGGGAAGGGGCCTGACGGACATATTTCGAGATATTTCTTCTTCTTGTTGGTCTTCTTCTGCACAGCTAAGCTGGAAGTGGCATTTGCAGCTCGCAATAGTGCAGAGTTATCTCGAAGAAAGGGGCCACGGTGTTTCTGTATCTCTATTATGTTGGTGCGTCTTCGGAACTTTTAAATATCTCGATATATCTCGAAAACTACGCTTCTGATCAAAAAATATCATAGAACATAAATTGTAGGAAACATAATTCTCTACAAAAAACGTCTCTTAACATTTTGCCATAGCTCGCTTCGTTTCCGAGATATTTGCAGATTCAGCTCAAAGGAACTGGCCTGACGGACATATTTCGAGATATTTTTTCTTCTTGTTGTTCTTCCTCTGCACAGCTAAGCTGGAAGTGGCATCTGCAGCTCGCAATAGTGCAGAGTTATCTCAAAGAAAGGGGCCACGGTGTTTCTGTATCTCTATTATGTTGGGGCGGCTTCGGAAATTTTAAATATCTCGATATATCTCGAAAACTACGCTTCTGATCAAAAAATATCATAGAACATAGATTGTAGGAAACAGAATTCTCTACAAAAAAGGTCTCTTAACATTTTGCCATAGCTCGCTTCGTTTCCGAGATATTTGCAGATTTATCTCACGGGAAGGGGCCTGACGGACATATTTCGAGATATTTCTTCTTCTTGTTGTTCTTCTTCTGCACAGCTTAGCTGGAAGTGGCATTTGCAGCTCGCAATAGTGCAGAGTTATCTCAAAGAAAGGGGCCACGGTGTTTCTGTATCTCTATTATGTTGGTGCGGCTTCGGAACTTTTAAATATCTTGATATATCTCGAGAACTACGCGTCTGATCAAAAAATATCATAGAACATAAAAAGTAGGAAACTTAATTCTCTACAAAAACGGTCTCTTAACATTTTGCCATAGCTCGTTTCGTTTCCGAGATATTTGCAGATATATCTCAAGGGAAGGGGCCTGACGGACATATTTCGAGATATTTCCTCTTCTTGTTATTCTTCTTCTGCACAGCTAAACTGGAAGTGGCATTTCCAGCTCGCAATAGCGCAGAGTTATCTCAAAGAAAGGGGCCACGGTGTTTCTGTATCTCTATTATGTTGGTGCGGCTTCGGAACTTTTAAATATCTCGATATATCTCGAAAACTACGCTTCTGATCAAAAAATATCATAGAACATAGATTGTAGGAAACATAATTCTCTACAAAAAAGGTCTCTTAACATTTTGCCATAGCTCGCTTCGTTTCCGAGATATTTGCAGATATATCTCAAGGGAAGGGGCCTGACGGACATATTTCGAGATATTTCTTCTTCTTGTTGTTCTTCTTCTGCACAGCTAAACTGGAAGTGGCATTTACAGCTCGCAATAGTGCAGAGTTATCTCAAAGAAAGGGGCCACGGTGTTTCTGTATCTCTATTATGTTGGTGCGGCTTCGGAACTTTTAAATATCTTGATATATCTCGAGAACTACGCATCTGATCAAAAAATATCATAGAACATGAAAAGTAGGAAACTTAATTCTCTACAAAAAAGGTCTCTTAACATTTTGCCATAGCTCTCTTCGTTTCCGAGATATTTGCAGATTTATCTCACGGGAAGGGGCCTGACGGACATATTTCGAGATATTTCTTCTTCTTGTTGTTCTTCTTCTGCACAGCTTAGCTGGAAGTGGCATTTGCAGCTCGCAATAGTGCAGAGTTATCTCAAAGAAAGGGGCCACGGTGTTTCTGTATCTCTATTATGTTGGTGCGGCTTCGGAACTTTTAAATATCTTGATATATCTCGAGAACTACGCGTCTGATCAAAAAATATCATAGAACATAAAAAGTAGGAAACTTAATTCTCTACAAAAACGGTCTCTTAACATTTTGCCATAGCTCGTTTCGTTTCCGAGATATTTGCAGATATATCTCAAGGGAAGGGGCCTGACGGACATATTTCGAGATATTTCCTCTTCTTGTTATTCTTCTTCTGCACAGCTAAACTGGAAGTGGCATTTCCAGCTCGCAATAGCGCAGAGTTATCTCAAAGAAAGGGGCCACGGTGTTTCTGTATCTCTATTATGTTGGTGCGGCTTCGGAACTTTTAAATATCTCGATATATCTCGAAAACTACGCTTCTGATCAAAAAATATCATAGAACATAGATTGTAGGAAACATAATTCTCTACAAAAAAGGTCTCTTAACATTTTGCCACAGCTCGCTTCGTTTCCGAGATATTTGCAGATATATCTCAAGGGAAGGGGCCTGACGGACATATTTCGAGATATTTCTTCTTCTTGTTGTTCTTCTTCTGCACAGCTAAACTGGAAGTGGCATTTACAGCTCGCAATAGTGCAGAGTTATCTCAAAGAAAGGGGCCACGGTGTTTCTGTATCTCTATTATGTTGGTGCGGCTTCGGAACTTTTAAATATCTTGATATATCTCGAGAACTACGCATCTGATCAAAAAATATCATAGAACATGAAAAGTAGGAAACTTAATTCTCTACAAAAAAGGTCTCTTAACATTTTGCCATAGCTCTCTTCGTTTCCGAGATATTTGCAGATTTATCTCAAGGGAAGGGGCCTGACGGACATATTTCGAGATATTTCTTCTTCTTGTTGTTCTTCTTCTGCACAGCTTAGCTGGAAGTGGCATTTGCAGCTCGCAATAGTGCAGAGTTATCTCGAAGAAAGGGGCCACGGTCTTTCTGTATCTCTATTATGTTGGTGCGGCTTCGGAACTTTTAAATATCTTGATATATCTCGAGAACTACGCATCTGATCAAAAAATATCATAGAACATAAAAAGTAGGAAACTTAATTCTCTACAAATAAGGTCTCTTAACATTTTGCCATAGCTCGCTTGGTTTCCGAGATATTTGCAGATTTATCTCAAGGGAAGGGGCCTGACGGACATTTTTCGAGATATTTCTTCTTCTTGTTGTTCTTCTTCTGCACAGCTAAGCTGGAAGTGGCATTTGCAGCTCGCAATAGTGCAGAGTTATCTCGAAGAAAGGGGCCACGGTGTTTCTGTATCTCTATTATGTTGGTGCGGCTTCGGAACTTTTAAATATCTTGATATATCTCGAGAACTACGCATCTGATCAAAAAATATCATAGAACATAAAAAGTAGGAAACTTAATTCTCTACAAAAAAGGTCTCTTAACATTTTGCCATAGCTCGCTTCGTTTCCAAGATACTTGCAGATTTATCTCAAGGGAAGGGGCCTGACGGACATATTTCGAGATATTTCTTCTTCTTGTTGTTCTTCTTCTGCACAGCTAAACTGGAAGTGGCATTTCCAGCTCGCAGTAGTGCCGAGTTAACTCAAAGAAAGGGGCCACGGTGTTTCTGTATCTCTATTATGTTGGTGCGGCTTCGGAACTTTTAAATATCTTGATATATCTCGAGAAGTACGCATCTGATCAAATAATATCATAGAACATAAAAAGTAGGAAACTTAATTCTCTACAAATAAGGTCTCTTAACATTTTGCCATAGCTCGCTTCGTTTCCGAGATATTTGCAGATTTATCTCAAGGGAAGGGGCCTGACGGACATATTTCGAGATATTTCTTCTTCTTGTTGTTCTTCTTCTGCACAGCTAAGCTGGAAGTGGCATTTGCAGCTCGCAATAGTGCAGAGTTATCTCAAAGGAGGGGCCACGGTGTTTCTGTATCTCTATTATGTTGGTGCGGCTTCGGAACTTTTAAATATCTTGATATATCTCGAGAACTACGCATCTGATCAAAAAATATCATAGAACCTAAAAAGTAGGAAACTTCATTCTCTACCAAAAAGGTCTCTTAACATTTTGCCATAGCTCGCTTCGTTTCCGAGATATATGCAGATTTATCTCAAGGGAAGGGGCCTGACGGACATATTTCGGGATATTTCTTCTTCTTGTTGTTCTTCTTGTGCACAGCTAAACAGGAAGTGGCATTTCCAGCTCGCAATAGTGCAGAGTTATCTGAAAGAAAGGGGCCACGGTGTTTCTGTATCTCTATTATGTTGGTGCGGCGTCGGAACTTTTAAATATCTTGATATATCTCGAGAACTACGCATCTGATCAAATAATATCATAGAACATAAAAAGTAGGAAACTTAATTCTTTACAAATAAGGTCTCTTAACATTTTGCCATAGCTCGCTTCGTTTCCGAGATATTTGCAGATTTATCTCAAGGGAAGGGGCCTGACGGACATATTTCGAGATATTTCTTCTTCTTGTTGGTCTTCTTCTGCACAGCTAAGCTGGAAGTGGCATTTGCAGCTCGCAATAGTGCAGAGTTATCTCAAAGAAAGGGGCCACGGTGTTTCTGTATCTCTATTATGTTGGTGCGGCTTCGGAACTTTTAAATATCTTGATATATCTCGAGAACTACGCATCTGATCAAATAATATCATAGAACATAAAAAGTAGGAAACTTAATTCTCCACAAATAAGGTCTCTTAACATTTTGCCATAGCTCGCTTCGTTTCCGAGATATTTGCAGATTTATCTCAAGGGAAGGGGCCTGACGGACATATTTCGAGATATTTCTTCTTCTTGTTGTTCTTCTTCTGCACAGCTAAGCTGGAAGTGGCATTTGCAGCTCGCAATAGTGCAGAGTTATCTCAAAGAAAGGGGCCACGGTGTTTCTGTATCTCTATTATGTTGGTGCGGCTTCGGAACTTTTAAATATCTTGATATATCTCGAGAACTACGCATCTGATCAAAAAATATCATGGAACATAAAAAGTAGGAAACTTCATTCTCTACCAAAAAGGTCTCTTAACATTTTGCCATAGCTCGCTTCGTTTCCGAGATATATGCAGATTTATCTCAAGGGAAGGGGCCTGACGGACATATTTCGGGATATTTCTTCTTCTTGTTGTTCTTCTTCTGCACAGCTAAACAGGAAGTGGCATTTCCAGCTCGCAATAGTGCAGAGTTATCTGAAAGAAAGGGGCCACGGTGTTTCTGTACCTCTATTATGTTGGTGCGGCTTCGGAACTTTTAAATATCTTGATATATCTCGAGAACTACGCATCTGATCAAAAAATATCATAGAACATAAAAAGTAGGAAACTTCATTCTCTACCAAAAAGGTCTCTTAACATTTTGCCATAGCTCGCTTCGTTTCCGAGATATATGCAGATTTATCTCAAGGGAAGGGGCCTGACGGACATATTTCGGGATATTTCTTCTTCTTGTTGTTCTTCTTCTGCACAGCTAAACAGGAAGTGGCATTTCCAGCTCGCAATAGTGCAGAGTTATCTGAAAGAAAGGGGCCACGGTGTTTCTGTATCTCTATTATGTTGGTGCGGCGTCGGAACTTTTAAATATCTTGATATATCTCGAGAACTACGCATCTGATCAAATAATATCATAGAACATAAAAAGTAGGAAACTTAATTCTTTACAAATAAGGTCTCTAAACATTTTGCCATAGCTCGCTTCGTTTCCGAGATATTTGCAGATTTATCTCAAGGGAAGGGGCCTGACGGACATATTTCGAGATATTTCTTCTTCTTGTTGGTCTTCTTCTGCACAGCTAAGCTGGAAGTGGCATTTGCAGCTCGCAATAGTGCAGAGTTATCTCAAAGAAAGGGGCCACGGTGTTTCTGTATCTCTATTATGTTGGTGCGGCTTCGGAACTTTTAAATATCTTGATATATCTCGAGAACTACGCATCTGATCAAATAATATCATAGAACATAAAAAGTAGGAAACTTAATTCTCCACAAATAAGGTCTCTTAACATTTTGCCATAGCTCGCTTCGTTTCCGAGATATTTGCAGATTTATCTCAAGGGAAGGGGCCTGACGGACATATTTCGAGATATTTCTTCTTCTTGTTGGTCTTCTTCTGCACAGCTAAGCTGGAAGTGGCATTTGCAGCTCGCAATAGTGCAGAGTTATCTCGAAGAAAGGGGCCACGGTGTTTCTGTATCTCTATTATGTTGGTGCGGCTTCGGATCTTTTAAATATCTCGATATATCTCGAAAACTACGCTTCTGATCAAAAAATATCATAGAACGTAAATTGTGGGAAACATAATTCTCTACAAAAAAGGTCTCTTAACATTTTGCCATAGCTCGCTTCGTTTCCGAGATATTTGCAGATTTATCTCAAGGGAAGGGGTCTGACGGACATATTTCGAGATATTTCTTCTTCTTGTTGTTCTTCTTCTGCACAGCTAAGCTGGAAGTGGCATTTGCAGCTCGCAATAGTGCAGAGTTATCTCAAAGAAAGGGGCCACGGTGTTTCTGTATCTCTATTATGTTGGTGCGGCTTCGGAACTTTTAAATATCTTGATATATCTCGAGAACTACGCATCTGATCAAAAAATATCATGGAACATAAAAAGTAGGAAACTTCATTCTCTACCAAAAAGGTCTCTTAACATTTTGCCATAGCTCGCTTCGTTTCCGAGATATATGCAGATTTATCTCAAGGGAAGGGGCCTGACGGACATATTTCGGGATATTTCTTCTTCTTGTTGTTCTTCTTCTGCACAGCTAAACAGGAAGTGGCATTTCCAGCTCGCAATAGTGCAGAGTTATCTGAAAGAAAGGGGCCACGGTGTTTCTGTACCTCTATTATGTTGGTGCGGCTTCGGAACTTTTAAATATCTTGATATATCTCGAGAACTACGCATCTGATCAAAAAATATCATAGAACATAAAAAGTAGGAAACTTCATTCTCTACCAAAAAGGTCTCTTAACATTTTGCCACAGCTCGCTTCGTTTCCGAGATATATGCAGATATATCTCAAGGGAAGGGGCCTGACGGACATATTTCGGGATATTTCTTCTTCTTGTTGTTCTTCTTCTGCACAGCTAAACAGGAAGTGGCATTTCCAGCTCGCAATAGTGCAGAGTTATCTGAAAGAAAGGGGCCACGGTGTTTCTGTACCTCTATTATGTTGGTGCGGCTTCGGAACTTTTAAATATCTTGATATATCTTGAGAACTGCGCATCTGATCAAATAATATCATAGAACATAAAAAGTAGGAAACTTAATTCTCTACAAATAAGGTCTCTTAACATTTTGCCATAGCTCGCTTCGTTTCCGAGATATTTGCAGATTTATCTCAAGGGAAGGGGCCTGACGGACATTTTTCGAGATATTTCTTCTTCTTGTTGTTCTTCTTCTGCACAGCTAAGCTGGAAGTGGCATTTGCAGCTCGCAATAGTGCAGAGTTATCTCGAAGAAAGGGGCCACGGTGTTTCTGTATCTCTATTATGTTGGTGCGGCTTCGGAACTTTTAGATATCTTGATATATCTCGAGAACTACGCATCTGATCAAAAAATATCATAGAACATAAAAAGTAGGAAACTTAATTCTCTACAAAAAAGGTCTCTTAACATTTTGCCATAGCTCGCTTCGTTTCCGAGATATATGCAGATTTATCTCAAGGGAAGGGGCCTGACGGACATATTTCGAGATATTTCTTCTTCTTGTTGTTCTTCTTCTGCACAGCTAAGCTGGAAGTGGCATTTGCAGCTCGCAATAGTGCAGAGTTATCTCAAAGAAAGGGGCCACGGTGTTTCTGTATCTCTATTATGTTGGTGCGGCTTCGGAACTTTTAAATATCTTGATATATCTCGAGAACTACGCATCTGATCAAAAAATATCATAGAACATAAAAAGTAGGAAACTTCATTCTCTACCAAAAAGGTCTCTTAACATTTTGCCATAGCTCGCTTCGTTTCCGAGATATATGCAGATTTATCTCAAGGGAAGGGGCCTGACGGACATATTTCGGGATATTTCTTCTTCTTGTTGTTCTTCTTCTGCACAGCTAAACAGGAAGTGGCATTTCCAGCTCGCAATAGTGCAGAGTTATTTGAAAGAAAGGGGCCACGGTGTTTCTGTATCTCTATTATGTTGGTGCGGCTTCGGAACTTTTATATATCTTGATATATCTCGAGAACTACGCATCTGATCAAATAATATCATAGAACATAAAAAGTAGGAAACTTAATTCTCTACAAATAAGGTCTCTTAACATTTTGCCATAGCTCGCTTCGTTTCCGAGATATTTGCAGATTTATCTCAAGGGAAGGGGCCTGACGGACATATTTCGAGATATTTCTTCTTCTTGTTGGTCTTCTTCTGCACAGCTAAGCTGGAAGTGGCATTTGCAGCTCGCAATAGTGCAGAGTTATCTCAAAGAAAGGGGCCACGGTGTTTCTGTATCTCTATTATGTTGGTGCGGCTTCGGAACTTTTAAATATCTTGATATATCTCGAGAACTACGCATCTGATCCAAAAATATCATAGAACATAAAAAGTAGGAAACTTCATTCTCTACCAAAAAGGTCTCTTAACATTTTGCCATAGCTCGCTTCGTTTCCGAGATATATGCAGATTTATCTCAAGGGAAGGGGCCTGACGGACATATTTCGGGATACTTCTTCTTGTTGTTGTTCTTCTTCTGCACAGCTAAACAGGAAGTGGCATTTCCAGCTCGCAATAGTGCAGAGTTATCTGAAAGAAAGGGGCCACGGTGTTTCTGTATCTCTATTATGTTGGTGCGGCTTCGGAACTTTTAAATATCTTGATATATCTCGAGAACTACGCGTCTGATCAAAAAATATCATAGAACATAAAAAGTAGGAAACTTAATTCTCTACAAAAACGGTCTCTTAACATTTTGCCATGGCTCGCTTCGTTTCCGAGATATTTGCAGATTTATCTCAAGGGAAGGGGCCTGACGGACATATTTCGAGATATTTCTTCTTCTTGTTGGTCTTCTTCTGCACAGCTAAGCTGGAAGTGGCATTTGCAGCTCGCAATGGTGCAGAGTTATCTCAAAGAAAGGGGCCACGGTGTTTCTGTATCTCTATTATGTTGGTGCGGCTTCGGATCTTTTAAATATCTCGATATATCTCGAAAACTACGCTTCTGATCAAAAAATATCATAGAACCTAAATTGTGGGAAATATAATTCTCTACAAAAAAGGTCTCTTAACAGTTTGCCGTAGCTCGCTTCGTTTCCGAGATATTTGCAGATTTATCTCAAGGGAAGGGGCCTGACGGACATATTTCCAGATATTTCTTCTTCTTGTTGTTCTTCTTCTGCACAGCTAAGCTGGAAGTGGCATTTGCAGCTCGCAATAGTGCAGAGTTATCTCAAAGAAAGGGGCCACGGTGTTTCTGTATCTCTATTATGTTGGTGCGGCTTCGGAACTTTTAGATATCTTGATATATCTCGAGAACTACGCATCTGATCAAAAAATATCATAGAACATAAAAAGTAGGAAACTTAATTCTCTACAAAAAAGGTCTCTTAACATTTTGCCATAGCTCGCTTCGTTTCCGAGATATTTGCAGATTTATCTCGAGGGAAGGGGCCTGACGGACATATTTCGAGATATTTCTTCTTCTTGTTGTTCTTCTTCTGCACAGCTAAGCTGGAAGCGGCATTTGCGGCTCGCACTCGTGCAGAGTTATCTCAAAGAAAGGGGCCACGGTGTTTCTGTATCTCTATTATGTTGGTGCAGCTTCGGATCTTTTAAATATCTCGATATATCTCGAAAACTACGCTTCTGATCAAAAAATATCATAGAACATAAATTGTAGCAAACATAATTCTCTACAAAAAAGGTCTCTTAACATTTTGCCGTAGCTCGCTTCGTTTCCGAGATATTTGCAGATTTATCTCAAGGGAAGGGGCCTGACGGACATATTTCCAGATATTTCTTCTTCTTGTTGTTCTTCTTCTGCACAGCTAAGCTGGAAGTGGCATTTGCAGCTCGCAATAGTGCAGAGTTATCTCAAAGAAAGGGGCCACGGTGTTTCTGTATCTCTATTATGTTGGTGCGGCTTCGGAACTTTTAAATATCTTGATATATCTCGAGAACTACGCATCTGATCAAAAAATATCATAGAACATAAAAAGTAGGAAACTTCATTCTCTACCAAAAAGGTCTCTTAACATTTTGCCATAGCTCGCTTCGTTTCCGAGATATATGCAGATTTATCTCAAGGGAAGGGGCCTGACGGACATATTTCGGGATATTTCTTCTTCTTGTTGTTCTTCTTCTGCACAGCTAAACAGGAAGTGGCATTTCCAGCTCGCAATAGTGCAGAGTTATTTGAAAGAAAGGGGCCACGGTGTTTCTGTATCTCTATTATGTTGGTGCGGCTTCGGAACTTTTATATATCTTGATATATCTCGAGAACTACGCATCTGATCAAATAATATCATAGAACATAAAAAGTAGGAAACTTAATTCTCTACAAATAAGGTCTCTTAACATTTTGCCATAGCTCGCTTCGTTTCCGAGATATTTGCAGATTTATCTCAAGGGAAGGGGCCTGACGGATATATTTCGAGATATTTCTTCTTCTTGTTGGTCTTCTTCTGCACAGCTAAGCTGGAAGTGGCATTTGCAGCTCGCAATAGTGCAGAGTTATCTCAAAGAAAGGGGCCACGGTGTTTCTGTATCTCTATTATGTTGGTGCGGCTTCGGAACTTTTAAATATCTTGATATATCTCGAGAACTACGCATCTGATCCAAAAATATCATACAACATAAAAAGTAGGAAACTTCATTCTCTACCAAAAAGGTCTCTTAACATTTTGCCATAGCTCGTTTCGTTTCCGAGATATTTGCAGATATATCTCAAGGGAAGGGGCCTGACGGACATATTTCGAGATATTTCCTCTTCTTGTTGTTCTTCCTCTGCACAGCTAAACTGGAAGTGGCATTTCCAGCTCGCAATAGCGCAGAGTTATCTCAAAGAAAGGGGCCACGGTGTTTCTGTATCTCTATTATGTTGGTGCGGCTTCGGAACTTTTAAATATCTTGATATATCTCGAGAACTACGCGTCTGATCAAAAAATATCATAGAACATAAAAAGTAGGAAACTTAATTCTCTACAAAAAAGGTCTCTTAACATTTTGCCATAGCTCGCTTCGTTTCCGAGATATTTGTAGATTTATCTCAAGGGAAGGGGCCTGACGGACATATTTCGAGATATTTCTTCTTCTTGTTGTTCTTCTTCTGCACAGCTAAACTGGAAGTGGCATTTCCAGCTCGCAATGGTGCAGAGTTATCTCAAAGAAAGGGGCCACGGTGTTTCTGTATCTCTATTATGTTGGTGCGGCTTCGGATCTTTTAAATATCTCGATATATCTCGAAAACTACGCTTCTGATCAAAAAATATCATAGAACCTAAATTGTGGGAAATACAATTCTCTACAAAAAAGGTCTCTTAACATTTTGCCGTAGCTCGCTTCGTTTCCGAGATATTTGCAGATTTATCTCAAGGGAAGGGGCCTGACGGACATATTTCCAGATATTTCTTCTTCTTGTTGTTCTTCTTCTGCACAGCTAAGCTGGAAGTGGCATTTGCAGCTCGCAATAGTGCAGAGTTATCTCAAAGAAAGGGGCCACGGTGTTTCTGTATCTCTATTATGTTGGTGCGGCTTCGGAACTTTTAGATATCTTGATATATCTCGAGAACTACGCATCTGATCAAAAAATATCATAGAACATAAAAAGTAGGAAACTTAATTCTCTACAAAAAAGGTCTCTTAACATTTTGCCATAGCTCGCTTCGTTTCCGAGATATTTGCAGATTTATCTCGAGGGAAGGGGCCTGACGGACATATTTCGAGATATTTCTTCTTCTTGTTGTTCTTCTTCTGCACAGCTAAGCTGGAAGCGGCATTTGCGGCTCGCACTAGTGCAGAGTTATCTCAAAGAAAGGGGCCACGGTGTTTCTGTATCTCTATTATGTTGGTGCAGCTTCGGATCTTTTAAATATCTCGATATATCTCGAAAACTACGCTTCTGATCAAAAAATATCATAGAACATAAATTGTAGGAAACATAATTCCCTACAAAAAAGGTCTCTTAACATTTTGCCATAGCTCGTTTCGTTTCCGAGATATTTGCAGATATATCTCAAGGGAAGGGGCCTGACGGACATATTTCGAGATATTTCCTCTTCTTGTTGTTCTTCCTCTGCACAGCTAAACTGGAAGTGGCATTTCCAGCTCGCAATAGCGCAGAGTTATCTCAAAGAAAGGGGCCACGGTGTTTCTGTATCTCTATTATGTTGGTGCGGCTTCGGAACTTTTAAATATCTTGATATATCTCGAGAACTACGCATCTGATCAAAAAATATCATAGAACATAAAAAGTAGGAAACTTAATTCTCTACAAAAAAGGTCTCTTAACATTTTGCCATAGCTCGCTTCGTTTCCGAGATATTTGCAGATTTATCTCAAGGGAAGGGGCCTGACGGACATATTTCGAGATATTTCTTCTTCTTGTTGTTCTTCTTCTGCACAGCTAAACTGGAAGTGGCATTTCCAGCTCGCAATGGTGCAGAGTTATCTCAAAGAAAGGGGCCACGGTGTTTCTGTATCTCTATTATGTTGGTGCGGCTTCGGATCTTTTAAATATCTCGATATATCTCGAAAACTACGCTTCTGATCAAAAAATATCATAGAACCTAAATTGTGGGAAATATAATTCTCTACAAAAAAGGTCTCTTAACATTTTGCCGTAGCTCGCTTCGTTTCCGAGATATTTGCAGATTTATCTCAAGGGAAGGGGCCTGACGGACATATTTCCAGATATTTCTTCTTCTTGTTGTTCTTCTTCTGCACAGCTAAGCTGGAAGTGGCATTTGCAGCGCGCAATAGTGCAGAGTTATCTCAAAGAAAGGGGCCACGGTGTTTCTGTATCTCTATTATGTTGGTGCGGCTTCGGAACTTTTAAATATCTTGATATATCTCGAGAACTACGCATCTGTTCAAAAAATATCATACAACATAAAAAGTAGGAATCCTAATTTTCTACAAAAAGGGTCTCTTAACATTTTGCCGTAGCTCGCTTCGTTTCCGAGATATTTGCAGATTTATCTCAAGGGAAGGGGCCTGACGGACATATTTCCAGATATTTCTTCTTCTTGTTGTTCTTCTTCTGCACAGCTAAGCTGGAAGTGGCATTTGCAGCTCGCAATAGTGCAGAGTTATCGCAAAGAAAGGGGCCACGGTGTTTCTGTATCTCTATTATGTTGGTGCGGCTTCGGAACTTTTAAATATCTTGATATATCTCGAGAACTACGCATCTGATCAAAAAATATCATAGAACATAAAAAGTAGGAAACCTAATTTTCTACAAAAAAGGTCTCTTAACATTTTGCCGTAGCTCGCTTCGTTTCCGAGATATTTGCAGATTTATCTCAAGGGAAGGGGCCTGACGGACATATTTCGAAATATTTCTTATTCTTGTTGTTCTTCTTCTGCACAGCTAAGCTGGAAGTGGGATTTGCAGCTCGCAATAGTGCAGAGTTATCTCAAAGAAAGGGGCCACGGTGTTTCTGTACCTCTATTATGTTGGTGCAGCTTCGGAGCTTTTAAATATCTTGATATATCTCGAGAACTACGCATCTGATCAAAAAATATCATAAAACATAAAAAGTAGGAAACTTAATTCTCTACAAAAAAGGTCTCTTAACATTTTGCCATAGCTCGCTTCGTTTCCGAGATATTTGCAGATTTATCTCAAGGGAAGGGGCCTGACGGACATATTTCGAGATATTTCTTCTTCTTGTTGTTCTTCTTCTGCACAGCTAAGCTGGAAGTGGCATTTGCTGCGCGCAATAGTGCAGAGTTATCTCAAAGAAAGGGGCCACGGTGTTTCTGTATCTCTATTATGTTGGTGCGGCTTCGGAACTTTTAAATATCTTGATATATCTCGAGAACTACGCATCTGATCAAAAAATATCGTAGAACATAAAAAGTAGGAAACTTAATTCTCTACAAATAAGGTCTCTAAACATTTTGCCATAGCTCGCTTGGTTTCCGAGATATTTGCAGATTTATCTCAAGGGAAGGGGCCTGACGGACATATTTCGAGATATTCCTTCTTCTTGTTGTTCTTCTTCTGCACAGCTAAGCTGGAAGTGGCATTTGCAGCTAGCAATAGTGCAGAGTTACCTCAAAGAAAGGGGCCACGGTGTTTCTGTATCTCTATTATGTTGGTGCCGCTTCGGAACTTTTAAATATCAGGATATATCTCGAGAGCTACGCATCTGATCAAAAAATATCATAGAACATAAAAAGTAGGGAACTTAATTCTCTACAAAAATGGTCTCTTAGCATTTTGCCATAGCTCGCTTCGTTTCCGAGATATTTGCAGATTTATCTCAAGGGAAGGGGCCTGACGGACATATTTCGAGATATTTCTTCTTCTTGTTGTTCTTCTTCTGCACAGCTAAGCTGGAAGTGGCATTTGCAGCTCGCAGTAGTGCAGAGTTATCTCAAAGAAAGGGGCCACGGTGTTTCTGTATCTCTATTATGTTGGTGCGGCTTCGGAACTTTTAAATATCTTGATATATCTCGAGAACTACGCATCTGATCAGAAAATATCATAGAACCTAAAAAGTAGGAAACTTAATTCTCTACAAAAAAGGTCTCTTAAGATTTTGCCATAGCTCGCTTCGTTTCCGAGATATTTGCAGATTTATCTCAAGGGAAGGGGCCTGACGGACATATTTCGAGATATTTCTTCTTCTTGTTGTTCTTCTTCTGCACAGCTAAGCTGGAAGTGGCATTTGCAGCTCGCAATAGTGCAGAGTTATCTCAAAGAAAGGGGCCACGGTGTTTCTGTATCTCTATTATGTTGGTGCGGCTTCGGAACTTTTAAATATCTTGATATATCTCGAGAACTACGCATCTGATCAAAAAATATCGTAGAACATAAAAAGTAGGAAACTTAATTCTCTACAAATAAGGTCTCTAAACATTTTGCCATAGCTCGCTTGGTTTCCGAGATATTTGCAGATTTATCTCAAGGGAAGGGGCCTGACGGACATATTTCGAGATATTCCTTCTTCTTGTTGTTCTTCTTCTGCACAGCTAAGCTGGAAGTGGCATTTGCAGCTCGCAATAGTGCAGAGTTACCTCAAAGAAAGGGGCCACGGTGTTTCTGTATCTCTATTATGTTGGTGCCGCTTCGGAACTTTTAAATATCAGGATATATCTCGAGAGCTACGCATCTGATCAAAAAATATCATAGAACATAAAAAGTAGGAAACTTAATTCTCTACAAAAATGGTCTCTTAGCATTTTGCCATAGCTCGCTTCGTTTCCGAGATATTTGCAGATTTATCTCAAGGGAAGCGGCCTGACGGACATATTTCGAGATATTTCTTCTTCTTGTTGTTCTTCTTCTGCACAGCTAAGCTGGAAGTGGCATTTGCAGCTCGCAGTAGTGCAGAGTTATCTCAAAGAAAGGGGCCACGGTGTTTCTGTATCTCTATTATGTTGGTGCGGCTTCGGAACTTTTAAATATCTTGATATATCTCGAGAACTACGCATCTGATCAGAAAATATCATAGAACATAAAAAGTAGGAAACTTAATTCTCTACAAAAAAGGTCTCTTAACATTTTGCCATAGCTCGCTTCGTTTCCGAGATATTTGCAGATTTATCTCAAGGGAAGCGGCCTGACGGACATATTTCGAGATATTTCTTCTTCTTGTTGTTCTTCTTCTGCACAGCTAAGCTGGAAGTGGCATTTGCAGCTCGCAGTAGTGCAGAGTTATCTCAAAGAAAGGGGCCACGGTGTTTCTGTATCTCTATTATGTTGGTGCGGCTTCGGAACTTTTAAATATCTTGATATATCTCGAGAACTACGCATCTGATCAGAAAATATCATAGAACATAAAAAGTAGGAAACTTAATTCTCTACAAAAAAGGTCTCTTAACATTTTGCCGTAGCTCGCTTCGTTTCCGAGATATTTGCAGATTTATTTCAAGGGAAGGGGCCTGACGGACATATTTCCAGATATTTCTTCTTCTTGTTGTTCTTCTTCTGCACAGCTAAGCTGGAAGTGGCATTTGCAGCTCGCAATAGTGCAGAGTTATCTCAAAGAAAGGGGCCACGGTGTTTCTGTATCTCTATTATGTTGGTGCGGCTTCGGAACTTTTAAATATCTTGATATATCTCGAGAACTACGCATCTGATCAAAAAATATCGTAGAACATAAAAAGTAGGAAACTTAATTCTCTACAAATAAGGTCTCTTAACATTTTGCGATAGCTCGCTTGGTTTCCGAGATATTTGCAGATTTATCTCAAGGGAAGGGGCCTGACGGACATATTTCGAGATATTTCTTCTTCTTGTTGTTCTTCTTCTGCACAGCTAAGCTGGAAGTGGCATTTGCAGCTCGCAGTAGTGCAGAGTTATCTCAAAGAAAGGGGCCACGGTGTTTCTGTATCTCTATTATGTTGGTGCGGCTTCGGAACTTTTAAATATCTTGATATATCTCGAGAACTACGCATCTGATCAGAAAATATCATAGAACATGAAAAGTAGGAAACTTAATTCTCTACAAAAAAGGTCTCTTAAGATTTTGCCATAGCTCGCTTCGTTTCCGAGATATTTGCAGATTTATCTCAAGGGAAGGGGCCTGACGGACATATTTCGAGATATTTCTTCTTCTTGTTGTTCTTCTTCTGCACAGCTAAGCTGGAAGTGGCATTTGCAGCGCGCAATAGTGCAGAGTTATCTCAAAGAAAGGGGCCACGGTGTTTCTGTATCTCTATTATGTTGGTGCGGCTTCGGAACTTTTAAATATCTTGATATATCTCGAGAACTACGCATCTGTTCAAAAAATATCATAGAACATAAAAAGTAGGAATCCTAATTTTCTACAAAAAAGGTCTCTTAACATTTTGCCGTAGCTCGCTTCGTTTCCGAGATATTTGCAGAATTATCTCAAGGGAAGGGGCCTGACGGACATATTTCCAGATATTTCTTCTTCTTGTTGTTCTTCTTCTGCACAGCTAAGCTGGAAGTGGCATTTGCAGCTCGCAATAGTGCAGAGTTATCTCAAAGAAAGGGGCCACGGTGTTTCTGTATCTCTATTATGTTGGTGCGGCTTCGGAACTTTTAAATATCTTGATATATCTCGAGAACTACGCATCTGATCAAAAAATATCGTAGAACATAAAAAGTAGGAAACTTAAATCTCTACAAATAAGGTCTCTAAACATTTTGCCATAGCTCGCTTGGTTTCCGAGATATTTGCAGATTTATCTCAAGGGAAGGGGCCTGACGGACATATTTCGAGATATTTCTTCTTCTTGTTGTTCTTCTTCTGCACAGCTAAGCTGGAAGTGGCATTTGCAGCGCGCAATAGTGCAGAGTTACCTCAAAGAAAGGGGCCACGGTGTTTCTGTATCTCTATTATGTTGGTGCCGCTTCGGAACTTTTAAATATCAGGATATATCTCGAGAGCTACGCATCTGATCAAAAAATATCATAGAACATAAAAAGTAGGGAACTTAATTCTCTACAAAAATGGTCTCTTAGCATTTTGCCATAGCTCGCTTCGTTTCCGAGATATTTGCAGATTTATCTCAAGGGAAGGGGCCTGACGGACATATTTCGAGATATTTCTTCTTCTTGTTGTTCTTCTTCTGCACAGCTAAGCTGGAAGTGGCATTTGCAGCTCGCAGTAGTGCAGAGTTATCTCAAAGAAAGGGGCCACGGTGTTTCTGTATCTCTATTATGTTGGTGCGGCTTCGGAACTTTTAAATATCTTGATATATCTCGAGAACTACGCATCTGATCAGAAAATATCATAGAACCTAAAAAGTAGGAAACTTAATTCTCTACAAAAAAGGTCTCTTAAGATTTTGCCATAGCTCGCTTCGTTTCCGAGATATTTGCAGATTTATCTCAAGGGAAGGGGCCTGACGGACATATTTCGAGATATTTCTTCTTCTTGTTGTTCTTCTTCTGCACAGCTAAGCTGGAAGTGGCATTTGCAGCTCGCAATAGTGCAGAGTTATCTCAAAGAAAGGGGCCACGGTGTTTCTGTATCTCTATTATGTTGGTGCGGCTTCGGAACTTTTAAATATCTTGATATATCTCGAGAACTACGCATCTGATCAAAAAATATCGTAGAACATAAAAAGTAGGAAACTTAATTCTCTACAAATAAGGTCTCTAAACATTTTGCCATAGCTCGCTTGGTTTCCGAGATATTTGCAGATTTATCTCAAGGGAAGGGGCCTGACGGACATATTTCGAGATATTCCTTCTTCTTGTTGTTCTTCTTCTGCACAGCTAAGCTGGAAGTGGCATTTGCAGCTCGCAATAGTGCAGAGTTACCTCAAAGAAAGGGGCCACGGTGTTTCTGTATCTCTATTATGTTGGTGCCGCTTCGGAACTTTTAAATATCAGGATATATCTCGAGAGCTACGCATCTGATCAAAAAATATCATAGAACATAAAAAGTAGGAAACTTAATTCTCTACAAAAATGGTCTCTTAGCATTTTGCCATAGCTCGCTTCGTTTCCGAGATATTTGCAGATTTATCTCAAGGGAAGCGGCCTGACGGACATATTTCGAGATATTTCTTCTTCTTGTTGTTCTTCTTCTGCACAGCTAAGCTGGAAGTGGCATTTGCAGCTCGCAGTAGTGCAGAGTTATCTCAAAGAAAGGGGCCACGGTGTTTCTGTATCTCTATTATGTTGGTGCGGCTTCGGAACTTTTAAATATCTTGATATATCTCGAGAACTACGCATCTGATCAGAAAATATCATAGAACATAAAAAGTAGGAAACTTAATTCTCTACAAAAAAGGTCTCTTAACATTTTGCCATAGCTCGCTTCGTTTCCGAGATATTTGCAGATTTATCTCAAGGGAAGCGGCCTGACGGACATATTTCGAGATATTTCTTCTTCTTGTTGTTCTTCTTCTGCACAGCTAAGCTGGAAGTGGCATTTGCAGCTCGCAGTAGTGCAGAGTTATCTCAAAGAAAGGGGCCACGGTGTTTCTGTATCTCTATTATGTTGGTGCGGCTTCGGAACTTTTAAATATCTTGATATATCTCGAGAACTACGCATCTGATCAGAAAATATCATAGAACATAAAAAGTAGGAAACTTAATTCTCTACAAAAAAGGTCTCTTAACATTTTGCCGTAGCTCGCTTCGTTTCCGAGATATTTGCAGATTTATTTCAAGGGAAGGGGCCTGACGGACATATTTCCAGATATTTCTTCTTCTTGTTGTTCTTCTTCTGCACAGCTAAGCTGGAAGTGGCATTTGCAGCTCGCAATAGTGCAGAGTTATCTCAAAGAAAGGGGCCACGGTGTTTCTGTATCTCTATTATGTTGGTGCGGCTTCGGAACTTTTAAATATCTTGATATATCTCGAGAACTACGCATCTGATCAAAAAATATCGTAGAACATAAAAAGTAGGAAACTTAATTCTCTACAAATAAGGTCTCTTAACATTTTGCGATAGCTCGCTTGGTTTCCGAGATATTTGCAGATTTATCTCAAGGGAAGGGGCCTGACGGACATATTTCGAGATATTTCTTCTTCTTGTTGTTCTTCTTCTGCACAGCTAAGCTGGAAGTGGCATTTGCAGCTCGCAGTAGTGCAGAGTTATCTCAAAGAAAGGGGCCACGGTGTTTCTGTATCTCTATTATGTTGGTGCGGCTTCGGAACTTTTAAATATCTTGATATATCTCGAGAACTACGCATCTGATCAGAAAATATCATAGAACATGAAAAGTAGGAAACTTAATTCTCTACAAAAAAGGTCTCTTAAGATTTTGCCATAGCTCGCTTCGTTTCCGAGATATTTGCAGATTTATCTCAAGGGAAGGGGCCTGACGGACATATTTCGAGATATTTCTTCTTCTTGTTGTTCTTCTTCTGCACAGCTAAGCTGGAAGTGGCATTTGCAGCGCGCAATAGTGCAGAGTTATCTCAAAGAAAGGGGCCACGGTGTTTCTGTATCTCTATTATGTTGGTGCGGCTTCGGAACTTTTAAATATCTTGATATATCTCGAGAACTACGCATCTGTTCAAAAAATATCATAGAACATAAAAAGTAGGAATCCTAATTTTCTACAAAAAAGGTCTCTTAACATTTTGCCGTAGCTCGCTTCGTTTCCGAGATATTTGCAGAATTATCTCAAGGGAAGGGGCCTGACGGACATATTTCCAGATATTTCTTCTTCTTGTTGTTCTTCTTCTGCACAGCTAAGCTGGAAGTGGCATTTGCAGCTCGCAATAGTGCAGAGTTATCTCAAAGAAAGGGGCCACGGTGTTTCTGTATCTCTATTATGTTGGTGCGGCTTCGGAACTTTTAAATATCTTGATATATCTCGAGAACTACGCATCTGATCAAAAAATATCGTAGAACATAAAAAGTAGGAAACTTAAATCTCTACAAATAAGGTCTCTTAACATTTTGCCATAGCTCGCTTCGTTTCCGAGATATTTGCAGATTTATCTCAAGGGAAGGGGCCTGACGGACATATTTCGAGATATTTCTTCTTCTTGTTGTTCTTCTTCTGCACAGCTAAGCTGGAAGTGGCATTTGCAGCGCGCAATAGTGCAGAGTTATCTCAAAGAAAGGGGCCACGGTGTATCTGTATCTCTATTATGTTGGTGCGGCTTCGGAACTTTTAAATATCTCGATATATCTCGAAAACTACACTTCTGATCAAAAAATATCAGAGAACGTAAATTGTAGGAAACATAATTCTCTACAAAAAAGGTCTCTTAAGATTTTGCCATAGCTCGCTTCGTTTCCGAGATATTTGCAGATTTATCTCAAGGGAAGGGGCCTGACGGACATATTTCGAGATATTTCTTCTTCTTGTTGTTCTTCTTCTGCACAGCTAAGCTGGAAGTGGCATTTGCAGCTCGCAATAGTGCAGAGTTATCTCAAAGAAAGGGGCCACGGTGTTTCTGTATCTCTATTATGTTGGTGCGGCTTCGGAACTTTTAAATATCTTGATATATCTCGAGAACTACGCATCTGATCAAAAAATATCGTAGAACATAAAAAGTAGGAAACTTAATTCTCTACAAATAAGGTCTCTTAACATTTTGCGATAGCTCGCTTGGTTTCCGAGATATTTGCAGATTTATCTCAAGGGAAGGGGCCTGACGGACATATTTCGAGATATTTCTTCTTCTTGTTGTTCTTCTTCTGCACAGCTAAGCTGGAAGTGGCATTTGCAGCTCGCAATAGTGCAGAGTTACCTCAAAGAAAGGGGCCACGGTGTTTCTGTATCTCTATTATGTTGGTGCGGCTTCGGAACTTTTAAATATCTTGATATATCTCGAGAACTACGCATCTGATCAAAAAATATCATAGAACATAAAAAGTAGGAAACTTAATTCTCTACAAAAAAGGTCTCTTAACATTTTGCCATAGCTCGTTTCGTTTCCGAGATATTTGCAGATATATCTCAAGGGAAGGGGCCTGACGGACATATTTCGAGATATTTCCTCTTCTTGTTGTTCTTCTTCTGCACAGCTAAACTGGAAGTGGCATTTGCAGCTCGCAATAGTGCAGAGTTATCTCGAAGAAAGGGGCCACGGTGTTTCTGTATCTCTATTATGTTGGTGCGGCTTCGGAACTTTTAGATATCTTGATATATCTCGAGAACTACGCATCTGATCAAAAAATATCATAGAACATAAAAAGTAGGAAACTTAATTCTCTACAAAAAAGGTCTCCTAACATTTTGCCATAGCTCGCTTCGTTTCCGAGATATTTGCAGATTTATCTCAAGGGAAGCGGCCTGACGGACATATTTCGAGATATTTCTTCTTCTTGTTGTTCTTCTTCTGCACAGCTAAGCTGGAAGTGGCATTTGCTGCGCGCAATAGTGCAGAGTTATCTCAAAGAAAGGGGCCACGGTGTTTCTGTATCTCTATTATGTTGGTGCGGCTTCGGAACTTTTAAATATCTTGATATATCTCGAGAACTACGCATCTGATCAAAAAATATCGTAGAACATAAAAAGTAGGAAACTTAATTCTCTACAAATAACGTCTCTAAACATTTTGCCATAGCTCGCTTGGTTTCCGAGATATTTGCAGATTTATCTCAAGGGAAGGGGCCTGACGGACATATTTCGAGATATTCCTTCTTCTTGTTGTTCTTCTTCTGCACAGCTAAGCTGGAAGTGGCATTTGCAGCTCGCAATAGTGCAGAGTTACCTCAAAGAAAGGGGCCACGGTGTTTCTGTATCTCTATTATGTTGGTGCCGCTTCGGAACTTTTAAATATCAGGATATATCTCGAGAACTACGCATCTGATCAGAAAATATCATAGAACATAAAAAGTAGGAAACTTAATTCTCTACAAAAAAGGTCTCTTAAGATTTTGCCATAGCTCGCTTCGTTTCCGAGATATTTGCAGATTTATCTCAAGGGAAGGGGCCTGACGGACATATTTCGAGATATTTCTTCTTCTTGTTGTTCTTCTTCTGCACAGCTAAGCTGGAAGTGGCATTTGCAGCTCGCAATAGTGCAGAGTTATCTCAAAGAAAGGGGCCACGGTGTTTCTGTATCTCTATTATGTTGGTGCGGCTTCGGAACTTTTAAATATCTTGATATATCTCGAGAACTACGCATCTGATCAAAAAATATCGTAGAACATAAAAAGTAGGAAACTTAATTCTCTACAAATAAGGTCTCTAAACATTTTGCCATAGCTCGCTTGGTTTCCGAGATATTTGCAGATTTATCTCAAGGGAAGGGGCCTGACGGACATATTTCGAGATATTCCTTCTTCTTGTTGTTCTTCTTCTGCACAGCTAAGCTGGAAGTGGCATTTGCAGCTCGCAATAGTGCAGAGTTACCTCAAAGAAAGGGGCCACGGTGTTTCTGTATCTCTATTATGTTGGTGCCGCTTCGGAACTTTTAAATATCAGGATATATCTCGAGAGCTACGCATCTGATCAAAAAATATCATAGAACATAAAAAGTAGGAAACTTAATTCTCTACAAAAATGGTCTCTTAGCATTTTGCCATAGCTCGCTTCGTTTCCGAGATATTTGCAGATTTATCTCAAGGGAAGCGGCCTGACGGACATATTTCGAGATATTTCTTCTTCTTGTTGTTCTTCTTCTGCACAGCTAAGCTGGAAGTGGCATTTGCAGCTCGCAGTAGTGCAGAGTTATCTCAAAGAAAGGGGCCACGGTGTTTCTGTATCTCTATTATGTTGGTGCGGCTTCGGAACTTTTAAATATCTTGATATATCTCGAGAACTACGCATCTGATCAGAAAATATCATAGAACATAAAAAGTAGGAAACTTAATTCTCTACAAAAAAGGTCTCTTAACATTTTGCCATAGCTCGCTTCGTTTCCGAGATATTTGCAGATTTATCTCAAGGGAAGCGGCCTGACGGACATATTTCGAGATATTTCTTCTTCTTGTTGTTCTTCTTCTGCACAGCTAAGCTGGAAGTGGCATTTGCAGCTCGCAGTAGTGCAGAGTTATCTCAAAGAAAGGGGCCACGGTGTTTCTGTATCTCTATTATGTTGGTGCGGCTTCGGAACTTTTAAATATCTTGATATATCTCGAGAACTACGCATCTGATCAGAAAATATCATAGAACATAAAAAGTAGGAAACTTAATTCTCTACAAAAAAGGTCTCTTAACATTTTGCCGTAGCTCGCTTCGTTTCCGAGATATTTGCAGATTTATTTCAAGGGAAGGGGCCTGACGGACATATTTCCAGATATTTCTTCTTCTTGTTGTTCTTCTTCTGCACAGCTAAGCTGGAAGTGGCATTTGCAGCTCGCAATAGTGCAGAGTTATCTCAAAGAAAGGGGCCACGGTGTTTCTGTATCTCTATTATGTTGGTGCGGCTTCGGAACTTTTAAATATCTTGATATATCTCGAGAACTACGCATCTGATCAAAAAATATCGTAGAACATAAAAAGTAGGAAACTTAATTCTCTACAAATAAGGTCTCTTAACATTTTGCGATAGCTCGCTTGGTTTCCGAGATATTTGCAGATTTATCTCAAGGGAAGGGGCCTGACGGACATATTTCGAGATATTTCTTCTTCTTGTTGTTCTTCTTCTGCACAGCTAAGCTGGAAGTGGCATTTGCAGCTCGCAGTAGTGCAGAGTTATCTCAAAGAAAGGGGCCACGGTGTTTCTGTATCTCTATTATGTTGGTGCGGCTTCGGAACTTTTAAATATCTTGATATATCTCGAGAACTACGCATCTGATCAGAAAATATCATAGAACATGAAAAGTAGGAAACTTAATTCTCTACAAAAAAGGTCTCTTAAGATTTTGCCATAGCTCGCTTCGTTTCCGAGATATTTGCAGATTTATCTCAAGGGAAGGGGCCTGACGGACATATTTCGAGATATTTCTTCTTCTTGTTGTTCTTCTTCTGCACAGCTAAGCTGGAAGTGGCATTTGCAGCGCGCAATAGTGCAGAGTTATCTCAAAGAAAGGGGCCACGGTGTTTCTGTATCTCTATTATGTTGGTGCGGCTTCGGAACTTTTAAATATCTTGATATATCTCGAGAACTACGCATCTGTTCAAAAAATATCATAGAACATAAAAAGTAGGAATCCTAATTTTCTACAAAAAAGGTCTCTTAACATTTTGCCGTAGCTCGCTTCGTTTCCGAGATATTTGCAGAATTATCTCAAGGGAAGGGGCCTGACGGACATATTTCCAGATATTTCTTCTTCTTGTTGTTCTTCTTCTGCACAGCTAAGCTGGAAGTGGCATTTGCAGCTCGCAATAGTGCAGAGTTATCTCAAAGAAAGGGGCCACGGTGTTTCTGTATCTCTATTATGTTGGTGCGGCTTCGGAACTTTTAAATATCTTGATATATCTCGAGAACTACGCATCTGATCAAAAAATATCGTAGAACATAAAAAGTAGGAAACTTAAATCTCTACAAATAAGGTCTCTTAACATTTTGCCATAGCTCGCTTCGTTTCCGAGATATTTGCAGATTTATCTCAAGGGAAGGGGCCTGACGGACATATTTCGAGATATTTCTTCTTCTTGTTGTTCTTCTTCTGCACAGCTAAGCTGGAAGTGGCATTTGCAGCGCGCAATAGTGCAGAGTTATCTCAAAGAAAGGGGCCACGGTGTATCTGTATCTCTATTATGTTGGTGCGGCTTCGGAACTTTTAAATATCTCGATATATCTCGAAAACTACACTTCTGATCAAAAAATATCAGAGAACGTAAATTGTAGGAAACATAATTCTCTACAAAAAAGGTCTCTTAAGATTTTGCCATAGCTCGCTTCGTTTCCGAGATATTTGCAGATTTATCTCAAGGGAAGGGGCCTGACGGACATATTTCGAGATATTTCTTCTTCTTGTTGTTCTTCTTCTGCACAGCTAAGCTGGAAGTGGCATTTGCAGCTCGCAATAGTGCAGAGTTATCTCAAAGAAAGGGGCCACGGTGTTTCTGTATCTCTATTATGTTGGTGCGGCTTCGGAACTTTTAAATATCTTGATATATCTCGAGAACTACGCATCTGATCAAAAAATATCGTAGAACATAAAAAGTAGGAAACTTAATTCTCTACAAATAAGGTCTCTTAACATTTTGCGATAGCTCGCTTGGTTTCCGAGATATTTGCAGATTTATCTCAAGGGAAGGGGCCTGACGGACATATTTCGAGATATTTCTTCTTCTTGTTGTTCTTCTTCTGCACAGCTAAGCTGGAAGTGGCATTTGCAGCTCGCAATAGTGCAGAGTTACCTCAAAGAAAGGGGCCACGGTGTTTCTGTATCTCTATTATGTTGGTGCGGCTTCGGAACTTTTAAATATCTTGATATATCTCGAGAACTACGCATCTGATCAAAAAATATCATAGAACATAAAAAGTAGGAAACTTAATTCTCTACAAAAAAGGTCTCTTAACATTTTGCCATAGCTCGTTTCGTTTCCGAGATATTTGCAGATATATCTCAAGGGAAGGGGCCTGACGGACATATTTCGAGATATTTCCTCTTCTTGTTGTTCTTCTTCTGCACAGCTAAACTGGAAGTGGCATTTGCAGCTCGCAATAGTGCAGAGTTATCTCGAAGAAAGGGGCCACGGTGTTTCTGTATCTCTATTATGTTGGTGCGGCTTCGGAACTTTTAGATATCTTGATATATCTCGAGAACTACGCATCTGATCAAAAAATATCATAGAACATAAAAAGTAGGAAACTTAATTCTCTACAAAAAAGGTCTCCTAACATTTTGCCATAGCTCGCTTCGTTTCCGAGATATTTGCAGATTTATCTCAAGGGAAGCGGCCTGACGGACATATTTCGAGATATTTCTTCTTCTTGTTGTTCTTCTTCTGCACAGCTAAGCTGGAAGTGGCATTTGCTGCGCGCAATAGTGCAGAGTTATCTCAAAGAAAGGGGCCACGGTGTTTCTGTATCTCTATTATGTTGGTGCGGCTTCGGAACTTTTAAATATCTTGATATATCTCGAGAACTACGCATCTGATCAAAAAATATCGTAGAACATAAAAAGTAGGAAACTTAATTCTCTACAAATAACGTCTCTAAACATTTTGCCATAGCTCGCTTGGTTTCCGAGATATTTGCAGATTTATCTCAAGGGAAGGGGCCTGACGGACATATTTCGAGATATTCCTTCTTCTTGTTGTTCTTCTTCTGCACAGCTAAGCTGGAAGTGGCATTTGCAGCTCGCAATAGTGCAGAGTTACCTCAAAGAAAGGGGCCACGGTGTTTCTGTATCTCTATTATGTTGGTGCCGCTTCGGAACTTTTAAATATCAGGATATATCTCGAGAACTACGCATCTGATCAGAAAATATCATAGAACATAAAAAGTAGGAAACTTAATTCTCTACAAAAAAGGTCTCTTAACATTTTGCCATAGCTCGCTTCGTTTCCGAGATATTTGCAGATTTATCTCAAGGGAAGGGGCCTGACGGACATATTTCGAGATATTTCTTCTTCTTGTTGTTCTTCTTCTGCACAGCTAAGCTGGAAGTGGCATTTGCAGCTCGCAGTAGTGCAGAGTTATCTCAAAGAAAGGGGCCACGGTGTTTCTGTATCTCTATTATGTTGGTGCGGCTTCGGAACTTTTAAATATCTTGATATATCTCGAGAACTACGCATCTGATCAGAAAATATCATAGAACATAAAAAGTAGGAAACTTAATTCTCTACAAAAAAGGTCTCTTAACATTTTGCCATAGCTCGCTTCGTTTCCGAGATATTTGCAGATTTATCTCAAGGGAAGGGGCCTGACGGACATATTTCGAGATATTTCTTCTTCTTGTTGTTCTTCTTCTGCACAGCTAAGCTGGAAGTGGCATTTGCAGCGCGCAATAGTGCAGAGTTATCTCAAAGAAAGGGGCCACGGTGTTTGTGTATCTCTATTATGTTGGTGCGGCTTCGGAACTTTTAAATATCTTGATATATCTCGAGAACTACGCATCTGTTCAAAAAATATCATAGAACATAAAAAGTAGGAATCCTAATTTTCTACAAAAAAGGTCTCTTAACATTTTGCCGTAGCTCGCTTCGTTTCCGAGATATTTGCAGAATTATCTCAAGGGAAGGGGCCTGACGGACATATTTCGAGATATTTCTTCTTCTTGTTGTTCTTCTTCTGCACAGCTAAGCTGGAAGTGGCATTTGCAGCTCGCAGTAGTGCAGAGTTATCTCAAAGAAAGGGGCCACGGTGTTTCTGTATCTCTATTATGTTGGTGCGGCTTCGGAACTTTTAAATATCTTGATATATCTCGAGAACTACGCATCTGATCAGAAAATATCATAGAACATAAAAAGTAGGAAACTTAATTCTCTACAAAAAAGGTCTCTTAACATTTTGCCATAGCTCGCTTCGTTTCCGAGATATTTGCAGATTTATCTCAAGGGAAGGGGCCTGACGGACATATTTCGAGATATTTCTTCTTCTTGTTGTTCTTCTTCTGCACAGCTAAGCTGGAAGTGCCATTTGCAGCTCGCAATAGTGCAGAGTTACCTCAAAAAAAGTGGCCACGGTGTTTCTGTATCTCTATTATGTTGGTGCCGCTTCGGAACTTTTAAATATCAGGATATATCTCGAGAACTACGCATCTGATCAAAAAATATCATAGAACATAAAAAGTAGGAATCCTAATTTTCTACAAAAAAGGTCTCTTAACATTTTGCCGTAGCTCGCTTCGTTTCCGAGATATTTGCAGATTTATCTCAAGGGAAGGGGCCTGACGGACATATTTCCAGATATTTCTTCTTCTTGTTGTTCTTCTTCTGCCCAGCTAAGCTGGAAGTGGCATTTGCAGCTCGCAATAGTGCAGAGTTATCTCAAAGAAAGGGGCCACGGTGTTTCTGTATCTCTATTATGTTGGTGCGGCTTCGGAACTTTTAAATATCTTGATATATCTCGAGAACTACGCATCTGATCAAAAAATATCGTAGAACATAAAAAGTAGGAAACTTAATTCTCTACAAATAAGGTCTCTTAACATTTTGCGATAGCTCGCTTGGTTTCCGAGATATTTGCAGATTTATCTCAAGGGAAGGGGCCTGACGGACATATTTCGAGATATTTCTTCTTCTTGTTGTTCTTCTTCTGCACAGCTAAGCTGGAAGTGGCATTTGCAGCTCGCAATAGTGCAGAGTTACCTCAAAGAAAGGGGCCACGGTGTTTCTGTATCTCTATTATGTTGGTGCGGCTTCGGAACTTTTAAATATCTTGATATATCTCGAGAACTACGCATCTGATCAAAAAATATCATAGAACATAAAAAGTAGGAAACTTAATTCTCTACAAAAAAGGTCTCTTAACATTTTGCCATAGCTCGCTTCGTTTCCGAGATATTTGCAGATTTATCTCAAGGGAAGGGGCCTGACGGACATATTTCGAGATATTTCTTCTTCTTGTTGTTCTTCTTCTGCACAGCTAAGCTGGAAGTGGCATTTGCAGCGCGCAATAGTGCAGAGTTATCTCAAAGAAAGGGGCCACGGTGTTTCTGTATCTCTATTATGTTGGCGCGGCTTCGGAACTTTTAAATATCTTGATATATCTCGAGAACTACGCATCTGTTCAAAAAATATCGTAGAACATAAAAAGTAGGAATCCTAATTTTCTACAAAAAAGGTCTCTTAACATTTTGCCGTAGCTCGCTTCGTTTCCGAGATATTTGCAGATTTATCTCAAGGGAAGGGGCCTGACGGACATATTTCCAGATATTTCTTCTTCTTGTTGTTCTTCTTCTGCACAGCTAAGCTGGAAGTGGCATTTGCAGCTCGCAATAGTGCAGAGTTATCTCAAAGAAAGGGGCCACGGTGTTTCTGTATCTCTATTATGTTGGTGCGGCTTCGGAACTTTTAAATATCTTGATATATCTCGAGAACTACGCATCTGATCGAAAAATATCATAGAACATAAAAAGTAGGAAACTTAATTCTCTACAAAAGAGGTCTCTTAACATTTTGCCATAGCTCGCTTCGTTTCCGAGATATTTGCAGATTTATCTCGAGGGAAGGGGCCTGACGGACATATTTCGAGATATTTCTTCTTTTTGTTGTTCTTCTTCTGCACAGCTAAGCTGGAAGTGGCATTTGCAGCGCGCAATAGTGCAGAGTTATCTCAAAGAAAGGGGCCACGGTGTTTCTGTATCTCTATTATGTTGGTGCGGCTTCGGATCTTTTAAATATCTCGATATATCTCGAAAACTACGCTTCTGATCAAAAAATATCATAGAACATAAATTGTAGGAAACGTAATTCTCTACAAAAAAGGTCTCTTAACATTTTGCCGTAGCTCGCTTCGTTTCCGTGATATTTGCAGATTTATCTCAAGGGATGGGGCCTGACGGACATATTTCCAGATATTTCTTCTTCTTGTTGTTCTTCTTCTGCACAGCTAAGCTGGAAGTGGCATTTGCAGCTCGCAATAGTGCAGAGTTATCTCAAAGAAAGGGGCCACGGTGTTTCTGTATCTCTATTATGTTGGTGCGGCTTCGGAACTTTTAAATATCTCGATATATCTCGAAAACTACGCTTCTGATCAAAAAATCTCGGAGAACGTAAATTGTAGGAAACATAATTCTCTACAAAAAAGGTCTCTTAACATTTTGCCGTAGCTCGCTTCGTTTCCGAGATATTTGCAGATTTATCTCAAGGGAAGGGGCCTGACGGACATATTTCGAGATATTTCTTCTTCTTGTTGTTCTTCTTCTGCACAGCTAAGCTGGAAGTGGCATTTGCAGCTCGCAATAGTGCAGAGTTATCGCAAAGAAAGGGGCCACGGTGTTTCTGTATCTCTATTATGTTGGTGCGGCTTCGGAACTTTTAAATATCTTGATATATCTCGAGAACTACGCATCTGATCAAAAAATATCATAGAACATAAAAAGTAGGAAACCTAATTTTCTACAAAAAAGGTCTCTCAACATTTTGCCGTAGCTCGCTTCGTTTCCGAGATATTTGCAGATTTATCTCAAGGGAAGGGGCCTGACGGACATATTTCGAGATATTTCTTCTTCTTGTTGTTCTTCTTCTGCACAGCTAAGCTGGAAGTGGCATTTGCAACGCGCAATAGTGCAGAGTTATCTCAAAGAAAGGGGCCACGGTGTTTCTGTATCTCTATTATGTTGGTGCGGCTTCGGAACTTTTAAATATCTTGATATATCTCGAGAACTACGCATCTGATCAAAAAATATCATAGAACATAAAAAGTAGGAAACTTAATTCTCTACAAAAAAGGTCTCTTAACATTTTGCCATAGCTCGCTTCGTTTCCGAGATATTTGCAGATTTATCTCAAGGGAAGGGGCCTGACGGACATATTTCGAGATATTTCTTCTTCTTGTTGTTCTTCTTCTGCACAGCTAAGCTGGAAGTGGCATTTGCAGCTCGCAATAGTGCAGAGTTATCGCCAAGAAAGGGGCCACGGTGTTTCTGTATCTCTATTATGTTGGTGCGGCTTCGGAACTTTTAAATATCTTGATATATCTCGAGAACTACGCATCTGATCAGAAAATATCATAGAACATAAAAAGTAGGAAACTTAATTCTCTACAAAAAAGGTCTCTTAACATTTTGCCATAGCTCGCTTCGTTTCCGAGATATTTGCAGATTTATCTCAAGGGAAGGGGCCTGACGGACATATTTCGAGATATTTCTTCTTCTTGTTGTTCTTCTTCTGCACAGCTAAGCTGGAAGTGCCATTTGCAGCTCGCAATAGTGCAGAGTTACCTCAAAAAAAGTGGCCACGGTGTTTCTGTATCTCTATTATGTTGGTGCCGCTTCGGAACTTTTAAATATCAGGATATATCTCGAGAACTACGCATCTGATCAAAAAATATCATAGAACATAAAAAGTAGGAATCCTAATTTTCTACAAAAAAGGTCTCTTAACATTTTGCCGTAGCTCGCTTCGTTTCCGAGATATTTGCAGATTTATCTCAAGGGAAGGGGCCTGACGGACATATTTCCAGATATTTCTTCTTCTTGTTGTTCTTCTTCTGCCCAGCTAAGCTGGAAGTGGCATTTGCAGCTCGCAATAGTGCAGAGTTATCTCAAAGAAAGGGGCCACGGTGTTTCTGTATCTCTATTATGTTGGTGCGGCTTCGGAACTTTTAAATATCTTGATATATCTCGAGAACTACGCATCTGATCAAAAAATATCGTAGAACATAAAAAGTAGGAAACTTAATTCTCTACAAATAAGGTCTCTTAACATTTTGCGATAGCTCGCTTGGTTTCCGAGATATTTGCAGATTTATCTCAAGGGAAGGGGCCTGACGGACATATTTCGAGATATTTCTTCTTCTTGTTGTTCTTCTTCTGCACAGCTAAGCTGGAAGTGGCATTTGCAGCTCGCAATAGTGCAGAGTTACCTCAAAGAAAGGGGCCACGGTGTTTCTGTATCTCTATTATGTTGGTGCGGCTTCGGAACTTTTAAATATCTTGATATATCTCGAGAACTACGCATCTGATCAAAAAATATCATAGAACATAAAAAGTAGGAAACTTAATTCTCTACAAAAAAGGTCTCTTAACATTTTGCCATAGCTCGCTTCGTTTCCGAGATATTTGCAGATTTATCTCAAGGGAAGGGGCCTGACGGACATATTTCGAGATATTTCTTCTTCTTGTTGTTCTTCTTCTGCACAGCTAAGCTGGAAGTGGCATTTGCAGCGCGCAATAGTGCAGAGTTATCTCAAAGAAAGGGGCCACGGTGTTTCTGTATCTCTATTATGTTGGCGCGGCTTCGGAACTTTTAAATATCTTGATATATCTCGAGAACTACGCATCTGTTCAAAAAATATCGTAGAACATAAAAAGTAGGAATCCTAATTTTCTACAAAAAAGGTCTCTTAACATTTTGCCGTAGCTCGCTTCGTTTCCGAGATATTTGCAGATTTATCTCAAGGGAAGGGGCCTGACGGACATATTTCCAGATATTTCTTCTTCTTGTTGTTCTTCTTCTGCACAGCTAAGCTGGAAGTGGCATTTGCAGCTCGCAATAGTGCAGAGTTATCTCAAAGAAAGGGGCCACGGTGTTTCTGTATCTCTATTATGTTGGTGCGGCTTCGGAACTTTTAAATATCTTGATATATCTCGAGAACTACGCATCTGATCGAAAAATATCATAGAACATAAAAAGTAGGAAACTTAATTCTCTACAAAAGAGGTCTCTTAACATTTTGCCATAGCTCGCTTCGTTTCCGAGATATTTGCAGATTTATCTCGAGGGAAGGGGCCTGACGGACATATTTCGAGATATTTCTTCTTTTTGTTGTTCTTCTTCTGCACAGCTAAGCTGGAAGTGGCATTTGCAGCGCGCAATAGTGCAGAGTTATCTCAAAGAAAGGGGCCACGGTGTTTCTGTATCTCTATTATGTTGGTGCGGCTTCGGATCTTTTAAATATCTCGATATATCTCGAAAACTACGCTTCTGATCAAAAAATATCATAGAACATAAATTGTAGGAAACGTAATTCTCTACAAAAAAGGTCTCTTAACATTTTGCCGTAGCTCGCTTCGTTTCCGTGATATTTGCAGATTTATCTCAAGGGATGGGGCCTGACGGACATATTTCCAGATATTTCTTCTTCTTGTTGTTCTTCTTCTGCACAGCTAAGCTGGAAGTGGCATTTGCAGCTCGCAATAGTGCAGAGTTATCTCAAAGAAAGGGGCCACGGTGTTTCTGTATCTCTATTATGTTGGTGCGGCTTCGGAACTTTTAAATATCTCGATATATCTCGAAAACTACGCTTCTGATCAAAAAATCTCGGAGAACGTAAATTGTAGGAAACATAATTCTCTACAAAAAAGGTCTCTTAACATTTTGCCGTAGCTCGCTTCGTTTCCGAGATATTTGCAGATTTATCTCAAGGGAAGGGGCCTGACGGACATATTTCGAGATATTTCTTCTTCTTGTTGTTCTTCTTCTGCACAGCTAAGCTGGAAGTGGCATTTGCAGCTCGCAATAGTGCAGAGTTATCGCAAAGAAAGGGGCCACGGTGTTTCTGTATCTCTATTATGTTGGTGCGGCTTCGGAACTTTTAAATATCTTGATATATCTCGAGAACTACGCATCTGATCAAAAAATATCATAGAACATAAAAAGTAGGAAACCTAATTTTCTACAAAAAAGGTCTCTCAACATTTTGCCGTAGCTCGCTTCGTTTCCGAGATATTTGCAGATTTATCTCAAGGGAAGGGGCCTGACGGACATATTTCGAGATATTTCTTCTTCTTGTTGTTCTTCTTCTGCACAGCTAAGCTGGAAGTGGCATTTGCAACGCGCAATAGTGCAGAGTTATCTCAAAGAAAGGGGCCACGGTGTTTCTGTATCTCTATTATGTTGGTGCGGCTTCGGAACTTTTAAATATCTTGATATATCTCGAGAACTACGCATCTGATCAAAAAATATCATAGAACATAAAAAGTAGGAAACTTAATTCTCTACAAAAAAGGTCTCTTAACATTTTGCCATAGCTCGCTTCGTTTCCGAGATATTTGCAGATTTATCTCAAGGGAAGGGGCCTGACGGACATATTTCGAGATATTTCTTCTTCTTGTTGTTCTTCTTCTGCACAGCTAAGCTGGAAGTGGCATTTGCAGCTCGCAATAGTGCAGAGTTATCGCCAAGAAAGGGGCCACGGTGTTTCTGTATCTCTATTATGTTGGTGCGGCTTCGGAACTTTTAAATATCTTGATATATCTCGAGAACTACGCATCTGATCAAAAAATATCATAGAACATAAAAAGTAGGAAACTTAATTCTCTACAAAAAAGGTCTCTTAACATTTTGCCATAGCTCGCTTCGTTTCCGAGATATTTGCAGATTTATCTCAAGGGAAGGGGCCTGACGGACATATTTCGAGATATTTCTTCTTCTTGTTGTTCTTCTTCTGCACAGCTAAGCTGGAAGTGGCATTTGCAGCTCGCAATAGTGCAGAGTTATCGCAAAGAAAGGGGCCACGGTGTTTCTGTATCTCTATTATGTTGGTGCGGCTTCGGAACTTTTAAATATCTTGATATATCTCGAGAACTACGCATCTGATCAAAAAATATCATAGAACATGAAAAGTAGGAAACCTAATTTTCTACAAAAAAGGTCTCTTAACATTTTGCCGTAGCTCGCTTCGTTTCCGAGATATTTGCAGATTTATCACAAGGGAAGGGGCCTGACGGACATATTTCGAAATATTTCTTATTCTTGTTGTTCTTCTTCTGCACTGCTAAGCTGGAAGTGGCATTTGCAGCTCGCAATAGTGCAGAGTTATCTCAAAGAAAGGGGCCACGGTGCTTCTGTACCTCTATTATGTTGGTGCAGCTTCGGAGCTTTTAAATATCTTGATATATCTCGAAAACTACGCTTCTGATCAAAAAATATCATAGAACATAAATTGTAGGAAACATAATTCTCTACAAAAAAGGTCTCTTAACATTTTGCCGTAGCTCGCTTCGTTTCCGAGATATTTGCAGATTTATCTCAAGGGAAGGGGCCTGACGGACATATTTCCAGATATTTCTTCTTCTTGTTGTTCTTCTTCTGCACAGCTAAGCTGGAAGTGGCATTTGCAGCTCGCAATAGTGCAGAGTTATCTCAAAGAAAGGGGCCAGGGTGTTTCTGTATCTCTATTATGTTGGTGCGGCTTCGGAACTTTTAAATATCTCGATATATCTCGAAAACTACGCTTCTGATCAAAAAATATCAGAGAACGTAAATTGTAGGAAACATAATTCTCTACAAAAAAGGTCTCTTAACATTTTGCCGTAGCTCGCTTCGTTTCCGAGATATTTGCAGATTTATCTCAAGGGAAGGGGCCTGACGGACATATTTCGAGATATTTCTTCTTCTTGTTGTTCTTCTTCCGCACAGCTAAGCTGGAAGTGGCATTTGCAGCTCGCAATAGTGCAGAGTTATCGCAAAGAAAGGGGCCACGGTGTTTCTGTATCTCTATTATGTTGGTGCGGCTTCGGAACTTTTAAATATCTTGATATATCTCGAGAACTACGCATCTGATCAAAAAATATCGTAGAACATAAAAAGTAGGAAACTTAATTCTCTACAAATAAGGTCTCTTAACATTTTGCGATAGCTCGCTTGGTTTCCGAGATATTTGCAGATTTATCTCAAGGGAAGGGGCCTGACGGACATATTTCGAGATATTTCTTCTTCTTGTTGTTCTTCTTCTGCACAGCTAAGCTGGAAGTGGCATTTGCAGCTCGCAATAGTGCAGAGTTACCTCAAAGAAAGGGGCCACGGTGTTTCTGTATCTCTATTATGTTGGTGCGGCTTCGGAACTTTTAAATATCTTGATATATCTCGAGAACTACGCATCTGATCAAAGAATATCATAGAACATAAAAAGTAGGAAACTTAATTCTCTACAAAAAAGGTCTCTTAACATTTTGCCATAGCTCGCTTCGTTTCCGAGATATTTGCAGATTTATCTCAAGGGAAGGGGCCTGACGGACATATTTCGAGATATTTCTTCTTCTTGTTGTTCTTCTTCTGCACAGCTAAGCTGGAAGTGGCATTTGCAGCGCGCAATAGTGCAGAGTTATCTCAAAGAAAGGGGCCACGGTGTTTCTGTATCTCTATTATGTTGGTGCGGCTTCGGAACTTTTAAATATCTTGATATATCTCGAGAACTACGCATCTGTTCAAAAAATATCATAGAACATAAAAAGTAGGAAACCTAATTTTCTACAAAAGGGTCTCTCAACATTTTGCCGTAGCTCGCTTCGGTTCCGAGATATTTGCAGATTTATCTCAAGGGAAGGGGCCTGACGGACATATTTCGAGATATTTCTTCTTCTTGTTGTTCTTCTTCTGCACAGCTAAGCTGGAAGTGGCATTTGCAACGCGCAATAGTGCAGAGTTATCTCAAAGAAAGGGGCCACGGTGTTTCTGTATCTCTATTATGTTGGTGCGGCTTCGGAACTTTTAAATATCTTGATATATCTCGAGAACTACGCATCTGATCAAAAAATATCATAGAACATAAAAAGTAGGAAACTTAATTCTCTACAAAAAAGGTCTCTTAACATTTTCCCATAACTGGCATCGTTTCCGAGATATTTGCAGATTTAGCTCAAGGGAAGGGGCCTGACGGACATATTCCGAGATATTTCTTCTTCTTGTTGTTCCTCTTCTGCACAGCTAAGCCGGAAGTGGCATTTGCAGCTCGCAATAGTGCAGAGTTATCTCAAAGAAAGGGGCCACGGTGTTTCTGTATCTCTATTATGTTGGTGCGGCTTCGGAACGTTTAAATATCTTGATATATCTCGAGAACTACGCATCTGATCAAAAAATATCATAGAACATAAAAAGTGGGAAACCTAATTTTCTACAAAAAAGGTCTCTTAACATTTTGCCGTAGCTCGCTTCGTTTCCGAGATATTTGCAGATTTATCTCAAGGGAAGGGGCCTGACGGACATATTTCGAGATATTTCTTCTTCTTGTTGTTCTTCTTCTGCACAGCTAAACTGGAAGTGGCATTTCCAGCTCGCAATCGTGCAGAGTTATCTCAAAGAGAGGGGCCACGGTGTTTCTGTATCTCTATTATGTTGGTGCGGCTTCGGAACTTTTAAATATCTTGATATATCTCGAGAACTACGCCTCTGATCGAAAAATATCATAGAACATAAAAAGTAGGAAACCTAATTCTCTACAAAAAAGGTCTCTTAACATTTTGCCATAGCTCGCTTCGTTTCCGAGATATTTGCAGATTTATCTCAAGGGAAGGGGCCTGACGGACATATTTCGAGATATTTCTTCTTCTTGTTGTTCTTCTTCTGCACAGCTAAGCTGGAAGTGGCATTTGCAGCTCGCAATAGTGCAGAGTTATCGCAAAGAAAGGGGCCACGGTGTTTCTGTATCTCTATTATGTTGGTGCGGCTTCGGAACTTTTAAATATCTTGATATATCTCGAGAACTACGCATCTGATCAAAAAATATCATAGAACATGAAAAGTAGGAAACCTAATTTTCTACAAAAAAGGTCTCTTAACATTTTGCCGTAGCTCGCTTCGTTTCCGAGATATTTGCAGATTTATCACAAGGGAAGGGGCCTGACGGACATATTTCGAAATATTTCTTATTCTTGTTGTTCTTCTTCTGCACAGCTAAGCTGGAAGTGGCATTTGCAGCTCGCAATAGTGCAGAGTTATCTCAAAGAAAGGGGCCACGGTGTTTCTGTACCTCTATTATGTTGGTGCAGCTTCGGAGCTTTTAAATATCTTGATATATCTCGAAAACTACGCTTCTGATCAAAAAATATCATAGAACATAAATTGTAGGAAACATAATTCTCTACAAAAAAGGTCTCTTAACATTTTGCCGTAGCTCGCTTCGTTTCCGAGATATTTGCAGATTTATCTCAAGGGAAGGGGCCTGACGGACATATTTCCAGATATTTCTTCTTCTTGTTGTTCTTCTTCTGCACAGCTAAGCTGGAAGTGGCATTTGCAGCTCGCAATAGTGCAGAGTTATCTCAAAGAAAGGGGCCAGGGTGTTTCTGTATCTCTATTATGTTGGTGCGGCTTCGGAACTTTTAAATATCTCGATATATCTCGAAAACTACGCTTCTGATCAAAAAATATCAGAGAACGTAAATTGTAGGAAACATAATTCTCTACAAAAAAGGTCTCTTAACATTTTGCCGTAGCTCGCTTCGTTTCCGAGATATTTGCAGATTTATCTCAAGGGAAGGGGCCTGACGGACATATTTCGAGATATTTCTTCTTCTTGTTGTTCTTCTTCCGCACAGCTAAGCTGGAAGTGGCATTTGCAGCTCGCAATAGTGCAGAGTTATCGCAAAGAAAGGGGCCACGGTGTTTCTGTATCTCTATTATGTTGGTGCGGCTTCGGAACTTTTAAATATCTTGATATATCTCGAGAACTACGCATCTGATCAAAAAATATCGTAGAACATAAAAAGTAGGAAACTTAATTCTCTACAAATAAGGTCTCTTAACATTTTGCGATAGCTCGCTTGGTTTCCGAGATATTTGCAGATTTATCTCAAGGGAAGGGGCCTGACGGACATATTTCGAGATATTTCTTCTTCTTGTTGTTCTTCTTCTGCACAGCTAAGCTGGAAGTGGCATTTGCAGCTCGCAATAGTGCAGAGTTACCTCAAAGAAAGGGGCCACGGTGTTTCTGTATCTCTATTATGTTGGTGCGGCTTCGGAACTTTTAAATATCTTGATATATCTCGAGAACTACGCATCTGATCAAAGAATATCATAGAACATAAAAAGTAGGAAACTTAATTCTCTACAAAAAAGGTCTCTTAACATTTTGCCATAGCTCGCTTCGTTTCCGAGATATTTGCAGATTTATCTCAAGGGAAGGGGCCTGACGGACATATTTCGAGATATTTCTTCTTCTTGTTGTTCTTCTTCTGCACAGCTAAGCTGGAAGTGGCATTTGCAGCGCGCAATAGTGCAGAGTTATCTCAAAGAAAGGGGCCACGGTGTTTCTGTATCTCTATTATGTTGGTGCGGCTTCGGAACTTTTAAATATCTTGATATATCTCGAGAACTACGCATCTGTTCAAAAAATATCATAGAACATAAAAAGTAGGAAACCTAATTTTCTACAAAAGGGTCTCTCAACATTTTGCCGTAGCTCGCTTCGGTTCCGAGATATTTGCAGATTTATCTCAAGGGAAGGGGCCTGACGGACATATTTCGAGATATTTCTTCTTCTTGTTGTTCTTCTTCTGCACAGCTAAGCTGGAAGTGGCATTTGCAACGCGCAATAGTGCAGAGTTATCTCAAAGAAAGGGGCCACGGTGTTTCTGTATCTCTATTATGTTGGTGCGGCTTCGGAACTTTTAAATATCTTGATATATCTCGAGAACTACGCATCTGATCAAAAAATATCATAGAACATAAAAAGTAGGAAACTTAATTCTCTACAAAAATGGTCTCTTAACATTTTCCCATAACTGGCATCGTTTCCGAGATATTTGCAGATTTAGCTCAAGGGAAGGGGCCTGACGGACATATTCCGAGATATTTCTTCTTCTTGTTGTTCCTCTTCTGCACAGCTAAGCCGGAAGTGGCATTTGCAGCTCGCAATAGTGCAGAGTTATCTCAAAGAAAGGGGCCACGGTGTTTCTGTATCTCTATTATGTTGGTGCGGCTTCGGAACGTTTAAATATCTTGATATATCTCGAGAACTACGCATCTGATCAAAAAATATCATAGAACATAAAAAGTAGGAAACCTAATTTTCTACAAAAAAGGTCTCTTAACATTTTGCCGTAGCTCGCTTCGTTTCCGAGATATTTGCAGATTTATCTCAAGGGAAGGGGCCTGACGGACATATTTCGAGATATTTCTTCTTCTTGTTGTTCTTCTTCTGCACAGCTAAACTGGAAGTGGCATTTCCAGCTCGCAATCGTGCAGAGTTATCTCAAAGAGAGGGGCCACGGTGTTTCTGTACCTCTATTATGTTGGTGCAGCTTCGGAGCTTTTAAATATCTTGATATATCTCGAAAACTACGCTTCTGATCAAAAAATATCATAGAACATAAATTGTAGGAAACATAATTCTCTACAAAAAAGGTCTCTTAACATTTTGCCGTAGCTCGCTTCGTTTCCGAGATATTTGCAGATTTATCTCAAGGGAAGGGGCCTGACGGACATATTTCCAGATATTTATTCTTCTTGTTGTTCTTCTTCTGCACAGCTAAGCTGGAAGTGGCATTTGCAGCTCGCAATAGTGCAGAGTTATCTCAAAGAAAGGGGCCACGGTGTTTCTGTATCTCTATTATGTTGGTGCGGCTTCGGAACTTTTAAATATCTCGATATATCTCGAAAACTACGCTTCTGATCAAAAAATATCAGAGAACGTAAATTGTAGGAAACATAATTCTCTACAAAAAAGGTCTGTTAACATTTTGCCGTAGCTCGCTTCGTTTCCGAGATATTTGCAGATTTATCTCAAGGGAAGGGGCCTGACGGACATATTTCGAGATATTTCTTCTTCTTGTTGTTCTTCTTCCGCACAGCTAAGCTGGAAGTGGCATTTGCAGCTCGCAATAGTGCAGAGTTATCGCAAAGAAAGGGGCCACGGTGTTTCTGTATCTCTATTATGTTGGTGCGGCTTCGGAACTTTTAAATATCTTGATATATCTCGAGAACTACGCATCTGATCAAAAAATATCATAGAACATAAAAAGTAGGAAACCTGATTTTCTACAAAAAAGGTCTCTCAACATTTTGCCGTAGCTCGCTTCGTTTCCGAGATATTTGCAGATTTATCTCAAGGGAAGCGGCCTGACGGACATATTTCGAGATATTTCTTCTTCTTGTTGTTCTTCTTCTGCACAGCTAAGCTGGAAGTGGCATTTGCAGCGCGCAATAGTGCAGAGTTATCTCAAAGAAAGGGGCCACGGTGTTTCTGTATCTCTATTATGTTGGTGCGGCTTCGGAACTTTTAAATATCATGATATATCTCGAGAACTACGCATCTGATCAAAAAATATCATAGAACATAAAAAGTAGGAAACTTAATTCTCTACAAAAAAGGTCTCTTAACATTTTCCCATAACTGGCATCGTTTCCGAGATATTTGCAGATTTAGCTCAAGGGGAGGGGCCTGACGGACATATTCCGAGATATTTCTTCTTCTTGTTGTTCCTCTTCTGCACAGCTAAGCCCGAAGTGGCATTTGCAGCTCGCAATAGTGCAGAGTTATCTCAAAGAAAGGGGCCACGGTGTTTCTGTATCTCTATTATGTTGGTGCGGCTTCGGAACGTTTAAATATCTTGATATATCTCGAGAACTACGCATCTGATCAAAAAATATCATAGAACATAAAAAGTAGGAAACCTAATTTTCTACAAAAAAGGTCTCTTAACATTTTGCCGTAGCTCGCTTCGTTTCCGAAATATTTGCAGATTTATCTCAAGGGAAGGGGCCTGACGGACATATTTCGAGATATTTCTTCTTCTTGTTGTTCTTCTTCTGCACAGCTAAACTGGAAGTGGCATTTCCAGCTCGCAATCGTGCAGAGTTATCTCAAAGAGAGGGGCCACGGTGTTTCTGTACCTCTATTATGTTGGTGCGGCTTCGGAACTTTTAAATATCTTGATATATCTCGAGAACTACGCCTCTGATCGAAAAATATCATAGAACATAAAAAGTAGGAAACTTAATTCTCTACAAAAAAGGTCTCTTAACATTTTGCCATAGCTCGCTTCGTTTCCGAGATATTTGCAGATTTATCTCAAGGGAAGGGGCCTGACGGACATATTTCGAGATATTTCTTCTTCTTGTTGTTCTTCTTCTGCACAGCTAAGCTGGAAGTGGCATTTGCAGCTCGCAATAGTGCAGAGTTATCTCAAAGAAAGGGGCCACGGTGTTTCTGTATCTCTATTATGTTGGTGCGGCTTCGGAACTTTTAAATATCTTGATATATCTCGAGAACTACGCCTCTGATCGAAAAATATCATAGAACATAAAAAGTAGGAAACTTAATTCTCTACAAAAAAGGTCTCTTAACATTTTGCCATAGCTCGCTTCGTTTCCGAGATATTTGCAGATTTATCTCAAGGGAAGGGGCCTGACGGACATATTTCGAGATATTTCTTCTTCTTGTTGTTCTTCTTCTGCACAGCTAAGCTGGAAGTGGCATTTGCAGCTCGCAATAGTGCAGAGTTATCTCAAAGAGAGGGGCCACGGTGTTTCTGTACCTCTATTATGTTGGTGCGGCTTCGGAACTTTTAAATATCTTGATATATCTCGAGAACTACGCCTCTGATCGAAAAATATCGTAGAACATAAAAAGTAGGAAACTTAATTCTCTACAAAAAAGGTCTCTTAACATTTTGCCATAGCTCGCTTCGTTTCCGAGATATTTGCAGATTTATCTCAAGGGAAGGGGCCTGACGGACATATTTCGAGATATTTCTTCTTCTTGTTGTTCTTCTTCTGCACAGCTAAGCTGGAAGTGGCATTTGCAGCTCGCAATAGTGCAGAGTTATCTCAAAGAGAGGGGCCACGGTGTTTCTGTACCTCTATTATGTTGGTGCGGCTTCGGAACTTTTAAATATCTTGATATATCTCGAGAACTACGCCTCTGATCGAAAAATATCGTAGAACATAAAAAGTAGGAAACTTAATTCTCTACAAAAAAGGTCTCTTAACATTTTGCCATAGCTCGCTTCGTTTCCGAGATATTTGCAGATTTATCTCAAGGGAAGGGGCCTGACGGACATATTTCGAGATATTTCTTCTTCTTGTTGTTCTTCTTCTGCACAGCTAAGCTGGAAGTGGCATTTGCAGCTCGCAATAGTGCAGAGTTATCGCAAAGAAAGGGGCCACGGTGTTTCTGTATCTCTATTATGTTGGTGCGGCTTCGGAACTTTTAAATATCTTGATATATCTCGAGAACTACGCATCTGATCAAAAAATATCATAGAACATAAAAAGTAGGAAACCTAATTTTCTACAAAAAAGGTCTCTTAACATTTTGCCGTAGCTCGCTTCGTTTCCGAGATATTTGCAGATTTATCTCAAGGGAAGGGGCCTGACGGACATATTTCGAAATATTTCTTATTCTTGTTGTTCTTCTTCTGCACAGCTAAGCTGGAAGTGGCATTTGCAGCTCGCAATAGTGCAGAGTTATTTCAAAGAAAGGGGCCACGGTGTTTCTGTACCTCTATTATGTTGGTGCAGCTTCGGAGCTTTTAAATATCTTGATATATCTCGAGAACTACGCATCTGATCAAAAAATATCATAGAACATAAAAAGTAGGAAACTTAATTCTCTACAAAAAAGGTCTCTTAACATTTTCCCATAGCTGGCATCGTTTCCGAGATATTTGCAGATTTAGCTCAAGGGAAGGGGCCTGACGGACATATTCCGAGATATTTCTTCTTCTTGTTGTTCCTCTTCTGCACAGCTAAGCTGGACGTGGCATTTGCAGGTCGCAATAGTGCAGAGTTATTTTAAAGAAAGGGGCCACGGTGTTTCTGTATCTCTATTATGTTGGTGCGGCTTCGGAACTTTTAAATATCTCGATATATCTCGAAAACTACGCTTCTGATCAAAAAATATCAGAGAACGTAAATTGTAGGAAACATAATTCTCTACAAAAAAGGTCTCTTAACATTTTGCCATAGCTCGCTTCGTTTCCGAGATATTTGCAGATTTATCTCAAGGGAAGGGGCCTGACGGACATATTTCCAGATATTTCTTCTTCTTGTTGTTCTTCTTCTGCACAGCTAAGCTGGAAGTGGCATTTGCAGCGCGCAATAGTACAGAGTTATCTCAAAGAAAGGGGCCACGGTGTTTCTGTATCTCTATTATGTTGGTGCGGCTTCGGAACTTTTAAATATCTTGATATATCTCGAGAACTACGCATCTGTTCAAAAAATATCATAGAACATAAAAAGTAGGAATCCTAATTTTCTACAAAAAAGGTCTCTTAACATTTTGCCGTAGCTCGCTTCGTTTCCGAGATATTTGCAGATTTATCTCAAGGGAAGGGGCCTGACGGACATATTTCCAGATATTTCTTCTTCTTGTTGTTCTTCTTCTGCACAGCTAAGCTGGAAGTGGCATTTGCAGCTCGCAATAGTGCAGAGTTATCTCAAAGAAAGGGGCCACGGTGTTTCTGTATCTCTATTATGTTGGTGCGGCTTCGGAACTTTTAAATATCTTGATATATCTCGAGAACTACGCATCTGATCGAAAAATATCATAGAACATAAAAAGTAGGAAACTTAATTCTCTACAAAAGAGGTCTCTTAACATTTTGCCATAGCTCGCTTCGTTTCCGAGATATTTGCAGATTTATCTCAAGGGAAGGGGCCTGACGGACATATTTCGAGATATTTCTTCTTTTTGTTGTTCTTCTTCTGCACAGCTAAGCTGGAAGTGGCATTTGCAGCTCGCAGTAGTGCAGAGTTATCTCAAAGAAAGGGGCCACTGTGTTTCTGTACCTCTATTATGTTGGTGCGGCTTCGGAACTTTTAAATATCTTGATATATCTCGAGAACTACGCATCCGATCAAAAAATATCATAGAACGTAAAAAGTAGGACACTTAATTCTCTACAAAAAAGGTCTCTTAACATTTTGCCATAGCTCGCTTCGTTTCCGAGATATTTGCAGATTTATCTCGAGGGAAGGGGCCTGACGGACATATTTCGAGATATTTCTTCTTCTTGTTGTTCTTCTTCTGCACAGCTAAGCTGGAAGTGGCATTTGCAGCGCGCAATAGTGCAGAGTTATCTCAAAGAAAGGGGCCACGGTGTTTCTGTATCTCTATTATGTTGGTGCGGCTTCGGAACTTTTAAATATCTTGATATATCTCGAGAACTACGCATCTGTTCAAAAAATATCATAGAACATAAAAAGTAGGAATCCTAATTTTCTACAAAAAAGGTCTCTTAACATTTTGCCGTAGCTCGCTTCGTTTCCGAGATATTTGCAGAATTATCTCAAGGGAAGGGGCCTGACGGACATATTTCCAGATATTTCTTCTTCTTGTTGTTCTTCTTCTGCACAGCTAAGCTGGAAGTGGCATTTGCAGCTCGCAATAGTGCAGAGTTATCTCAAAGAAAGGGGCCACGGTGTTTCTGTACCTCTATTATGTTGGTGCGGCTTCGGAACTTTTAAATATCTTGATATATCTCGAGAACTACGCATCCGATCAAAAAATATCATAGAACATAAAAAGTACGAATCCTAATTTTCTACAAAAAAGGTCTCTTAACATTTTGCCGTAGCTCGCTTCGTTTCCGAGATATTTGCAGATTTATCTCAAGGGAAGGGGCCTGACGGACATATTTCCAGATATTTCTTCTTCTTGTTGTTCTTCTTCTGCACAGCTAAGCTGGAAGTGGCATTTGCAGCTCGCAATAGTGCAGAGTTATCTCAAAGAAAGGGGCCACGGTGTTTCTGTATCTCTATTATGTTGGTGCGGCTTCGGAACTTTTAAATATCTTGATATATCTCGAGAACTACGCATCTGATCGAAAAATATCATAGAACATAAAAAGTAGGAAACTTAATTCTCTACAAAAGAGGTCTCTTAACATTTTGCCATAGCTCGCTTCGTTTCCGAGATATTTGCAGATTTATCTCAAGGGAAGGGGCCTGACGGACATATTTCGAGATATTTCTTCTTTTTGTTGTTCTTCTTCTGCACAGCTAAGCTGGAAGTGGCATTTGCAGCTCGCAGTAGTGCAGAGTTATCTCAAAGAAAGGGGCCACGGTGTTTCTGTACCTCTATTATGTTGGTGCGGCTTCGGTACTTTTAAATATCTTGATATATCTCGAGAACTACGCATCCGATCAAAAAATATCATAGAACATAAAAAGTAGGACACTTAATTCTCTACAAAAAAGGTCTCTTAACATTTTGCCATAGCTCGCTTCGTTTCCGAGATATTTGCAGATTTATCTCGAGGGAAGGGGCCTGACGGACATATTTCGAGATATTTCTTCTTCTTGTTGTTCTTCTTCTGCACAGCTAAGCTGGAAGTGGCATTTGCAGCGCGCAATAGTGCAGAGTTATCTCAAAGAAAGGGGCCACGGTGTTTCTGTATCTCTATTATGTTGGTGCGGCTTCGGAACTTTTAAATATCTTGATATATCTCGAGAACTACGCATCTGATCGAAAAATATCATAGAACATAAAAAGTAGGAAACTTAATTCTCTACAAAAGAGGTCTCTTAACATTTTGCCATAGCTCGCTTCGTTTCCGAGATATTTGCAGATTTATCTCAAGGGAAGGGGCCTGACGGACATATTTCGAGATATTTCTTCTTTTTGTTGTTCTTCTTCTGCACAGCTAAGCTGGAAGTGGCATTTGCAGCTCGCAATAGTGCAGAGTTATCTCAAAGAAAGGGGCCACGGTGTTTCTGTACCTCTATTATGTTGGTGCGGCTTCGGAACTTTTAAATATCTTGATATATCTCGAGAACTACGAATCCGATCAAAAAATATCGTAGAACATAAAAAGTAGGAAACTTAATTCTCTACAAAAAAGGTCTCTTATCATTTTGCCATAGCTCGCTTCGTTTCCGAGATATTTGCAGATTTATCTCAAGGTAAGGGACCTGACGGACATATTTCGAGATATTTCTTCTTCTTGTTGTTCTTCTTCTGCACAGCTAAGCTGGAAGTGGCATTTGCAGCGCGCAATAGTGCAGAGTTATCTCAAAGAAAGGGGCCACGGTGTTTCTGTATCTCTATTATGTTGGTGCGGCTTCGGAACTTTTAAATATCTTGATATATCTCGAGAACTACGCATCTGTTCAAAAAATATCATAGAACATAAAAAGTAGGAATCCTAATTTTCTACAAAAAAGGTCTCTTAACATTTTGCCGTAGCTCGCTTCGTTTCCGAGATATTTGTAGATTTATCTCAAGGGAAGGGGCCTGACGGACATATTTCCAGATATTTCTTCTTCTTGTTGTTCTTCTTCTGCACAGCTAAGCTGGAAGTGGCATTTGCAGCTCGCAATAGTGCAGAGTTATCTCAAAGAAAGGGGCCACGGTGTTTCTGTATCTCTATTATGTTGGTGCGGCTTCGGAACTTTTAAATATCTTGATATATCTCGAGAACTACGCATCTGATCAAAAAATATCGTAGAACATAAAAAGTAGGAAACTTAATTCTCTACAAATAATGTCTCTTAACATTTTGCGATAGCTCGCTTGGTTTCCGAGATATTTGCACATTTATCTCAAGGGAAGGGGCCTGACGGACATATTTCGAGATATTTCTTCTTCTTGTTGTTCTTCTTCTGCACAGCTAAGCTGGAAGTGGCATTTGCAGCTCGCAATAGTGCAGAGTTACCTCAAAGAAAGGGGCCGCGGTGTTTCTGTATCTTTATTATGTTGGTGCGGCTTCGGAGCTTTTAAATATCTTGATATATCTCGAGAACAAAGCATCTGATCAAAAAATATCATAGAACATAAAAAGTAGGAAACTTAATTCTCTACAAAAAAGGTCTCTTAACATTTTGCCATAGCTCGCTTCGTTTCCGAGATATTTGCAGATTTATCTCAAGGGAAGGGGCCTGACGGACATATTTCGAGATATTTCTTCTTCTTGTTGTTCTTCTTCTGCACAGCTAAGCTGGAAGTGGCATTTGCAGCGCGCAATAGTGCAGAGTTATCTCAAAGAAAGGGGCCACGGTGTTTCTGTATCTCTATTATGTTGGTGCGGCTTCGGAACTTTTAAATATCTTGATATATCTCGAGAACTACGCATCTGTTCAAAAAATATCATAGAACATAAAAAGTAGGAATCCTAATTTTCTACAAAAAAGGTCTCTTAACATTTTGCCGTAGCTCGCTTCGTTTCCGAGATATTTGCAGATTTATCTCAAGGGAAGGGGCCTGACGGACATATTTCCAGATATTTCTTCTTCTTGTTGTTCTTCTTCTGCACAGCTAAGCTGGAAGTGGCATTTGCAGCTCGCAATAGTGCAGAGTTATCTCAAAGAAAGGGGCCACGGTGTTTCTGTATCTCTATTATGTTGGTGCGGCTTCGGAACTTTTAAATATCTTGATATATCTCGAGAACTACGCATCTGATCAAAAAATATCATAGAACATAAAAAGTAGGAAACTTAATTCTCTACAAAAAAGGTCTCTTAACATTTTGCCATAGCTCGCTTCGTTTCCGAGATATTTGCAGATTTATCTCAAGGGAAGGGGCCTGACGGACATATTTCGAGATATTTCTTCTTCTTGTTGTTCTTCTTCTGCACAGCTAAGCTGGAAGTGGCATTTGCAGCTCGCAATAGTGCAGAGTTATCTCAAAGAAAGGGGCCACGGTGTTTCTGTACCTCTATTATGTTGGTGCGGCTTCGGAACTTTTAAATATCTTGATATATCTCGAGAACTACGAATCCGATCAAAAAATATCATAGAACATAAAAAGTAGGAAACTTAATTCTCTACAAAAAAGGTCTCTTAACATTTTGCCATAGCTCGCTTCGTTTCCGAGATATTTGCAGATTTATCTCAAGGGAAGGGGCCTGACGGACATATTTCGAGATATTTCTTCTTCTTGTTGTTCTTCTTCTGCGCAGCTAAGCTGGAAGTGGCATTTGCAGCGCGCAATAGTGCAGAGTTACCTCAAAGAAAGGGGCCACGGTGTTTCTGTATCTCTATTATGTTGGTGCGGCTTCGGAACTTTTAAATATCTTGATATATCTCGAGAACTACGCATCTGATCAAAAAATATCATAGAACATAAAAAGTAGGAAACTTAATTCTCTACAACAAAGGTCTCTTAACATTTTGCCATAGCTCGCTTCGTTTCCGAGATATTTGCAGATTTATCTCAAGGGAAGGGGCCTGACGGACATATTTCGAGATATTTCTTCTTCTTGTTGTTCTTCTTCTGCACAGCTAAGCTGGAAGTGGCATTTGCAGCGCGCAATAGTGCAGAGTTATCTCAAAGAAAGGGGCCACGGTGTTTCTGTATCTCTATTATGTTGGTGCGGGTTCGGAACTTTTAAATATCTTGATATATCTCGAGAACTACGCATCTGTTCAAAAAATATCATAGAACATAAAAAGTAGGAATCCTAATTTTCTACAAAAAAGGTCTCTTAACATTTTGCCGTAGCTCGCTTCGTTTCCGAGATATTTGCAGATTTATCTCAAGGGAAGGGGCCTGACGGACATATTTCCAGATATTTCTTCTTCTTGTTGTTCTTCTTCTGCACAGCTAAGCTGGAAGTGGCATTTGCAGCTCGTAATAGTGCAGAGTTATCTCAAAGAAAGGGGCCACGGTGTTTCTGTATCTATTATGTTGGTGCGGCTTCGGAACTTTTAAATATCTTGATATATCTCGAGAACTACGCATCTGATCGAAAAATATCATAGAACATAAAAAGTAGGAAACTTAATTCTCTACAAAAGAGGTCTCTTAACATTTTGCCATAGCTCGCTTCGTTTCCGAGATATTTGCAGATTTATCTCAAGGGAAGGGGCCTGACGGACATATTTCGAGATATTTCTTCTTCTTGTTGTTCTTCTTCTGCGCAGCTAAGCTGGAAGTGGCATTTGCAGCGCGCAATAGTGCAGAGTTACCTCAAAGAAAGGGGCCACGGTGTTTCTGTATCTCTATTATGTTGGTGCGGCTTCGGAACTTTTAAATATCTTGATATATCTCGAGAACTACGCATCTGATCAAAAAATATCATAGAACATAAAAAGTAGGAAACTTAATTCTCTACAACAAAGGTCTCTTAACATTTTGCCATAGCTCGCTTCGTTTCCGAGATATTTGCAGATTTATCTCAAGGGAAGGGGCCTGACGGACATATTTCGAGATATTTCTTCTTCTTGTTGTTCTTCTTCTGCACAGCTAAGCTGGAAGTGGCATTTGCAGCGCGCAATAGTGCAGAGTTATCTCAAAGAAAGGGGCCACGGTGTTTCTGTATCTCTATTATGTTGGTGCGGGTTCGGAACTTTTAAATATCTTGATATATCTCGAGAACTACGCATCTGTTCAAAAAATATCATAGAACATAAAAAGTAGGAATCCTAATTTTCTACAAAAAAGGTCTCTTAACATTTTGCCGTAGCTCGCTTCGTTTCCGAGATATTTGCAGATTTATCTCAAGGGAAGGGGCCTGACGGACATATTTCCAGATATTTCTTCTTCTTGTTGTTCTTCTTCTGCACAGCTAAGCTGGAAGTGGCATTTGCAGCTCGTAATAGTGCAGAGTTATCTCAAAGAAAGGGGCCACGGTGTTTCTGTATCTATTATGTTGGTGCGGCTTCGGAACTTTTAAATATCTTGATATATCTCGAGAACTACGCATCTGATCGAAAAATATCATAGAACATAAAAAGTAGGAAACTTAATTCTCTACAAAAGAGGTCTCTTAACATTTTGCCATAGCTCGCTTCGTTTCCGAGATATTTGCAGATTTATCTCAAGGGAAGGGGCCTGACGGACATATTTCGAGATATTTCTTCTTTTGTTGTTCTTCTTCTGCACAGCTAAGCTGGAAGTGGCATTTGCAGCTCGCAATAGTGCAGAGTTATCTCAAAGAAAGGGGCCACGGTGTTTCTGTATCTCTATTATGTTGGTGCGGCTTCGGAACTTTTAAATATCTTGATATATCTCGAGAACTACGCATCCGATCAAAAAATATCATAGAACATAAAAAGTAGGAAACTTAATTCTCTACAAAAAAGGTCTCTTAACATTTTGCCATAGCTCGCTTCGTTTCCGAGATATTTGCAGATTTATCTCGAGGGAAGGGGCCTGACGGACATATTTCGAGATATTTCTTCTTCTTGTTGTTCTTCTTCTGCACAGCTAAGCTGGAAGTGGCATTTGCAGCTCGCAATAGTGCAGAGTTATCTCAAAGAAAGGGGCCACGTGTTTCTGTATCTCTATTATGTTGGTGCGGCTTCGGAACTTTTAAATATCTTGATATATCTCGAGAACTACGCATCTGATCAAAAAATATCATAGAACATAAAAAGTAGGAAACTTAATTCTCTACAAAAAAGGTCTCTTAGCATTTTGCCATAGCTCGCTTCGTTTCCGAGATATTTGCAGATTTATCTCAAGGGAAGGGGCCTAACGGACATATTTCGAGATATTTCTTCTTCTTGTTGTTCTTCTTCTGCACAGCTAAACTGGAAGTGGCATTTCCAGCTCGCAATAGTGCTGAGTTATCTCAAAGAAAGGGGCCACGGTGTTTCTGTATCTCTATTATGTTGGTGCGGCTTCGGAACTTTTAAATATCTCGATTTATCTCGAAAACTACGCTTCTGATCAAAAAATATCATAGATCATAAATTGTAGGAAACATAATTCTCGACAAAAAAGGTCTCTTAACATTTTGCCATAGCTCGCTTCGTTTCCGAGATATTTGCAGATATATCTCAAGGGAAGGGGCCTGACGGACATATTTCGAGATATTTCTTCTTCTTGTTGTTCTTCTTCTGCACAGCTAAACTGGAAGTGGCATTTCCAGCTCGCAATAGTGCAGAGTTATCTCAAAGAAAGGGGCCACGGTGTTTCTGTATCTCTATTATGTTGGTGCGGCTTCGGAACTTTTAAATATCTTGATATATCTCGAGAACTACGCATCCGATCAAAAAATATCATAGAACATAAAAAGTAGGAAACTTAATTCTCTACAAAAAAGGTCTCTTAACATTTTGCCATAGCTCGCTTCGTTTCCGAGATATTTGCAGATTTATCTCGAGGGAAGGGGCCTGACGGACATATTTCGAGATATTTCTTCTTCTTGTTGTTCTTCTTCTGCACAGCTAAGCTGGAAGCGGCATTTGCGGCTCGCACTAGTGCAGAGTTATCTCAAAGAAAGGGGCCACGGTGTTTCTGTATCTCTATTATGTTGGTGCGGCTTCGGAACTTTTAAATATCTTGATATATCTCGAGAACTACGCATCCGATCAAAAAATATCATAGAACATAAAAAGTAGGAAACTTAATTCTCTACAAAATAGGTCTCTTAACATTTTGCCATAGCTCGCTTCGTTTCCGTGATATTTGCAGATATATCTCAAGGGAAGGGGCCTGACGGACATATTTCGAGATATTTCTTCTTCTTGTTGTTCTTCTTCTGCACAGCTAAACTGGAAGTGGCATTTCCAGCTCGCAATAGTGCAGAGTTATCTCAAAGAAAGGGGCCACGGTGTTTCTGTATCTCTATTATGTTGGTGCGGCTTCGGAACTTTTAAATATCTTGATATATCTCGAGAACTACGCATCCGATCAAAAAATATCATAGAACATAAAAAGTAGGAAACTTAATTCTCTACAAAAAAGGTCTCTTAACATTTTGCCATAGCTCGCTTCGTTTCCGAGATATTTGCAGATTTATCTCGAGGGAAGGGGCCTGACGGACATATTTCGAGATATTTCTTCTTCTTGTTGTTCTTCTTCTGCACAGCTAAGCTGGAAGCGGCATTTGCGGCTCGCACTAGTGCAGAGTTATCTCAAAGAAAGGGGCCACGGTGTTTCTGTATCTCTATTATGTTGGTGCGGCTTCGGAACTTTTAAATATCTTGATATATCTCGAGAACTACGCATCCGATCAAAAAATATCATAGAACATAAAAAGTAGGAAACTTAATTCTCTACAAAAAAGGTCTCTTAACATTTTGCCATAGCTCGCTTCGTTTCCGAGATATTTGCAGATTTATCTCGAGGGAAGGGGCCTGACGGACATATTTCGAGATATTTCTTCTTCTTGTTGTTCTTCTTCTGCACAGCTAAGCTGGAAGCGGCATTTGCGGCTCGCACTAGTGCAGAGTTATCTCAAAGAAAGGGGCCACGGTGTTTCTGTATCATTATTATGTTGGTGCGGCTTCGGATCTTTTAAATATCTCGATATATCTCGAAAACTACGCTTCTGATCAAAAAATATCATAGAACATAAATTGTAGGAAACATAATTCTCGACAAAAAAGGTCTCTTAACATTTTGCCATAGCTCGCTTCGTTTCCGAGATATTTGCAGATATATCTCAAGGGAAGGGGCCTGACGGACATATTTCGAGATATTTCTTCTTCTTGTTGTTCTTCTTCTGCACAGCTAAACTGGAAGTGGCATTTCCAGCTCGCAATAGTGCAGAGTTATCTCAAAGAAAGGGGCCACGGTGTTTCTGTATCTCTATTATGTTGGTGCGGCTTCGGAACTTTTAAATATCTTGATATATCTCGAAAACTACGCTTCTGCTCAAAAAATATCATAGAACATAAATTGTAGGAAACATAATTCTCTACAAAAAAGGTCTCTTAACATTTTGCCATAGCTCGCTTCGTTTCCGAGATATTTGCAGATATATCTCAAGGGCAGGGGCCTGACGGACATATTTCGAGATATTTCTTCTTCTTGTTGTTCTTCTTCTGCACAGCTAAACTGGAAGTGGCATTTACAGCTCGCAATAGTGCAGAGTTATCTCAAAGAAAGGGGCCACGGTGTTTCTGTATCTCTATTATGTTGGTGCGGCTTCGGAACTTTTAAATATCTTGATATATCTCGAGAACTACGCATCCGATCAAAAAATATCATAGAACATAAAAAGTAGGAAACTTAATTCTCTACAAAAAAGGTCTCTTAACATTTTGCCATAGCTCGCTTCGTTTCCGAGATATTTGCAGATTTATCTCGAGGGAAGGGGCCTGACGGACATATTTCGAGATATTTCTTCTTCTTGTTGTTCTTCTTCTGCACAGCTAAGCTGGAAGCGGCATTTGCGGCTCGCACTAGTGCAGAGTTATCTCAAAGAAAGGGGCCACGGTGTTTCTGTATCTCTATTATGTTGGTGCGACTTCGGAACTTTTAAATATCTTGATATATCTCGAGAACTACGCATCCGATCAAAAAATATCATAGAACATAAAAAGTAGGAAACTTAATTCTCTACAAAAAAGGTCTCTTAACATTTTGCCATAGCTCGCTTCGTTTCCGTGATATTTGCAGATATATCTCAAGGGAAGGGGCCTGACGGACATATTTCGAGATATTTCTTCTTCTTGTTGTTCTTCTTCTGCACAGCTAAACTGGAAGTGGCATTTCCAGCTCGCAATAGTGCAGAGTTATCTCAAAGAAAGGGGCCACGGTGTTTCTGTATCTCTATTATGTTGGTGCGGCTTCGGAACTTTTAAATATCTTGATATATCTCGAGAACTACGCATCCGATCAAAAAATATCATAGAACATAAAAAGTAGGAAACTTAATTCTCTACAAAAAAGGTCTCTTAACATTTTGCCATAGCTCGCTTCGTTTCCGAGATATTTGCAGATTTATCTCGAGGGAAGGGGCCTGACGGACATATTTCGAGATATTTCTTCTTCTTGTTGTTCTTCTTCTGCACAGCTAAGCTGGAAGCGGCATTTGCGGCTCGCACTAGTGCAGAGTTATCTCAAAGAAAGGGGCCACGGTGTTTCTGTATCTCTATTATGTTGGTGCGGCTTCGGAACTTTTAAATATCTTGATATATCTCGAGAACTACGCATCCGATCAAAAAATATCATAGAACATAAAAAGTAGGAAACTTAATTCTCTACAAAAAAGGTCTCTTAACATTTTGCCATAGCTCGCTTCGTTTCCGAGATATTTGCAGATTTATCTCGAGGGAAGGGGCCTGACGGACATATTTCGAGATATTTCTTCTTCTTGTTGTTCTTCTTCTGCACAGCTAAGCTGGAAGCGGCATTTGCGGCTCGCACTAGTGCAGAGTTATCTCAAAGAAAGGGGCCACGGTGTTTCTGTATCTCTATTATGTTGGTGCGGCTTCGGATCTTTTAAATATCTCGATATATCTCGAAAACTACGCTTCTGATCAAAAAATATCATAGAACATAAATTGTAGGAAACATAATTCTCGACAAAAAAGGTCTCTTAACATTTTGCCATAGCTCGCTTCGTTTCCGAGATATTTGCAGATATATCTCAAGGGAAGGGGCCTGACGGACATATTTCGAGATATTTCTTCTTCTTGTTGTTCTTCTTCTGCACAGCTAAACTGGAAGTGGCATTTCCAGCTCGCAATAGTGCAGAGTTATCTCAAAGAAAGGGGCCACGGTGTTTCTGTATCTCTATTATGTTGGTGCGGCTTCGGATCTTTTAAATATCTCGATATATCTCGAAAACTACGCTTCTGATCAAAAAATATCATAGAACATAAATTGTAGGAAACATAATTCTCGACAAAAAAGGTCTCTTAACATTTTGCCATAGCTCGCTTCGTTTCCGAGATATTTGCAGATATATCTCAAGGGAAGGGTCCTGATGGACATATTTCGAGATATTTCTTCTTCTTGTTGTTCTTTTTCTGCACAGCTAAACTGGAAGTGGCATTTCCAGCTCGCAATCGTGCAGAGTTATCTCAAAGAAAGGAGCCACGGTGTTTCTGTATCTCTATTATGTTGGTGCGGCTTCGGAACTATTAAATATCTCGATATATCTCGAAAACTACGCTTCTGATCAAAAAATATCATAGAACATAAATTGTAGGAAACATAACTCTCTACAAGAAACGTCTCTTAGCATTTTGCCATAGCTCGCTTCGTTTCCGAGATATTTGCAGATTCAGCTCAAAGGAACGGGCCTGACGGACATATTTCGAGATACTTCTTCTTCTTGTTGTTCTTCCTCTGCACAGCTAAGCTGGAAGTGGCATTTGCAGCTCGCAATAGTGCAGAGTTATCTCAAAGAAAGGGGCCACGGTGTTTCTGTATCTCTATTATGTTGGTGCTGGTTCGGAACTTTTAAATATCTTGATATATCTCGAGAACTACGCATCTGATCAAAAAATATCATAGAACATGAAAAGTAGGAAACTTAATTCTCTACAAAAAAGGTCTCTTAACATTTTGCCATAGCTCGCTTCGTTTCCGAGATATTTGCAGATTTATCTCAAGGGAAGTAGGCCTGACGGACATATTTCGAGATATTTCTTCTTCTTGTTGTTCTTCTTCTGCACAGCTAAGCTGGAAGTGGCATTTGCAGCTCGCACTAGTGCAGAGTTATCTCAAAGAAAGGGGCCACGGTGTTTCTGTATCTCTATTATGTTGGTGCGTCTTCGGAACTTTTAAATATCTCGATATATCTCGAAAACTACGCTTCTGATCAAAAAATATCATAGAACATAAATTGTAGGAAACATAATTCTCTACATAAAACGTCTCTTAACATTTTGCCATAGCTCGCTTCGTTTCCGAGATATTTGCAGATTCAGCTCAAAGGAACTGGCCTGACGGACATATTTCGAGATATTTCTTCTTCTTGTTGTTCTTCCTCTGCACAGCTAAGCTGGAAGTGGCATTTGCAGCTCGCAATAGTGCAGAGTTATCTCAAAGAAAGGGGCCACGGTGTTTCTGTATCTCTATTATGTTGGTGGGGCTTCGGAACTTTTAAATATCTTGATATATCTCGAGAACTACGCATCTGATCAAAAAATATCATAGAACATAAAAAGTAGGAAACTTAATTCTCTACAAAAAAGGTCGCTTAACATTTTGCCATAGCTCGCTTCGTTTCCGAGATATTTGCAGATTTATCTCAAGGGAAGGGGCCTAACGGACATATTTCGAGATATTTCTTCTTCTTGTTGTTCTTCTTCTGCACAGCTAAGCTGGAAGTGGCATTTGCGGCTCGCACTAGTGCAGAGTTATCTCAAAGAAAGGGGCCACGGTGTTTCTGTATCTCTATTATGTTGGTGCGGCTACGGAACTTTTAAATATCTCGACATATCTCGAAAACTACGCTTCTGATCAAAAAATATCATAGAACATAAATTGTAGGAAACATAATTCTCTACAAAAAAGGTCTCTCAACATTTTGCCATAGCTCGCTTTGTTTCCGAGATATTTGCAGATATATCTCAAGGGCAGGGGCCTGACGGACATATTTCGAGATATTTCTTCTTCTTGTTGTTCTTCTTCTGCACAGCTAAGCTGGAAGTGGCATTTGCAGCTCGCAATAGTGCAGAGATATCTCAAAGAAAGGGGCCACGGTGTTTCTGTATCTCTATTATGTTGGTGCGGCTTCGGAACTTTTAAATATCTTGATATATCTCGAGAACTACGCGTCTGATCAAAAAATATCATAGAACGTAAAAAGTAGGAAACATAATTCTGTACAAAAAAGGTCTCTTAACATTTTGCCATAGCTCGCTTCGTTTCCGAGATATTTGCAGATTTATCTCAAGGGAAGGGGCCTGACGGACATATTTCGAGATATTTCTTCTTCTTGTTGTTCTTCTTCTGCACAGCTAAGCTGGAAGTGGCATTTACAGCTCGCAATAGTGCAGAGTTATCTCAAAGAAAGGGGCCACGGTGTTTCCGTATCTCTATTATGTTGGTGCGGCTTCGGAACTTTTAAATATCTTGATATATCTAGAGAACTACGCATCCGCTCAAAAAATATCATAGAACATGAAAAGTAGGAAACTTAATTCTCTACAAAAAAGGTCTCTTATCATTTTGCCATAGCTCTCTTCGTTTCCGAGATATTTGCAGATATATCTCAAGGGAAGGGGCCTGACGGACATATTTCGAGATATTTCTTCTTCTTGTTGTTCTTCTTCTGCACAGCTAAGCTGGAAGTGGCATTTGCGGCTCGCACTAGTGCAGAGTTTTTCTCAAAGAAAGGGGCCACGGTGTTTCTGTACCTCTATTATGTTGGTGCAGCTTCGGAACTTTTAAATATCTTGATATATCTCGAGAACTACGCATCTGATCAAAAAATATCATCGAACATAAAAAGTAGGAAACATAATTCTCTACAAAAAAGGTCTCTTAACATTTTGCCATAGCTCGCTTCGTTTCCGAGATATTTGCAGATTTATCTCAAGGGAAGGGTCCTGATGGACATATTTCGAGATATTTCTTCTTCTTGTTGTTCTTTTTCTGCACAGCTAAACTGGAAGTGGCATTTCCAGCTCGCAATCGTGCAGAGTTATCTCAAAGAAAGGAGCCACGGTGTTTCTGTATCTCTATTATGTTGGTGCGGCTTCGGAACTATTAAATATCTCGATATATCTCGAAAACTACGCTTCTGATCAAAAAATATCATAGAACATAAATTGTAGGAAACATAACTCTCTACAAGAAACGTCTCTTAGCATTTTGCCATAGCTCGCTTCGTTTCCGAGATATTTGCAGATTCAGCTCAAAGGAACGGGCCTGACGGACATATTTCGAGATACTTCTTCTTCTTGTTGTTCTTCCTCTGCACAGCTAAGCTGGAAGTGGCATTTGCAGCTCGCAATAGTGCAGAGTTATCTCAAAGAAAGGGGCCACGGTGTTTCTGTATCTCTATTATGTTGGTGCTGGTTCGGAACTTTTAAATATCTCGATATATCTCGAAAACTACACTTCTGATCAAAAAATATCATAGAACATAAATTGTAGGAAGCATAATTCTCTACAAAAAAGGTCTCTTAACATTTTGCCATAGCTCGCTTCGTTTCCGAGATATTTGCAGATATATCTCAAGGGAAGGGGCCTGACGGACATATTTCGAGATATTTCTTCTTCTTGTTGTTCTTCTTCTGCACAGCTAAGCTGGAAGTGGCATTTGCGGCTCGCACTAGTGCAGAGTTATCTCAAAGAAAGGGGCCACGGTGTTTCTGTATCTCTATTATGTTGGTGCGGCTTCGGAACTTTTAAATATCTCGATATATCTCGAAAACTACGCTTCTGATCAAAAAATGTCATAGAACAAAAATTGTAGGAAACATAATTCTCTACAAAAAACGTCTCTTAACATTTTGCCATAGCTCGCTTCGTTTCCGAGATATTTGCAGATTCAGCTCGAAGGAACGGGCCTGACGGACATATTTCGAGATACTTCCTCTTCTTGTTGTTCTTCTTCTGCACAGCTAAGCTGGAAGTGGCATTTGCAGCTCGCACTAGTGCAGAGTTATCTCAAAGAAAGGGGCCACGGTGTTTCTGTATCTCTATTATGTTGGTGCGGCTTCGGAACTTTTAAATATCTCGATATATCTCGAAAACTACGCTTCTAATCAAAGAATATCATAGAACATAAATTGTAGGAAACATAATTCTCTACAAAAAAGGTCTCTTAACATTTTGCCATAGCTCGCTTCGTTTCCGAGATATTTGCAGAATTATCTCAAGGGAAGGGGCCTGACGGACATATTTCGAGATATTTCTTCTTCTTGTTGTTCTTCTTCTGCACAGCTAAGCTGGAAGTGGCATTTACAGCTCGCAATAGTGCAGAGTTATCTCAAAGAAAGGGGCCACGGTGTTTCTGTATCTCTATTATGTTGGTGCGGCTTCGGAACTTTTAAATATCTTGATATATCTCGAGAACTACGCATCTGATCAAAAAATATCATAGAACATAAAAAGTAGGAAACTTAATTCTCTACAAAAAAGGTCTCTGAACATTTTGCCATAGGTCGCTTCGTTTCCGAGATATTTGCAGATATATCTCAAGGGAAGGGGCCTGACGGACATATTTCGAGATATTTCTTCTTCTTGTTGTTCTTCTTCTGCACAGCTAAGCTGGAAGTGGCATTTGCGGCTCGCACTAGTGCAGAGTTATCTCAAAGAAAGGGGCCACGGTGTTTCTGTATCTCTATTATGTTGGTGCGGCTTCGGAACTTTTAAATATCTTGATATATCTCGAGAACTACGCATCTGATCAAAAAATATCATAGAACATAAAAAGTAGGAAACTTAATTCTCTACAAAAAAGGTCTCTGAACATTTTGCCATAGGTCGCTTCGTTTCCGAGATATTTGCAGATTTATCTCAAGGGAAGGAGCCTAACGGAAATATTTCGAGATATTTCTTCTTCTTGTTGTTCTTCTTCTGCACAGCTAAGCTGGAAGTGGCATTTGCGGCTCGCACTAGTGCAGAGTTATCTCAAAGAAAGGGGCCACGGTGTTTCTGTATCCCTATTATGTTGGTGCGGCTTCGGAACTTTTAAATATCTCGATATATCTCGAAAACTACGCATCTGATCAAAAAATATCATAGAACATAAAAAGTAGGAAACTTAATTCTCTACAAAAAAGGTCTCTTAACATTTTGCTATAGCTCGCTTCGTTTCCGAGATATTTGCAGATTCATCTCAAGGGAAGGGGCCTGACGGACATATTTCGAGATATTTCTTCTTCTTGTTGTTCTTCTTCTGCACAGCTAAGCTGGAAGTGGCATTTGCGGCTCGCACTAGTGCAGAGTTATCTCAAAGAAAGGGGCCACGGTGTTTCTGTATCTCTATTATGTTGGTGCGGCTTCGGAACTTTTAAATATCTCGATATATCTCGAAAACTACGCTTCTGATCAAAAAATATCATAGAACATAAATTGTAGAAAACATAATTCTCTACAAAAAAGGTCTGTTAACATTTTGCCATAGCTCGCTTCGTTTCCGAGATATTTGCAGATATATCTCAAGGGAAGGGGCCTGACGGACATATTTCGAGATATTTCTTCTTCTTCTTGTTCTTCTTCTGCACAGCTAAGCTGGAAGTGGCATTTGCGGCTCGCACTAGTGCAGAGTTATCTCAAAGAAAGGGGCCACGGTGTTTCTGTATCTCTATTATGTTGGTGCGGCTTCGGAACTTTTAAATATCTTGATATATCTCGAGAACTACGCATCTGATCAAAAAATATCATAGAAGATAAAAAGTAGGAAACTTAATTCTCTACAAAAAAGGTCTCTTAACATTTTGCCATAGGTCGCTTCGTTTCCGAGATATTTGCAGATTTATCTCAAGGGAAGGGGCCTAACGGACATATTTCGAGATATTTCTTCTTCTTGTTGTCCTTCTTCTGCACAGCTAAACTGGAAGTGGCATTTCCAGCTCGCAATAGTGCAGAGTTATCTCAAAGAGAGGGGCCACGGTGTTTCTGTATCTCTATTATGTTGGTGCGGCTTCGGAACTTTTAAATATCTTGATATATCTCGAGAACTACGCATCTGATCAAAAAATATCATAGAAGATAAAAAGTAGGAAACTTAATTCTCTACAAAAAACGTCTCTTAACATTTTGCCATAGCTCGCTTCGTTTCCGAGATATGTGCAGATTTATCTCAAGGGAAGGGGCCTGACGGACATATTTCGAGATATTTCTTCTTCTTGTTGTTCTTCTTCTGCACAGCTAAGCTGGAAGTGGCATTTGCGGCTCGCACTAGTGCAGAGTTATCTCAACGAAAGGGGCCACGGTGTTTCTGTATCTCTATTATGTTGGTGCGGCTTCGGAACTTTTAAATATCTCGATATATCTCGAAAACTACGCTTCTGATCAAAAAATATCATAGAACATAAATTGTAGGAAACATAATTCTCTACAAAAAAGGTCTCTCAACATTTTGCCATAGCTCGCTTCGTTTCCGAGATATTTGCAGATATATCTCAAGGGAAGGGGCCTGACGGACATATTTCGAGATATTTCTTCTTCTTCTTGTTCTTCTTCTGCACAGCTAAGCTGGAAGTGGCATTTACAGCTCGCAATAGTGCAGAGTTATCTCAAAGAAAGGGGCCACGGTGTTTCTGTATCTCTATTATGTTGGTGCGGCTTCGGAACTTTTAAATATCTTGATATATGTCGAGAACTACGCATCTGATCAAAAAATATCATAGAACATAAAAAGTAGGAAACTTAATTCCCTACAAAAAAGGTCTCTTAACATTTTGCCATAGCTCTCTTCGTTTCCGAGATATTTGCAGATTTATCTCAAGGGAAGGGGCCTGACGGACATATTTCGAGATATTTCTTCTTCTTGTTGTTCTTCTTCTGCACAGCTAAGCTGGAAGTGGCATTTACAGCTCGCAATAGTGCAGAGTTATCTCAAAGAAAGGGGCCACGGTGTTTCTGTATCTCTATTATGTTGGTGCGGCTTCGGAACTTTTAAATATCTTGATATATCTCGAGAACTACGCTTCTGATCAAAAAATATCATAGAACATAAATTGTAGGAAACATAATTCTCTACAAAAAAGGTCTCTCAACATTTTGCCATAGCTCGCTTCGTTTCCGAGATATTTGCAGATATATCTCAAGGGAAGGGGCCTGACGGACATATTTCGAGATATTTCTTCTTCTTGTTGTTCTTCTTCTGCACAGCTAAGCTGGAAGTGGCATTTACAGCTCGCAATAGTGCAGAGTTATCTCAAAGAAAGGGGCCACGGTGTTTCTGTATCTCTATTATGTTGGTGCGGCTTCGGAACTTTTAAATATCTTGATATATCTCGAGAACTACGCATCTGATCAAAAAATATCATAGAACATAAATTGTAGGAAACATAATTCTCTACAAAAAAGGTCTCTCAACATTTTGCCATAGCTCGCTTCGTTTCCGAGATATTTGCAGATATATCTCAAGGGAAGGGGCCTGACGGACATATTTCGAGATATTTCTTCTTCTTGTTGTTCTTCTTCTGCACAGCTAAGCTGGAAGTGGCATTTACAGCTCGCAATAGTGCAGAGTTATCTCAAAGAAAGGGGCCACGGTGTTTCTGTATCTCTATTATGTTGGTGCGGCTTCGGAACTTTTAAATATCTTGATATATCTCGAGAACTACGCATCTGATCAAAAAATATCATAGAACATAAAAAGTAGGAAACTTAATTCTCTACAAAAAAGGTCTCTTAACATTTTGCCATAGCTCGCTTCGTTTCCGAGATATTTGCAGATATATCTCAAGGGAAGGGGCCTGACGGACATATTTCGAGATATTTCTTCTTCTTGTTGTTCTTCTTCTGCACAGCTAAGCTGGAAGTGGCATTTGCAGCTCGCAATAGTGCAGAGTTATCTCAAAGAAAGGGGCCACGGTGTTTCTGTATCTCTATTATGTTGGTGCGGCTTCGGAACTTTTAAATATCTTGATATATCTCGAGAACTACGCGTCTGATCAAAAAATATCATAGAACATAAAAAGTAGGAAACTTAATTCTCTACAAAAACGGTCTCTTAACATTTTGCCATAGCTCGCTTCGTTTCCGAGATATTTGCAGATATATCTCAAGGGAAGGGGCCTGACGGACATATTTCGAGATATTTCTTCTTCTTGTTGTTCTTCTTCTGCACAGCTAAGCTGGAAGTGGCATTTGCGGCTCGCACTAGTGCAGAGTTATCTCAAAGAAAGGGGCCACGGTGTTTCTGTATCTCTATTATGTTGGTGCGGCTTCGGAACTTTTAAATATCTCGATATATCTCGAAAACTACGCTTCTGATCAAAAAATGTCATAGAACAAAAATTGTAGGAAACATAATTCTCTACAAAAAACGTCTCTTAACATTTTGCCATAGCTCGCTTCGTTTCCGAGATATTTGCAGATTCAGCTCGAAGGAACGGGCCTGACGGACATATTTCGAGATACTTCCTCTTCTTGTTGTTCTTCTTCTGCACAGCTAAGCTGGAAGTGGCATTTGCAGCTCGCACTAGTGCAGAGTTATCTCAAAGAAAGGGGCCACGGTGTTTCTGTATCTCTATTATGTTGGTGCGGCTTCGGAACTTTTAAATATCTCGATATATCTCGAAAACTACGCTTCTAATCAAAAAATATCATAGAACATAAATTGTAGGAAACATAATTCTCTACAAAAAAGGTCTCTTAACATTTTGCCATAGCTCGCTTCGTTTCCGAGATATTTGCAGAATTATCTCAAGGGAAGGGGCCTGACGGACATATTTCGAGATATTTCTTCTTCTTGTTGTTCTTCTTCTGCACAGCTAAGCTGGAAGTGGCATTTACAGCTCGCAATAGTGCAGAGTTATCTCAAAGAAAGGGGCCACGGTGTTTCTGTATCTCTATTATGTTGGTGCGGCTTCGGAACTTTTAAATATCTTGATATATCTCGAGAACTACGCATCTGATCAAAAAATATCATAGAACATAAAAAGTAGGAAACTTAATTCTCTACAAAAAAGGTCTCTGAACATTTTGCCATAGGTCGCTTCGTTTCCGAGATATTTGCAGATATATCTCAAGGGAAGGGGCCTGACGGACATATTTCGAGATATTTCTTCTTCTTGTTGTTCTTCTTCTGCACAGCTAAGCTGGAAGTGGCATTTGCGGCTCGCACTAGTGCAGAGTTATCTCAAAGAAAGGGGCCACGGTGTTTCTGTATCTCTATTATGTTGGTGCGGCTTCGGAACTTTTAAATATCTTGATATATCTCGAGAACTACGCATCTGATCAAAAAATATCATAGAACATAAAAAGTAGGAAACTTAATTCTCTACAAAAAAGGTCTCTGAACATTTTGCCATAGGTCGCTTCGTTTCCGAGATATTTGCAGATTTATCTCAAGGGAAGGAGCCTAAGGGAAATATTTCGAGATATTTCTTCTTCTTGTTGTTCTTCTTCTGCACAGCTAAGCTGGAAGTGGCATTTGCGGCTCGCACTAGTGCAGAGTTATCTCAAAGAAAGGGGCCACGGTGTTTCTGTATCCCTATTATGTTGGTGCGGCTTCGGAACTTTTAAATATCTCGATATATCTCGAAAACTACGCATCTGATCAAAAAATATCATAGAACATAAAAAGTAGGAAACTTAATTCTCTACAAAAAAGGTCTCTTAACATTTTGCTATAGCTCGCTTCGTTTCCGAGATATTTGCAGATTCATCTCAAGGGAAGGGGCCTGACGGACATATTTCGAGATATTTCTTCTTCTTGTTGTTCTTCTTCTGCACAGCTAAGCTGGAAGTGGCATTTGCGGCTCGCACTAGTGCAGAGTTATCTCAAAGAAAGGGGCCACGGTGTTTCTGTATCTCTATTATGTTGGTGCGGCTTCGGAACTTTTAAATATCTCGATATATCTCGAAAACTACGCTTCTGATCAAAAAATATCATAGAACATAAATTGTAGAAAACATAATTCTCTACAAAAAAGGTCTGTTAACATTTTGCCATAGCTCGCTTCGTTTCCGAGATATTTGCAGATATATCTCAAGGGAAGGGGCCTGACGGACATATTTCGAGATATTTCTTCTTCTTGTTGTTCTTCTTCTGCACAGCTAAGCTGGAAGTGGCATTTACAGCTCGCAATAGTGCAGAGTTATCTCAAAGAAAGGGGCCACGGTGTTTCTGTATCTCTATTATGTTGGTGCGGCTTCGGAACTTTTAAATATCTTGATATATCTCGAGAACTACGCGTCTGATCAAAAAATATCATAGAACATAAAAAGTAGGAAACTTAATTCTCTACAAAAACGGTCTCTTAACATTTTGCCATAGCTCGCTTCGTTTCCGAGATATTTGCAGATATATCTCAAGGGAAGGGGCCTGACGGACATATTTCGAGATATTTCTTCTTCTTGTTGTTCTTCTTCTGCACAGCTAAGCTGGAAGTGGCATTTGCGGCTCGCACTAGTGCAGAGTTATCTCAAAGAAAGGGGCCACGGTGTTTCTGTATCTCTATTATGTTGGTGCGGCTTCGGAACTTTTAAATATCTCGATATATCTCGAAAACTACGCTTCTGATCAAAAAATGTCATAGAACAAAAATTGTAGGAAACATAATTCTCTACAAAAAACGTCTCTTAACATTTTGCCATAGCTCGCTTCGTTTCCGAGATATTTGCAGATTCAGCTCGAAGGAACGGGCCTGACGGACATATTTCGAGATACTTCCTCTTCTTGTTGTTCTTCTTCTGCACAGCTAAGCTGGAAGTGGCATTTGCAGCTCGCACTAGTGCAGAGTTATCTCAAAGAAAGGGGCCACGGTGTTTCTGTATCTCTATTATGTTGGTGCGGCTTCGGAACTTTTAAATATCTCGATATATCTCGAAAACTACGCTTCTAATCAAAAAATATCATAGAACATAAATTGTAGGAAACTTAATTCTCTACAAAAAAGGTCTCTTAACATTTTGCCATAGCTCGCTTCGTTTCCGAGATATTTGCAGAATTATCTCAAGGGAAGGGGCCTGACGGACATATTTCGAGATATTTCTTCTTCTTGTTGTTCTTCTTCTGCACAGCTAAGCTGGAAGTGGCATTTACAGCTCGCAATAGTGCAGAGTTATCTCAAAGAAAGGGGCCACGGTGTTTCTGTATCTCTATTATGTTGGTGCGGCTTCGGAACTTTTAAATATCTTGATATATCTCGAGAACTACGCATCTGATCAAAAAATATCATAGAACATAAAAAGTAGGAAACTTAATTCTCTACAAAAAAGGTCTCTGAACATTTTGCCATAGGTCGCTTCGTTTCCGAGATATTTGCAGATATATCTCAAGGGAAGGGGCCTGACGGACATATTTCGAGATATTTCTTCTTCTTGTTGTTCTTCTTCTGCACAGCTAAGCTGGAAGTGGCATTTGCGGCTCGCACTAGTGCAGAGTTATCTCAAAGAAAGGGGCCACGGTGTTTCTGTATCTCTATTATGTTGGTGCGGCTTCGGAACTTTTAAATATCTTGATATATCTCGAGAACTACGCATCTGATCAAAAAATATCATAGAACATAAAAAGTAGGAAACTTAATTCTCTACAAAAAAGGTCTCTGAACATTTTGCCATAGGTCGCTTCGTTTCCGAGATATTTGCAGATTTATCTCAAGGGAAGGAGCCTAAGGGAAATATTTCGAGATATTTCTTCTTCTTGTTGTTCTTCTTCTGCACAGCTAAGCTGGAAGTGGCATTTGCGGCTCGCACTAGTGCAGAGTTATCTCAAAGAAAGGGGCCACGGTGTTTCTGTATCCCTATTATGTTGGTGCGGCTTCGGAACTTTTAAATATCTCGATATATCTCGAAAACTACGCATCTGATCAAAAAATATCATAGAACATAAAAAGTAGGAAACTTAATTCTCTACAAAAAAGGTCTCTTAACATTTTGCTATAGCTCGCTTCGTTTCCGAGATATTTGCAGATTCATCTCAAGGGAAGGGGCCTGACGGACATATTTCGAGATATTTCTTCTTCTTGTTGTTCTTCTTCTGCACAGCTAAGCTGGAAGTGGCATTTGCGGCTCGCACTAGTGCAGAGTTATCTCAAAGAAAGGGGCCACGGTGTTTCTGTATCTCTATTATGTTGGTGCGGCTTCGGAACTTTTAAATATCTCGATATATCTCGAAAACTACGCTTCTGATCAAAAAATATCATAGAACATAAATTGTAGAAAACATAATTCTCTACAAAAAAGGTCTGTTAACATTTTGCCATAGCTCGCTTCGTTTCCGAGATATTTGCAGATATATCTCAAGGGAAGGGGCCTGACGGACATATTTCGAGATATTTCTTCTTCTTGTTGTTCTTCTTCTGCACAGCTAAGCTGGAAGTGGCATTTACAGCTCGCAATAGTGCAGAGTTATCTCAAAGAAAGGGGCCACGGTGTTTCTGTATCTCTATTATGTTGGTGCGGCTTCGGAACTTTTAAATATCTTGATATATCTCGAGAACTACGCGTCTGATCAAAAAATATCATAGAACGTAAAAAGTAGGAAACATAATTCTGTACAAAAAAGGTCTCTTAACATTTTGCCATAGCTCGCTTCGTTTCCGAGATATTTGCAGATTTATCTCAAGGGAAGGGGCCTGACGGACATATTTCGAGATATTTCTTCTTCTTGTTGTTCTTCTTCTGCACAGCTAAGCTGGAAGTGGCATTTACAGCTCGCAATAGTGCAGAGTTATCTCAAAGAAAGGGGCCACGGTGTTTCCGTATCTCTATTATGTTGGTGCGGCTTCGGAACTTTTAAATATCTTGATATATCTCGAGAACTACGCATCCGATCAAAAAATATCATAGAACATAAAAAGTAGGAAACTTAATTCTCTACAAAAAAGGTCTCTTAACATTTTGCCATAGCTCGCTTCGTTTCCGATATATTTGCAGATTTATCTCAAGGGAAGGGGCCTGACGGACATATTTCGAGATATTTCTTCTTCTTGTTGTTCTTCTTCTGCACAGCTAAGCTGGAAGTGGCATTTGCGGCTCGCACTAGTGCAGGGTTATCTCAAAGAAAGGGGCCACGGTGTTTCTGTACCTCTATTATGTTGGTGCAGCTTCGGAACTTTTAAATATCTTGATATATCTCGAGAACTACGCATCTGATCAAAAAATATCATCGAACATAAAAAGTAGGAAACTTAAGTCTCTACAAAAAAGGTCTCTTAACATTTTGCCATAGCTCGCTTCGTTTCCGAGATATTTGCAGATTTATCTCAAGGGAAGTGGCCTGACGGACATATTTCGAGATATTTCTTCTTCTTGTTGTTCTTCTTCTGCACAGCTAAGCTGGAAGTGGCATTTGCAGCTCGCAAGAGTGCAGAGTTATCCCAAAGAAAGGGGCCACGGTGTTTCTGTATCTCTATTACGTTGGTGCGGCTTCGGAACTTTTAAATATCTTGATATATCTCGATAACTACGCCTCTGATCGAAAAATATCATAGAACATAAATTGTAGGAAACATAACTCTCTACAAGAAACGTCTCTTAGCATTTTGCCATAGCTCGTTTCGTTTCCGAGATATTTGCAGATTCAGCTCAAAGGAACGGGCCTGACGGACATATTTCGAGATATTTCTTCTTCTTGTTGTTCTTCTTCTGCACAGCTAAGCTGGAAGTGGCATTTACAGCTCGCAATAGTGCAGAGTTATCTCAAAGAAAGGGGCCACGGTGTTTCTGTATCTCTATTATGTTGGTGCGGCTTCGGAACTTTTAAATATCTTGATATATCTCGAGAACTACGCATCTGATCAAAAAATATCATAGAACATAAAAAGTAGGAAACTTAATTCTCTACAAAAAAGGTCTCTGAACATTTTGCCATAGGTCGCTTCGTTTCCGAGATATTTGCAGATATATCTCAAGGGAAGGGGCCTGACGGACATATTTCGAGATATTTCTTCTTCTTGTTGTTCTTCTTCTGCACAGCTAAGCTGGAAGTGGCATTTGCGGCTCGCACTAGTGCAGAGTTATCTCAAAGAGAGGGGCCACGGTGTTTCTGTATCTCTATTATGTTGGTGCGGCTTCGGAACTTTTAAATATCTTGATATATCTGGAGAACTACGCATCTGATCAAAAAATATCATAGAACATAAAAAGTAGGAAACTTAATTCTCTACAAAAAAGGTCTCTGAACATTTTGCCATAGGTCGCTTCGTTTCCGAGATATTTGCAGATTTATCTCAAGGGAAGGAGCCTAACGGAAATATTTCGAGATATTTCTTCTTCTTGTTGTTCTTCTTCTGCACAGCTAAGCTGGAAGTGGCATTTGCGGCTCGCACTAGTGCAGAGTTATCTCAAAGAAAGGGGCCACGGTGTTTCTGTATCCCTATTATGTTGGTGCGGCTTCGGAACTTTTAAATATCTCGATATATCTCGAAAACTACCCATCTGATCAAAAAATATCATAGAACATAAAAAGTAGGAAACTTAATTCTCTACAAAAAAGGTCTCTTAACATTTTGCTATAGCTCGCTTCGTTTCCGAGATATTTGCAGATTCATCTCAAGGGAAGGGGCCTGACGGACATATTTCGAGATATTTCTTCTTCTTGTTGTTCTTCTTCTGCACAGCTAAGCTGGAAGTGGCATTTGCGGCTCGCACTAGTGCAGAGTTATCTCAAAGAAAGGGGCCACGGTGTTTCTGTATCTCTATTATGTTGGTGCGGCTTCGGAACTTTTAAATATCTCGATATATCTCGAAAACTACGCTTCTGATCAAAAAATATCATAGAACATAAATTGTAGAAAACATAATTCTCTACAAAAAAGGTCTGTTAACATTTTGCCATAGCTCGCTTCGTTTCCGAGATATTTGCAGATATATCTCAAGGGAAGGGGCCTGACGGACATATTTCGAGATATTTCTTCTTCTTGTTGTTCTTCTTCTGCACAGCTAAGCTGGAAGTGGCATTTACAGCTCGCAATAGTGCAGAGTTATCTCAAAGAAAGGGGCCACGGTGTTTCTGTATCTCTATTATGTTGGTGCGGCTTCGGAACTTTTAAATATCTTGATATATCTCGAGAACTACGCATCTGATCAAAAAATATCATAGAACATAAAAAGTAGGAAACTTAATTCTCTACAAAAAACGTCTCTGAACATTTTGCCATAGCTCGCTTCGTTTCCGAGATATGTGCAGATTTATCTCAAGGGAAGGGGCCTGACGGACATATTTCGAGATATTTCTTCTTCTTGTTGTTCTTCTTCTGCACAGCTAAGCTGGAAGTGGCATTTGCGGCTCGCACTAGTGCAGAGTTATCTCAACGAAAGGGGCCACGGTGTTTCTGTATCTCTATTATGTTGGTGCGGCTTCGGAACTTTTAAATATCTCGATATATCTCGAAAACTACGCTTCTGATCAAAAAATATCATAGAACATAAATTGTAGGAAACATAATTCTCTACAAAAAAGGTCTCTCAACATTTTGCCATAGCTCGCTTCGTTTCCGAGATATTTGCAGATATATCTCAAGGGAAGGGGCCTGACGGACATATTTCGAGATATTTCTTCTTCTTCTTGTTCTTCTTCTGCACAGCTAAGCTGGAAGTGGCATTTGCAGCTCGCAAGAGTGCAGAGTTATCCCAAAGAAAGGGGCCACGGTGTTTCTGTATCTCTATTATGTTGGTGCGGCTTCGGAACTTTTACATATCTCGATATATCTCGAAAACTACGCTTCTGATCAAAAAATATCATAGAACATAAATTGTAGGAAACATAATTCTCTACAAAAAAGGTCTCTTAACATTTTGCCATAGCTCGCTTCGTTTCCGAGATATTTGCAGATTTATCTCAAGGGAAGGGTCCTGATGGACATATTTCGAGATATTTCTTCTTCTTGTTGTTCTTTTTCTGCACAGCTAAACTGGAAGTGGCATTTCCAGCTCGCAATCGTGCAGAGTTATCTCAAAGAAAGGGGCCACGGTGTTTCTGTATCTCTATTATGTTGGTGCGGCTTCGGAACTTTTAAATATCTTGATATATCTCGATAACTACGCCTCTGATCGAAAAATATCATAGAACATAAATTGTAGGAAATATAACTCTCTACAAGAAACGTCTCTTAGCATTTTGCCATAGCTCGTTTCGTTTCCGAGATATTTGCAGATTCTGCTCAAAGGAACGGGCCTGACGGACATATTTCGAGATACTTCTTCTTCTTGTTGTTCTTCCTCTGCACAGCTAAGCTGGAAGTGGCATTTGCAGCTCGCAATAGTGCAGAGTTGTCTCAACGAAAGGGGCCACGGTGTTTCTGTATCTCTATTATGTTGGTGCGGCTTCGGAACTTTTAAATATCTCGATATATCTCGAAAACTACGCTTCTGATCAAAAAATATCATAGAACATAAATTGTAGGAAGCATAATTCTCTACAAAAAAGGTCTCTTAACATTTTGCCATAGCTCGCTTCGTTTCCGAGATATTTGCAGATATATCTCAAGGGAAGGGGCCTGACGGACATATTTCGAGATATTTCTTCTTCTTGTTGTTCTTCTTCTGCACAGCTAAGCTGGAAGTGGCATTTGCGGCTCGCACTAGTGCAGAGTTATCTCAAAGAAAGGGGCCACGGTGTTTCTGTATCTCTATTATGTTGGTGCGGCTTCGGAACTTTTAAATATCTCGATATATCTCGAAAACTACGCTTCTGATCAAAAAATATCATAGAACATAAATTGTAGAAAACATAATTCTCTACAAAAAAGGTCTGTTAACATTTTGCCATAGCTCGCTTCGTTTCCGAGATATTTGCAGATATATCTCAAGGGAAGGGGCCTGACGGACATATTTCGAGATATTTCTTCTTCTTGTTGTTCTTCTTCTGCACAGCTAAGCTGGAAGTGGCATTTACAGCTCGCAATAGTGCAGAGTTATCTCAAAGAAAGGGGCCACGGTGTTTCTGTATCTCTATTATGTTGGTGCGGCTTCGGAACTTTTAAATATCTTGATATATCTCGAGAACTACGCATCTGATCAAAAAATATCATAGAACATAAAAAGTAGGAAACTTAATTCTCTACAAAAAACGTCTCTGAACATTTTGCCATAGCTCGCTTCGTTTCCGAGATATGTGCAGATTTATCTCAAGGGAAGGGGCCTGACGGACATATTTCGAGATATTTCTTCTTCTTGTTGTTCTTCTTCTGCACAGCTAAGCTGGAAGTGGCATTTGCGGCTCGCACTAGTGCAGAGTTATCTCAACGAAAGGGGCCACGGTGTTTCTGTATCTCTATTATGTTGGTGCGGCTTCGGAACTTTTAAATATCTCGATATATCTCGAAAACTACGCTTCTGATCAAAAAATATCATAGAACATAAATTGTAGGAAACATAATTCTCTACAAAAAAGGTCTCTCAACATTTTGCCATAGCTCGCTTCGTTTCCGAGATATTTGCAGATATATCTCAAGGGAAGGGGCCTGACGGACATATTTCGAGATATTTCTTCTTCTTCTTGTTCTTCTTCTGCACAGCTAAGCTGGAAGTGGCATTTGCAGCTCGCAAGAGTGCAGAGTTATCCCAAAGAAAGGGGCCACGGTGTTTCTGTATCTCTATTATGTTGGTGCGGCTTCGGAACTTTTACATATCTCGATATATCTCGAAAACTACGCTTCTGATCAAAAAATATCATAGAACATAAATTGTAGGAAACATAATTCTCTACAAAAAAGGTCTCTTAACATTTTGCCATAGCTCGCTTCGTTTCCGAGATATTTGCAGATTTATCTCAAGGGAAGGGTCCTGATGGACATATTTCGAGATATTTCTTCTTCTTGTTGTTCTTTTTCGGCACAGCTAAACTGGAAGTGGCATTTCCAGCTCGCAATCGTGCAGAGTTATCTCAAAGAAAGGGGCCACGGTGTTTCTGTATCTCTATTATGTTGGTGCGGCTTCGGAACTTTTAAATATCTTGATATATCTCGATAACTACGCCTCTGATCGAAAAATATCATAGAACATAAATTGTAGGAAATATAACTCTCTACAAGAAACGTCTCTTAGCATTTTGCCATAGCTCGTTTCGTTTCCGAGATATTTGCAGATTCTGCTCAAAGGAACGGGCCTGACGGACATATTTCGAGATACTTCGTCTTCTTGTTGTTCTTCCTCTGCACAGCTAAGCTGGAAGTGGCATTTGCAGCTCGCAATAGTGCAGAGTTGTCTCAACGAAAGGGGCCACGGTGTTTCTGTATCTCTATTATGTTGGTGCGGCTTCGGAACTTTTAAATATCTCGATATATCTCGAAAACTACGCTTCTGATCAAAAAATATCATAGAACATAAATTGTAGGAAGCATAATTCTCTACAAAAAAGGTCTCTTAACATTTTGCCATAGCTCGCTTCGTTTCCGAGATATTTGCAGATATATCTCAAGGGAAGGGGCCTGACGGACATATTTCGAGATATTTCTTCTTCTTGTTGTTCTTCTTCTGCACAGCTAAGCTGGAAGTGGCATTTGCGGCTCGCACTAGTGCAGAGTTATCTCAAAGAAAGGGGCCACGGTGTTTCTGTATCTCTATTATGTTGGTGCGGCTTCGGAACTTTTAAATATCTCGATATATCTCGAAAACTACGCTTCTGATCAAAAAATGTCATAGAACAAAAATTGTAGGAAACATAATTCTCTACAAAAAACGTCTCTTAACATTTTGCCATAGCTCGCTTCGTTTCCGAGATATTTGCAGATTCAGCTCGAAGGAACGGGCCTGACGGACATATTTCGAGATACTTCCTCTTCTTGTTGTTCTTCTTCTGCACAGCTAAGCTGGAAGTGGCATTTGCAGCTCGCACTAGTGCAGAGTTATCTCAAAGAAAGGGGCCACGGTGTTTCTGTATCTCTATTATGTTGGTGCGGCTTCGGAACTTTTAAATATCTCGATATATCTCGAAAACTACGCTTCTAATCAAAAAATATCATAGAACATAAAAAGTAGGAAACTTAATTCTCTACAAAAAAGGTCTCTGAACATTTTGCCATAGGTCGCTTCGTTTCCGAGATATTTGCAGATATATCTCAAGGGAAGGGGCCTGACGGACATATTTCGAGATATTTCTTCTTCTTGTTGTTCTTCTTCTGCACAGCTAAGCTGGAAGTGGCATTTGCGGCTCGCACTAGTGCAGAGTTATCTCAAAGAAAGGGGCCACGGTGTTTCTGTATCTCTATTATGTTGGTGCGGCTTCGGAACTTTTAAATATCTTGATATATCTCGAGAACTACGCATCTGATCAAAAAATATCATAGAACATAAAAAGTAGGAAACTTAATTCTCTACAAAAAAGGTCTCTGAACATTTTGCCATAGGTCGCTTCGTTTCCGAGATATTTGCAGATTTATCTCAAGGGAAGGAGCCTAACGGAAATATTTCGAGATATTTCTTCTTCTTGTTGTTCTTCTTCTGCACAGCTAAGCTGGAAGTGGCATTTGCGGCTCGCACTAGTGCAGAGTTATCTCAAAGAAAGGGGCCACGGTGTTTCTGTATCCCTATTATGTTGGTGCGGCTTCGGAACTTTTAAATATCTCGATATATCTCGAAAACTACGCATCTGATCAAAAAATATCATAGAACATAAAAAGTAGGAAACTTAATTCTCTACAAAAAAGGTCTCTTAACATTTTGCTATAGCTCGCTTCGTTTCCGAGATATTTGCAGATTCATCTCAAGGGAAGGGGCCTGACGGACATATTTCGAGATATTTCTTCTTCTTGTTGTTCTTCTTCTGCACAGCTAAGCTGGAAGTGGCATTTGCGGCTCGCACTAGTGCAGAGTTATCTCAAAGAAAGGGGCCACGGTGTTTCTGTATCTCTATTATGTTGGTGCGGCTTCGGAACTTTTAAATATCTCGATATATCTCGAAAACTACGCTTCTGATCAAAAAATATCATAGAACATAAATTGTAGAAAACATAATTCTCTACAAAAAAGGTCTGTTAACATTTTGCCATAGCTCGCTTCGTTTCCGAGATATTTGCAGATATATCTCAAGGGAAGGGGCCTGACGGACATATTTCGAGATATTTCTTCTTCTTGTTGTTCTTCTTCTGCACAGCTAAGCTGGAAGTGGCATTTACAGCTCGCAATAGTGCAGAGTTATCTCAAAGAAAGGGGCCACGGTGTTTCTGTATCTCTATTATGTTGGTGCGGCTTCGGAACTTTTAAATATCTTGATATATCTCGAGAACTACGCATCTGATCAAAAAATATCATAGAACATAAAAAGTAGAAAACTTAATTCTCTACAAAAAAGGTCTCTAAACATTTTGCCATAGCTCGCTTGGTTTCCGAGATATTTGCAGATTTATCTCAAGGGAAGGGGCCTGACGGACATATTTCGAGATATTTCTTCTTCTTGTTGTTCTTCTTCTGCACAGCTAAGCTGGAAGTGGCATTTGCGGCTCGCACTAGTGCAGAGTTATCTCAAAGAAAGGGGCCACGGTGTTTCTGTATCTCTATTATGTTGGTGCGGCTTCGGAACTTTTAAATATCTCGATATATCTCGAAAACTACGCATCTGATCAAAAAATATCATAGAACATAAAAAGTAGGAAACTTAATTCTCTACAAAAAAGGTCTCTTAACATTTTGCCATAGCTCGCTTCGTTTCCGATATATTTGCAGATTTATCTCAAGGGAAGGGGCCTGACGGACATATTTCGAAATATTTCTTCTTCTTGTTGTCCTTCTTCTGCACAGCTAAACTGGAACTGGCATTTCCAGCTCGCAATAGTGCAGAGTTATCTCAAAGAGAGGGGCAACGGTGTTTCTGTATCTCTATTATGTTGGTGCGGCTTCGGAACTTTTAAATATCTTGATATATCTCGAGAACTACGCATCTGATAAAAAAATATCATAGAAGATAAAAAGTAGGAAACTTAATTCTCTACAAAAAAGGTCTCTTAACATTTTGCCATAGGTCGCTTCGTTTCCGAGATATTTGCAGATTTATCTCAAGGGAAGGGGCCTAACGGACATATTTCGAGATATTTCTTCTTCTTGTTGTCCTTCTTCTGCACAGCTAAACTGGAAGTGGCATTTCCAGCTCGCAATAGTGCAGAGTTATCTCAAAGAGAGGGGCCACGGTGTTTCTGTATCTCTATTATGTTGGTGCGGCTTCGGAACTTTTAAATATCTTGATATATCTCGAGAACTACGCATCTGATCAAAAAATATCATAGAAGATAAAAAGTAGGAAACTTAATTCTCTACAAAAAACGTCTCTTAACATTTTGCCATAGCTCGCTTCGTTTCCGAGATATGTGCAGATTTATCTCAAGGGAAGGGGCCTGACGGACATATTTCGAGATATTTCTTCTTCTTGTTGTTCTTCTTCTGCACAGCTAAGCTGGAAGTGGCATTTGCGGCTCGCACTAGTGCAGAGTTATCTCAACGAAAGGGGCCACGGTGTTTCTGTATCTCTATTATGTTGGTGCGGCTTCGGAACTTTTAAATATCTCGATATATCTCGAAAACTACGCTTCTGATCAAAAAATATCATAGAACATAAATTGTAGGAAACATAATTCTCTACAAAAAACGTCTCTTAACATTTTGCCATAGCTCGCTTCGTTTCCGAGATATTTGCAGATTCAGCTCAAAGGAACTGGCCTGACGGACATATTTCGAGATATTTCTTCTTCTTGTTGTTCTTCTTCTGCACAGCTAAGCTGGAAGTGGCATTTGCGGCTCGCACTAGTGCAGAGTTATCTCAACGAAAGGGGCCACGGTGTTTCTGTATCTCTATTATGTTGGTGCGGCTTCGGAACTTTTAAATATCTCGATATATCTCGAAAACTACGCTTCTGATCAAAAAATATCATAGAACATAAATTGTAGGAAACATAATTCTCTACAAAAAAGGTCTCTCAACATTTTGCCATAGCTCGCTTCGTTTCCGAGATATTTGCAGATATATCTCAAGGGAAGGGGCCTGACGGACATATTTCGAGATATTTCTTCTTCTTGTTGTTCTTCTTCTGCACAGCTAAGCTGGAAGTGGCATTTACAGCTCGCAATAGTGCAGAGTTATCTCAAAGAAAGGGGCCACGGTGTTTCTGTATCTCTATTATGTTGGTGCGGCTTCGGAACTTTTAAATATCTTGATATATCTCGAGAACTACGCTTCTGATCAAAAAATATCATAGAACATAAATTGTAGGAAACATAATTCTCTACAAAAAACGTCTCTTAACATTTTGCCATAGCTCGCTTCGTTTCCGAGATATTTGCAGATTCAGCTCAAAGGAACTGGCCTGACGGACATATTTCGAGATATTTCTTCTTCTTGTTGTTCTTCTTCTGCACAGCTAAGCTGGAAGTGGCATTTGCGGCTCGCACTAGTGCAGAGTTATCTCAACGAAAGGGGCCACGGTGTTTCTGTATCTCTATTATGTTGGTGCGGCTTCGGAACTTTTAAATATCTCGATATATCTCGAAAACTACGCTTCTGATCAAAAAATATCATAGAACATAAATTGTAGGAAACATAATTCTCTACAAAAAAGGTCTCTCAACATTTTGCCATAGCTCGCTTCGTTTCCGAAATATTTGCAGATATATCTCAAGGGAAGGGGCCTGACGGACATATTTCGAGATATTTCTTCTTCTTGTTGTTCTTCTTCTGCACAGCTAAGCTGGAAGTGGCATTTACAGCTCGCAATAGTGCAGAGTTATCTCAAAGAAAGGGGCCACGGTGTTTCTGTATCTCTATTATGTTGGTGCGGCTTCGGAACTTTTAAATATCTTGATATATCTCGAGAACTACACATCTGATCAAAAAATATCATAGAACATAAATTGTAGGAAACATAATTCTCTACAAAAAAGGTCTCTCAACATTTTGCCATAGCTCGCTTCGTTTCCGAGATATTTGCAGATATATCTCAAGGGAAGGGGCCTGACGGACATATTTCGAGATATTTCTTCTTCTTGTTGTTCTTCTTCTGCACAGCTAAGCTGGAAGTGGCATTTACAGCTCGCAATAGTGCAGAGTTATCTCAAAGAAAGGGGCCACGGTGTTTCTGTATCTCTATTATGTTGGTGCGGCTTCGGAACTTTTAAATATCTTGATATATCTCGAGAACTACGCTTCTGATCAAAAAATATCATAGAACGTAAATTGTAGGAAACATAATTCTCTACAAAAAACGTCTCTTAACATTTTGCCATAGCTCGCTTCGTTTCCGAGATATTTGCAGATTCAGCTCAAAGGAACTGGCCTGACGGACATATTTCCAGATATTTCTTCTTCTTGTTGTTCTTCTTCTGCACAGCTAAGCTGGAAGTGGCATTTGCGGCTCGCACTAGTGCAGAGTTATCTCAACGAAAGGGGCCACGGTGTTTCTGTATCTCTATTATGTTGGTGCGGCTTCGGAACTGTTAAATATCTCGATATATCTCGAAAACTACGCTTCTGATCAAAAAATATCATAGAACATAAATTGTAGGAAACATAATTCTCTACAAAAAAGGTCTCTCAACATTTTGCCGTAGCTCGCTTCGTTTCCGAGATATTTGCAGATATATCTCAAGGGAAGGGGCCTGACGGACATATTTCGAGATATTTCTTCTTCTTGTTGTTCTTCTTCTGCACAGCTAAGCTGGAAGTGGCATTTACAGCTCGCAATAGTGCAGAGTTATCTCAAAGAAAGGGGCCACGGTGTTTCTGTATCTCTATTATGTTGGTGCGGCTTCGGAACTTTTAAATATCTTGATATATCTCGAGAACTACGCATCTGATCAAAAAATATCATAGAACATAAAAAGTAGGAAACTTAATTCCCTACAAAAAAGGTCTCTTAACATTTTGCCATAGCTCTCTTCGTTTCCGAGATATTTGCAGATTTATCTCAAGGGAAGGGGCCTGACGGACATATTTCGAGATATTTCTTCTTCTTGTTGTTCTTCTTCTGCACAGCTAAGCTGGAAGTGGCATTTGCGGCTCGCACTAGTGCAGAGTTATCTCAAAGAAAGGGGCCACGGTGTTTCTGTATCTCTATTATGTTGGTGCGGCTTCGGAACTTTTAAATATCTTGATATATCTGGAGAACTACGCTTCTGATCAAAAAATATCATAGAACATAAATTGTAGGAAACATAATTCTCTACAAAAAACGTCTCTTAACATTTTGCCATAGCTCGCTTCGTTTCCGAGATATTTGCAGATTCAGCTCAAAGGAACTGGCCTGACGGACATATTTCGAGATATTTCTTCTTCTTGTTGTTCTTCTTCTGCACAGCTAAGCTGGAAGTGGCATTTGCGGCTCGCACTAGTGCAGAGTTATCTCAAAGAAAGGGGCCACGGTGTTTCTGTATCTCTATTATGTTGGTGCGGCTTCGGAACTTTTAAATATCTCGATGTATCTCCAAAACTACGCTTCTGATCAAAAAATATCATAGAACATAAATTGTAGGAAACATAATTCTCTACAAAAAAGGTCTCTCAACATTTTGCCATAGCTCGCTTCGTTTCCGAGATATTTGCAGATTTATCTCAAGGGAAGGGGCCTGACGGACATATTTCGAGATATTTCTTCTTCTTGTTGTTCTTCTTCTGCACAGCTAAGCTGGAAGTGGCATTTGCAGCTCGCAATAGTGCAGAGTTATCTCAAAGAAAGGGGCCACGGTGTTTCTGTATCCCTATTATGTTGGTGCGGCTTCTGAACTTTTAAATATCTCGATATATCTCGAAAACTACGCTTCTGACCAAAAAATATCATAGAACATAAATTGTAGGAAAGATAATTCTCTACAAAAAACGTCTCTTAACATTTTGCCATAGCTCGCTTCGTTTCCGAGATATTTGCAGATTCAGCTCAAAGGAACTGGCCTGACGGACATATTTCGAGATATTTCTTCTTCTTGTTGTTCTTCCTCTGCACAGCTAAGCTGGAAGTGGCATTTGCGGCTCGCACTAGTGCAGAGATATCTCAAAGAAAGGGGCCACGGTGTTTCTGTATCCCTATTATGTTGGTGCGGCTTCGGAACTTTTAAATATCTCGATATATCTCGAAAACTACGCTTCTGATCAAAAAATATCATAGAACATAAATTGTAGGAAACATAATTCTCTACAAAAAACGTCTCTCAACATTTTGCCATAGCTCGCTTCGTTTCCGAGATATTTGCCGATTCAGCTCAAAGGAACTGGCCTGACGGACATATTTCGAGATATTTCTTCTTCTTGTTGTTCTTCCTCTGCACAGCTAAGCTGGAAGTGGCATTTGCAGCTCGCAATAGTGCAGAGTTATCTCAAAGAAAGGGGCCAAGGTGTTTCTGTATCTCTATTATGTTGGCGCGGCTTCGAAACTTTTAAATATCTTGATATATCTCGAGAACTACGCATCTGATCCAAAAATATCATAGAACATAAAAAGTAGGAAACAGAATTCTCTACAAAAAAGGTCTCTTAACATTTTGCCATAGCTCGCTTCGTTTCCGAGATATTTGCAGATTTATCTCAAGGGAAGGGGCCTGACGGACATATTTCGAGATATTTCTTCTTCTTGTTGTTCTTCTTCTGCACAGCTAAGCTGGAAGTGGCATTTGCGGCTCGCACTAGTGCAGAGTTATCTCAAAGAAAGGGGCCACGGTGTTTCTGTATCTCTATTATGTTGGTGCGGCTTCGGAACTTTTAAATATCTCGATATATATCGAAAACTACGCTTCTGCTCAAAAAATATCATAGAACATAAAAAGTAGGAAACTTAATTCTCTACAAAAAAGGTCTCTTAACATTTTGCCATAGCTCGCTTCGTTTCCGAGATATTTGCAGATTTATCTCAAGGGAAGGGGCCTGACGGACATATTTCGAGATATTTCTTCTTCTTGTTGTTCTTCTTCTGCACAGCTAAGCTGGAAGTGGCATTTGCGGCTCGCACTAGTGCAGAGTTATCTCAAAGAAAGGGGCCACGGTGTTTCTGTATCTCTATTATGTTGGTGCGGCTTCGGAACTTTTAAATATCTCGATATATCTCGAAAACTACGCTTCTGATCAAAAAATATCATAGAGCATAAATTGTAGGAAACAGAATTCCCTACAAAAAAGGTCTCTTAACATTTTGCCATAGCTCGCTTCGTTTCCGAGATATTTGCAGATATATCTCAAGGGAAGGGGCCTGACGGACATATTTCGAGATATTTCTTCTTCTTGTTGTTCTTCTTCTGCACAGCTAAACTGGAAGTGGCATTTGCGGCTCGCACTAGTGCAGAGTTATTTCAAAGAAAGGGGCCACGGTGTTTCTGTATCTCTATTATGTTGGTGCGGCTTCGGAACTTTTAAATATCTCCATGTATCTCTAAAACTACGCTTCTGATCCAAAAATATCATACAATATAAATTGTAGGAAACATAATTCTCTACAAAAAAGGTCTCTTAACATTTTGCCATAGCTCGCTTCGTTTCCGAGATATTTGCAGATATATCTCAAGGGAAGGGGCCTGACGGACATATTTCGAGATATTTCTTCTTCTTGTTGTTCTTCTTCTGCACAGCTAAGCTGGAAGTGGCATTTACAGCTCGCTATAGTGCAGAGCTATCTCAAAGAAAGGGGCCACGGTGTTTCTGTATCTCTATTATGTTGGTGCGGCTTCGGAACTTTTAAATATCTTGATATATCTCGAGAACGACGCATCTGATCAAAAAATATCATAGAAGATAAGAAGTAGGAAACTTAATTCTCTACAAAAAAGGTCTCTTAACATTTTGCCATAGCTCGCTTCGTTTCCGAGATATTTGCAGATTTATCTCAAGGGAAGGGGCCTGACGGACATATTTCGAGATATTTCTTCTTCTTGTTGTTCTTCTTCTGCACAGCTAAGCTGGAAGTGGCATTTGCGGCTCGCACTAGTGCAGAGTTATCTCAAAGAAAGGGGCCACGGTATTTCTGTATCCCTATTATGTTGGTGCGGCTTCGGAACTTTTAAATATCTCGATATATCTCGAAAACTACGCTTCTGATCAAAAAATATCATAGAACATAAATTGTAGGAAACATAATTCTCTACAAAAAAGGTCTCTTAACATTTTGCCATACCTCGCTTCGTTTCCGAGATATTTGCAGATATATCTCAAGGGAAGGGGCCTGACGGACATATTTCGAGATATTTCTTCTTCTTGTTGTTCTTCTTCTGCACAGCTAAGCTGGAAGTGGCATTTGCGGCTCGCACTAGTGCAGAGTTATCTCAAAGAAAGGGGCCACGGTGTTTCTGTATCTCTATTATGTTGGTGCGGCTTCGGAACTTTTAAATATCTCGATATATCTCGAAAACTACGCTTCTGCTCAAAAAATATCATAGACCATAAATTGTAGGAAACAGAATTCTCTACAAAAAAGGTCTCTTAACATTTTGCCATAGCTCGCTTCGTTTCCGAGATATTTGCAGATATATCTCAAGGGAAGGGGCCTGACGGACATATTTCGAGATATTTCTTCTTCTTGTTGTTCTTCTTCTGCACAGCTAAACTGGAAGTGGCATTTGCGGCTCGCACTAGTGCAGAGTTATCTCAAAGAAAGGGGCCACGGTGTTTCTGTATCTCTATTATGTTGGTGCGGCTTCGGAACTTTCAAATATCTCGATGTATCTCTAAAACTACGCTTCTGATCCAAAAATATCATACAATATAAATTGTAGGAAACATAATTCTCTACAAAAAAGGTCTCTTAACATTTTGCCATAGCTCGCTTCGTTTCCGAGATATTTGCAGATATATCTCAAGGGAAGGGGCCTGACGGACATATTTCGAGATATTTCTTCTTCTTGTTGTTCTTCTTCTGCACAGCTAAGCTGGAAGTGGCATTTACAGCTCGCAATAGTGCAGAGCTATCTCAAAGAAAGGGGCCACGGTGTTTCTGTATCTCTATTATGTTGGTGCGGCTTCGGAACTTTTAAATATCTCGATATATATCGAAAACTACGCTTCTGCTCAAAAAATATCATAGAACATAAAAAGTAGGAAACTTAATTCTCTACAAAAAAGGTCTCTTAACATTTTGCCATAGCTCGCTTCGTTTCCGAGATATTTGCAGATTTATCTCAAGGGAAGGGGCCTGACGGACATATTTCGAGATATTTCTTCTTCTTGTTGTTCTTCTTCTGCACAGCTAAGCTGGAAGTGGCATTTGCGGCTCGCACTAGTGCAGAGTTATCTCAAAGAAAGGGGCCACGGTGTTTCTGTATCTCTATTATGTTGGTGCGGCTTCGGAACTTTTAAATATCTCGATATATCTCGAAAACTACGCTTCTGATCAAAAAATATCATAGAGCATAAATTGTAGGAAACAGAATTCTCTACAAAAAAGGTCTCTTAACATTTTGCCATAGCTCGCTTCGTTTCCGAGATATTTGCAGATATATCTCAAGGGAAGGGGCCTGACGGACATATTTCGAGATATTTCTTCTTCTTGTTGTTCTTCTTCTGCACAGCTAAACTGGAAGTGGCATTTGCGGCTCGCACTAGTGCAGAGTTATCTCAAAGAAAGGGGCCACGGTGTTTCTGAATCTCTATTATGTTGGTGCGGCTTCGGAACTTTTAAATATCTCCATGTATCTCTAAAACTACGCTTCTGATCCAAAAATATCATACAATATAAATTGTAGGAAACATAATTCTCTACAAAAAAGGTCTCTTAACATTTTGCCATAGCTCGCTTCGTTTCCGAGATATTTGCAGATATATCTCAAGGGAAGGGGCCTGACGGACATATTTCGAGATATTTCTTCTTCTTGTTGTTCTTCTTCTGCACAGCTAAGCTGGAAGTGGCATTTACAGCTCGCAATAGTGCAGAGCTATCTCAAAGAAAGGGGCCACGGTGTTTCTGTATCTCTATTATGTTGGTGCGGCTTCGGAACTTTTAAATATCTTGATATATCTCGAGAACGACGCATCTGATCAAAAAATATCATAGAAGATAAGAAGTAGGAAACTTAATTCTCTACAAAAAAGGTCTCTTAACATTTTGCCATAGCTCGCTTCGTTTCCGAGATATTTGCAGATTTATCTCAAGGGAAGGGGCCTGACGGACATATTTCGAGATATTTCTTCTTCTTGTTGTTCTTCTTCTGCACAGCTAAGCTGGAAGTGGCATTTGCGGCTCGCACTAGTGCAGAGTTATCTCAAAGAAAGGGGCCACGGTATTTCTGTATCCCTATTATGTTGGTGCGGCTTCGGAACTTTTAAATATCTCGATATATCTCGAAAACTACGCTTCTGATCAAAAAATATCATAGAACATAAATTGTAGGAAACATAATTCTCTACAAAAAAGGTTTCTTAACATTTTGCCATACCTCGCTTCGTTTCCGAGATATTTGCAGATATATCTCAAGGGAAGGGGCCTGACGGACATATTTCGAGATATTTCTTCTTCTTGTTGTTCTTCTTCTGCACAGCTAAGCTGGAAGTGGCATTTGCGGCTCGCACTAGTGCAGAGTTATCTCAAAGAAAGGGGCCACGGTGTTTCTGTATCTCTATTATGTTGGTGCGGCTTTGGAACTTTTAAATATCTCGATATATCTCGAAAACTACGCTTCTGATCAAAAAATATCATAGAACATAAATTGTAGGAAACATAATTCTCTACAAAAAAGGTCTCTTAACATTTTGCCATACCTCGCTTCGTTTCCGAGATATTTGCAGATATATCTCAAGGGAAGGGGCCTGACGGACATATTTCGAGATATTTCTTCTTCTTGTTGTTCTTCTTCTGCACAGCTAAGCTGGAAGTGGCATTTGCGGCTCGCACTAGTGCAGAGTTATCTCAAAGAAAGGGGCCACGGTGTTTCTGTATCTCTATTATGTTGGTGCGGCTTTGGAACTTTTAAATATCTCGATATATCTCGAAAACTACGCTTCTGATCAAAAAATATCATAGAACATAAATTGTAGGAAACATAATTCTCTACAAAAAAGGTCTCCTAACATTTTGCCATAGCTCGCTTCGTTTCCGAGATATTTGCAGATATATCTCAAGGGAAGGGGCCTGACGGACATATTTCGAGATATTTCTTCTTCTTGTTCTTCTTCTGCACAGCTAAGCTGGAAGTGGCATTTACAGCTCGCAATAGTGCACAGTTATCTCAAAGAAACGGGCCACGGTGTTTCTGTATCTCTATTATGTTGGTGCGGCTTCGGAACTTTTAAATATCTCGATATATCTCGAAAACTACGCTTCTGATCAAAAAATATCATAGAACTTAAATTGTAGAAAACATAATTCTCTACAAAAAACGTCTCTTAACATTTTGCCATAGCTCGCTTCGTTTCCGAGATATTTGCAGATTTATCTCAAGGGAAGGGGCCTGACGGACATATTTCGAGATATTTCTTCTTCTTGTTGTTCTTCTTCTGCACAGCTAAGCTGGAAGTGGCATTTACAGCTCGCAATAGTGCAGAGTTATCTCAAAGAAAGGGGCCACGGTGTTTCTGTATCTCTATTATGTTGGTGCGGCTTCGGAACTTTTAAATATCTTGATATATCTCGAGAACTACGCATCTGATCAAAAAATATCATAGAAGATAAGAAGTAGGAAACTTAATTCTCTACAAAAAAGGTCTCTTAACATTTTGCCATAGCTCGCCTCGTTTCCGAGACATTTGCAAATTTATCTCAAGGGAAGGGGCCTGACGGACATATTTCGAGATATTTCTTCTTCTTGTTGTTCTTCTTCTGCACAGCTAAGCTGGAAGTGGCATTTGCGGCTCGCACTAGTGCAGAGTTATCTCAAAGAAAGGGGCCACGGTATTTCTGTATCCCTATTATGTTGGTGCGGCTTCGGAACTTTTAAATATCTCGATATATCTCGAAAACTACGCTTCTGATCAAAAAATATCATAGAACATAAATTGTAGGAAACATAATTCTCTACAAAAAAGGTCTCTTAACATTTTGCCATACCTCGCTTCGTTTCCGAGATATTTGCAGATATATCTCAAGGGAAGGGGCCTGACGGACATATTTCGAGATATTTCTTCTTCTTGTTGTTCTTCTTCTGCACAGCTAAGCTGGAAGTGGCATTTGCGGCTCGCACTAGTGCAGAGTTATCTCAAAGAAAGGGGCCACGGTGTTTCTGTATCTCTATTATGTTGGTGCGGTTTTGGAACTTTTAAATATCTCGATATATCTCGAAAACTACGCTTCTGATCAAAAAATATCATAGAACATAAATTGTAGGAAACATAATTCTCTACAAAAAAGGTCTCTTAACATTTTGCCATAGCTCGCTTCGTTTCCGAGATATTTGCAGATATATCTCAAGGGAAGGGGCCTGACGGACATATTTCGAGATATTTCTTCTTCTTGTTGTTCTTCTTCTGCACAGCTAAGCTGGAAGTGGCATTTACAGCTCGCAATAGTGCAGAGTTATCTCAAAGAAAGGGGCCACGGTGTTTCTGTATCTCTATTATGTTGGTGCGGCTTCGGAACTTTTAAATATCTCGATATATCTCGAAAACTACGCTTCTGATCAAAAAACATCATAGAACATAAATTGTAGGAAACATAATTCTCTACAAAAAAGGTCTCTTAACATTTTGCCATACCTCGCTTCGTTTCCGAGATATTTGCAGATATATCTCAAGGGAAGGGGCCGGACGGACATATTTCGAGATATTTCTTCTTCTTGTTGTTCTTCCTCTGCACAGCTAAGCTGGAAGTGGCATTTGCAGCTCGCACTAGTGCAGAGTTATCTCAAAGAAAGGGGCCACGGTGTTTCTGTATCTCTATTATGTTGGTGCGGTTTCGGAACTTTTAAATATCTTGATATATCTCGAGAACTACGCATCTGATCAAAAAATATCATAGAACATAAAAAGTAGGAAACTTAATTCTCTACAAATAAGGTCTCTTAACATTTTGCCATAGCTCGCTTCCTTACCGAGATATTTGCAGATTTATCTCAAGGGAACGGGCCTGACGGACATATTTCGAGATATTTGTTCCGTGACGAGTACATGGGACCCTGTTTCCGAAATTTATATTTTTCTGTATTTTTTATTGCTTGAATACTATCTAACAATAGCCGTCCGTCGAGTGGCTGGCGGGTTTGTCCTCGGAGGGGCATCTGGGGTGCAGACCGCTGGCACGTTTATGGTATGCAAGCCTGCGGGGTCAGTTGAGTAAATCCTTTGATTTATTTGCAGTAATTTCGTATTTTCAGCGACCTTGCAGGTACCATAGACGTGAATCTCCGAGGGGCCTTGTGACTGAACCTGATGGCCAACATCTGTGTCAGTTTCCGGGACCCAGGCCCAGCGGGGGTTCCACTCCGCGGACGGAGTTGCGCGCGATTTCGCCTACCACCTCCACTGACACCCTTACTCCGCGCGGACCGCGTTTCGGACGCTCGGGGTGGTTGGGGTCAGTAAGGCCACCATGTCATTGGTGAAAATAGTCACCAATCAGGGGATGAGGCCGACTCCCACGATTTGGAAAAGTCAAGAGGTTCTTGAAGGAGTCGGTCTCATCAGTCTGTTTTTGGATTTCATGAGGAAAACGTCTCATTCCTCAAGGGAAACGTTATCTTCCCGCGCAAATTCTGAGCTTCCAAATATTAAAACCATTTAACTGTTCAACCATTTAAACAATAATCCGTTTCATGTTTATATAATTAAATTATCAGTTTTATCTTGACTACATTTATTACGTCAAATCAAGACACACCCTCAACTACTCCTATCACCTTAAAGGGTCGTAGGTTCGTGCGTGAATGAAGTTATCGGTGTAACATCGAACAGAGACTTACGACCTCTGTTGACCCGGCTCTCAACGCATCCTATGGTCGTAGCTTGTCGCGCACTGCACGTGAAAACATTTTTTATGGTCCTTCGAGCCGGATGTTGGTGACATGTGAATTTTACATACTCAAGCTCAGTGTTACTTCAGGCTATCCTGATACAAAACATTAACAAATCTTATTGTGAATGAATAAACGTGCACAGCCTGCACTGTTCGCAACTTTGGAAGTGAATTTTCACAGTACGCAATCGAATAACTCACGCAGTAGAGTTCCGGTTGACACATAAGATCCTGACATTTAATAAAGGATCACTCCAAGGATATTAATTCAACGTTGGACAAGGGTGCAGCTTGAGGGTGACGCAGCAATCGCCAGATCACCCACGCATCCAGGGAGTTCGGACGATCTTCAACGTGAGCGCAGCATCCACATCCAAGCAGCATCCAGAGGACAGGACACCGTGGAAATCTGCAACGACCTCGCATCGTAAAGGTAGGCTCGTTAGTTTTCGCCAAGTCCCTGTTACATACTATTCCTTATCACGATGCCTAAAGCGTTAGACCAATCCACGAGTCAATCCACTTCGCAAGGCATTAATCTCAGTACCCTGCGACGTAAACGCGGCAATATTGTTGGGCACATTACCGCATTCTCAAAGCTCCTCGATACCGCGAAAAAGTCCGAGCAACGCGATTTAGGACTTTTACGGGCACATTTAACGAATTTATACGAAATCTGGGATCGTTTCGACGCTATTCAGCTGGAACTGGAAGAGGCTGACGAAAGCGAAGTACCGCGGCGTTACCAAATCCATGGAGATTACATTGCGGTGGTCGCAAGTGCGAATGCACTCATCGAGGGAGACCGTCCTAGGATGCCCCCTCGACGCATCACCACAGACTCTTCCGCGCCCTCCGTAACGGCCCCGATGGCAATTAAATTACCAGAGATGCGATTGCCAACGTTTGATGGGAAAATCGAGAATTGGGCATCGTATTTTGAGAGTTTGTCTTCAATGATTGATCAAAATGCAGATTTATCACTTGTTCAAAAATTACAATATTTACGATCAACACTCACTGGGAAGGCCGCCGCGTGTATCCAATCGTTAAGCACAACGGATTCTAACTATGCAGATGCGATTGAATTATTAAAAGAGAAATTCGATTGTAAACGCAGAATCTTATTAAAGCATTGTAACGCGATAATCGGATTGCCGAAAATAACGCGGGATTCGCCAGAGGCATTAGGTGATCTCGTCGATACCGTTCGCCAAAATTTGCGGTCGTTAAAAAATTTAGAGGTCGACACGTCTTCTTGGGATAGCATTCTTATAGCGATCATTCTCACAAAGTTAAGCACTGAAACCGTGTATCAGTGGGAATTATCTTTAAAGGATAAGCAAATGCCGACCTTTGCGAGTTTGCTCGAATTTTTAGATAAACGCGCAAACTGCATAATCATGACTCATCAAAAGCCAGCGCAAACAGACGGACAACACAACCGCGGTCCACCAGGAAAATCGATTGTTAAACAATCTTCGCGAAGCCACGCTTTCGTGACCACGACTCGCGCGAATGAGACACAGAATTCCCGTGAGACGGTAAAACCAAGCGGGACATCCGCGAATTATCCACGATGCCCGATTTGTCAGGATGAACACGGTATTTGGCGCTGCGAAAAATTCCACGCGTTATCAGTCGGTGCACGATTGTCGGCTGTCAGGAAGGCCTCGCTGTGCTCAAACTGTTTAAGAGCCGAGCACAATCTAGAACTCTGTAAAAAGGGTTCGTGTCGCATATGCAAAAAGCACCATCATACGCTACTGCATTTACCGACGCAGGTTGTCAACCGCCCGACAACCACCCCGCCGACAAAGCTCAGCACATCGGCAGGCACATCGGCAGGCGCATCGGCAGGCACACCTGCAGACACGCAGGTAGACACTGGCGAATGACCAGAACTACCTGAGACCCCCAAAGATACGAGTCGTATAAATGTTTTCGTTGTCAACACAATAGACAATGAGCTTCTTGTTACCGCTCAAGTCTATGTAATCGACAAGGATCAACGACCCGTAAACTGTAGGACCTTGATCGATACAGGTGCAACGAACAATTTCATAACGGAAGACCTCGTGAAAAGGCTCGATATCTCGAGGAAACCATGTCATATTCCTGTGGGGGCTCTCAATACATTGACTACGGTCGCGAAACATACAGTCACGGCTACGATTCGTTCTAAAACTAATGAATATCAGCGCACATTAACGTTCTTAATGATACCAAAGATCGCGTCATTGATTCCGGATCAACAGATTGACCGCTCGAATATTAAAATTCCGAAGAATCTCAACTTAGCAGATCCAGAATTTCACCGTCCAGCACCGATCGATCTGTTACTCGGCTCTGGAACTGCATTGTCGCTCGTAAGCGTCGGACAGATCAATCTCTCTCCTCCTGATGGACCCGACTTATATCTACAGAAGACGAGACTCGGATGGGTCATAGGGGGGAGTCCACCAAAACCAATAAAATCACGAATTGTTTCTTGCAACGCGACTACCGCGCTACAACACGACCTCGCACGCTTCTGGGAAATAGAAGAAGGTCCTCAACTACAACTTCTCTCAGAATCGGATAAATTCTGCGAGAAACATTTTCAGCAACACGTCAAGAGGAATTCCGACGGACGGTACGTAGTCGCATTGCCTTTTAATGACAAGTTGTTGTTGCTGGGAGAATCCAGAGCAAGAGCATTGAAACGCTTGGAATCTCTCGAGCGAAAGCTGCAACGAGACGCCACGTTGAGGGGGGAATATCACGCGGTCATTCAGGAGTACCTTGACCTTGGACACATGACCAAGGTCACGAACATTCAGTGCCCATCCGATGGATATTACCTGCCTCATCATGGAGTCACGAAGATCACAAGCGAGACCACGAAACTCCGCGTGGTGTTCGACGGTTCCGCGGCTACTAGCTCGGGCATCTCATTGAATGACGCGCTGCATATAGGACCACGAATACAGGAAGACTTGTTGTACATTCTTCTACGATTTCGCGTTCACCGTTACGTGATAACCGGTGACATCGAGAAAATGTATAGGCAATTTCTCGTACGTGACGAGGATCAAAAATATCAACGCGTCCTGTGGCGTGATGCGAGCCGTGAAATTCAGACGTACGAGCTAAGGACGGTCACTTTCGGACTTTCCGCGGCACCCTACCTGGCAATCCGCTGCCTTACGCAATTGGCCCAGGATGAATGTCATCGGTTTCCTCGTGCCGCCCAGATATTGCGTCGCGACTTTTACGTGGACGACCTGTTGACTGGGGCATCTACATTGCAAGAGGCAGCGTCATTGCGGGAAGATCTGACGCAATTACTAAAATTAGCTTCCCTCAACATTCGTCAGTGGGCATCCAACCATGAAGATCTTTTGCGAAACCTCCCAGAAGAGTCTATAAACAGGAAGATTCGTATCGGGGAATCATCAACGCTGAAGACTTTAGGAATAATTTGGGATTCTGCAAATGACTCCATATCATATGAAGTCAAAACACAGATCGCAAATTCATACGTTACTAAGCGATTTATTACGTCAGAAATCGCCAAAATTTACGACCCACTGGGTCTTATCGGACCGGTCATTATTGTTGCAAAGATGCTGCTCCAAAGAATTTGGACCATCAAAGTGGATTGGGATGAATCCTTACCAATGGACATCCACACAGAATGGAAACAGTTTCATAGGCAGCTTCCTCTCTTAAATAGCACCGTTTTCCGGAGGAGAACCGTGATCGACACACCGAGCAGGATCGAATTACACGGTTTCTGCGACGCTAGTGAAAAAGCTTATGGAGCCTGCATCTACATTCGCTCATCGGATATGCATGACAATACGACCGTAGAACTTTTATTAGCCAAATCTAAAGTGGCACCATTGAAAACACAGAGTATTCCACGACTAGAACTCTGCGGAGCCTTGCTCCTAACGACATTATACAATACCGTTAAAAAAGCCCTACATGTAAAGCTCAACCGTACCATTTTCTGGACCGATTCAACAGTCGTTCTTCATTGGTTACAAACGTCACCGCATACATTAAAAACATTTGTCGCCAACCGGATTTCGGAAATTCAAGCGCGAACCAATATAGGAGATTGGCGTCACGTTCCGACAACAGACAACCCGGCAGACCTTATCTCGCGCGGGCAACATCCTGAAGAATTTTTGCAGCCTTCCATCTGGCATCACGGGCCAGAATGGCTCAAGCATGAGGAAGTCACGTGGCCAACGAGAGATCTGGTACCGTGCAACTTCATTCCGGAGCAGAGGACTGCAACCTGTTTAAAGGTCAGTCCTCTGGATACTAACATCCTTGACGATTACTCTTCGTGGGAGAAAATGCAAAGGATAGTCGCATGGTGCCTTCGGTGGAAAGGGGACAACATGATTAAGGGTCCCCTAACGCCGGTAGAATTGAGGCACGCTCGTGACGTCATTATTAAACTCCTGCAACGGATACATTTCTCCAAAGAATTGCGATGCTTATCGTCAAGTTCCAACCCTGAAATCGCGGGAAAATTACAAAGATTGTCCCCATTCGTAGATAAAGACGGGATTGTCCGAGTTGGCGGTCGGCTAAAGCATTCTTCAATGCCTTTTACACAACGTCACCCTATAATTTTGCCAAAGGCACGTGTCACAGGTCTCATCATTGAAGCCGAGCACCGAGCTCAACTGCATGCTGGGGTTCAAGGTACATTATATGCCGTTAGACGCCGTTTCTGGCCTATTGACGGTCGCAACCAGGTATGGAAGGCGTTACGCACCTGTACCCGTTGTCTCCGGGCCCGACCACCGGCCACCAATTACATTATGGGTGAATTGCCAGAAGCAAGGGTAACGGAAGCTCGGCCATTTACTAACGTAGGGGTAGATTACTGTGGCCCTTTTTACATCAAGGAACGCCGTCATCGTAATCGCACGCGAATAAAGGTTTACGTAGCGGTCTTCGTCTGCCTCGCAGTTAAGGCAGTTCATTTAGAGTTGGTGAGTGATCTTACCAGCGAAGCATTCATCGCAGCGCTCAGAAGATTCATTGCTCGACGCGGGTATTGCGTTAAAATACATTCAGATAACGGAACCAATTTCGTTGGAGCAAATAACGAAATACAGGAAATTCAACGACTCATCAGATCGGACGAACATAATACAAAGGTACAAAACTTTCTCGCACAACGGTCAATAGAGTGGAGCTTCATACCACCACGCGCACCACATTTTGGGGGTTTATGGGAAGCAGCTGTAAAGTCCTTCAAAAACCATCTCCTTCGCGTCGCGGGTACTGAGCTATTCACTTTCGAGGATTTTAATACCTTGATTATTGAAATTGAGTCAATTTTAAATTCCCGACCATTAACACCCATGTCTTCAGACCCTAATGACCTCCTAGTGTTAACACCCGGTCATTTCCTGATTGGCGATTCGCTTACGAGTCTACGTGAGCGAGACTACTTAGACACGCCTCCAAATCGTCTTTCGAGCTGGCAGTTCATTCAGAGGATCAAGCAGCACTTTTGGACTCGTTGGCATCGCGAGTATTTAAATGAGCTCACAAGACGTACCAAATGGAGCAAAGGAGAACATCCCATCAAAGAGGGCACGTTAGTCCTTCTTAGGGAAGACAATGTACCTCCCATGCAATGGGCCTTGGGTAGGGTGCTCAGAACGTACCCGGGTTCCGACGGCATCATTCGCACCGTGACAATTAAAACGGCTGCGAGTGAGCTAGATCGGAGCGTGAAGCGTCTGGTACCCTTGCCTTATCAGGTCGAAGAAAGAAGCAACGAGCCGGAAGAGCCAGCATCGACAGCGAATGTCAATCCAATCGATGATTGAATTCATCGGACTTTATTATATATTTTGATATTCTTTACATTTAAACATATATTAATCAATTGCATACGTGAATATATATATTATTAGGTTATATAATCATTAGCATTTAAACTTCATAGAATTAATTAATAAGTCATTTAGTATTTTGTAGCTTAAGTAGCAAACAGGCTCATATTATCACGTATATCTTGATCGGTATCCAATCAACGGGGGGAGGATGTTCCGTGACGAGTACATGGGACCCTGTTTCCGAAATTTATATTTTTCTGTATTTTTTATTGCTTGAATACTATCTAACAATAGCCGTCCGTCGAGTGGCTGGCGGGTTTGTCCTCGGAGGGGCATCTGGGGTGCAGACCGCTGGCACGTTTATGGTATGCAAGCCTGCGGGGTCAGTTGAGTAAATCCTTTGATTTATTTGCAGTAATTTCGTATTTTCAGCGACCTTGCAGGTACCATAGACGTGAATCTCCGAGGGGCCTTGTGACTGAACCTGATGGCCAACATCTGTGTCAGTTTCCGGGACCCAGGCCCAGCGGGGGTTCCAATCCGCGGACGGAGTTGCGCGCGATTTCGCCTACCACCTCCACTGACACCCTTACTCCGCGCGGACCGCGTTTCGGACGCTCGGGGTGGTTGGGGTCAGTAAGGCCACCATGTCATTGGTGAAAATAGTCACCAATCAGGGGATGAGGCCGACTCCCACGATTTGGAAAAGTCAAGAGGTTCTTGAAGGAGTCGGTCTCATCAGTCTGTTTTTGGATTTCATGAGGAAAACGTCTCATTCCTCAAGGGAAACGTTATCTTCCCGCGCAAATTCAGAGCTTCCAAATATTAAAACCATTTAACTGTTCAACCATTTAAACAATAATCCGTTTCATGTTTATATAATTAAATTATCAGTTTTATCTTGACTACATTTATTACGTCAAATCAAGACACACCCTCAACTACTCCTATCACCTTAAAGGGTCGTAGGTTCGTGCGTGAATGAAGTTATCGGTGTAACATCGAACAGAGACTTACGACCTCTGTTGACCCGGCTCTCAACGCATCCTATGGTCGTAGCTTGTCGCGCACTGCACGTGAAAACAATATTTCTTCTTCTTGTTGTTCTTCTTCTGCGCAGCTAAGCTGGAAGTGGCATTTGCAGCTCGCAATAGTGCAGAGATATCTCAAAGAAAGGGGCCACGGTGTTTCTGTATCGCTATTATGTTGGTGCGGCTTCGGAACTTTTAAATATCTCGATATATCTCGAAAACTACGCTTCTGATCAAAAAATATCATAGAACATAAATTGTAGGAAACATAATTCTCTACAAAAAAGGTCTCTTAACATTTTGCCATACCTCGCTTCGTTTCCGAGATATTTGCAGATATATCTCAAGGGAAGGGGCCGGACGGACATATTTCGAGATATTTCTTCTTCTTGTTGTTCTTCCTCTGCACAGCTAAGCTGGAAGTGGCATTTGCTGCTCGCACTAGTGCAGAGTTATCTCAAAGAAAGGGGCCACGGTGTTTCTGTATCTCTATTATGTTGGTGCGGTTTCGGAACTTTTAAATATCTTGATATATCTCGAGAACTACGCATCTGATCAAAAAATATCACAGAACATAAAAAGTAGGAAACTTAATTCTCTACAAATAAGGTCTCTTAACATTTTGCCATAGCTCGCTTCCTTACCGAGATATTTGCAGATTTATCTCAAGGGAACGGGCCTGACGGACATATTTCGAGATATTTCTTCTTCTTGTTGTTCTTCTTCTGCGCAGCTAAGCTGGAAGTGGCATTTGCAGCTCGCAATAGTGCAGAGATATCTCAAAGAAAGGGGCCACGCTATTTCTGTATCTCTATTATGTTGGTGCGGCTTCGGAACTTTTAAATATCTTGATATATATCGAGAGCTACGCGTCTGATCAATAAATATCATAGAACATAAAAAGTAGGAAACATAATTCTCTACAAAAAAGGTCTCTTAACATTTTGCCATAGCTCGCTTCGTTTCCGAGATATTTGCAGATATATCTCAAGGGAAGGGGCCTGACGGACATATTTCGAGATATTTCTTCTTCTTGTTGTTCTTCTTCTGCACACCTAAGCTGGAAGTGGCATTTACAGCTCGCAATAGTGCAGAGTTATCTCAAAGAAAGGGGCCACGGTGTTTCTGTATCTCTATTATGTTGGTGCGGCTTCGGAACTTTTAAATATCTCGATATATCTCGAAAACTACGCTTCTGATCAAAAAATATCATAGAACATAAATTGTAGGAAACATAATTCTCTACAAAAAAGGTCTCTTAACATTTTGCCATACCTCGCTTCGTTTCCGAGATATTTGCAGATATATCTCAAGGGAAGGGGCCGGACGGACATATTTCGAGATATTTCTTCTTCTTGTTGTTCTTCCTCTGCACAGCTAAGCTGGAAGTGGCATTTGCAGCTCGCACTAGTGCAGAGTTATCTCAAAGAAAGGGGCCACGGTGTTTCTGTATCTCTATTATGTTGGTGCGGTTTCGGAACTTTTAAATATCTTGATATATCTCGAGAACTACGCATCTGATCAAAAAATATCATAGAACATAAAAAGTAGGAAACTTAATTCGCTACAAATAAGGTCTCTTAACATTTTGCCATAGCTCGCTTCCTTACCGAGATATTTGCAGATTTATCTCAAGGGAACGGGCCTGACGGACATATTTCGAGATATTTCTTCTTCTTGTTGTTCTTCTTCTGCGCAGCTAAGCTGGAAGTGGCATTTGCAGCTCGCAATAGTGCAGAGATATCTCAAAGAAAGGGGCCACGGTGTTTCTGTATCTCTATTATGTTGGTGCGGCTTCGGAACTTTTAAATATCTCGATATATCTCGAAAACTACGCTTCTGATCAAAAAATATCATAGAACATAAATTGTAGGAAACATAATTCTCTACAAAAAAGGTCTCTTAACAATTTGCCATACCTCGCTTCGTTTCCGAGATATTTGCAGATATATCTCAAGGGAAGGGGCCGGACGGACATATTTCGAGATATTTCTTCTTCTTGTTGTTCTTCCTCTGCACAGCTAAGCTGGAAGTGGCATTTGCTGCTCGCACTAGTGCAGAGTTATCTCAAAGAAAGGGGCCACGGTGTTTCTGTATCTCTATTATGTTGGTGCGGCTTCGGAACTCTTAAATATCTCGATATATCTCGAAAACTACGCTTCTGATCAAAAAATATCATAGAACATAAATTGTAGGAAACATAATTCTCTACAAAAAAGGTCTCTTAACATTTTGCCATAGCTCGCTTCGTTTCCGAGATATTTGCAGATTTATCTCAAGGGAAGGGGCCTGACGGACATATTTCGAGATATTTCTTCTTCTTGTTGTTCTTCTTCTGCACAGCTAAGCTGGAAGTGGCATTTGCGGCTCGCACTAGTGCAGAGTTATCTCAAAGAAAGGGGCCACGGTGTTTCTGTATCTCTATTATGTTGGTGCGGCTTCGGAACTTTTAAATATATCGATATATCTCGAAAACTACGCTTCTGATCAAAAAATATCATAGAACATAAATTGTAGGAAACATAATTCTCTACAAAAAAGGTCTCTTAACATTTTGTCATAGCTCGCTTCGTTTCCGAGATATTTGCAGATATATCTCAAGGGAAGGAGCCTGACGGACATATTTCGAGATATTTCTTCTTCTTGTTGTTCTTCTTCTGCACAGCTAAGCTGGAAGTGGCATTTGCGGCTCGCACTAGTGCAGAGTTATCTCAAAGAAAGGGGCCACGGTGTTTCTGTATCCCTATTATGTTGGTGCGGCTTCGGAACTTTTAAATATCTCGATATATCTCGAAAACTACGCTTCTGATCAAAAAATATCATAGAACTTAAATTGTAGGAAACATAATTCTCTACAAAAAACGTCTCTTAACATTTTGCCATAGCTCGCTTCGTTTCCGAGATATTTGCCGATTCAGCTCAAAGGAACTGGCCTGACGGACATATTTCGAGATATTTCTTCTTCTTGTTGTTCTTCCTCTGCACAGCTAAGCTGGAAGTGGCATTTGCAGCTCGCACTAGTGCAGAGTTATCTCAAAGAAAGGGGCCACGGTGTTTCTGTATCTCTATTATGTTGGTGCGGTTTCGGAACTTTTAAATATCTTGATATATCTCGAGAACTACGCATCTGATCAAAAAATATCATAGAACATAAAAAGTAGGAAACTTAATTCTCTACAAATAAGGTCTCTTAACATTTTGCCATAGCTCGCTTCGTTTCCGAGATATTTGCAGATTTATCTCAAGGGAAGGGGCCTGACGGACATATTTCGAGATATTTCTTCTTCTTGTTGTTCTTCTTCTGCGCAGCTAAGCTGGAAGTGGCATTTGCAGCTCGCAATAGTGCAGAGATATCTCAAAGAAAGGGGCCACGGTGTTTCTGTATCTCTATTATGTTGGTGCGGCTTCGGAACTTTTAAATATCTTGATATATCTCGAGAACTACGCATCTGATCAAAAAATATCATAGAACATAAAAAGTAGGAAACTTAATTCTCTACAAAAAAGGTCTCTTAACATTTTGCCATAGCTCGCTTCGTTTCCGAGATATTTGCAGATTTATCTCAAGGGAAGGGGCCTGACGGACATATTTCGAGATATTTCTTCTTCTTGTTGTTCTTCTTCTGCACAGCTAAGCTGGAAGTGGCATTTGCGGCTCGCACTAGTGCAGAGTTATCTCAAAGAAAGGGGCCACGGTGTTTCTGTATCTCTATTATGTTGGTGCGGCTTCGGAACTTTTAAATATCTTGATATATCTCGAGAACTACGCGTCTGATCAAAAAATATCATAGAACATAAAAAGTAGGAAACATAATTCTCTACAAAAAAGGTTTCGTAACATTTTGCCATAGCTCGCTTCGTTTCCGAGATATTTGCAGATTTATCTCAAGGGAAGGGGCCTGACGGACATATTTCGAGATATTTCTCCTTCTTGTTGTTCTTCTTCTGCACAGCTAAGCTGGAAGTGGCATTTGCGGCTCGCACTAGTGCACAGTTATCTCAAAGAAAGGGGCCACGGTGTTTCTGTATCTCTATTATGTTGGTGCGGCTTCGGAACTTTTAAATATCTTGATATATCTCGAGAACTGCGCATCTGATCAAAAAATATCATAGAACATAAAAAGTAGGAAACTTAATTCTCTACAAAAAAGGTCTCTTAACATTTTGCCATAGCTCGCTTCGTTTCCGAGATATTTGCAGATTTATCTCAAGGGAAGGGGCCTGACGGACATATTTCGAGGTATTTCTTCTTCTTGTTCTTCTTCTTCTGCACAGCTAAGCTGGAAGTGGCATTTGCGGCTCGCACTAGTGCAGAGTTATCTCAAAGAAAGGGGCCACGGTGTTTCTGTATCTCTATTATGTTGGTGCGGCTTCGGAACTTTTAAATATCTCGATATATCTCGAAAACTACGCTTCTGATCGAAAAATATCATAGAACATAAATTGTAGGAAACATAACTCTCTACAAAAAACGTCTCTTAACATTTTGCCATAGCTCGCTTCGTTTCCGAGATATTTGCAGATTCAGCTCAAAGGAACGGGCCTGACGGACATATTTCGAGATACTTCTTTTTCTTGTTGTTCTTCCTCTGCACAGCTAAGCTGGAAGTGCATTTGCAGCTCGCAATAGTGCAGAGTTATCTCAAAGAAAGGGGCCACGGTGTTTCTGTATCTCTATTATGTTGGTGCGGCTTCGGAACTTTTAAATATCTTGATATATCTCGAGAACTACGCATCTGATCAAAAAATATCATAGAACATAAAAAGTGGGAAACTTAATTCTCTACAAAAAACGTCTCTTAACATTTTGCCATAGCTCGCTTCGTTTCCGAGATATTTGCAGATTTATCTCAAGGGAAGGGGCCTGACGGACATATTTCGAGATATTTCTTCTTCTTGTTGTTCTTCTTCTGCACAGCTAAGCTGGAAGTGGCATTTGCGGCTCGCACTAGTGCAGAGTTATCTCAAAGAAAGGGGCCACGGTGTTTCTGTATCTGTATTATGTTGGTGCGGCTTCGGAACTTTTAAATATCTTGATATATCTCGAGAACTACGCATCTGATCAAAAAATATCATAGAAGATAAAAAGTAGGAAACTTAATTCTCTACAAAAAAGGTCTCTTAACATTTTGCCATACCTCGCTTCGTTTCCGAGATATTTGCAGATATATCTCAAGGGAAGGGGCCGGACGGACATATTTCGAGATATTTCTTCTTCTTGTTGTTCTTCCTCTGCACAGCTAAGCTGGAAGTGGCATTTGCTGCTCGCACTAGTGCAGAGTTATCTCAAAGAAAGGGGCCACGGTGTTTCTGTATCTCTATTATGTTGGTGCGGTTTCGGAACTTTTAAATATCTTGATATATCTCGAGAACTACGCATCTGATCAAAAAATATCATAGAACATAAAAAGTAGGAAACTTAATTCTCTACAAATAAGGTCTCTTAACATTTTGCCATAGCTCGCTTCCTTACCGAGATATTTGCAGATTTATCTCAAGGGAACGGGCCTGACGGACATATTTCGAGATATTTCTTCTTCTTGTTGTTCTTCTTCTGCGCAGCTAAGCTGGAAGTGGCATTTGCAGCTCGCAATAGTGCAGAGATATCTCAAAGAAAGGGGCCACGCTATTTCTGTATCTCTATTATGTTGGTGCGGCTTCGGAACTTTTAAATATCTTGATATATATCGAGAGCTACGCGTCTGATCAATAAATATCATAGAACATAAAAAGTAGGAAACATAATTCTCTACAAAAAAGGTCTCTTAACATTTTGCCATAGCTCGCTTCGTTTCCGAGATATTTGCAGATATATCTCAAGGGAAGGGGCCTGACGGACATATTTCGAGATATTTCTTCTTCTTGTTGTTCTTCTTCTGCACAGCTAAGCTGGAAGTGGCATTTACAGCTCGCAATAGTGCAGAGTTATCTCAAAGAAAGGGGCCACGGTGTTTCTGTATCTCTATTATGTTGGTGCGGCTTCGGAACTTTTAAATATCTCGATATATCTCGAAAACTACGCTTCTGATCAAAAAATATCATAGAACATAAATTGTAGGAAACATAATTCTCTACAAAAAAGGTCTCTTAACATTTTGCCATACCTCGCTTCGTTTCCGAGATATTTGCAGATATATCTCAAGGGAAGGGGCCGGACGGACATATTTCGAGATATTTCTTCTTCTTGTTGTTCTTCCTCTGCACAGCTAAGCTGGAAGTGGCATTTGCAGCTCGCACTAGTGCAGAGTTATCTCAAAGAAAGGGGCCACGGTGTTTCTGTATCTCTATTATGTTGGTGCGGTTTCGGAACTTTTAAATATCTTGATATATCTCGAGAACTACGCATCTGATCAAAAAATATCATAGAACATAAAAAGTAGGAAACTTAATTCGCTACAAATAAGGTCTCTTAACATTTTGCCATAGCTCGCTTCCTTACCGAGATATTTGCAGATTTATCTCAAGGGAACGGGCCTGACGGACATATTTCGAGATATTTCTTCTTCTTGTTGTTCTTCTTCTGCGCAGCTAAGCTGGAAGTGGCATTTGCAGCTCGCAATAGTGCAGAGATATCTCAAAGAAAGGGGCCACGGTGTTTCTGTATCTCTATTATGTTGGTGCGGCTTCGGAACTTTTAAATATCTCGATATATCTCGAAAACTACGCTTCTGATCAAAAAATATCATAGAACATAAATTGTAGGAAACATAATTCTCTACAAAAAAGGTCTCTTAACAATTTGCCATACCTCGCTTCGTTTCCGAGATATTTGCAGATATATCTCAAGGGAAGGGGCCGGACGGACATATTTCGAGATATTTCTTCTTCTTGTTGTTCTTCCTCTGCACAGCTAAGCTGGAAGTGGCATTTGCTGCTCGCACTAGTGCAGAGTTATCTCAAAGAAAGGGGCCACGGTGTTTCTGTATCTCTATTATGTTGGTGCGGCTTCGGAACTCTTAAATATCTCGATATATCTCGAAAACTACGCTTCTGATCAAAAAATATCATAGAACATAAATTGTAGGAAACATAATTCTCTACAAAAAAGGTCTCTTAACATTTTGTCATAGCTCGCTTCGTTTCCGAGATATTTGCAGATATATCTCAAGGGAAGGAGCCTGACGGACATATTTCGAGATATTTCTTCTTCTTGTTGTTCTTCTTCTGCACAGCTAAGCTGGAAGTGGCATTTGCGGCTCGCACTAGTGCAGAGTTATCTCAAAGAAAGGGGCCACGGTGTTTCTGTATCCCTATTATGTTGGTGCGGCTTCGGAACTTTTAAATATCTCGATATATCTCGAAAACTACGCTTCTGATCAAAAAATATCATAGAACTTAAATTGTAGGAAACGTAATTCTCTACAAAAAACGTCTCTTAACATTTTGCCATAGCTCGCTTCGTTTCCGAGATATTTGCCGATTCAGCTCAAAGGAACTGGCCTGACGGACATATTTCGAGATATTTCTTCTTCTTGTTGTTCTTCCTCTGCACAGCTAAGCTGGAAGTGGCATTTGCAGCTCGCACTAGTGCAGAGTTATCTCAAAGAAAGGGGCCACGGTGTTTCTGTATCTCTATTATGTTGGTGCGGTTTCGGAACTTTTAAATATCTTGATATATCTCGAGAACTACGCATCTGATCAAAAAATATCATAGAACATAAAAAGTAGGAAACTTAATTCTCTACAAATAAGGTCTCTTAACATTTTGCCATAGCTCGCTTCGTTTCCGAGATATTTGCAGATTTATCTCAAGGGAAGGGGCCTGACGGACATATTTCGAGATATTTCTTCTTCTTGTTGTTCTTCTTCTGCGCAGCTAAGCTGGAAGTGGCATTTGCAGCTCGCAATAGTGCAGAGATATCTCAAAGAAAGGGGCCACGGTGTTTCTGTATCTCTATTATGTTGGTGCGGCTTCGGAACTTTTAAATATCTTGATATATCTCGAGAACTACGCATCTGATCAAAAAATATCATAGAACATCAAAAGTAGGAAACTTAATTCTCTACAAAAAAGGTCTCTTAACATTTTGCCATAGCTCGCTTCGTTTCCGAGATATTTGCAGATTTATCTCAAGGGAAGGGGCCTGACGGACATATTTCGAGATATTTCTTCTTCTTGTTGTTCTTCCTCTGCACAGCTAAGCTGGAAGTGGCATTTGCGGCTCGCACTAGTGCAGAGTTATCTCAAAGAAAGGGGCCACGGTGTTTCTGTATCTCTATTATGTTGGTGCGGCTTCGGAACTTTTAAATATCTTGATATATCTCGAGAACTACGCGTCTGATCAAAAAATATCATAGAACATAAAAAGTAGGAAACATAATTCTCTACAAAAAAGGTTTCGTAACATTTTGCCATAGCTCGCTTCGTTTCCGAGATATTTGCAGATTTATCTCAAGGGAAGGGGCCTGACGGACATATTTCGAGATATTTCTCCTTCTTGTTGTTCTTCTTCTGCACAGCTAAGCTGGAAGTGGCATTTGCGGCTCGCACTAGTGCACAGTTATCTCAAAGAAAGGGGCCACGGTGTTTCTGTATCTCTATTATGTTGGTGCGGCTTCGGAACTTTTAAATATCTTGATATATCTCGAGAACTGCGCATCTGATCAAAAAATATCATAGAACATAAAAAGTAGGAAACTTAATTCTCTACAAAAAAGGTCTCTTAACATTTTGCCATAGCTCGCTTCGTTTCCGAGATATTTGCAGATTTATCTCAAGGGAAGGGGCCTGACGGACATATTTCGAGATATTTCTTCTTCTTGTTCTTCTTCTTCTGCACAGCTAAGCTGGAAGTGGCATTTGCGGCTCGCACTAGTGCAGAGTTATCTCAAAGAAAGGGGCCACGGTGTTTCTGTATCTCTATTATGTTGGTGCGGCTTCGGAACTTTTAAATATCTCGATATATCTCGAAAACTACGCTTCTGATCGAAAAATATCATAGAACATAAATTGTAGGAAACATAACTCTCTACAAAAAACGTCTCTTAACATTTTGCCACAGCTCGCTTCGTTTCCGAGATATTTGCAGATTCAGCTCAAAGGAACGGGACTGACGGACATATTTCGAGATACTTCTTTTTCTTGTTGTTCTTCCTCTGCACAGCTAAGCTGGAAGTGCATTTGCAGCTCGCAATAGTGCAGAGTTATCTCAAAGAAAGGGGCCACGGTGTTTCTGTATCTCTATTATGTTGGTGCGGCTTCGGAACTTTTAAATATCTCGATATATCTCGAAAACTACGCTTCTGATCAAAAAATATCATAGAACATAAATTGTAGGAAACATAATTCTCTACAAAAAAGGTCTCTTAACAATTTGCCATACCTCGCTTCGTTTCCGAGATATTTGCAGATATATCTCAAGGGAAGGGGCCGGACGGACATATTTCGAGATATTTCTTCTTCTTGTTGTTCTTCCTCTGCACAGCTAAGCTGGAAGTGGCATTTGCTGCTCGCACTAGTGCAGAGTTATCTCAAAGAAAGGGGCCACGGTGTTTCTGTATCTCTATTATGTTGGTGCGGCTTCGGAACTCTTAAATATCTCGATATATCTCGAAAACTACGCTTCTGATCAAAAAATATCATAGAACATAAAAAGTAGGAAACTTAATTCTCTACAAAAAAGGTCTCTTAACATTTTGCCATAGCTCGCTTCGTTTCCGAGATATTTGCAGATTTATCTCAAGGGAAGGGGCCTGACGGACATATTTCGAGATATTTCTTCTTCTTGTTGTTCTTCTTCTGCACAGCTAAGCTGGAAGTGGCATTTGCGGCTCGCACTAGTGCAGAGTTATCTCAAAGAAAGGGGCCACGGTGTTTCTGTATCTCTATTATGTTGGTGCGGCTTCGGAACTTTTAAATATATCGATATATCTCGAAAACTACGCTTCTGATCAAAAAATATCATAGAACATAAATTGTAGGAAACATAATTCTCTACAAAAAAGGTCTCTTAACATTTTGTCATAGCTCGCTTCGTTTCCGAGATATTTGCAGATATATCTCAAGGGAAGGAGCCTGACGGACATATTTCGAGATATTTCTTCTTCTTGTTGTTCTTCTTCTGCACAGCTAAGCTGGAAGTGGCATTTGCGGCTCGCACTAGTGCAGAGTTATCTCAAAGAAAGGGGCCACGGTGTTTCTGTATCCCTATTATGTTGGTGCGGCTTCGGAACTTTTAAATATCTCGATATATCTCGAAAACTACGCTTCTGATCAAAAAATATCATAGAACTTAAATTGTAGGAAACATAATTCTCTACAAAAAACGTCTCTTAACATTTTGCCATAGCTCGCTTCGTTTCCGAGATATTTGCCGATTCAGCTCAAAGGAACTGGCCTGACGGACATATTTCGAGATATTTCTTCTTCTTGTTGTTCTTCCTCTGCACAGCTAAGCTGGAAGTGGCATTTGCAGCTCGCACTAGTGCAGAGTTATCTCAAAGAAAGGGGCCACGGTGTTTCTGTATCTCTATTATGTTGGTGCGGTTTCGGAACTTTTAAATATCTTGATATATCTCGAGAACTACGCATCTGATCAAAAAATATCATAGAACATAAAAAGTAGGAAACTTAATTCTCTACAAATAAGGTCTCTTAACATTTTGCCATAGCTCGCTTCGTTTCCGAGATATTTGCAGATTTATCTCAAGGGAAGGGGCCTGACGGACATATTTCGAGATATTTCTTCTTCTTGTTGTTCTTCTTCTGCGCAGCTAAGCTGGAAGTGGCATTTGCAGCTCGCAATAGTGCAGAGATATCTCAAAGAAAGGGGCCACGGTGTTTCTGTATCTCTATTATGTTGGTGCGGCTTCGGAACTTTTAAATATCTTGATATATCTCGAGAACTACGCATCTGATCAAAAAATATCATAGAACATAAAAAGTAGGAAACTTAATTCTCTACAAAAAAGGTCTCTTAACATTTTGCCATAGCTCGCTTCGTTTCCGAGATATTTGCAGATTTATCTCAAGGGAAGGGGCCTGACGGACATATTTCGAGATATTTCTTCTTCTTGTTGTTCTTCTTCTGCACAGCTAAGCTGGAAGTGGCATTTGCGGCTCGCACTAGTGCAGAGTTATCTCAAAGAAAGGGGCCACGGTGTTTCTGTATCTCTATTATGTTGGTGCGGCTTCGGAACTTTTAAATATCTTGATATATCTCGAGAACTACGCGTCTGATCAAAAAATATCATAGAACATAAAAAGTAGGAAACATAATTCTCTACAAAAAAGGTTTCGTAACATTTTGCCATAGCTCGCTTCGTTTCCGAGATATTTGCAGATTTATCTCAAGGGAAGGGGCCTGACGGACATATTTCGAGATATTTCTCCTTCTTGTTGTTCTTCTTCTGCACAGCTAAGCTGGAAGTGGCATTTGCGGCTCGCACTAGTGCACAGTTATCTCAAAGAAAGGGGCCACGGTGTTTCTGTATCTCTATTATGTTGGTGCGGCTTCGGAACTTTTAAATATCTTGATATATCTCGAGAACTGCGCATCTGATCAAAAAATATCATAGAACATAAAAAGTAGGAAACTTAATTCTCTACAAAAAAGGTCTCTTAACATTTTGCCATAGCTCGCTTCGTTTCCGAGATATTTGCAGATTTATCTCAAGGGAAGGGGCCTGACGGACATATTTCGAGATATTTCTTCTTCTTGTTCTTCTTCTTCTGCACAGCTAAGCTGGAAGTGGCATTTGCGGCTCGCACTAGTGCAGAGTTATCTCAAAGAAAGGGGCCACGGTGTTTCTGTATCTCTATTATGTTGGTGCGGCTTCGGAACTTTTAAATATCTCGATATATCTCGAAAACTACGCTTCTGATCGAAAAATATCATAGAACATAAATTGTAGGAAACATAACTCTCTACAAAAAACGTCTCTTAACATTTTGCCATAGCTCGCTTCGTTTCCGAGATATTTGCAGATTCAGCTCAAAGGAACGGGCCTGACGGACATATTTCGAGATACTTCTTTTTCTTGTTGTTCTTCCTCTGCACAGCTAAGCTGGAAGTGCATTTGCAGCTCGCAATAGTGCAGAGTTATCTCAAAGAAAGGGGCCACGGTGTTTCTGTATCTCTATTATGTTGGTGCGGCTTCGGAACTTTTAAATATCTCGATATATCTCGAAAACTACGCTTCTGATCAAAAAATATCATAGAACATAAAAAGTACGAAACTTAATTCTCTACAAAAAAGGTCTCTTAACATTTTGCCATAGCTCGCTTCGTTTCCGAGATATTTGGAGATTTATCTCAAGGGAAGGGGCCTAACGGACATATTTCGAGATATTTCTTCTTCTTGTTGTTCTTCTTCTGCACAGCTAAACTGGAAGTGGCATTTCCAGCTCGCAATAGTGCAGAGTTATCTCAAAGAAAGGGGCCACGGTGTTTCTGTATCTCTATTATGTTGGTGCGGCTTCGGAACTTTTAAATATCTTGATATATCTCGAGAACTACGCATCTGATCAAAAAATATCATAGAACATAAAAAGTGGGAAACTTAATTCTCTACAAAAAACGTCTCTTAACATTTTGCCATAGCTCGCTTCGTTTCCGAGATATTTGCAGATTTATCTCAAGGGAAGGGGCCTGACGGACATATTTCGAGATATTTCTTCTTCTTGTTGTTCTTCTTCTGCACAGCTAAGCTGGAAGTGGCATTTGCGGCTCGCACTAGTGCAGAGTTATCTCAAAGAAAGGGGCCACGGTGTTTCTGTATCTGTATTATGTTGGTGCGGCTTCGGAACTTTTAAATATCTTGATATATCTCGAGAACTACGCATCTGATCAAAAAATATCATAGAAGATAAAAAGTAGGAAACTTAATTCTCTACAAAAAAGGTCTCTTAACATTTCGCCATAGCTCGCTTCGTTTCCGAGATATTTGCAGATTTATCTCAAGGGAAGGGGCCTGTCGGACATATTTCGAGATATTTCTTCTTCTTGTTGTTCTTCTTCTGCACAGCTAAGCTGGAAGTGGCATTTGCGGCTCGCACTAGTGCAGAGTTATCTCAAAGAAAGGGGCCACGTTGTTTCTGTATCTCTATTATGTTGGTGCGGCTTCGGAACTTTTAAATATCTCGATATATCTCGAAAACTACGCTTCTGATCAAAAAATATCATAGAACATAAATTGTAGGAAACATAATTCTCTACAAAAAAGGTCTCTTAACATTTTGCCATACCTCGCTTCGTTTCCGAGATATTTGCAGATATATCTCAAGGGAAGGGGCCGGACGGACATATTTCGAGATATTTCTTCTTCTTGTTGTTCTTCCTCTGCACAGCTAAGCTGGAAGTGGCATTTGCTGCTCGCACTAGTGCAGAGTTATCTCAAAGAAAGGGGCCACGGTGTTTCTGTATCTCTATTATGTTGGTGCGGTTTCGGAACTTTTAAATATCTTGATATATCTCGAGAACTACGCATCTGATCAAAAAATATCATAGAACATAAAAAGTAGGAAACTTAATTCTCTACAAATAAGGTCTCTTAACATTTTGCCATAGCTCGCTTCCTTACCGAGATATTTGCAGATTTATCTCAAGGGAACGGGCCTGACGGACATATTTCGAGATATTTCTTCTTCTTGTTGTTCTTCTTCTGCGCAGCTAAGCTGGAAGTGGCATTTGCAGCTCGCAATAGTGCAGAGATATCTCAAAGAAAGGGGCCACGCTATTTCTGTATCTCTATTATGTTGGTGCGGCTTCGGAACTTTTAAATATCTTGATATATATCGAGAGCTACGCGTCTGATCAATAAATATCATAGAACATAAAAAGTAGGAAACATAATTCTCTACAAAAAAGGTCTCTTAACATTTTGCCATAGCTCGCTTCGTTTCCGAGATATTTGCAGATATATCTCAAGGGAAGGGGCCTGACGGACATATTTCGAGATATTTCTTCTTCTTGTTGTTCTTCTTCTGCACAGCTAAGCTGGAAGTGGCATTTACAGCTCGCAATAGTGCAGAGTTATCTCAAAGAAACGGGCCACGGTGTTTCTGTATCTCTATTATGTTGGTGCGGCTTCGGAACTTTTAAATATCTCGATATATCTCGAAAACTACGCTTCTGATCAAAAAATATCATAGAACATAAATTGTAGGAAACATAATTCTCTACAAAAAAGGTCTCTTAACATTTTGCCATACCTCGCTTCGTTTCCGAGATATTTGCAGATATATCTCAAGGGAAGGGGCCGGACGGACATATTTCGAGATATTTCTTCTTCTTGTTGTTCTTCCTCTGCACAGCTAAGCTGGAAGTGGCATTTGCAGCTCGCACTAGTGCAGAGTTATCTCAAAGAAAGGGGCCACGGTGTTTCTGTATCTCTATTATGTTGGTGCGGTTTCGGAACTTTTAAATATCTTGATATATCTCGAGAACTACGCATCTGATCAAAAAATATCATAGAACATAAAAAGTAGGAAACTTAATTCTCTACAAATAAGGTCTCTTAACATTTTGCCATAGCTCGCTTCCTTACCGAGATATTTGCAGATTTATCTCAAGGGAACGGGCCTGACGGACATATTTCGAGATATTTCTTCTTCTTGTTGTTCTTCTTCTGCGCAGCTAAGCTGGAAGTGGCATTTGCAGCTCGCAATAGTGCAGAGATATCTCAAAGAAAGGGGCCACGGTGTTTCTGTATCTCTATTATGTTGGTGCGGCTTCGGAACTTTTAAATATCTCGATATATCTCGAAAACTACGCTTCTGATCAAAAAATATCATAGAACATAAATTGTAGGAAACATAATTCTCTACAAAAAAGGTCTCTTAACAATTTGCCATACCTCGCTTCGTTTCCGAGATATTTGCAGATATATCTCAAGGGAAGGGGCCGGACGGACATATTTCGAGATATTTCTTCTTCTTGTTGTTCTTCCTCTGCACAGCTAAGCTGGAAGTGGCATTTGCTGCTCGCACTAGTGCAGAGTTATCTCAAAGAAAGGGGCCACGGTGTTTCTGTATCTCTATTATGTTGGTGCGGCTTCGGAACTCTTAAATATCTCGATATATCTCGAAAACTACGCTTCTGATCAAAAAATATCATAGAACATAAAAAGTAGGAAACTTAATTCTCTACAAAAAAGGTCTCTTAACATTTTGCCATAGCTCGCTTCGTTTCCGAGATATTTGCAGATTTATCTCAAGGGAAGGGGCCTGACGGACATATTTCGAGATATTTCTTCTTCTTGTTGTTCTTCTTCTGCACAGCTAAGCTGGAAGTGGCATTTGCGGCTCGCACTAGTGCAGAGTTATCTCAAAGAAAGGGGCCACGGTGTTTCTGTATCTCTATTATGTTGGTGCGGCTTCGGAACTTTTAAATATATCGATATATCTCGAAAACTACGCTTCTGATCAAAAAATATCATAGAACATAAATTGTAGGAAACATAATTCTCTACAAAAAAGGTCTCTTAACATTTTGTCATAGCTCGCTTCGTTTCCGAGATATTTGCAGATATATCTCAAGGGAAGGAGCCTGACGGACATATTTCGAGATATTTCTTCTTCTTGTTGTTCTTCTTCTGCACAGCTAAGCTGGAAGTGGCATTTGCGGCTCGCACTAGTGCAGAGTTATCTCAAAGAAAGGGGCCACGGTGTTTCTGTATCCCTATTATGTTGGTGCGGCTTCGGAACTTTTAAATATCTCGATATATCTCGAAAACTACGCTTCTGATCAAAAAATATCATAGAACTTAAATTGTAGGAAACATAATTCTCTACAAAAAACGTCTCTTAACATTTTGCCATAGCTCGCTTCGTTTCCGAGATATTTGCCGATTCAGCTCAAAGGAACTGGCCTGACGGACATATTTCGAGATATTTCTTCTTCTTGTTGTTCTTCCTCTGCACAGCTAAGCTGGAAGTGGCATTTGCAGCTCGCACTAGTGCAGAGTTATCTCAAAGAAAGGGGCCACGGTGTTTCTGTATCTCTATTATGTTGGTGCGGTTTCGGAACTTTTAAATATCTTGATATATCTCGAGAACTACGCATCTGATCAAAAAATATCATAGAACATAAAAAGTAGGAAACTTAATTCTCTACAAATAAGGTCTCTTAACATTTTGCCATAGCTCGCTTCGTTTCCGAGATATTTGCAGATTTATCTCAAGGGAAGGGGCCTGACGGACATATTTCGAGATATTTCTTCTTCTTGTTGTTCTTCTTCTGCGCAGCTAAGCTGGAAGTGGCATTTGCAGCTCGCAATAGTGCAGAGATATCTCAAAGAAAGGGGCCACGGTGTTTCTGTATCTCTATTATGTTGGTGCGGCTTCGGAACTTTTAAATATCTTGATATATCTCGAGAACTACGCATCTGATCAAAAAATATCATAGAACATAAAAAGTAGGAAACTTAATTCTCTACAAAAAAGGTCTCTTAACATTTTGCCATAGCTCGCTTCGTTTCCGAGATATTTGCAGATTTATCTCAAGGGAAGGGGCCTGACGGACATATTTCGAGATATTTCTTCTTCTTGTTGTTCTTCTTCTGCACAGCTAAGCTGGAAGTGGCATTTGCGGCTCGCACTAGTGCAGAGTTATCTCAAAGAAAGGGGCCACGGTGTTTCTGTATCTCTATTATGTTGGTGCGGCTTCGGAACTTTTAAATATCTTGATATATCTCGAGAACTACGCGTCTGATCAAAAAATATCATAGAACATAAAAAGTAGGAAACATAATTCTCTACAAAAAAGGTTTCGTAACATTTTGCCATAGCTCGCTTCGTTTCCGAGATATTTGCAGATTTATCTCAAGGGAAGGGGCCTGACGGACATATTTCGAGATATTTCTCCTTCTTGTTGTTCTTCTTCTGCACAGCTAAGCTGCAAGTGGCATTTGCGGCTCGCACTAGTGCACAGTTATCTCAAAGAAAGGGGCCACGGTGTTTCTGTATCTCTATTATGTTGGTGCGGCTTCGGAACTTTTAAATATCTTGATATATCTCGAGAACTGCGCATCTGATCAAAAAATATCATAGAACATAAAAAGTAGGAGACTTAATTCTCTACAAAAAAGGTCTCTTAACATTTTGCCATAGCTCGCTTCGTTTCCGAGATATTTGCAGATTTATCTCAAGGGAAGGGGCCTGACGGACATATTTCGAGATATTTCTTCTTCTTGTTCTTCTTCTTCTGCACAGCTAAGCTGGAAGTGGCATTTGCGGCTCGCACTAGTGCAGAGTTATCTCAAAGAAAGGGGCCACGGTGTTTCTGTATCTCTATTATGTTGGTGCGGCTTCGGAACTTTTAAATATCTCGATATATCTCGAAAACTACGCTTCTGATCGAAAAATATCATAGAACATAAATTGTAGGAAACATAACTCTCTACAAAAAAGGTCTCTTAACATTTTGCCATAGCTCGCTTCGTTTCCGAGATATTTGCAGATTCAGCTCAAAGGAACGGGCCTGACGGACATATTTCGAGATACTTCTTTTTCTTGTTGTTCTTCCTCTGCACAGCTAAGCTGGAAGTGCATTTGCAGCTCGCAATAGTGCAGAGTTATCTCAAAGAAAGGGGCCACGGTGTTTCTGTATCTCTATTATGTTGGTGCGGCTTCGGAACTTTTAAATATCTCGATATATCTCGAAAACTACGCTTCTGATCAAAAAATATCATAGAACATAAAAAGTACGAAACTTAATTCTCTACAAAAAAGGTCTCTTAACATTTTGCCATAGCTCGCTTCGTTTCCGAGATATTTGGAGATTTATCTCAAGGGAAGGGGCCTAACGGACATATTTCGAGATATTTCTTCTTCTTGTTGTTCTTCTTCTGCACAGCTAAACTGGAAGTGGCATTTCCAGCTCGCAATAGTGCAGAGTTATCTCAAAGAAAGGGGCCACGGTGTTTCTGTATCTCTATTATGTTGGTGCGGCTTCGGAACTTTTAAATATCTTGATATATCTCGAGAACTACGCATCTGATCAAAAAATATCATAGAACATAAAAAGTGGGAAACTTAATTCTCTACAAAAAACGTCTCTTAACATTTTGCCATAGCTCGCTTCGTTTCCGAGATATTTGCAGATTTATCTCAAGGGAAGGGGCCTGACGGACATATTTCGAGATATTTCTTCTTCTTGTTGTTCTTCTTCTGCACAGCTAAGCTGGAAGTGGCATTTGCGGCTCGCACTAGTGCAGAGTTATCTCAAAGAAAGGGGCCACGGTGTTTCTGTATCTGTATTATGTTGGTGCGGCTTCGGAACTTTTAAATATCTTGATATATCTCGAGAACTACGCATCTGATCAAAAAATATCATAGAAGATAAAAAGTAGGAAACTTAATTCTCTACAAAAAAGGTCTCTTAACATTTCGCCATAGCTCGCTTCGTTTCCGAGATATTTGCAGATTTATCTCAAGGGAAGGGGCCTGTCGGACATATTTCGAGATATTTCTTCTTCTTGTTGTTCTTCTTCTGCACAGCTAAGCTGGAAGTGGCATTTGCGGCTCGCACTAGTGCAGAGTTATCTCAAAGAAAGGGGCCACGTTGTTTCTGTATCTCTATTATGTTGGTGCGGCTTCGGAACTTTTAAATATCTCGATATATCTCGAAAACTACGTTTCTGATCGAAAAATATCATAGAACATAAATTGTAGGAAACATAATTCTCTACAAAAAACGTCTCTTAACATTTCGCCATAGCTCGCTTCGTTTCCGAGATATTTGCAGATTCAGCTCAAAGGAACGGGCCTGACGGACATATTTCGAGATACTTCTTTTTCTTGTTGTTCTTCTTCTGCACAGCTAAGCTGGAAGTGGCATTTGCGGCTCGCACTAGTGCACAGTTATCTCAAAGAAAGGGGCCACGGTGTTTCTGTATCTCTATTATGTTGGTGCGGCTTCGGAACTTTTAAATATCTTGATATATCTCGAGAACTGCGCATCTGATCAAAAAATATCATAGAACATAAAAAGTAGGAAACTTAATTCTCTACAAAAAAGGTCTCTTAACATTTTGCCATACCTCGCTTCGTTTCCGAGATATTTGCAGATTTATCTCAAGGGAAGGGGCCTGACGGACATATTTCGAGATATTTCTTCTTCTTGTTGTTCTTCTTCTGCACAGCTAAGCTGGAAGTGGCATTTGCGGCTCGCACTAGTGCAGAGTTATCTCAAAGAAAGGGGCCACGGTGTTTCTGTATCTGTATTATGTTGGTGCGGCTTCGGCACTTTTAAATATCTTGATATATCTCGAGAACTACGCATCTGATCAAAAAATATCATAGAAGATAAAAAGTAGGAAACTTAATTCTCTACAAAAAAGGTCTCTTAACATTTCGCCATAGCTCGCTTCGTTTCCGAGATATTTGCAGATTTATCTCAAGGGAAGGGGCCTGACGGACATATTTCGAGAAGTTTCTTCTTCTTGTTGTTCTTCTTCTGCACAGCTAAGCTGGAAGTGGCATTTGCGGCTCGCACTAGTGCACAGTTATCTCAAAGAAAGGGGCCACGGTGTTTCTGTATCTCTAATATGTTGGTGCGGCTTCGGAACTTTTAAGTATCTATATATATCTCGAAAACTACGCTTCTGATCAAAAAATATCATAGAACATAAATTGTAGGAAACATAATTCTCTACAAAAAACGTCTCTTAACATTTTGCCATAGCTCGCTTCGTTTCCGAGGTATTTGCAGATTCAGCTCAAAGGAACTGGCCTGACGGACATATTTCGAGATATTTCTTCTTCTTGTTGTTCTTCCTGTGCACAGCTAAGCTGGAAGTGGCATTTGCGGCTCGCACTAGTGCAGAGTTATCTCAAAGAAGGGGCCACGGTGTTTCTGTATCTCTATTATGTTGGTGCGGCTTCGGAACTTTTAAATATCTCGATATATCTCGAAAACTACGCTTCTGATCAAAAAATATCATAGAGCGTAAATTGTAGGAAACATTATTCTCTACAAAAAAGGTCTCTTAACATTTTGCCATACCTCGCTTCGTTTCCGAGATATTTGCAGATTCATCTCAAGGGAAGTGGCCTGACGGACATATTTCGAGATATTTCTTCTTCTTGTTGTTCTTCTTCTGCACAGCTAAGCTGGAAGTGGCATTTGCAGCTCGCAATAGTGCAGAGTTATCCCAAAGAAAGGGGCCACGGTGTTTCTGTATCTCTATTATGTTGGTGCGGCTTCGGAACTTTTAAATATCTTGATATATCTCGAGAACTACGCATCTGATCAAAAAATATCATACTACATAAAAAGTAGGAAACTTAATTCTCTACAAGAAAGGTCTCTAAACATTTTGCCATAGCTCGCTTCGTTTCCGAGATATTTGCAGATTTATCTCAAGGGAAGGGGCCTGACGGACATATTTCGAGATATTTCTTCTTCTTGTTGTTCTTCTTCTGCACAGCTAAGCTGGAAGTGGCATTTGCGGCTCGCACTAGTGCAGAGTTATCTCAAAGAAAGGGGCCACGGTGTTTCTGTATCTCTATTATGTTGGTGCGGCTTCGAAACTTTTAAATATCTTGATATATCTCGAGAACTACGCATCTGATCAAAAAATATCATAGAACATGAAAAGTAGGAAACTTAATTCTCTACAAAAAAGGTCTCTTAACATTTTGCCATAGCTCTCTTCGTTTCCGAGATATTTGCAGATTTATCTCAAGGGAAGGGGCCTGACGGACATATTTCGAGATATTTCTTCTTCTTGTTGTTCTTCTTCTGCACAGCTAAGCTCGAAGTGGCATTTGCAGCTCGCAATAGTGCAGAGTTATCTCAAAGAAAGAGGCCACGGTGTTTCTGTACCTCTATTATGTTGGTGCAGCTTCGGAACTTTTAAATATCTTGATATATCTCGAGAACTACGCGTCTGATCAAAAAATATCATAGAACATAAAAAGTAGGAAACATAATTCTCTACAAAAAAGGTTTCTTAACATTTTGCCATAGCTCGCTTCGTTTCCGAGATATTTGCAGATTTATCTCAAGGGAAGGGGCCTGACGGACATATTTCGAGATATTTCTCCTTCTTGTTGTTCTTCTTCTGCACAGCTAAGCTGGAAGTGGCATTTGCGGCTCGCACTAGTGCACAGTTATCTCAAAGAAAGGGGCCACGGTGTTTCTGTATCTCTATTATGTTGGTGCGGCTTCGGAACTTTTAAATATCTTGATATATCTCGAGAACTGCGCATCTGATCAAAAAATATCATAGAACATAAAAAGTAGGAAACTTAATTCTCTACAAAAAAGGTCTCTTAACATTTTGCCATACCTCGCTTCGTTTCCGAGATATTTGCAGATTTATCTCAAGGGAAGGGGCCTGACGGACATATTTCGAGATATTTCTTCTTCTTGTTGTTCTTCTTCTGCACAGCTAAGCTGGAAGTGGCATTTGCGGCTCGCACTAGTGCAGAGTTATCTCAAAGAAAGGGGCCACGGTGTTTCTGTATCTCTAATATGTTGGTGCGGCTTCGGAACTTTTAAGTATCTATATATATCTCGAAAACTACGCTTCTGATCAAAAAATATCATAGAACATAAATTGTAGGAAACATAATTCTCTACAAAAAACGTCTCTTAACATTTTGCCATAGCTCGCTTCGTTTCCGAGGTATTTGCAGATTCAGCTCAAAGGAACTGGCCTGACGGACATATTTCGAGATATTTCTTCTTCTTGTTGTTCTTCCTGTGCACAGCTAAGCTGGAAGTGGCATTTGCGGCTCGCACTAGTGCAGAGTTATCTCAAAGAAAGGGGCCACGGTGTTTCTGTATCTCTATTATGTTGGTGCGGCTTCGGAACTTTTAAATATCTCGATATATCTCGAAAACTACGCTTCTGATCAAAAAATATCATAGAGCGTAAATTGTAGGAAACATTATTCTCTACAAAAAAGGTCTCTTAACATTTTGCCATACCTCGCTTCGTTTCCGAGATATTTGCAGATTCATCTCAAGGGAAGTGGCCTGACGGACATATTTCGAGATATTTCTTCTTCTTGTTGTTCTTCTTCTGCACAGCTAAGCTGGAAGTGGCATTTGCAGCTCGCAATAGTGCAGAGTTATCCCAAAGAAAGGGGCCACGGTGTTTCTGTATCTCTATTATGTTGGTGCGGCTTCGGAACTTTTAAATATCTTGATATATCTCGAGAACTACGCATCTGATCAAAAAATATCATACTACATAAAAAGTAGGAAACTTAATTCTCTACAAGAAAGGTCTCTAAACATTTTGCCATAGCTCGCTTCGTTTCCGAGATATTTGCAGATTTATCTCAAGGGAAGGGGCCTGACGGACATATTTCGAGATATTTCTTCTTCTTGTTGTTCTTCTTCTGCACAGCTAAGCTGGAAGTGGCATTTGCGGCTCGCACTAGTGCAGAGTTATCTCAAAGAAAGGGGCCACGGTGTTTCTGTATCTGTATTATGTTGGTGCGGCTTCGGAACTTTTAAATATCTTGATATATCTCGAGAACTACGCATCTGATCAAAAAATATCATAGAACATAAAAAGTAGGAAACTTAATTCTCTACAAAAAACGTCTCTTAACATTTTGCCATAGCTCGCTTCGTTTCCGAGATATTTGCAGATTTATCTCAAGGGAAGGGGCCTGACGGACATATTTCGAGATATTTCTTCTTCTTGTTGTTCTTCTTCTGCACAGCTAAGCTGGAAGTGGCATTTGCGGCTCGCACTATTGCGGAGTTATCTCAAAGAAAGGGGCCACGGTGTTTCTGTATCTCTATTATGTTGGTGCGGCTTCGTAACTTTTAAATATCTAGATATATCTCGAAAACTACGCTTCTGATCAAAAAATATCATAGAACATAAATTGTAGGAAACTTAATTCTCTACAAATAAGGTCTCTTAACATTTTGCCATAGCTCGCTTCGTTTCCGAGATATTTGCAGATTTATCTCAAGGGAAGGGGCCTCACGGACATATTTCGAGATATTTCTTCTTCTTGTTGTTCTTCTTCTGCACAGCTAAGCTGGAAGTGGCATTTGCAGCTCGCAATAGTGCAGAGATATCTCAAAGAAAGGGGCCACGGTGTTTCTGTATCTGTATTATGTTGGTGCGGCTTCGGAACTTTTAAATATCTTGATATATCTCGAGAACTACGCATCTGATCAAAAAATATCATAGAACATAAAAAGTAGGAAACATAATTCTCTACAAAAAAGGTCTCTCAACATTTTGCCATAGCTCGCGTCGTTTCCGAGATATTTGCAGATTTATCTCAAGGGAAGGGGCATGACGGACATATTTCGAGAAGTTTCTTCTTCTTGTTGTTCTTCTTCTGCACAGCTAAGCTGGAAGTGGCATTTGCGGCTCGCACTAGTGCACAGTTATCTCAAAGAAAGGGGCCACGGTGTTTCTGTATCTCTATTATGTTGGTGCGGCTTCGGAACTTTTAAATATCTTGATATATCTCGAGAACTACGCATCTGATCAAAAAATATCATAGAACATAAAAAGTAGGAAACTTAATTCTCTACAAAAAAGGTCTCTTACCATTTTGCCATAGCTCGCTTCGTTTCCGAGATATTTGCAGATTTATCTCAAGGGAAGGGGCCTGACGGACATATTTCGAGATATTTCTTCTTCTTGTTGTTCTTCTTCTGCACAGCTAAGCTGGAAGTGGCATTTGCGGCTCGCACTAGTGCAGAGTTATCTCAAAGAAAGGGGCCACGGTGTTTCTGTATCTGTATTATGTTGGTGCGGCTTCGGAACTTTTAAATATCTTGATATATCTCGAGAACTACGCATCTTATCAAAAAATATCATAGAACATAAAAAGTAGGAAACTTAATTCTCTACAAAAAACGTCTCTAAACATTTTGCCATAGCTCGCTTCGTTTCCGAGATATTTGCAGATTTATCTCAAGGGAAGGGGCCTGACGGACATATTTCGAGATATTTCTTCTTCTTGTTGTTCTTCTTCTGCACAGCTAAGCTGGAAGTGGCATTTGCGGCTCGCACTATTGCGGAGTTATCTCAAAGAAAGGGGCCACGGTGTTTCTGTATCTCTATTATGTTGGTGCGGCTTCGTAACTTTTAAATATCTAGATATATCTCGAAAACTACGCTTCTGATCAAAAAATATCATAGAACATAAATTGTAGGAAACATAATTCTCTACAAAAAAGGTCTCTTAACATTTTGCCATAGCTCGCTTGGTTTCCGAGATATTTGCAGATATATCTCAAGGGCAGGGGCCTGACGGACATATTGCGAGATATTTCTTCTTCTTGTTGTTCTTCTTCTGCACAGCTAAGCTGGAAGTGGCATTTACAGCTCGCAATAGTGCAGAGTTATCTCAAAGAAAGGGGCCACGGTGTTTCTGTATCTCTATTATGTTGGTGCGGTTTCGGAACTTTTAAATATCTTGATATATCTCGAGAACTACGCATCTGATCAAAAAATATCATAGAACATGAAAAGTAGGAAACTTAATTCTCTACAAATAAGGTCTCTTAACATTTTGCCATAGCTCGCTTCGTTTCCGAGATATTTGCAGATTTATCTCAAGGGAAGGGGCCTCACGGACATATTTCGAGATATTTCTTCTTCTTGTTGTTCTTCTTCTGCACAGCTAAGCTGGAAGTGGCATTTGCAGCTCGCAATAGTGCAGAGATATCTCAAAGAAAGGGGCCACGGTGTTTCTGTATCTCTATTATGTTGATGCGGCTTCGGAACTTTTAAATATCTTGATATATCTCGAGAACTACGCGTCTGATCAAAAAATATCATAGAACATAAAAAGTAGGAAACATAATTCTCTACAGAAAAGGTCTCTCAACATTTTGCCATAGCTCGCGTCGTTTCCGAGATATTTGCAGATTTATCTCAAGGGAAGGGGCCTGACGGACATATTTCGAGATATTTCTTCTTCTTGTTGTTCTTCTTCTGCACAGCTAAGCTGGAAGTGGCATTTGCGGCTCGCACTAGTGCAGAGTTATCTCAAAGAAAGGGGCCACGGTGTTTCTGTATCTCTATTATGTTGGTGCGGCTTCGTAACTTTCAAATATCTCGATATATCTCGAAAACTACGCTTCTGATCAAAAAATATCATAGAACATAAATTGTAGGAAACATAATTCTCTACAAAAAAGGTCTCTTAACATTTTGCCATAGCTCGCTTGGTTTCCGAGATATTTGCAGATATATCTCAAGGGCAGGGGCCTGACGGACATATTTCGAGATATTTCTTCTTCTTGTTGTTCTTCTTCTGCACAGCTAAGCTGGAAGTGGCATTTACAGCTCGCAATAGTGCAGAGTTATCTCAAAGAAAGGGGCCACGGTGTTTCTGTATCTCTATTATGTTGGTGCGGTTTCGGAACTTTTAAATATCTTGATATATCTCGAGAACTACGCATCTGATCAAAAAATATCATAGAACATGAAAAGTAGGAAACTTAATTCTCTACAAATAAGGTCTCTTAACATTTTGCCATAGCTCGCTTCGTTTCCGAGATATTTGCAGATTTATCTCAAGGGAAGGGGCCTCACGGACATATTTCGAGATATTTCTTCTTCTTGTTGTTCTTCTTCTGCACAGCTAAGCTGGAAGTGGCATTTGCAGCTCGCAATAGTGCAGAGATATCTCAAAGAAAGGGGCCACGGTGTTTCTGTATCTCTATTATGTTGATGCGGCTTCGGAACTTTTAAATATCTTGATATATCTCGAGAACTACGCGTCTGATCAAAAAATATCATAGAACATAAAAAGTAGGAAACATAATTCTCTACAAAAAAGGTCTCTCAACATTTTGCCATAGCTCGCGTCGTTTCCGAGATATTTGCAGATTTATCTCAAGGGAAGGGGCCTGACGGACATATTTCGAGATATTTCTTCTTCTTGTTGTTCTTCTTCTGCACAGCTAAGCTGGAAGTGGCATTTGCGGCTCGGACTAGTGCAGAGTTATCTCAAAGAAAGGGGCCACGGTGTTTCTGTATCTCTATTATGTTGGTGCGGCTTCGTAACTTTCAAATATCTCGATATATCTCGAAAACTACGCTTCTGATCAAAAAATATCATAGAACATAAATTGTAGGAAACATAATTCTCTACAAAAAAGGTCTCTTAACATTTTGCCATAGCTCGCTTGGTTTCCGAGATATTTGCAGATATATCTCAAGGGCAGGGGCCTGACGGACATATTTCGAGATATTTCTTCTTCTTGTTGTTCTTCTTCTGCACAGCTAAGCTGGAAGTGGCATTTGCGGCTCGCACTAGTGCAGAGTTATCTCAAAGAAAGGGGCCACGGTGTTTCTGTATCTGTATTATGTTGGTGCGGCTTCGGAACTTTTAAATATCTTGATATATCTCGAGAACTACGCATCTTATCAAAAAATATCATAGAACATAAAAAGTAGGAAACTTAATTCTCTACAAAAAACGTCTCTAAACATTTTGCCATAGCTCGCTTCGTTTCCGAGATATTTGCAGATTTATCTCAAGGGAAGGGGCCTGACGGACATATTTCGAGATATTTCTTCTTCTTGTTGTTCTTCTTCTGCACAGCTAAGCTGGAAGTGGCATTTGCGGCTCGCACTATTGCGGAGTTATCTCAAAGAAAGGGGCCACGGTGTTTCTGTATCTCTATTATGTTGGTGCGGCTTCGTAACTTTTAAATATCTAGATATATCTCGAAAACTACGCTTCTGATCAAAAAATATCATAGAACATAAATTGTAGGAAACATAATTCTCTACAAAAAAGGTCTCTTAACATTTTGCCATAGCTCGCTTGGTTTCCGAGATATTTGCAGATATATCTCAAGGGCAGGGGCCTGACGGACATATTGCGAGATATTTCTTCTTCTTGTTGTTCTTCTTCTGCACAGCTAAGCTGGAAGTGGCATTTACAGCTCGCAATAGTGCAGAGTTATCTCAAAGAAAGGGGCCACGGTGTTTCTGTATCTCTATTATGTTGGTGCGGTTTCGGAACTTTTAAATATCTTGATATATCTCGAGAACTACGCATCTGATCAAAAAATATCATAGAACATGAAAAGTAGGAAACTTAATTCTCTACAAATAAGGTCTCTTAACATTTTGCCATAGCTCGCTTCGTTTCCGAGATATTTGCAGATTTATCTCAAGGGAAGGGGCCTCACGGACATATTTCGAGATATTTCTTCTTCTTGTTGTTCTTCTTCTGCACAGCTAAGCTGGAAGTGGCATTTGCAGCTCGCAATAGTGCAGAGATATCTCAAAGAAAGGGGCCACGGTGTTTCTGTATCTCTATTATGTTGATGCGGCTTCGGAACTTTTAAATATCTTGATATATCTCGAGAACTACGCGTCTGATCAAAAAATATCATAGAACATAAAAAGTAGGAAACATAATTCTCTACAGAAAAGGTCTCTCAACATTTTGCCATAGCTCGCGTCGTTTCCGAGATATTTGCAGATTTATCTCAAGGGAAGGGGCCTGACGGACATATTTCGAGATATTTCTTCTTCTTGTTGTTCTTCTTCTGCACAGCTAAGCTGGAAGTGGCATTTGCGGCTCGCACTAGTGCAGAGTTATCTCAAAGAAAGGGGCCACGGTGTTTCTGTATCTCTATTATGTTGGTGCGGCTTCGTAACTTTCAAATATCTCGATATATCTCGAAAACTACGCTTCTGATCAAAAAATATCATAGAACATAAATTGTAGGAAACATAATTCTCTACAAAAAAGGTCTCTTAACATTTTGCCATAGCTCGCTTGGTTTCCGAGATATTTGCAGATATATCTCAAGGGCAGGGGCCTGACGGACATATTTCGAGATATTTCTTCTTCTTGTTGTTCTTCTTCTGCACAGCTAAGCTGGAAGTGGCATTTACAGCTCGCAATAGTGCAGAGTTATCTCAAAGAAAGGGGCCACGGTGTTTCTGTATCTCTATTATGTTGGTGCGGTTTCGGAACTTTTAAATATCTTGATATATCTCGAGAACTACGCATCTGATCAAAAAATATCATAGAACATGAAAAGTAGGAAACTTAATTCTCTACAAATAAGGTCTCTTAACATTTTGCCATAGCTCGCTTCGTTTCCGAGATATTTGCAGATTTATCTCAAGGGAAGGGGCCTCACGGACATATTTCGAGATATTTCTTCTTCTTGTTGTTCTTCTTCTGCACAGCTAAGCTGGAAGTGGCATTTGCAGCTCGCAATAGTGCAGAGATATCTCAAAGAAAGGGGCCACGGTGTTTCTGTATCTCTATTATGTTGATGCGGCTTCGGAACTTTTAAATATCTTGATATATCTCGAGAACTACGCGTCTGATCAAAAAATATCATAGAACATAAAAAGTAGGAAACATAATTCTCTACAAAAAAGGTCTCTCAACATTTTGCCATAGCTCGCGTCGTTTCCGAGATATTTGCAGATTTATCTCAAGGGAAGGGGCCTGACGGACATATTTCGAGATATTTCTTCTTCTTGTTGTTCTTCTTCTGCACAGCTAAGCTGGAAGTGGCATTTGCGGCTCGGACTAGTGCAGAGTTATCTCAAAGAAAGGGGCCACGGTGTTTCTGTATCTCTATTATGTTGGTGCGGCTTCGTAACTTTCAAATATCTCGATATATCTCGAAAACTACGCTTCTGATCAAAAAATATCATAGAACATAAATTGTAGGAAACATAATTCTCTACAAAAAAGGTCTCTTAACATTTTGCCATAGCTCGCTTGGTTTCCGAGATATTTGCAGATATATCTCAAGGGCAGGGGCCTGACGGACATATTTCGAGATATTTCTTCTTCTTGTTGTTCTTCTTCTGCACAGCTAAGCTGGAAGTGGCATTTACAGCTCGCAATAGTGCAGAGTTATCTCAAAGAAAGGGGCCACGGTGTTTCTGTATCTCTATTATGTTGGTGCGGTTTCGGAACTTTTAAATATCTTGATATATCTCGAGAACTACGCATCTGATCAAAAAATATCATAGAACATAAAAAGTAGGAAACTTAATTCTCTACAAAAAAGGTCTCTTAACATTTTGCCATAGCTCGCTTCGTTTCCGAGATATTTGCAGATTTATCTCAAGGGAAGGGGCCTGACGGACATATTTCGAGAAGTTTCATCTTCTTGTTGTTCTTCTTCTGCACAGCTAAGCTGGAAGTGGCATTTGCGGCTCGCACTAGTGCACAGTTATCTCAAAGAAAGGGGCCACGGTGTTTCTGTATCTCTATTATGTTGTTGCGGCTTCGGAACTTTTAAATATCTTGATATATCTCGAGAACTACGCATCTGATCAAAAAATATCATACTACATAAAAAGTAGGAAACTTAATTCTCTACAAGAAAGGTCTCTAAACATTTTGCCATAGCTCGCTTCGTTTCCGAGATATTTGCAGATTTATCTCAAGGGAAGGGGCCTGACGGACATATTTCGAGATATTTCTTCTTCTTGTTGTTCTTCTTCTGCACAGCTAAGCTGGAAGTGGCATTTGCGGCTCGCACTAGTGCAGAGTTATCTCAAAGAAAGGGGCCACGGTGTTTCTGTATCTCTATTATGTTGGTGCGGCTTCGGAACTTTTAAATATCTTGATATATCTCGAGAACTACGCATCTGATCAAAAAATATCATAGAACATAAAAAGTAGGAAACTTAATTCTCTACAAAAAAGGTCTCTTAACATTTTGCCATAGCTCGCTTCGTTTCCGAGATATTTGCAGATTTATCTCAAGGGAAGGGGCCTAACGGACATATTTCGAGATATTTCTTCTTCTTGTTGTTCTTCTTCTGCACAGCTAAACTGGAAGTGGCATTTCCAGCTCGCAATAGTGCAGAGTTATCTCAAAGAAAGGGGCCACGGTGTTTCTGTATCTATATTATGTTGGTGCGGCTTCGGAACTTTTAAATATCTTGATATATCTCGAGAACTACGCATCTGATCAAAAAATATCATAGAAGATAAAAAGTAGGAAACTTAATTCTCTACAAAAAAGGTCTCTTAACATTTCGCCATAGCTCGCTTCGTTTCCGAGATATTTGCGGATTTATCTCAAGGGAAGGGGCCTGTCGGACATATTTCGAGATATTTCTTCTTCTTGTTGTTCTTCTTCTGCACAGCTAAGCTGGAAGTGGCATTTGCGGCTCGCACTAGTGCAGAGTTATCTCAAAGAAAGGGGCCACGGTGTTTCTGTATCTCTATTATGTTGGTGCGGCTTCGGAACTTTTAAATATCTCGATATATCTCGAAAACTACGCTTCTGATCGAAAAATATCATAGAACATAAAAAGTAGGAAACTTAATTCTCTAGAAAAAAGGTCTCTTAACATTTTGCCATAGCTCGCTTCGTTTCCGAGATATTTGCATATTTATCTCAAGGGAAGGGGCCTGACGGACATATTTCGAGATATTTCTTCTTCTTGTTGTTCTTCTTCTGCACAGCTAAGCTGGAAGTGGCATTTGCGGCTCGCACTAGTGCACAGTTATCTCAAAGAAAGGGGCCACGTTGTTTCTGTATCTCTATTATGTTGGTGCGGCTTCGGAACTTTTAAATATCTCGATATATCTCGAAAACTACGCTTCTGATCGAAAAATATCATAGAACATAAATTGTAGGAAACATAATTCTCTACAAAAAACGTCTCTTAACATTTTGCCATAGCTCGCTTCGTTTCCGAGATATTTGCAGATTCAGCTCAAAGGAACGGGCCTGACGGACATATTTCGAGATACTTCTTTTTCTTGTTGTTCTTCCTCTGCACAGCTAAGCTGGAAGTGGCATTTGCAGCTCGCAATAGTGCAGAGTTATCTCAAAGAAAGGGGCCACGGTGTTTCTGTATCTCTATTATGTTGGTGCGGCTTCGGAACTTTTAAATATCTTGATATATCTCGAGAACTACGCATCTGATCAAAAAATATCATAGAACATAAAAAGTAGGAAACTTAATTCTCTACAAAAAAGGTCTCTTAACATTTTGCCATAGCTCGCTTCGTTTCCG